>NC_079209.1:55124480-55738596 GCF_026745355.1 Beta vulgaris subsp. vulgaris
GCTCGTTTTTTTTTTTTTTTTTGACATCGGGAAAACTTGCATTAATTAAACAACAAAGTACAACCTAATTCTAGTACAAGCAAACATAAAACAGAGAAGCAACTAGAGGAGCTTTAGTAGCTCGTACATGCCCTAAAAAACAGAATTAAATAAAATCGACAGATAGTTGCATATTGAGTAAGGAGTCATTAGTCGATGATTGTGTTGGTGAAGACAAAAATCTAATAACTGATGGAAGTGGTAGGAGAAGCGAATGTCGATCACGATCCGGATAACGAACAATGAGCAATCCTAACGAGCATCCATCGCTTGGGATTCTTGGCTCATCAGATGATGAGTCACATTCCTAGGTGACTCATGACTTTCTTTCGAGAGTGTTTGAGGTTTCTCCTTTACGTAGGAGAAACGGCGCGTGCTGAAATCCACCAGATGTAAGTGGGGTGCCGCCTGCAGATTTGAGTTTTTCACGACAATGACCATTAAGATAATTGCCAAGCTAAAATGAGAGCTAAACATAATGAGCTCTCGAAAACACCTCCGGCTTTGGACACCGGAAAACACATATCCAAACCATAGATACTGGTCATCACCTCGACCACGATCGCACTTCTCATCCTTTCGATTCACATGTTCCTTCATCAAAGGGTCCAAAAGAACTACATATTCTACGACTATAATATTACACCACCATCTCTTATGCAACTGACAAACGTTTATTAATTGTCATAACCAACTACTATGAGCAGTCTTACCAACTCGAACTAAACAACTTACAACTGTTTCACAACTTACCACCCATACTAATAAAAAACCCAATATAGATATAGCTAACATGGCCACTACCAGGCGGTTGGAGAGAAGAACACTCGACCAATTAGAGAGGAAGGAGACTCGACATACTAACGTGAATAGAGGAGGGGAAGGGGATGCCGAACTAGCGAAAAACCGGGGAGAGGGAGGGGAATGAAACCGAGTCAACCAGTGGAGGGGGAGGGGAAGCCCAATACACCAAGTTAAAACAGGGTAGGGCAGGGGGAGGGGAGGCCCAAACAAACGGAAAATAGGGGAGTGGGAGGGGGAAACCCGACGCGCAACTAGGGGAGGGGGAAGCTCGACGCGACTGAACTACGAGAGGAGGGTGGTAAAACTACGAAACGAACCAAAGAAAAGAAACAGGGGGTGGGGAGGATTAATCGACGAACAAGGGATGGGGAAACTCCGCGGCGAAGACGACGAAAACACGGGAAAACCACGAAGGAGCAACGACGAGACCAGATCTAGAATCTTCGAGGCAGAACCGAAAGAAAAGGAGGGGGGGGGGGGAAGAGCTCGACGGCCGCCGTGAGGGCGCGGAGGCGACTCAGGCGGTCGTCGAGCCCTAGGGTTTGACGGCTGAGGAAAGGCTTTGGTTTCACCTAGGGTTTCGCTGCTCTTTGTTTTTTACTAATAATACATCAATCAATAAGAGATTTATATGGTGTTAGGCTCGTTGGGATTGAGTCATTGCGGGTTTGGTTAAATCAAACTTCATTCGCAGTTTTGGTTGATCTCAAGTCTACGCTGTGTGGGTCAAATTGGATCAAGATTAAGTTTATATTTTTCAAAAAAATCTCAAATAAAATAAAAAAAAAGTTTGATTAGAAAATTATAATGAATTAAAAAAATGATAAGATTTATGACTAAAAGTGTGATATGTAGATAATGGTTTAATTTTTGAGTTCGTATTGTGTCGGACGAGAGTCCGACACAATATTCTCGTCGGACGACTTTAGGTAGTCTTCATTTTTTTTCAATTAGTCTTCTTTTCCTTTTCAGTTGGTTTCAATTTTTTTTCAGTTAGTCTTAATTTTTTTTCAGTTAGTCATCATTTTTTTTCAGTTAGTCTAAATAAAAGTAAGTTACCTCTAAATGAAAGTAACTTAGGTCTAAATGAAAGTAACTTAGGTCTAACTGAAAGTAACTTAGGTCTAAATGAAAGTAAGTTACCTCTAAATGAAAGTAACTTAGGTCTAAATGAAAATAACTAGGTCTAACTGACAGTAACTTAGGTCTAACTGGAAATAACAAGCTAATTAAACTAATCGATCCATCCCCTGCCATCTTGAGAAATGGGCAGCCCAAATGTTCATAACACAAAGATCAGTGAAAAAGAAATGAAGAAGGCAAAAGAAAAGATGATGAAGATGATGGCAGGGCAAATGGAGACACAATACCTTCAGTTAGTCTTCATTGGATGAACCAACCTTCCCAAAATCGACGTCCACCGCAAAAAATTGCAGGTTTCGAGGCCAATTTGAAGACAAAATGAGTAGTTTTTCAAGTTGATGTCATGCGAGTGGAGTAGAGAAGTAGAGCCATTTCCATTAAATTGCAGATCTCATTTGGTTAGTGTTTCTTCAAAATCTTCTGCTGGGGAAGTAAAAGAGGAGGAGTAAGGCGGCAGCGAGGACGGCAATGAGAGCAGCCATTAAAGGAGAGATGTGAGAGAAAGAAGGAGAAGCATCATTGGAGTTGAAGAAGAGCGGAGGAGCGAGAAATTTTAGTATTGGGTTGGGCTCGTCCGACCATAACTTATGGTCAGACGGCCTGACCCAATACTTTCACTTAATTTTTTTTATTAAAATAATAAGAAAGTAATGATAGTTTTGACCTTTCGAGCTTTACAAATAGTTAAGTGCATATGGGAGTACTTTTTCTTAGTAGAAAATAACTGCTGAGGCAGCTACGGGTTCTCTGTCTATGCGAAAAAGATATTTGAATGCAAAATGGATGAGTAGTAGGCTAATGGCCGCTATTTCACATGAAATTACGAAACTACCCTCACACATTCATATTTAAACATTTACATACCTAAAGTTTAGAGATATTGACGTTATATAAATCAAAGAGGAAAATAACCAACTAACAAGATTGGTACATAACTTACCACATATATATCGCATTGGTATAAAAGTTGTCAATTATGTTGAGTGTAGAACTTTATTCCATGTGAAAATTAGTTTAAAACTTAGTTTCGTTCCATCTCCTTATTTTTTGTCGAAGAGGATGTCCATTGTACAATTTCATATTTTCTCCTTTTGTAGTTGATTGTCTCTTAACTTATACTCCCTCCGTTTCATATTAATCTACACACTTTGACATTTTACACTATTCACAAATTGCACTTTGACCCTCGTTTGTGATTTATACGTGAATAAAAACATAATCATGTGGGATCTTGTTAGATTCGTCTTAGTATGTATTTTATTAATATATACTTTGTATAATTTTTACAAATACAAAACTAAAGATATGTCCTTAAAGTTTTACATTGGCATGCGTGAAAAGTGTAAGTGTGTAGATTAAAATGAAACGGAGGGAGTATATCCGATCCCTCTATATCTTCACATAATTAACAATGAAATAAAATAGAACGATGAAAATAAATGACCACCGAATATCACAAACCTATCCTCGTAGAAAATAAAATTACAACCTACTGTAATAATCATGATCAATCCTATCTTATGATTATAAGTAATTTTCTATTCTTAAGAAAAATAACAAGTGAGATATCATATATGGGCAATTATGTTTAATAAATCTAGCAGGATGATGACACCAAATCGCAAAAGAAGGTCATATTATTTCGTTAACATTATTTATCTTTAAAAAATGAGTTTTAGGTCCAGTAATTAACTTTAATTAAGTTCCGATCAGATCTAACAAAGTCCCAACTTCGAATTAGCTAGGTCCAATAAAATTCCAATCAAGTTCAATAAGTTTCAATAATGTCTAATAAGTTTAATAAGGTTTAAAAAGTTAATAATTAATAAATTACTATTAAATATGTAATTAAAGTACCATTATAGTTATATTTGTGTAATACTATAATGCCTTTTGTTTTATTAAATTTTTTATTATTCGATTATGATTCATAAAATATCCTCAAGGTTTCTATCTCCTTTAGAATGTACTATTGTTATAGTAATGGTAAGTAAATGATGCACTTTAAGCACCTCATAAATATCACAAGTTCACAACTAACACGCCATAGTATTTTTTTAATGACCTAATATGTACACTCATCCTCAAACCCAATATAGTTATTGTGGTTTATAATTTTCTTTTAGACCGATAATTTTCATGTATGCATATAGTTTCAGTTAAATAATTTATAGATAATATTTTGTAGTTATAAGTAGTATGTCTTTGATACTTATTATTACTAAATTGTTATTGATAATTATTAGTATGTCATAACTAATTTTGAATATATTATTTGGGTCAAATAAGATCTAATAAGTTCCAAATCTGTCAAATAAGATCTAATAAGTTTTAATCAAATTCAATTAGGTTTAATCAGGTCCAATAAATTTCAATCAAGTTTAATCAAGACTAATAAATTTCAACCAGAATCAATAAGTTTCAATCAGGTCTAATACATTTCAACCATCTTTAATACGGTTTAATAAATTTAAATAAGGATTTTAAGTGAAGAGAACATACGTATCATCTACCTCTTCACTATAACTATAAACATGGTTAAATATCAACCAATCCTTCCTAATTTTTGTAGTCATGTGGCTAATAAGAACACATAATTGACAACTTTTACACCAAATATGAGTATATGACAAAGAGGAGTTAAAGTTTTTAGTTTTATCTTAATGGCCGAGGAAAATTAATCCCCTTACTTTATTTTGGCAATTAAAGTACCAAGCTTTCATCAGTTCACAAACATTTTTCCTCCATTTAGTCGGCTTTTCTTCGATTTTCCTCCCAAATTCTCATAAGCATCTCTCGATTTCTTTTGCGCATTCTCTTCTTCAGGTAATTCCCATTTTCTCTCTCTTCGTTCGGATCTTTAATAATAAACTATGACATTTTGTAGAGGCCCAAATGTTGATTTCTCTCTTAAATTCAATTTCATGCTTGTTTGCTTGATTACTATATTGCCGATCTCTCATTGAAGATTATTAACTAATAATTTGTGGGTAATTTAGGTTTTTTTGTTGTTGGTATCATAGATCTGATTTTCCCTAATTTCGTTGAAGAAATTCTGAACTTTAATGTTTGCTTGTTTAATCCCACCTCAGATCTCTTCTGGGTAATCTATTAATATGGTTAATTTTGCTTGCAATTTATTGTTGATTTCATGTTAGATGTGATTTCACCATTTTTGTCTTATTTTTTTTAGTGGTTGATTACTGATTTTCTTAGGTTTGTTTGAAGTAATTATGTCTACCATTTGATTGAATTTTGTCTTTTTTTTGGTTGTGTGGTTTAATTGGCATTGTAGCACACCTGTTATTAGTGAAATTCAGCTGAATTTGAGAAGTGGTAAATTTGATTTATTGTGTTTAGGAAGAACTAGTCATAGAACAAAAATGCCTGGGCAGAAGATTGAAACTGGGCACAGTGATGTGGTTCATGATGTTCAAATGGATTATTATGGTAAACGTATTGCCACCGCGTCATCTGACACCACAATTAAGGTACTCGCTGTGAGCAGTAATTCCGGGTCACAACCTCTTGCTACATTGACTGGTCACCAAGGCCCTGTTTGGCAGGTTGCTTGGGCGCACCCAAAATTTGGGTCGATTCTTGCTTCATGTTCCTATGATGGTAGGGTGATTATCTGGAAGGAGGGCAATCAGAATGTGTGGGAACAAGCTCATGTGTTCCATGAGCATAAATCTTCTGTTAATGCCATCTCCTGGGCACCTCATGAACTAGGGCTTTGTTTGGCTTGTGGGTCCTCTGATGGTAGCATCTCGGTTTTTACTGTCCGCTCTGATGGTGGTTGGGAGACCAATAGGATTGATCAGGCCCATCCAGTCGGGGTAACATCAGTTTCATGGGCTCCAGCAACAGCACCAGGGGCTCTTGTTGGATCAGGCTTGCTAGAGCCTGTTCATAAACTGGCTTCTGGGGGTTGTGACAACACCGTGAAAGTGTGGAAGCTGGTCAATGGGTCATGGAAGATGGACTGCTTCCCTGCTCTTCAGATGCACTCAGATTGGGTGAGAGATGTTTCTTGGGCTCCAAATCTAGGGCTGCCGAAGTCCACAATTGCTAGCGCTTCACAGGATGGATCTGTGGTCATATGGACAGTGGGCAAAGAAGGCGAGCAATGGGAAGGCAAAATTTTGAACGACTTCAAAACTCCTGTTTGGAGGGTATCTTGGTCTTTGACAGGGAACTTGTTGGCTGTAGCAGATGGGGACAACAATGTTTCATTGTGGAAAGAGGCGGTTGATGGAGAGTGGCAACAAGTTTCTACAGTGGAGCCATAGGTTTTTCACTGATTCTCTTTGTAATTTCTACCTTACTACAATGCCCTTTATATGGACAACTGAACTAGTTTTTTAGTTTGTTGCTGCTGCAGTTTTGTTGTATGGTCGGTATTGTTGATTCTGTGGTTTAGGTGATATTGCTGTTTACAATGTGTTTTTTTCAAGGTAGAGAAGGAAAGACATGATAATGCTTTCTGCTTTAGATTTTATACAAAACATTCATATTTGTTCTAATGATGTCCATTGCTTAAATTGTTGATTTCCATTTTGTCATTGGTCTTATGGTTTACTGCTTGCTCGGAATGTATCGTCTATGTTACAAGAATGACCAGTAGAAAACTAATGCAACTGTCTTCCCATGTCCAAGTATCTTTGAGTACTTTGACATTGGTGTATACAATCAGGCTGGTATTTGAGCACACATGCATTGGCTTACCGACTTTCACTTTGGTCTTCGCTCGTGTTGAAGTTTGAGTCTCATTTGGGTTTCATAAGGGACATCCTTTGGTTTGTCCCTAAGCTTTGAGCTTCTCTTTAAGTTTATCCGTTTTATGTCATGCTGTGTGATTATGTAGGTAATAATAGTTCGTTTCTTTTTTCTTTTGAATTATGTAATTGATGTCCTTTGCTACGTACCAGGTAACAAGACCGATTCTCATGCATCCTTCTCATCTGTTCTTTTCGCGTCTTTGTTATAGTCTCTAGATCTAATCATCCCCACATAAACTTCAGTTTTCTTTCGGAATAGTTTGTTGGCTCTTTTCGCAAGATTCTTGAGGTTGTGACTGTGCTCTATTATGTTATGAGTTATTTGCTGATAAAGTATGACTTAATCCCAAGTTTGATTCAGAGTCTCAGCGTATAAGTCATACTTGCAAAATGACATAGCATCCTAATGCCCACTGTTCTGCTTGTACATTTCCAGATAATCTATTTTTCCATCCACTCGTAGAGGTAATAATGTGGTAATGTAAAATATACCGTAAAGTTGGGACCACTCAGAAATTATCAAAAGTTGGGATTGAAAATGGTAGAACTCTCATAGTTCAGATGGTTCTTATCAATTTTTCTTAAAAAAATGTGTATTGAGAACTATAGTTCATATAAAATTAGGAAAATTTGTTAGGAATAAGCTAAAAACCCGCAATAACCTTGATTAAGCTTGACATTTGACAACGACTTTTTCTTTTCTCATTTTCTCTCCAATTCTCTCAAATCGAACTCCACTTCTATTGTCATTATCATTATTTATATCGGCTACCAAATGGACTGCAAAGGAATACAATGAGCTGATGATTCATGAGAGCTGCTAGCATGAGAATTGATTGGCATATATACCTTTGCGTACATCTGATTTAACTCTTCTAACTTTCTATATCTGATACAATACCATGGGAATTCTGATGATTGGCAGGAATTTTGTGTGAATTTGATTTAAGTGTTCCCTCAATTGTGTATTAGATATGTCCTGTTCGAAAGTTTAAAGTTTTAATTATCTGAATCATGCAAGGAAGGCAGGAAGACGTAGTTTGTACACTTGTACAGTTTTACTTGCCTTCCTTTATATTAATTGGACACAAATGACAAAATCTTTTTTTTTTTTTTTTGATTCAAACAAATGACAAAATCTTTAATTATGCAATACTTCGTCCCCCAAAAAGTCCCTATTTGCATTTCTTGGAACAAAGGTGCCAATGTTTTGACATATAACGAAATTAAAGATCCAAATGACCTGAAAAATCCGATTCATGAATCGATTTAAAAATAAAGACTTGAAGTTATATCAAAACCCGATAAGACTTGAACCTTAGATCTCTACCATTTTGCCCAACAAAAAAAGGAAAATATAAACTTTAGGGTTGGAAAGTTGAAAATTCAAAGCTAGTGTGTAAAGAAAGTTTTAGAATATCTGGAGTACTTTTCTGATGGAATGAGGCCAAATTAAATAAGTCAAAACTCAAGTTAACTTCCAAAACCACTACTACTCTTTCATTTCATTTCTTGTCTTAATTTTTTTTGTGGGGAATCTCAAAAGGGAACTAATTCATCATTAAATGATCAACAACCAAACCAACGATAGAATTCGGAAAATCCTCCTCCCAGCACCTTCTACCAATTTCCATAGGTTCGAAGTGAGCTAAAGCATGGACGTACAACTCTATTCCATGTTCTCTTAACAAAGACTAAATAACCGACTCAAAACAAGAAGCTAAAGCAAAAATATCATCTAATTCCAAATGAAAGTCCCTAGAACCGCCACTCTTTTGTTTAAATGCTTGAATAAATTGGAGATGAAAAAGACATTTAAAAATGCACTAGCTATAAAAAAAATGCTTACACAATTTTAAAATAAATGTCTCTCATTCAGTGTAATGTGAATATCAGTAAGACCAAAATTTAAATATCCATTATAAAGCAATACTAAGTACTAACAAAAGTATTCAGCACCAACCACGAAAATATAAGTTTGAGTTTAATATATATCGACCTTCTCGATGAGGAATTGCATCAGGATTGCAAATTCCAATCTTTTTGGCATTCATGATCAGAGCTTCAGAGGATCTAATTTCATATTACTAACCAAAGAACATAACATTGATATGAAGAATATAATATTGAGAAAACCATGTTGAACATGAAATAAAATTAACCAATTATGGGTGTAGGACTAAGTGCAGAAAAACTGAAGGTTGACAAGAACAACCATTAATAAACACACACAAAACATATATATTTTATTGCAATTAAGAATTTGATACACTTGCTCTAACTTGTCTGATTACCTACATGAATAATAGTATCTAATAGTAAATCTCTAATTAACACCACCTAATCACAAATATACATCTTCTAAACTACTCGATCGACAATAAGGACATGTTTTTTTGTTCGGAAGCCACTTGAATACGCACTTGCTATGAAAAATATGGTTACAACGACTCATCTTGACGTTGTCCCCTTCACTTGACATCTTCTCAAGGCAAATTGAGCACATACTGTTATCTTCATTTAACTCCTCTCCAGTTACTAATTCTATTGTTAGTTTGATCTCTTCGATAGCTTTCTCTGTTATTGAATTTTCACCCTTCTCCCCTGATGAAGTACTATGCTCGGCTTCTTCTTGAATATGCAACGACCTTAGAATGCTAAGAACATGCTCGATTTTGTCTTCAGTTAAGTTATCAACATCCTCTATCTTCAAACATTCCATAACATTGTTATGATCACGCGCCATCCCATGAAAAAGTTGATGCGGTAGTTGCAGGCCTCCGGGAAACTCATGAAAGAAATCATGCGGCATAGCACGATGAAGTTCATGCGGCAGTAGTCGACGTCCTCGCGGCGTCCCATGAAAAATTTCATGCGGTAGTTGCGGGCGACCTTGTGGCATCCCATGAAAAAAATCATGCGGCATCGTCCTTGTATGATTACGTTCATGCGGCAGTTGTTGGCGGCCTTGCGGCGTCCTCTGAAAACGTTCAAGCGGCAGTAGCGAGCGGCCTCGCGGCGTCGGATGAAATAATTCATGCGGCATTAGCAGGCGAGGCCTTTCATTAGTAAGATCATCATATAGACCAAAACCCACCTCGTGTCCTGAAACATTATCATCATAGATTTTATCGGATTCGGCCTCTTGTGGTTTACTATCAACAACATCTGCCACAAGAACCACTGTAGGACTAGGATTATGATTATGATTATGATTAGCCCTCTCAAGAGGCGTCGAGTGAAAACTGAAGCAACTTATGATATAATCGGAGAGTTCTTGAGCAAGTAATTCTGTTGTTTTAGCTCCAAAAACCTTGGCATCTTTAAGAACTTGTTTAGGTAAATTGCGTAAGTTACTTTCGTTGAGATAATGTAGCTTAAATTTGACAACAACATGAGAATTGTTGATTTTTTCTTCATCTTTAAGAGAAGATATGTTGAAGACAAATAAACCTTCATCAAAAGGTACAATATTGTTCGTGTCTTTCCAAAGGTAAAGGCTTAGATTTGTGAGCTTTGTTTGTGGGTGCAATGTAGCCATGTTTGTTGAACAAGTTTGTTTCTTTGGATAATTTTGTGCGATTGTAAGTTTCGAAGGCTATAAGCGAGTAAGGTGCTGTAAGGTATTTGTATTAGGCAGATATGTTAAATGTGAGCTTTTCATTACCAGCATCAGATTATATATAATACAAAAAGTCCTAATTGAATTAGAAAACCTAAACCGAATAATGTTAGAAGAAATAATAAAATCAGGAAGTTCACTTATTTGATATAACTACATTATACAATGAAAGGAGCCCAACCTAAATCGAACAGCATTGCCTTAGTTTCTAAACAGCAAAAAAAACTTGCATGATTACAAATTAAAAAGTGGGTTATAATTAAGGGTATGTTCTCTCCAACTTATTTTCAGTTCAGTTCAACTTAGCTCCATTTTTTATATAACCATTTTGTTAAATATTATTATTATGTTGGTCTAATTTATTTTACTAATTATTCTTCTTATTATTATTATTTATTTTTATATCATTATTATTAAGTATTATTATTATTTCTATATATTATTTTGTTTTTTATAGCTTTACTCATTATTATTACTATTATTATTAGGAGGAATATGGTTTAGGTCAAAAGCACAAATAAATTCACGTTTTTTAGCCCATAAACCAACCAAATTGCGTCAAAACGGGTTATGATGCAATTTTGCGCGGTTCGATCCAATCATTATTTTTATTACTAAATATTATTATATTATTAAAATAGTAATATTAATTTACTTCTAGATATTATTGTTATTATATGATCATCAAGTATTAATTATTAGTACAAATAATAAAAATAATTATTATTAATTATCATTATTATCATTAATTATGATTATTATTATTAATAATTTATGATTATTAATATTATTTATTTATAACTATCTTTTAAAAATATCCAAAAATACTGTTATTATTATTCATTATTATTACTTGTCATTGTAATAATTATTTAATATTCATATTATTATTGTTTAAATATTAATCATATATTTATTATATTCAATCTAATTCAATTCAGTTTAATTCAATTCAATTAGTTTAGTTCAGTTCAGTTCAGTTAAACTGTTTTATACCGAAGAGAACAGGCCCTAAGTGATTTAGCTGCAGAAAAATGATTAGTATTTGGTGGATAATACTGATATTAATGAATAAATCGAGAAATTAACAACCAAGTAATAATGTAAGAAAATAAGAAGGGACACACAATAAATAATGTGGGAAAACCCCTCTAAAACGAGGTAAAAAAACCCCACAGGCGACAAGCAATCAAAAAATAAATTTATGAGAGTACAACTACCTAAATTAATAGAGTTAAGATAAAATTACAACTATCACAATATTTGATTAAAAACTACAAGAGGAGCATTTAGAGAGAATAGCGAAGTAGGAGATTGTGTGTACATTGATGGAAGGATTTAAAGGGACAACTTGAGTTTGGATGGCTTTTTTTTTTTGTGTATGCCTAAATTCTAAAATAGGACTCAACAACCAACACTTCTGTTTATACCGTGATTGATTCTTTTTTTTTGGATTGGTAAGATGAATTATCTTACCTGACCGAAAATCCCGAATCTCGCACGCGTCAACCCGGCACGGGTTAGCGGGTAAGACACTTTGAGAGTAATGGGGGAAGATAAGGTATATCCCTACCCTAAAAGTGCTCCTAATGAGAGTTGAACTCCCGACTTCAAGGTTGGAAAGCACAATTCCAACTACTAGGCCAAACTTAGCTTAGTTAATTCTGCAATTCATATGCCAAAGAAATGTCTAGATACTTCCATAATTTTGCCGATATAGGAGCGTAGCAATATCTGGAGGCTTTCTTGCTCAAATTCTTAAATTTGCTAACTAATCAATATTTTACTACACTATACCTGAATACATATCATGATTCATGATCAACAATCTTGATGATCTACCTTGCAACTAAGTTAGGTCGCAATGGGAAGTGATATTTTTGGCTTTTGGGCTTTATTGAAATTTGGTGTACAAGTACAACCCAACATGTTTAATGACTTACAGAATTAAATTGAGTAGGCCACTAGTTTATATATATGTTAGTCAATTTTCATCTTCTTCATCTATGTGAGACATCATAAAGTATTGTTGGACTTGTCCAAAACCAGAACAAAACATCTAGTGGAATTCCATTCTATGAGTAACCTGTCAAAGAGAGAGTAGCACACTAATCCTGTGTGTAAGCCACAATTCTATCATGTATACTGCTTTGTGACTTATTTCCTCAAAACATTCTTAAACATATAGTCTACATAGAATTTTGTAGTTATATAGTACTCCCTATGTTTTTATTTTAATGTACACATTTACACTTTTCATGTATGTCAATACAAAACTTTGAGGATAGATATTTTTGGTTTTGTATTTGTAAAAATGATAAAAAAGTACATATTAATAATATACATATTATGATGAATCTAAGAAGATCCCACATGGCTATATTTTCATCCGCGTATAAATCACAAATGATGGTCAAAGTGAAATTTGTAAATAGTGTAAAATATTAGTTTAAGAATTAGAATGAAATGGAGGAGTATTAGTGTATTACCTTTTTTGTCTTTTTTATTTATACATTGTTTAACTTTTATGTTTGCCAACTTAATCATTAATATCTTTAATCACGAACAAGTAAATTTATAAGAAGTTAATATTTAAAAGATATATGTTAAAACGAATATAACAAGATTTCACATGCATGACTATATTTTCCTTTATATATAAATTAAAAGCAACAATTAAAATAAGTGTTGGTGCAAATTCAGTTGGATGACTTTGCAAACAAGTCAATGCACACTCAATGGTTAGATACTGAATGTCACGGGAGTCTTAGTAGTCCCTGGGGGTTACCGGTTTTAATTTGATAAAACCTTGCTAACGTACTTTATTATAGCCTAATGTAAATAAACTATAACGCCTAATAAATTCAGGCGACATATATTAAATAAGATGATTAATGCAATAATTAATCTATTAATTAAAGCTGAATATTCCCGCTTACATCACAAACTTCTAGAAACATTTTATAACATACATAAAGATTGACCAGGCGGGACAATTAAAGGACAAACATGAAGATGAATACCTCCATGGATTTCGACTCAAATTGGAGATTGAACTAACTTGGTAACTCACCATGCTTTAATTCTAGGCTAAAGGCTAACTATGACCCCAGAAGGGGGTTGGCTAATCTAGGTAAAGATATGCTAGAGAAAAGTGAATTGGACGTTTGTTGTGTATATATGTGTTTGTTGTTTTGCTCTGATGTTTCTTCTTGTATTTATACTACGAAGACATGTATAACTTCCTTGCTCCTTGGAGGGAAGTGATTTGAATCATAAATGATTCAAATCAAACCTGCCATTTTCTAATCACGTTCCATTACCCACATTCTGGCATGCTCTCATAATCAGGTTAACTTCCAGCCACGTCATCATGTTTCGCGTTGCTTGACTTTCAACCATTATCTCTTGATTATTGCTGATAATTGGGCTTTCTTCCATGGATCGTTGTCTGTTGACTTTTGTTGACTATTTCTCGTGGGCTTCTTGATATAATTGGGCCTACATTTACATGATCATTAAACCCTTTAGGGCTTGATTCAATGAATCATGATAAATGTTAGCTATGATGTAAAAATGATAGTAACAATAAGATATATATATAATGTCAAAGTACAAAATGTATATGTTGAAATGAAACGGAGAAAGTATTTCACAACTACTATAAATAGTAATCAAAACTACACATCTCTTCACTAAATCACTATTTACCATTAAAACTACACATCTCTTCTCATTGCTCACATAAAAGAATCTTCTCACATAAACGTGATTCTATACATATTCATAATCTGAAGTCAAATAAATAAATATTGTTACAATTCAAAAGAAACGGATCCTAAACTTCTTGCACATCCCATTCGTAAAAGGTAAAATGCTCTTATATCTATGTAGTTTTTATAAATTAAAACTACATAATGCATGGCCGCACCCTATTAAAGTCCTCTATGTGTACGCCTTGACTTTCATTTTGTAATACTTAAGGTGCAGGCAAACATGTAACAATGTAAACATGAAATACATTTTTTATTACTTCTACTTGTTAATACAAAATATATATTTGCGTTGGAAAATCCAAACAATATATATATAGTATATACTACATAAATTCGAATATATTTATGTTCATTAAATTAAGCTCACTATATCTCTTAAGTAGGAGAAGAGATAGAAGAGCCCCTAAGAATCCATGGCTAAAACACCCACAAAATTCTTGCTAATTTTCCCTACTTCTCTTATTTTAATCTTCTTCTATTTATCTTTTTTCCCTCAAAAACATCATCTTAACATCAGTTTTCTTTCTAAGCTACTTTTGCCACCTCCATCTAATCCTCTTGTTAACGTTACTAATCATACACATAATGACATTTCAACTGTTACCATGATAGTAGTAAGTTCTGAAAAAACGCAAACTATTTACTTTAAGTTTATCATTGTGCTAATTTATATAGTTATGTTTGATTTCTTCTATATATTAATCTAATAACTTTCTATTGTACATGTATAGAAGGAAGAAGAAAAAGAAAAGAAGAAGAAAATGAACATAAGCAAGAGTAGTTTCAATAAGCTTGAAGATGGATTGGCTCGAGCTCGAGTCGCGATCCGAGAAGCTGCCCGGAGCCGGAGTTATGAGCCGGAGGAAGAGGAAGATTTCCTTCCTAGAGGTCTAGTTTACCGGAATCCATATGCTTTTCAACAGTAAGTATCTTCTAATTCTTTTTTTTACATATATAAAATCTTGCATTGTATTATGTCAGTCTTACTCCTTGGTCGTTGATTGTAAAAAAATAATATACTACTACATGTGACACTAAACTATTGTTTGTTGATGTTGAAGATTAAAAGTTAAAACCTAAAGTTTGAGTTGTAAATTTGATTAAGGGAACTTCGTACTTTTTCAGTTAAAAAATAAGTGAAATATTCTTTTCTTTTATGTTAGAGCTTTTTGAGAAAGTATTTTACTTATTTTAGAACGAAAGAAGTATATTTTTAAAGCTTTGATACAACTCGACCTATATTCTGCTGGATTTTAAATTGAGAAGTAGTATAGTATAATATTGATGCGACAAATTCTAAATCTAAGTCATCTAATTATAATACAATATTCAATGCCTTAACTAGCCAGTAAACAAGCTTCTTTTTTAGCGATCCAAGAATAATGGAAAAAAGAGAGGTGGGAGTATAAAAACCTCGTTATATATGAATATATTTCGTTGTATATAATTTTACACTTAGTTGAAGGTGTCATTGTAAGTTGCAAACCACATGGTCGTCCAATTCAAGTGGCACAAGATCCTATTGGACTTAAAGACAGTTTGAATAAAGTTATGTATAATAGTGAAGTGATTTGCAAGAAAATTTTGTGTAATTATTATAGGGGTACGTGTTGCACTCAGTTATGAATAATAGTGAAGTAATTAGCAAGAAAATTGTGTAATTATTCTAGGGGTCGATGCTGTACGTGATGCACATGTATGTGCACTCGTATGCATGCATTTAACATGTAGGTATGGATTATCCCGTGCACGTTACAATTCTCTACTTCATATTGTTGATTGTGACAAGATTAGCATGCAAGATGAGAAGACTGTGGTAGAGTATAGTAGAATATAAAACTATTTATGAGATATAATTTTAACCATTAACTTAAATCTTTGGTTGATTAGTCCATTAATTTGACACAGTATTAGAGTCAATGTGATATAAAGATCATAGCAGGTTCAATTCTCATCCACCCCTCATTTCTAAGGGGAATGACAGAATATATATAAAACAAATCCTGAAGCTTCAACCATATCATCAGTTTAAACTTATAATAATGGTTGAGTTGATCCTAGAAGAACTAATTTAGCAAATGATTAAAAAAATGTATAGAGTTGTGGTATTTTTTTTCCAACAAGTCTTGGTTAATATTATATTACACGTCGCATATGAAAATCATAATTATGTTCAATACCATTGATTTATATGGAAGTTTATTAAAGCAAAAAAAAGATTTATGCTATTAGTGATTGTATTGTGTCGGTTAAGAAACTAGTCAAAAGAGTGATGTGTTTATGGTGAGAGTCAAATCCCGAGTTAGATTATAATCCCGAGTCTTGTCACTGCTAGTCCTGCAAAACAAGGAAAATTGGCCCGGGGATGTTCCCGAGAAAGCCCCTCCGACGCTCAAGTCAGTGATAGGCTAGAGAGAAAGTAAGTAAGTCTAGAGAAAGATGTTCTGGTTTAGTTAGGTGAGAATTGAATACCTGTTCATTGATGAGACTGTTGGTATTTATAGTGTTGGGAACCCTCCAGACAGGAAATCCTTTTGAGAAGCATCCCAATACCTAGAAAAGTTGTAACCTTTTTATGATAAAGCTTTTTACTTATGAAAATCTGATGAACCTTTTTAGTGCCTAGGACACAGGCCTCAGAAGAGGTGTCTTTTGATATTTATTGAGCTTAGCCATACGTCCAAACATGTATTAATATTGATCATATCATATTATGATTGTATTTTATTAAACAAAATCAGGAGCCACAAAGAGATGGTAAAAAGATTCAAGATATGGACTTACAAGGAAGGGGAACCACCTTTGGTGCACCAAGGACCAATGAGCTACTTTTATGGCATCGAAGGGCATTTCATTCAAGAAATGGAGGATGGGGAGATGAGCTCAATGAGCAAGTTTATAGCTAGTAACCCTAATGAGGCGCATGTCTTCTTTCTACCCTTTAGTATCGTTAATATGAGGACAGCTTTTTACAAGCCCCTCGATTATGATCGTGCACCTATCAATAATGTGGTGTTAGACTATATTAATGTGGTGGCTATGAAGTATCCTTATTGGAATAGAAGTCTTGGGGCTGATCATTTCATGCTCTCCTGCCATGATTGGGTAAGTTCTATGTAAGTAGTTCATTTATTGCATGCATGCATGCATTGTCAAGTTTACAATATCGTACTCCCTCTATTTTATAAGTTAGAAGAAAATTGTAAAATGCGCAAATTCTATAATAGAGAAGAAATTAAAATTGAAAGATTTTTTTTTTCCTAATGAGGTACAAGATAGTGTAGAATATAGAAGAAATTGGAATTAGAAGTTTTTTTTTCCAATGGGCTACAACTGTATAAGAGAGTGTAGAAAAAGTGTGTTTATATCGGGCCTTTTGTTGGAGTAGAAATAAAGGAAAAGTGAATAGAATTTGATAATATGGATTTTAGGATATATGAGGAAATTGAGTAAAACTTTGAAAATGAAAGGAGTTTTATTATTACAGTGTAATTAATTCTGAGATCATTATCTTTAACTTTTTTAAATTTATTAATAACACAAAACTAGATTTGATTTACTAATTATTTATGCTAGACTTATTTTTGTTCAATTGAAATATTGAATACATCTTCCTTGAAACTTACTTATACAAATAATTAGTTGAAATGATCATTGTCATAAATAATGCCGCCGTTTTAAAAAAAAAAAAAAAAAACTTCATGTATGGAATCATTTTGCATTATATAAATACTTTATGTCGTTAATTTTCTTCTAGTAAATTCTTCAAATTCCTAAGAAAATATGGCTTTTGGATGTGTCTAATTTTCGATATTAGGTGAAAATAATTTTTTTGCACATTATTCTCCTTAATATATAAAAACCCTTCTCGATATAACATCCATTAGTTTTTTATATTAAAAAATCAATCTTGATTAGTAAAATTCAATGTTGAATCACTATTTAGCAGGACTACTAGGACTTGGGTCTCTTTCTTGAGCAGCGCATCAAGTTCATGTATCGTTACCAATTAACCAATTTCTAAATGTTGAGGTAGATCCTAAAGAGATACCGCTTCCTGCTGCGCTATGTGACAACCTTATCATTAATCTTTCTCTCTTCATATCTCATAGTATACTTCTAATTTCCCGTTAATACAATAATTATTGTTGATGTTTATTTATTTTAGGCACCAGAAATATCCTTTGCCAACCCAAAATTGCTCAAGAATCTTATAAGAGCACTTTGTAATGCCAATACATCCGAGGGATTTCTACCAATGAGGGATGTTCCAATCCCAGAGATTAACGTTCCAGCTAGACAATTAAACCAACCAAACTTGGGTTTACCAATAATTAAGCGTCAAATCTTTGCATTTTTTGCTGGTGGAAATCATGGTTATGTTAGAAAGTTTTTATTTCAACAATGGAAAGAAGATGAAGAAATTCAACTTTATGAACAACTTCCCAAGAATCAAAATTACTTTGAAATGTTGGGTAAAAGTAAATTTTGCTTATGCCCTAGTGGTCATGAAGTAGCAAGTTCAAGAATTGTTGAAGCTATTCAAGCAGATTGTGTACCAGTTATTATCAAAGATAATTATTCATTTCCATTTAGTGATGTTCTTGATTGGACTAGATTTTCAATTTTTGTTCCTGTGAAAAAAATTCCTGAGATTAAGATCATCTTAAAAGGAATTTCTTCAAGAGAGTATATGGAGTTGAGAGATGGAGTAAAGAGTGTTAAGTGGCATTTTACAATTAATAGACCTTCTAAACCATTTGATTTAATTCATATGGTGTTACATTCTGTATGGTTACGAAGGCTTAATATAAGATTGTAGTATTAGTAATTTCCAGAATTGTTTGTCATATTATATAATATATATAGAGAATATCTCTTGTAACCATAGTAAATTGTATGTTTTTTTGGATGCAAATAGTAAATTGTGTGTAGTACAACTAAATTCTTATTAAGCGTTGTAAATTGTATATGATTATATTGTCTTATTCGAGAGTTACTGCCTAAAATTTAATTTTTTTTAATATTGTTTTGTTCATATTCGAGTAAAATTAAATGAGTTAGTCTTTTATTTCTAGGGAGACATTATGTGATAAAAGCAGTGTTTGTACGTGATATATTTCGCTTAAAACTATAAAATTTTAAGATGATGTCTGACTTCGATTGTTAGAATCGACAATATAATCAATAATATATTCGCGAGCAATAATAACAAAGAAATAACATAAGAAACAACAAAAGGATTACACAATAAGATTTAATATGAAAATCCGAGAACAGAAAAAAAAAAAAAAAAAAAAAACCACTTAACAAAGTATTAGGACTTTCAAAGATGAATATGCTATGGTGACTTTCAAGTGGGGACTAATGAACACACACTTGACAATGTAGTTCCACCCCTAGGATTTGAATGGGCTAGTTCGAAGCTAGTTGTTGGTTAGCATCTCGAGTATTCTCAACCCCAAGCTCGCCCACTAGGTTGATAGGAAAGTGTTGATACCAAAGAGAACGCTAGTAATTTCAATAGTTGGAGAGAAATTGTTACCAAAGTACTGTCAAGCTGGTAACAAAGTACAATTTTGGTATCAACTTTGACTTTTTTAATTATTATTTTTGGGTAAGATGAATAACTTTTAGATTATCGTCTAAAGTTCAACCAAAGACCTAGGCACTTGAAAGGAGGGGGAGTCGTAAGGGAAATTCTCCTCCAATTCCCCTTCACTTAATGGGATTCGAACTTGAAGTGATCATTTGTGGGATTGGGCGGGTTGCGGGACCGCCCTAACCTTAATATTTTGTCCAAGTAACCTAATACGCCTAGTTCAAGCCTTTTATGCGGGCTTAATTATTTGTCCATTACCCGTCCTAATAAACGGGTGGGCTTTTCGGCGGGCCTAACGGACCTATTAATACCTTTATTTTTTTTCAAATAAGTCTAGTTAATTTTCTTTAATATATATAGATTAAAACATAATTTTGGTTAAAATAGAAAAAAAAAAGTTGATAATCACATTGTAAGATAAAGAGAAAGTTAAAAATTTTAAAGGACGATAAATTAAATTGTAAAGGTAATAATAAAGATAATTATGTGTTATGAAAGCTATATATATTAGTGCAAATAAACTATATATTCCAAAAGATAAATCAACACTAAATTAGTAAGATTGAAAAATTAAATTTCATAGAAAATAGATATTATGATAAACGGGGTGGGCGGGCTAGCCCACGATATGTTTGAGGTTGTCCATATTCGTCCATTAATATTAGCGGGTCGGGCTTGGCTCTCTCATTTAGAATTTTTTTTCAAAATTTATTGTCCAAACCCGCAACTTTAACAGGCTGGTCTGGACGAGTTTAGCGGGTCGTCCCGCCCATGAAGAGCTCTAATTCGAATCCTTCACCTTGAGATCATGAGGTGGAATTCCTAACTAGTGAGCCAAGCTAAGCTTAGTAACTTTGACTCTATTTGATATCAAATTGCTGGTACTGAAATACATTTAAGTTGATATCAAGTTCACTCTATTTTTGTATCAAATTATAACTTGGTATCAACCTAAAATTTTGATACCATAGTCTAATTTGGTATCAACTTCACTATATTTTTTAGACCAACTTAATTGTCCAGTGCGTGAAATTTAGCAACGTGCCCTTGATGAAGTCTTTGGTAACTCTACCAATTTCTAGATGTTTAGACAAGCTCCTAAATTGATCAAACCACACTACAGATTATTTCTGGAGGTTTTAGAGTATTCTACCAACTGAAGATCAAATGTTGTTTTCAGTGAAGTATCAAATTCCAAAGAATAATGTTGCGATCTGTGCATAATTTATGAGTCTATATGGTTTTCACGTCACGCTTTTTTTTTTTTTAATGAGTGGTGGCAATTCAATTGGTTTGCTCCAATTAAATATTCAACTAATCGTAATCTGTTTGATTGACTGTGATTACTATGACTATACAACAATCTTAGAAGTATTTGTTTTTTGTTTTGCTACAAGGCATATAAGATATAACCACTATGATCTTTCACAAATCTTAATCAAATTATGAATAATGACTAATGAGCGTTGCAATATAAATGCAATCATCATCAATCAGTTGGACAAAATATCTTCCAAGGTCACGAGATATTTCTATTATGGTCATAATAATCATAGAAAACTAATACATTTAAAAACCTGAAATCACATTTAAAAACCTGAAATCATTTTGGACTATTAGAATTCCATGGTCATTTTTATTCATGACCGTCATAGAATTTTTCTCAAATAAGTAGAGTCCGAAAGACTAAGTAAATAATCTATCACTAGTGGAAAAAAACGAAAAGGCTGCGGTCAAAACAGGCCTAACGTTTTTGGCCAGAAGCCCTTTCCATAGTAACCCTTCACAATGAAGGGCTGCATTTTAGGCCCAAAACCGCAGCCCTTCCATATTGGAAGGGATGCGGTTTTGGCCTAAAACGCAATCCTTCTTGTACAAAGGGCTGTGATTTTGACCATAACCGCAACCCTTTTGACCCAAAAAAAAACCTTTTGCCAATTTTTTACTCCTAAAAATATCAAGAAATTTACAACAGGAAAAATCAAAAATCGAATCAACAAACAAACAAAACGAAATTATTTATTAACAATCAACAAGAACATCAAATTACAATTTACAGTAAAAAAAAAAAATAACGAACGAAATTATATATCAACAAGAACGAACGAAAATAAAAAAAAAAATTACATATCAAGAACAGTCGAAATTTACAATAAGAAAAATGAAAGAAAATGAAAAAAAAAACAAAAATGAAAAAAACGAATGAAAATGAAATAACAAACAAAAATGAAAAAAACGAATTCCAACATAAATTGTTATATATTTTTGCCTTACTAGTTACTACCAATAAGTATAATTGAGTTAAACAACGAGTTCTACAAATCCTAAATTCGATACTTTAATCTTAACATTGAGATGGTTTTATTTGAAAAAATGAACAAACAAATTTGTAATAATTACAATTGCTCTAGAGATTGAACTCCACGTTGTTCTAACATGTTTAGGAAAACAAACCTTAGTTCTAAAAATAGAAAACTATGTCAAAAACTACAATATGATGATATTTTAAATGTGAGTTAACTATCTAATAAGGACCTAAAGTATGAGAGTTTTTTCGACCTCAATAATTTTTTTGATCTACTAAGGACCTCATATCTACTATGGTTACATTTTTACCATCCAATATTATTAACTTTGTTTTCTTTTTGTTTTAAAAAATTGAAATGGCCCCACCAACTCAATTATTTGTTATCTCTTTCCATATTCCTCTTAATTTGACTTTAACTTTTTTTTTCCATAAAACTATGAGTATTTTTATCAAATTGGTACTTTAAGATACATTATTTGATCACATGAACATATTTTAAAAAATTATCACATGTGTGTATTTTCAAAGATTTTCTTTAATCATATGAGTATTTCTTGAAATTTGGACTACTTATAAGTATTTAATAAATCTTCATTAACCATATAAGCCCTTTAGCTAATGTAATATATTCACCTCTATTTACATCTTATATATTCTTAGAGTAATTGTCTCAGAAGAACTCTAAGAATCGATAATTATATCTCTCTCAATTCTTCACCTTTCTCTCTCGGGCACTAATAAAAAGCCTCGGGTCAATAGTTAATGAATTCATGCCACAACTATTCACAAAAGCAGGATGAAGGGCAAAAAATAAGGGGTAAAAGAAAAAAAAATACAGAAATATAAAGAAAAATAAGAACATGTATTGCAATCTAGTCAAAATAGTGGTTCATATTGTCAAAAGAAATTTATTAAAAAAAAAAATACCCTAGTGTTTCTTTTAAATACTCGTATAGTAAGATGATTTTTTGAAAAATACCCTTATACTTTGTATCATTATGTTTTTTAAATGCCCATATTGCGAGAAGCTATATTTTAAAATACTCATTTGGTAATTACTAATCAGACCCTACACAACCGTCCAACCCTTTACTCTCTCTTAAAATATATCATGTTTGTGTAGGTCGTAGCTCTCATCCACCATCTTTACAAATCCAAAATTTATCCTAAAAGTTAAAATTCTTTTCCTCTTTAGCCTAATTTTTTCCATTGATAGTGCAAATTTTAAAATGTATCCTCTCGCAATGTGGGCATTTTTAAAAAATAGTGATACTGTCTATAACGGTATTTTTCAAAAAAATTTTTTTTTTTTGAAAAGATACAAGTAAAGTTTAGGGAACTCTTCTCTCAAAAGTATACCCTAAACTATTTAAAGTAACTAAATAATTGAAAAACATATCGGACTGAACATCAACTAATTGAGATGGATTTTGGAGATGGTGCCCAATCTTTGAGAGGTAATTCGCAACCCGATTGGCTTCCCGATAGACGTAAACAATTGTAACCTTCCGGAATGAAGACAAAAGTTGAAAAATATCATCGATGAGCGTTTGGATATTCCAGGGGCTGCGAAACTGTCGGCGCACTACATTGATGATGACGAGATGGTCTCCTTCGATAAACAGATCACAAATCTGAAGAGCTTTGGCCCTGAGTAAACCATTTCTGAGGATTGTTGCTTCAGCAATCAATGAGTTTGCATAGCCTAGTTTAAAGGATCTGGCTTCCAACACAGTGTTGTTAGAATCACGCAGAACAAAGTCAGCCGACGTGGAAGAAGAAGTGTTTTATCCATCAAAATTGAGTTTGATGATAACGTCGTTGGAAGGTGGACACCAACATAAGTTAAGAACTTACCATACGAGTATTTAAAGAAATTACTACGGTATATGTGTTTTTAATAAATTTCTACAACATCTATATAGTCGAAATTTTAAGAAATACTCATATGATTAAAGGAAATTTTTAAAAATAAACACATGTGGTGATTTTAAAAAAAAATGATCATATGATCAAAGAATGTATCTTAAAGTACCAATTTGACAAAAATACTCACAGTTTTATGAAAAAAGAGTTAACGTCAAATTAGGAGGAAGATGGAGAGCGATAAAGAATAATTGAGTTGGTGGGGCCTTTTCAATTTTTTAAACAAAAAATAAACAAAGTTAATAAAATTGAATAGAAAATGTAACCTATTAGATGGAAAATAATGTAACTTATTGGATGAAAAATGTAATCATGGTTAATTTGAGGTCCTTAGTAGATCAAAAAAAATTGTTGAGGTCCTTGTTAGAAAAAATTCTCATAGTTTAGGTCCTTATTGGGTAGTTAACTCTTTTAAATGTTTCAAAAGATACGATGAAACGTTTGGGAAACTTAACCGTCAACACATCACTATAAATCACACCGTAAAATATATAATTTCGAGTTTTTGTATGGCAAAATAAAACTTAAGGCAATAAAACAACTAAGCTTAGATAAAACATAAAAAGACTTTTAATTTGATGTCTTGAACTAATCTCTATTATATAAGTCAAGGGGCTATGGTGTCCTCATTTCAAAATACTTTTTAACCCTTCATTCAATAAAAAAAGATTACCTACTAAGATTTTGAGATTTTCCTCAATCATAGTCCTTATGATTGAAGAACAATTTAACATAACTAAAGCAGTTTTCAAATCAATTACAAACCAAAGACATAAAATTTTAATTTTACCTAAACTTTGAAATGAAATAATAATATACCAACGTTCATTAGCAAGTAATAAAAATACCAAGAAAACAACTTCTTCATCAAGTAATTTTTATATTTTGTATTTACACCACATGACTTTTTTATTAGAAATAATAATGATTGTAAATTACATCATTCAAAATTACATTTAGATGAGATTTAATAATAGTCGCTAAAATAATTCACGCATGCGATCCAAAAATAGTTAATTTTGACTTGGGGTATTAGCCATTAGGTATAAAAGACAACATTGTGATTAGCACTCCCTAAATCAAAAGATAAGCCACACGGCAAATGGTCTAATGGACACAAATGACATAAGTTGTCTTGAATTACCCAAATACAACAAGACATTATCGGAGTCCAAAAACTTAGTTACAAATAAACTGTAGTCAGTAGTGTATGTCAATTGACATAGCTATCCATGGCTCCCTATACAAATAAAGGAACGTCTCATATATCTTGAATTTGATATATTGCCCAAAATAGTAAATTTTGTAATTTCAAATTAATATAACTAGCAAAGCAATATAAGAATTTTGATTTCTTAATGATGGAATTTGCTACATGATCCAAGATTTCATCTCAATAGATCACTATCATAAATTTCTCTTCTACTAATAAATGATAATATATTCAATGTAGTAATCGAAACTTCTTAAATTGATCTATGTGCATAATATTATACAAAAATTATTGAAAGAGACAGTCTAATTTTAATATAAAAGTAGACCTAGTAACTAAATGAATTAAACTAGTAATCGAAAAAAATTAACCTAGTCACTATTGGAATAATTCTCTTTTCAATATTGGGTCTACCATTGCCTAATTTTAATTTAAAAGTACGTAGGCGGTCTCTTACAAGACAAACTCAATATTATAAGACACTTATAAGAAGAGAAAAGGAGTATATAATATAATTTTCTTGTATGGATAGTTTTATTGATTCTAGCAAGAAACTATATTCATTGTGTGGATCAGAGCAATTTGAAGTAACCATGACTTTTCAAACTTGCTTGAAGCTCATACTTTACCTTGGCGTGTATTCCGGTAGGGTTATGCAAAGGTGGACTAATTTGGCAATTGAGAGTAACGGCCTCGATGGTTAGAAGTAGTGAAGTAGACCATATAAAAAACCTTTATGTAAAATTCACCTTGTGTAAAATTTGGAAGTTTATTAAGTAGCTATAATAGTAAAATACTAGCTACTATTTCAATTTTTAATCTCAGTCCTTCGTTTCTAGTGACTTATTTTGACTATTGATTTCGTTGACCTTTAAAACACTCAAAATAAATTGCTGAAAACTAAGTTAACTGTTAATATTAATATATAACTGTTTGTTTAAGTTATTGTTTAATTATACAATCTAACTAAATAAATAGTATATATTTTAGATTAAAAATATCTGGTCTAGATTGGACAAGTTATCATTATTACAATTTTATTATAGCTATTGTAAAATCTTGGTTTTTAGTGTCTATAAACAATATTGTAGCCATTGTAATGGTTTTAATATCAACCCTCAAATTTATTTACTAATCTTACCCATTGATTTAGTATATCATAAATAAGTTATTTAAACCAGGCCAATTCATGATACTATTTTTCTTTTCTACTCCCTCCATCTTTTTTTTCTCTCCTCTTTTTGTTTGCGCAATTTTCAATGCATAACTTCAATCATAAATATCTCATATTATTACACATTAATAAATATTATGTAAAGTCAATATTTATTTAAAGTACACATCAAGATAAATCTAGTAAACTCATAAATGAATATATGAATATATATATTTGCATGTATTGGTGATTTATTTATGGTCAAAATAAAAAACTTTGACCACAAAAGTAAAAAAAAAAAGGGGGATAAATTATAAATGGAAGGAGTTATATTATTTTATTATAATCCATTTGCAACTTTTGGATGTAAAGTTGAATAAATCAATGTGTTGGATATAAAACTGCAAATGAATATTCATGATTACAATTTACATGTCTATAAAAAGGCTATAGATTTGTTCTAGCCATCCTAAAAACATTCTTACACTAACATACTTCCTCAATTTCTCTATAGTTACAACAATTATATTTTGGGTTTTTTATATACTAATTTGAACCATATTAAATTACATGTATAAATATATAAATTTATTATGTAAAATATTGTTCCACAAATTTAATGTATACCATTAAAATATCATTTTCTTAAAGAATATATATATAGTCAAACTTTAATTCTAATAAATGTAAAAGTCAAAATATAGAAACAAATTACAGAAAATTTAAAGCACAAAAAGGAGCTATAAAATGGTGAAAAATACATACACACCTCCAACCTCATAAAACAGAAGCAAGGAAGAAAGAAAAACACCCAAAACCTTCACAAAGTGCATGGTTTTGTCATTTGTGTGACTTAATTCATGGCTAACACAACCACAATATACTTATTTCTACTTCCTACTACTCTTCTTCTAATAATCTTCTACTTCTCATCTTTCCATCAAAACAATTTCAACTTTAGTCTTTCTTCTACTAAGCTTCTTTCACCAACATCAACTCCACCCATAAACACTACAATTAATCAAACTCATATTCATGTCCATTATCACAACATCACTTTTCCTGATGCGGATGCAAAGACACTTGTTCTACACGAGCCTATTGACTTAGTTATGGAGCCTACCAAGCTAGAAGTAAGTTCTAATCAAAAAATCTTTTTCCTCTTTACTTTATTTTTTTTGGGAGCAACTTATTTTAATTTGAGTATTATTATATCATGTGGTCATGTGGATATGTTGATGAAATACATACATATGGTCTTGAATATTTATTTGTAAGAAGAACTTTTGATGACTTTTTTTTTTCTTTGACTATATATATTGAATAATGGGGGATTAAATAGAAGAAGAAGAAATATGAGTTAAAGAATAGTTTAGAGAAGATTGAAGATGGATTAGCTCGAGCTCGGGCCGCGATCCGAGAAGCAGCCCGGACGTGGAATTATACGTCGGAGGAAGAACAGACTTTCATTCCAAGAGGATCCGTTTACAAGAATCCATATGCTTTTCATCAGTTAAGTTATTCTCTTTTACTCCTTTTTTCTACCACCACCCGCGTCTCAAAATATAGTTCATATTTCTCTTTTTTCACGGTAATTTATGCAAGTAGAATTTAAGAGGGATAGTAAAAAAAATTTGTTTATTTAAATAAATGTTGTATGGGAAAAGATGATATTAGGAGAGAAAATGGAGAATAATTGGTGAAAGAGCATTAATTGTACAAAAATTATTAAAAGAGATGTCTAATTTTAATATAAAAGTAGACATAGTCACTAAATTGATTAAACTAGTCACCGAAAGAAATTAACCTAACCATTATTGGGATAATTTTCTTTTAATATTGGACTTATCATTGCCTAATTTTAATTTAAAAGTAGACGGTCTCTTATAAGACAAACTCTTAATTATAACATTTTGATTGAATAAACAAATGAAAAACCAATATTCAAGAAGCAAATAAATGATGGGACATGATTTTTCAAGAAAAATTACGGAAAAATATGAAACTAAATATGGAAATGAGAACTATATTTTAGAACACCAAAAAATGGGAACTATATTTTAGGACGGAGAGAGTATTGTTTTTCCTTCCTCTTTTATTATAGTATCCATCCTACATTTAATTTTTGGCATCAGCTATTAATTACTACTATCATCAACCCATGAAAGTTAGCTAGCTTCACATTTTTTTTTTGGGACACCTTCACATTTTTTTTGCGCTTAATCTCTCCATTATGTGTGGGCTTGAAAAAGGAAAAATTCTTTGTCAAATACATTCCTTCATCCGTTTCAATTTAGTTGTGACACTTTTATAATCATGGACTCCTAGATAATTTTTGAAGAGGAGAAAGATAGAGAAAGAAAATAAAAGGGTCCCATGTGATAGGAGAGAGATAGAGAGAAATTATTACAAAATGAAAATGTCACAACTAAATTGGAACTTCCTAAAATATAAAGTGTCACAACTAAATTGAAATAGAAGAAGTTTTAAAAGAAAAAAGAAGAAGAGAGTTTCTAGATAAAAAATTTGTATGTGGGACTTTTGGAGTTATGATTCCTCTAAATTCCTCTAAATCCTTTAACATTTTTCAATTATAAATTATTGGGTGTAACTAGGAATGATAATGAGCCTGACAAGCTCGCGGACAGTTCGAGCTCGGCTCGGTCAAAGCTCGGCTCGTTGTGGCTCGACTTGAGACTTAAACGAGCCGAGATGACCTAAGCAAAGCTTGGCTCGAAGAGATCGTGAACAGCTCGATTATTATTTTATACTAAAATAATATTTTATATAAAATAATATTTTATATTAAAAAATTATTTATACGTTAAAAATTATATTAAGTATTTCTTTTAAAATATTAACTCAACTAAGGTATATAGAGATTTTTCACAAATAAATTTGTCAAACGAGCTTAAGCCCATAATCGAGCTCGAGCCCATGATCGAGCTTGAGCCCATAATTGAACCCGAGTTTGAGCCGAGCCTGGAAACGAGTTCGAGCATCAAAAACTAATCACGAGCTCGAGCCGAGCTCGCGTCCCCACAAGCTCGTCAAGCTCATGAGCCGAGCCGAGCCCATAAAAAGTTAAACGAGCTTGAGCTGAACACAATGTTATGTAGGCTCGGCTCGTTCGATAAGCACCCCTAGGTGTAACTGTTACATTATAATTTATGGCGTAACAACTGAGAAACCACCGCGTCTCTTGTACAAAGAACTCAAAAGAAATAAAATAAATGACATCTTATTTGTATAGTCCATGTCATTCTTTTTGGAGTCTATGTCATTATGTTTGTTACACAATAAGTTATGATGTAACATGTTACATCTAAGACACAGGTAAGACCTTGTTTGGTTGACAAAATAAATCATGGGAAGTGCAAATTCCTAAGAAGTAGAAATATATGAAGTTGTTTGGTTGGCAAAACCATGGGAATTTGCACTTCTTAGGAAGTTCTACTTCCTCCAAAATGGAGGAAGTTACTTACCTAGGTCCCCCTACGTAAGTAGAGCTTCCCATAGGAAGTTCTACTTCCCATTATCAACCAAACACAATTTTACACTTTATAGGAATTTCAAATATATGGAAAAAATAATGACGTAGGACGGTTGACAGATAAGTTCGATAAGGAAGCGCGACGAAAACTGAACTGATTTGCGCTAATTGGGCCGACGAAGTCCGATTGCTTATTGTGATACCTTTTCGGAAGCGGAACGGCCCAACGAGTCAAACACACCGCTATGCTGTGACGTATAGGCTTTTTAAGCCATCCGAGTTCGTTTAAGGTCCGAAATAGGCATTTTAATTATTTCCGAATTTTGTTATTTCTTTAATTACGTATCAGGGTTTTGTTTTACGTATTTAAACATTATTAGGTCAATGTTTGGAGGGAGTTTTTGACTTTTAATAATATCACAGAGTTTATACTCTTTTCTGGTGGATTCCGGAGTTTTACAAATTTATCGTTTGTAAATCTGTGTGTTCTTGATTCGAGATTAGTGCTTGCTTTTCTCCATTAATTCCGACTGCGTCAAATAACTTCCTAAGAAATATAACTTTCTATATACAACCAAACAAGGCCTAAAATTATAAGAGAGTTGCATACCAACACACTAGTAGATAAAAATTTAAATTTCCGTGTAACTCGTGCCATGAATATGTAAATGACATAAAGAATATAGGAGGGAAAAGTAGAATTTCTATGATGTAACACAAATATTCATGATATAGAATTATGGCAATTAGTAGATCATGGAACAAGGTGTAGGATGAGCATCCTACACCAGCTTCAAAACGCAAGGCAATAAGAATGAAACACAGCATTCAACATGCAAAAAAGTAATTGATTTGACAACTAATATACATTCCCATTACATCCGGTGTGAGTATTACATGGCTACCCATTACCCATATGAGCTTAAAAGATTTTTATTTTCTCGCGTAAACGAGGACCAAAAATGTCTGGTTGTTATAGACTTATAGTTGAGTGTTGGGCATATGGTGCTAATAATGGTATAGACTACAGAGGCAAACTTCAGGACAAATTATATATAATTGGATTTAGAAAAAATCGTAATTAACGAAAGGACAAAAAGTGACGAGGGAAAACGAAAAACTTGCTTAAGTAAATAAATTTTATAAAATTACTATTATAATAGTTATAAATTTTGTTATATCCACTTATGGATCCTTAAATAAGATGTACATATAATTTAAGAGAATGATAAATAATGCGCCCTTTCATATAAATCTGAAATTGGAATATTAAGCAATAACAAAGTATCAATGACACCGATCAATGAATGGTTTTATCATAAATTTCTAAACTAATACTAATACAATTCTAGCAAATGTACGTATTTTTTTGCTTATTGTTAGCCTCTATTATTGCTACATGTAATATATTGTTTGCGATACTTTATTATTTATTATTTAATCTTATGAAAAAGGGACTAGCTAAAACTATTAGTCTCACGCCTAGTTTATGTGGGACTCTCGAACCAATTCTTTTTAACTTTTTATACATGAACTAGTGATCATTGTCACTTCCTCCGTCTTCTATTAGCTAATAAACTCTTTTTCATTTTCCAATATCAAAGCTTGTTAGATTAGACCATTATTTTTCACCAATATATGAGAAAAAATATTATATAGATCTTGTTAAATTTGTTTTAACGTATATATTTAACTTTTAAGATATGCATGTTTAATTCTATTTATACATGGTTAAAAACATTATTAATAATCAAATGTGTGTCTCATATGTAGATAGTAAAAATGCAAAACAGTGAGCTAATAAAAGACAAAGGGCAATTTTAGGGTATCTCTAGAAAACCATAATTAATATGATACTTACATGTATGGGTTAACGAGGTTGAATTGTGGCTTACGCTCTCACAATTAGAATTAATAGAGTTCTCTTGAGGTCAAGAATCCAAAACTCTATCCCTTATGGTCGTTTCTCTTCGGCATAAAACAGTTGAAATGAACTGAACTGAATTGAACCGAATTAAACTGAATTGAACTGAATTGCACTGAACTGAAATGAATAGTGATATGTGAGAGTAAAAGTATTGTCCAGAGCTGAACTGAACTGCATCGAACTGAACTGAACTGAGCTAAACTGAACTAAAAATAAGTTGGGGAGAACAGACCCTTAGACAGGTAAACAACGTAAAAAAGAAAAAGGATGACATGGATTAATAATGAAAAACGTATGGTTTGTATTTTTTTTATTTTTTTTAATCGGTCTCTGAGTAGGAATTATGTGCGATGGTAACTCAAAAGATTTCTTAATATTTTTTTTTGAAGTATACATACATGCCAAATTCCCTCATGTTTTTTATTTCCTTTTGCGAGATGTCGTGAGTTCGGACCGCTCATGTTATTGTCTTAATTAAGTTGTTACTTCTAAAATCTCATCTTGTCATTGTACAAACTAGTAGCAAGTAGCCAAGTAGCAATACGTGCATGTGCAAAAATAAAAGGATTAAACAAAAAAATACAACAAACAATAACTATCATCTCCAATTTCAGAGCTAGACCTCACAATTTTAACCTCATGACGTTCTTGATTGTGATGGAACAATTAGCCTCAATACTTGGAACAACAATTTTTTTAAGTGGCGGAATCATAAAAGTATTTTAGAATTCTTAGCAATATTTTGTTTCATATTTTTATAGTGGACCGAGTTATATATTTAACTTATATGTCAATTTCAAAAAGAACAACTATTTTTCCTTTGATATCAAGAAGTAAAATCTTTCCGACAAATTATATAAGAAATTATATAGTTACATGGGATCTTACTTCTTACCGTGGCAATCTGGCAAACAACAATCGTATGTTACTTGTCATGTCATCAGCTTTTTGAGTTACAATAAATTTAAGCTACATACTACTCCAATGGCAAGCAATAATGTGCCCCACTTGCCAATTAGTCTATTCTTGACTATCATTGATAATTCAACAAAACGGACCCACCACTTTTAAAGTAAGCTATATAGCTTGTTTGAGCAACATTGCTCACCCAAACTATATTACTTGTTTTACTCCAATGGTTGAGTTACTAGCTATAAACTTTTATAAATTGCAAGCAAGTCTCAGTCATTGGAGATGCTCTATTTGATTCGTTTCAATGAGTCTTTTAATTATGTCAAATTTTTATATTAATACGTAATTACATATCTTTATAATCAAAGATGTGAATTGACAAATGTACAAGTCAAATTAGAAATATCAATAAGAAAGGAGGAAAGTAATAAAATTGAACTCAGCCATTAACTAAGCATAATCTTTGTATTATTTGCTCTTAATATTTTTTTTTTTGGTACAAATGGAGAAGTTAGGGCACCCTTCTCTCAAGGGAGTAACCTAACAAATCTAGGTTTACAAAATAGATTATTTGCTCTTAAATACTTACTGGGTATATTGTATGAGTACTATAAAATACTCCATCGATCAAAGATGTGACGTGAATTATATTAAAGGGTACCCAATAAAACTTCCCAATAATTGGTGGTTAATTTTTATGCCACTAGAGATGACATGCATTGTGATTTGTGACTTGTGAGGCAAACTTTGCTTGTATGATTATTAATAAATTATCATACAGGTATTTTAAATGATCGATAATTGTAAATTGACATATCAAAGTTTTGGTTATTATATAAATAATATGGTTCGGGAAGGATTTCATTACGGTTGCTCTCGTCGGCAAACTACCAGCAGGTTCTAGCTCTACTAGTGTGGACTTAATTGTTATTAAATCTTGCAAGTAAAGATGTAGTGGATGGTGATGTAGTTTTACATGTAAAATGGATTTTCGCTTGAATTTCGGATTAATTGAATTTCGGATTATTGTTTTAATTAATGTGTGATTTTCATGTGAAAATTTATTGGACAATTGAGTTCGAAAATTGAGTTGATAACTAGTCTACAGTTTGATGATAATTGAATAGTTGTAAATAGTTGCAATGGTTATTTTTCAAAAATTAAATGTATTTTTTGGTTGATATTAGATGACTTTATTGTTTAGAATCTTTAATTATTGTGAAAATTATAGTAGTTTAAAGACAATAGGCAAGGATTCGTTTTGGATCCGTTTAGGACCCAGATCCTTAGGATCCATACGGATCTGGATCTGGATCCTCATTCTTATTACCCAGTGGATCCGGGTAGGATCTGAATCTATGCCTAAAAAACGGATCTGGATCCTAGATGACCTTGTCCAGATCCTACCCATTGCCATCTATATTTGCAACAAAAAGAAAAACAATTCCTATTAGTTGCACACGGAATTCCTTGTCACTCCGTTATCAATGCATTTCTTGAAAAGTCCACTCATATCTACCTCTATTATACTCCCTTCGTCTCATGGGAATTAAGAAATATAAAAGAAGTAGTAGAATTCTCAAAAATAATATTTAATGAAATATTTATTTGGTACTTTTATCTTTGAATTATATTAGCTCTTTATTTTATTTTTCCTTTTTAAAAAAATCAAAAAGCAATTAATGTTTCTTGAAATGGTTTAAAACAATAAATATATGGACACATATTTTGAAAGAACAGTAAGATTTTGGAAAGTTTATGTAGAAATTGAGGATAATTCAGTCCAAGCAAATTAATAAAAAAGAAAACAAGCACAACATTTTAGGACACCCAAAAAGGGAATATGAGCATTATATTATGGGACGGAGGGAGTACAAGGGAAGGGGGAATGAAGATGGTATCCCCATCTTAAATTACTAAATTATCTTTAATAATCTAATGAAATAAAAAAAATACAAAATAAAATAATCTAACAATCTTTCTCATATTAATAATTTGTCATTCTAAACAAGTTTAAAATGGTAACCAAAATATTAAATGGATAAAATATCTTGACTTTATTTTATTGTAAGAGAAGATGGTATACATGATGTTCACCTGAAAAATCTGAAACATTCACTACCTTTGATACTCTATAATTCAGTCAAACCAAGTAACCAACTCATTATGTCTATTCTTTTTGTTTAAAATTCATTCACAAAAAATTAATATTAGAAATCACTCACAACCTTTGTTAGTCTTTTACATTAATATATCTAAATTTATCTAATTATTAATCTTTCACATCTTAAGTTTTGAATTTGCCACACGCATCGCGTGCATATAAAGCTAGTACTAATATATCTATACAAATATATTAAAAGGCGTGCGTAAGGAAGTCTATGTGCCATGTGGCACTATCCTCAAATTTCTAATGCAAGTGCTTTATGTCCATTGTGTACTCCTCACTCAAAAAAAAAAATTATTATGTAACTGCAAGGTATCGAACACGTGACCTTCAAAATGCAAAGTATACGTAAGAGCTTAACCATCAATACACTATGACTTCATTGTCTAATGTTTCAACTAATATGATAAAGTCTTGTGATACTTAAACTTAGCTAAAATGACTTAAACAAGTATATACATCTCTAATACTCTTATTACATAACTAATAAGAGATTATTGATGTCATATTCTCTTACTACGATTCCTTTTAAGGTATTATTTTCAAACTTTTAAACCTTTAAAAAAATTTACTTAATGACGTGAATGTTTCAATTTCTTAATGGACAAAAAATACGAAAAGTAGCTAAATAAATTATGAAATTTAAGAATAATATCATATTTGTTTATTGTAACTGACCTGAGGTATCACCCGGGCCAAAATAACTAGTTAAAAGGCGTTCTCAAGCAATTAACTATCTCATGTGGCACTATCCCTTAGAGTGTTTACTTCAACTTATACACTAAATTCTTAACCACCAAATCAAGTAATGTTTGGTGCTATATTTATAAAGTAAAATGTTAACAAATGTATTATAATAATCACTTGACGCATAGCACGGGCCTGAAAACTAGTTTATATTTAAAATAAAGAAAATTTTGTCTACCCACAGGGTAATCTACTCACTAGAGATAGACATTAATAATCAGTGGAGTCCAACTCAACAGAATTAATTATTTTTTAATTGTCTAAAATAATGATTGATTGTAAACTCTGCTTCAGTTTTTGAACAATTTTATTAGGAAATAAATGTATTGGAATTAAATTTGTTTACTCTTGTATAGTCTACATAGGCTCCGGTGTCGGAAATAATACCTCAAAGGTAGGTACTTTTAAAGAGTATTTGTTAATTGGTTGCGTTTTTCATGAAAAGTTCAAGTCCCATATTGAAAGAATACAAATTTATTATCTTTTTCGTATATCACCATATTCCTTTGAACTTTGTTTAGTAATGGGCTAGAAGAATTGGTTCTGGAGCATTATTAAGATTATTTTTATGTCATGACCCTGATATTCTTTACCCAAAGCAAAGGTGCTACCAAATTGCGCTACATCCTTTTCAATTAGTCTACAATGTCATTGTGGAGAACTATTTTCCTGTAAGACATGTTTAATCTAATTAATTGTGGAAAGATGGCGAGGTTCTAATTTAGGATATGTCTCGGCTAAGAGATGAGGGATGACCTCAAAAAAATGATCATTATATACAATTATTATATTAGTTGCTAAACATTTTCACATAAATAATGATAGATAATGAATAAACAAAGCAGGAGCCATATAGAGATGGTGAAAAGATTCAAAATATGGACTTATAGAGAAGGGGAACCACCCATGGTGCACCAAGGACCAACGCGCAACATTTATGGTGTAGAAGGCCAGTTTATTGAAGAAATGGAGGGTGAGATGAGCTCAAAAAAGTTCATCGCTCACCACCCTGATGAAGCACACATGTTTTTTCTGCCTTTTAGTATATCCAAGATGGTGGATTTTCTTTACACTCCCCTTGTCTCCTACAATCGAGGACCTCTCTATAGGGTGGCTTTGGACTATGTTAATGTGGTGGCTCACAAGTATCCTTATTGGAATAGAAGTCATGGGGCTGATCATTTCATGCTCTCTTGCCATGATTGGGTATGTATCATGTATGTCCTAGCTAGCTACATGTTTTATTGCATGCATGGTTCAATATTGTGTTGTGTCATCTACTCGTATCGTGCTATGTGTCCCTCATGCCTATCATTATTTGCAAAATTTTATCAATTAAACTAGCTGACATCCACAAAAGAACATGTATTGTGCCAATTAGTATTTAATCGACCTAATATAGCTAGGAACTCAAGTTGTTTTCAATTGACAAATAAAATGCATTGTCTACAATGTCTAATTATAAGTTTATAATTAACTAATAATGTAAGTGTTGATATGATTTCATGTCTAGGCACCAGACATTCCAAAAGCAGACCCAAAATTGCTTCATAATCTTATTAGAGCACTTTGTAACGCCAATTCATCAGAAGGATTTCGATCCATAAAAGACGTCTCCATCCCTGAAGTTAAAATTCCAGTTGGAAGTTTGAATCCACGAAGCATTAATACACGAATAAGTAAGAGACAAATCTTTGCTTTTTTTGCTGGTGGTATGCATGGAAATGTCAGGAAATACCTATTTGAAATTTGGAAGGGAAAAGATGAAGATATCAAGGTTTATGATTATCTTCCAAAACATTTAAATTACTTTCAAATGTTGGGCCAAAGCAAGTTTTGCTTATGCCCTAGTGGTTATGAAGTGGCAAGTCCAAGAATAGTTGAGGCTATACATGGAGATTGTGTACCAGTGATTATCAAAGATAATTATTCATTTCCATTTAGTGATGTTCTTGATTGGAGCAAATTTTCAGTTCATATTTCCGTGGACAAAATTCCTGATATTAAGAGGATTTTGAAAGGGATTTCTTCAAAAAAATACTTGAAATTACTAAAGGGAGTAAGAAGTGTAAAGAGGCATTTTACAATAAATAAGCCTTCTAAGCCCTTTGATTTAATGCATATGATGTTGCATTCTTTGTGGTTGAGAAGGCTTAACATAAGAGTACCATATTGATAAAATGTTATACTTCATGGTTCCGAGATAGTTTCAAATTTTAATAATTTTTTGGTGCTATATTTTGTAATAACTAGCTTTTGTAATTAGATTGTTGATTGGGCCTTTGGCCATGCTGCTTTTACTTTTGAAGGTAAGGGGGCTATCCTTGAAGGCTTGTCTCCTGTCCAAAGAATTTAGGTTGTAATACTTAGCTTGTTTTTTTTTTTTTTATAGCCACAAAGAGAACTAGGGAGGGGTCCAGAGGACAGGCCACCCTAAAGCATCCTTACGGATGATTGTGGAAAACGTAGCATTTTGTGACTCGAACCAATAACAAAGATTAGCCGAAGAATGACCTTGATTAGCCATCCAGTCAGCTGCCATATTTGCTTCACGAAACACATGCTGAATTTCATAAGAGTCAAAATTGTTCAATTCTTTTTCAGCATCACAAATTAAATTATCAATTGACCACGGAATTTTCCAAATACGCTTAATAGCCTGAATAACAGACATATTATCTCCTCCAATAATAACATTCTTGCAACCTAAAAACAAAGCACCCCGAATACCTTCTCTAAGACCCCAAGCTTCCGCCACAAGCACATAATGAAACGGAGCAATTCGACTAGCACCACTAAGCAGAAGGTTACCTAAAATCCCTAATTACAAACCCATACGCAGTACTACCATCATTAACCTTAGAACCATCAAAATTAATTTTAACATAATTAGTTGGAGGTAAAACCCAACTAACATTTTTCCTATGAGCTTTCCCCCCTGAAGCCAAGTTAGCTAAAGGCATAGAATTACAGTCTAGATTTACCCCCTGATTAGCCTGGTTAATACTTAGCTTGTTGATAATACAATTTTTCATTTTCCCTTACTTACCAAAAGTTAAAAAGTGATTGAACACCCAAAAAAGTGTATTTTATGTTATTCATGTAAAAGATATTACATGTATGATTCTTTAATGATATTGTGTACTAGATGAGAAAATATTAGCTTTAATTTTAATTTTTATAGTCCTCAAAATTTCCGGCCTATAAATTTTTAAATTAAAAAAAAATCAATTAATTTCATATAATGGAGTTGAAAACTATGTGCACAACATACATGTATCATTCAAATCATAATTTGATCAACCTTGCATAAATGGTGAATTAGGCAAAAAGCTTGAACTAGTAGTTTTCACAAAATATATTATTACACGATATAAAGTGAGCAAGGTTCTCATCGTCATCCAATAAAATTTCATCAGCACATTTGAAAAGTTAATTTCACAATTTTTATCAGTTGATATGGTCACAAATGGAAATACTCGATTAATAAATTTTCATTTATGCTCCCTGTTATGCATATCTTTTCACTTATATCAATGACGTACTAATCGTTAATTATAAAATATATATTATCTTACAATTAAAATTAATAACAATTTGAACTTCTACTCATATAGTATAAGGTATACACTCCAATGTTGAAATAGTGCGTCCTTTCAAAGCGACCTATGAGACTAATAATTCAGTAACATAATCATTGCAAATAGTTCAAACAAAACCATAAAATAATGTTTTTCAACTTTTCAAGTCACTATATAATTTATAAGAAATATGTTAGCAAAATTAAGTTTACATTTTCTCTAATTTCACAAAAAAGGCACATAAAACCTTATAACTGAGTCGCTTGGATCCAGCATGACTAGAACTTTGATTCACATCACGCCTGGTCAGTTCAATTTTCGAATTTTATTGTCTTATTTTGGTTTAGTTTGTACTCAATCTCTTGTCAATCCAATAACCATGTTAATTCAATTAATCCATCATATAAATCCCAAAACCATTTTAGTTTGAATCAAATCAATTACAATCCTTCTCAAACTCAATTGGTCTAACTACAATACTAATCCAAGCGATTCCAACTATTCCAAAATCAATTAATAAAGTAAGGAAAAAAAGCATCAGGAAACCCCTACAGTCGAGAGGAACTCCTAACGCATCTGTTACAAGAATTTTAGATAAAGCAAGAGCATTACAAAGATCAATAGACTAAGAAGATTCAACAAGGTGGCCAACATTAGCTACCCAATCAGCAACCCTATTGACTTCACGAAAAACATGAGAGATCTGCCAAGACTCAAACTTCTGTAGAAGAATTTGAATGTCTCTAATAATATCTTGAATATGTCAGGGAGCTTTCCATGATCCTTTGATTGCATTAACAACGAGAAGATTGTCACCTTCAATTAAAATACTATTGATGTTAAGTTGAAGAGTAAAAGAGACGCATCGATGAAGCGCGGTAGCTTCAACCACAAAGACGGGGGCAAAGCCAAGATGGAAGGCCATGACGTGTAAACCTTTGCCATTGTGGTCCCTGATACTGAAACCAGCCGCCGACTCCTTTTTGACCGAACTATCAATAATTTATACGAGTTAATTTCACCAAATCTACACTTGGATAACACACCGTTTTTTTTTTTCAATATGGACTCATGGGCCATAAACATACACATTTTTTCTTTTTGCAAGAGTTTAAGGTTTGTACTTTAAATCTAACCGGACTCAAAACTAAAAAAAAAGTACAGAAGTTTCTTCATTATTATGTTTCAAAGAGAGTAGAAAACGAAAGAAATTGTGTTCCCCCAAAACCAAAACCCTTTTTCACCTGAACAAATACAATTATCACTTCTACTACTACTACTATTAAACTTGAAACAAATTCATTCAACCGCCATTTTTGTTCTTCAACTTTTTCTCTCATCGATATCAAATTTGATTGATCCTTAATTTCTTCGGCTATGGCGGACGAGCAGGAGGAGAGAGAAATCACAGTTTCGACGAGGGAGACGACGATACCTTCCGGCGACGGCACTGTTTGGGCTGACATTTCTCATCTTCTTTCTTCCGCTTGCAATGGTGTTTTTCTCTCTCCTCTCTCTAAATTCATGGAAGATCTTTGATTTTTTGGTGAATTGATTATTGGATTTGCTAATGTTGAGGATTCTGCATTTACTAATATTTCCAATTTGTTATGAATTTATTAGCTTGTGATGAGATATTAGGTATTTGATTATGTTGAACTGATTGATTGTCTTATATGGTATGTTTGTTGTTTTGAATTGAAGTTTTTGGCTTGTTGAGTTGGCACACTGTAATGTTATGTAATGGATTGTATTGTCATGAAAGGGTGAATTTGAGATATTTTTGTAGGAAACTTTTATAGTGGCTACCATTTTATTGAAGCCGTTGCGAATAAAATTATTGATATGAAAGATCGTAGATGAAAAAGTAATGATTAATGTATTGAAGCTTGTAATGAGCTATCAGGTATTTGATTATGTCGAACTGATTGATTGTCTTATATGGTATAGTTATTGTTTTGAATTGAAGTTTTTGGCTTTGTTAAGTTGCACACTGTAATGTAATTGATTGTATTGCCATGGAGGCGTAAATTTGAGATATTCTTGTAGGAAGGTTTTATCATCTTACTGAAGCCATTGCAAAAAAGTTGTTGATGCAGTTGATCGTAGATGAAAAAGTAAGACTAATGTATCGAAATTAAGGTTACGTATCCTTTTATTTCAATGGCGACATAGTCTACCAATCTGCACGTTAAAATTAATATTCTCTTTTAAGGGTATGAGCATCGCCTCATCGGTGTTCTCATTATATATTTATTACTTGAATTCATACAAGAGCAGATAATGTCATAATGATGCTTGTTGATGTTGTCTTGATGCTTATAAGTGCAAAGTAGGCTCATTGTTTGCTTTAATGTCACTTTCTGAGGTATTAACCACTTCTTTTATGGTAAACTTGATGTTTATTTTCTTATTGTTAAATTTATGCTTTGTTCTACATTATCCTCTTTTACCTCCCATGGGTTTTGGGGATTTCCATTATCAGGTTTTGTTTTTCATTTTCTTTGTGTATGGCAGAACTTCGTGATGGTGAGATGGTACATGGTGACAATTTTAGTCTCTTCGCTGCCATGTCTGCCTTAGAGGTACTCATGCTTGCTTCATATTTGCTCCTTTTTCTTGGGTGATTATTGCTTGAATGGTTGAGAAAAGTGTGAGAAGTCTCATGGTCAATCTAAAATATCAACTCTATATATTACCTACTTTCATGCACGTAGGCATTAGCTTCAGTATGAGCTGCAGTTATAAGATTTCTTTTTTGTTTTTTCTTTGGGTATTCTGGCATAATGGACTATCAGTTAAATACTTCTGTTCCACTTTCTGACCTTTAGGTGGGGGTTTGTGTAGAACTTTTCGAAGTTATCATTCTTTGGCTTGTAGCTATTTTATCTGCCTAGTTGCCTCGAAACTCTGCAATAAATACTTAATAGAGTTAGAAATTGGTTGGTTCCTATAAATTGATTGCTGTCAGTTTCATTTTTTTCATTTGTGGTGACAAAATAGCTCCACAGCTGATGCATGATTTCTTTGGCTGTAGTACAATACCTCTTAATGGTAACAGTACCTTTCCTTTGCTAATACTGGAATTTTTGTTGTTAGATTATGGACCCAAAGATGGATTCAGGCATGGAAAATGGCCAATATCATTCCATTGACGAGGCCATAGAGGGTGGCGCAGCTCCAGTTCCATTAAGTACTGATAAAACAGAGGATGTTCTCTGCATTTTAGATATCATGGATCACCTGCTTGCATGCGAGGTATAAATGATATAGCACGAGCCTTTTGTTTATGCCTTTATGGACCGATTTGAATCATATTTTTGACTCCTGTCTTTGTATAATGGCAGGCCACATGGCACAAGGGTCATTCATTGGCACAAACTGTCTTCTCTTGCATTTACCTTCTGCGTCTTGATCGTACTTCATCACACCCGCTGTTACATTCTTTTTTTAGAATAGTTCGTGCAACATGCAATGCCGTGATAGCAGTTGTTTCAGAGGCACGCACACATGAAGTAACGTACTTAACATCTCCACATACCTTAATGTTTTGTTGAATGTTAAGTTTATCTCTTTATATCCCTAGCCAATTTCATGAAGACCAAAAGCACAATCTCTTGACTTGTATGTTTTTTTGATCTTCCATTTTTTGTCAAGCATATTCATAAGTGTTCTAGAAGGTGGAGATGGGCGTTTGAATTATTTTGATTTTTTGGGTTGTAGATGAAGGAGGGAGTAGGGATGAAGCAAGAATCTGCTTGAATTTTGGGGTTAGCATTGTATCCTGAGATATGGGGTAGGAAAGCAGATGGGTAATACCATTTAAGAAAAACCCAAAATTTTTATAAGAACCTCCTAAATTGGATAGAATATATTGAAATACTTAACCCTAAAGATTTCATAGTTACTTTTCTTGCTATCTATATATACACCTTTGTTCTTTTAAGTTGGTTACACTATTCGTTTTAGTCTCTGCAACACCACCTACACGTCCTCCCATCAGGTTCACTTATGCTAGGCGGACTAAAAAGATCTAAGAGGGTAGAAAGGGAATTCTACAGTTTGTAATTAAATAATATAATGATGACTCACAGGAAGTTTGTTAGTAGTGGAGAGGTAATGTTCAGAAGGTTGTTAGTGGAGGTCCAGTGTGGACTATAAATAGGAAGGTAGAAGTATTTTATAAGCATCCAGAAAATATACTACAAAGAGAATCACTCATTGGGAGAGCTCCACAATCCTCTCGAAAGTATTGTGGGTTGTATTTGATTTTCTGCCTTGGAGATCGATACATCAATATATCCGGCATCTTTGCCTTGAGTCATATTGATTTTGCATAGTAATCTGTAGCAAGTTGGTATCAGAGCAGTTGCGATCTACCACCGGGAAATGATGACTAGAACGCACTCGCAGAGGATCGAACACCTAGAGGAGGAGGTAGCGTCGTTGAAAACCACCGTAACCACGGAGGTGACGACGGCAGTGAGTGATGTAGCGAGAGGATTGCAGCATTTAACGGCGAGCTTGGAGAAAATGACCTCCCAGTTCAAGGAAGATCTCCAGACCACCGCAGAACGACTAGAGGGAAGAATCAGTCGAGATCGGGAGAATCAAGACTTACTGGTGGTTCAGATGCGAAGGGAGCAAGAGAGATTCCAATCTGAGATTCGAACCTTGTTAGGTGAGCGACAACCGCAAGCATCCCTTGGGGTAAGACAGGGGGAAGAGGTAACTGCTGAAGCTGAGTTGAACCGGGGATCACCGAGGGAGAATACATGGAGTCGAGGGCGTGGAAGTAATTTCCAGGAAGCCGGAGGAGGTGGAGTCCGGGCTGGTAGACACGGAGGTGAGGACGAAGTGGAGAAGGAGATAAATCCTAGAGGAAATTGGCGGTACAGGAAGTTGGATATGCCGTTGTTTAATGGCGAAAATCCAGATGGGTGGATCTTACGTGCCGAACGATTTTGTAAATTTTATGGTTTGACGGAGTCAGAAAAAGTCGAGGCGGCGGTGGTAGCTTTCGAAGGAGATGCGCTACTGTGGTATCAGTGGGAGCAGTCACGAAAACCCCTCACTAGTTGGGAAGAGATGAAGAACATGCTGCTCAGACAATTCCGATCGGTGGCGGCGGGAAGCCTCCATGAACAGTGGCTTACCTTGGCACAGGAAGGGACGGTGGTGGAGTACCGCAGAAAGTTTATCGAGTTAATTGCGCCTTTGACCGGAATAACAGAGGAGGTGGCCATGGGGAATTTTATAAAAGGGTTGGAACCAGACTTAAGGGCTGAAGTCCATCTTCATGGGCCCAGGTCATTGGATCATGCAATGGGCCTTGCTATAAAAGCTGAAGAAAAAGCCAAATGGGCTGAGGCAAGAAGGAAAAAGGGCGGAATAATGAATTATAGATCAGCCTCAATGATAGGGCCTTATAATACTTCTTATAATTCTCCTGCTTATTCCAGGGGGGGACCCAATAACTCAATGAGCAGCGTATCTCACTCCATGGCAGGGAGCACATCAGTCAACAGCCCAAAAACAACCCACTCCATACCTGTAGCGAAACCCATCTCGGAGATTAGGAGGTTGAGTGAGCGTGAAGTGCAGGCGAAGAGAGAGAAAGGCTTATGCTATCGTTGTGATGAGAAGTGGGGACCGGGGCACCGCTGTAAAAGGAGAGAGTTGAGTGTGTTGCTCACGGGTGAAGTGGAAGAGGATCTGGAGATTGAGGTAGCCACGGAGCATAACACCCTAGAACATCATGGTGGAGAATGGGCAGAGGAAATTTTACCGGAGGTTTCTTTAAACTCGGTTATGGGAATAACCAGCCCGAAGACGTTGAAGATGGTGGGCAAAATCAAAGGTCAAGAGGTGGTCATTATGGTGGACCCCGGGGCCACCCATAATTTCGTGTCAACCTTGATAGTGGAGAAATTGAACCTGCCGCTTACCACCACACGCACATTTGGAGTTTCGTTGGGAACCGGGGAGGCCGTCCAAGGTCAAGGGGAATGCAAGGGGATCGCGGTGGAGATCCAAGGGATTATGGTGGTTGAAGATTTTCTTCCTTTACCTCTGGGGAATTCGGAATTGATTTTGGGTATACAGTGGCTCGAAAAATTGGGAACAATGACAACCAATTGGAAAACACAAACGCTCAAGTTCAAAATGGGTGAAGAGACGGTGACACTCAAGGGGGATCCAAGCTTGGGCAGAACCAAAATCTCTCTTAAAACCATGCTCAAAACTATTAGAAAGCAGAAGGGGGGCATTCTGGTGGAATGTAACTTGATGGAGGGAATGGTTGGGGTGTCTGAGGTTGGATTTGATATAACAGGGGCACCTGTATTCTTACAAAAAATATTGCAGGAGTATAAAGGAGTTTTTCACATGCCCAAGGGCCTTCCACCAGGCCGAGGCCATGAACACCAGGTTATACTCAAGGAGGGAGCTGACCCGATTAGCGTGCGGCCATATAGGTTTCCTCAGGTGCAGAAAGATGAGGTGGAGAAACTGATACGCGACATGTTGCAAGCTGAGATAATACAACCCTCCAACAGCCCCTTCTCAAGTCCAGTCCTCCTGGTTAAGAAGAAGGATGGATCGTGGAGATTCTGCGTGGATTACAGAGCTTTAAATAAGGTAACCGTTCCAGATAAATACCCCATCCCTGTGATAGATGAGTTGTTGGATGAATTATTTGGGGCTTCTATTTTTACTAAGCTGGATCTTAAGTCTGGTTATCACCAGATTAGAATGCGATCGGAAGATGTTCATAAGACTGCATTTAGGACCCACGAGGGCCATTATGAGTGGCTAGTAATGCCATTCGGACTCACAAATGCACCTGCAACCTTTCAGGCCTTAATGAATGATGTGTTTAGACCGTTTTTGAGGAAATTTGTGTTGGTTTTTTTTGATGATATACTCGTGTATAGCAGAAATGAAAAGGAGCATGAGGAACATTTGGCGTTGGTGTTGGAAAGGCTGAAACAGCAGCAACTGTATGCTAATGGCAAGAAATGCGAATTTGGGAAACCTGAAGTGGCCTACCTTGGTCACGTTATCTCTGCTGAAGGGGTGGCAGTGGACCAAAGTAAGATCCAAGCCATGTTGGATTGGCCTGTACCCCAGAATTTGAAGGAACTTAGAGGGTTCTTAGGGCTTACGGGCTACTACCGGAGATTCATAAAGGGGTATGCTCATATTGCTCAACCTCTTACCGAGCAATTGAAGAAGGATAATTTTGGGTGGAATAGTGAAGCCACAGCTGCATTCACTACGTTGCGGCATGCCATGACTACTACTCCCATCTTGGCCATGCCGGACTTCTCTAAGGTGTTTGAAGTGGAGACGGATGCGTCGGGATTTGGTTTAGGGGCTGTTTTGAGTCAAGAAGGGCATCCCATAGCCTTCTTTAGCAAGACCTTAGGCCCCAGAGCACGGCTTAAATCTATCTATGAAAAAGAGTTGATGGCAATCGTCTTAGCGGTGCTTAAATGGCGTCACTACCTACTGGGGAGGAAATTTTTGGTGAAGACCGATCAACAGAGTCTGAGATTTTTATTGGAACAGAGAGAAGTGGGTCCAGAGTATCAGAGGTGGGTTAGCAAACTTTTGGGTTACGATTTTGAGATTAGCTACAGAACCGGGGCATCTAATAGAGTTGCAGATGCTTTATCAAGAGAGTACGCTGGGAAATTAGAATTGCAGGCAGCTATAGCTACGTGTGGGGTGGATTGGGCGAGACTACAACAAGAAATTGCCGGGGACCATTTCATTCAACAGCTGCTAACTTCAATTCGTGAAGGACAACCACCACCATTGGGGTATGCTGTGGATCAGGGCAACCTGTTATACAAAGGGAGGTTAGTGTTGCCTACTCATTCTTTCCTTGTTCCAGTACTATTGAAGGAGTACCACGACTCGCCGGTTGGGGGACACTCTGGTGAATTTAAAACGTATCAAAGAATTGCTCAAGAGTGGTTTTGGGTTGGTATGAGGAAGCAGATTTCCACCTATGTTCAAGCGTGTGCAATTTGTCAGCAACAAAAACACGTAAATCTTAGCCCTGCTGGTCTTTTACAGCCACTACCTATTCCTTCTCAAGTGTGGGAGGACATTTCGATGGATTTTATTGAGGGCCTTCCAAAGTCAAAAGGGTTTGATTCTATCCTGGTAGTTGTGGACAGGTTCACTAAATATAGTCATTTCATTGGGCTAAAACACCCTTACACCGCCTATTCTGTAGCTATGGTGTTTATGAAAGAAATTGTGCGACTTCATGGGTTTCCCTCTACTATAGTTACAGACAGGGATAGAATTTTTATGAGTCATTTTTGGAAGGAGTTGTTTAACGCTCAAGGTACGTCCCTCCACCGGAGCAGCGCCTATCACCCCCAGTCAGATGGACAGACGGAAGTAGTCAACAAGTGCCTCGAGACCTACCTGAGATGTTTTATTCAAGGCCGACCTCACAGCTGGGCCACTTGGCTTTCGTGGGCAGAATATTGGTATAACTCTTCTACCCACTCTTCCACAAAATATACCCCTTTCAAAGCGTTGTATGGCAGGGACCCTCCTCAGTTACTCAAGTATACCAAGGGTGGCAGTGCTGTAGGTTCGGTGGAAGAATCTTTGCTAGAGCGGGATGCTATATTGGATGACCTGAGAGGCCATTTACTTAAGGCTCAGCAGCGGATGAAACAACAGGAAGATGCTCATAGGCGAGATGTGGAGTACAAGGTGGGGGAACAGGTTTACTTAAAGCTACAGCCATATAGGCAATCCTCGGTAGCTAAGAAGGTGAATGAAAAGCTCTCGCCTAGGTTCTATGGACCATTTGAGGTGCTCCAAAAGGTGGGCAAGGTGGCTTACAAGGTACAGTTGCCCCCCACTGCTACCATACACAATGTGTTCCATGTCTCTAAACTCAAAGCGGCCGTGGGTACAGCCCTGACACCTTCTCCTATTCCCCCTCAACTGACTTCCGACATGGTCATAGATACTGAACCGGAGGCTGTTATGGGCGTTCGTAAGGTCCCTCATGGTGCATGTATTCTGACCGAAGTTTTGATCAAGTGGAAGGGTCTCCCAGAGTTTGATGCAACTTGGGAAGATTACCAGGCTCTCCTCACACTATTCCCTTCTTTCCACCTTGAGGACAAGGTGGCAGTGTGGGAGGGGGGTAATGCAACACCACCTACACGTCCTCCCATCAGGTTCACTTATGCTAGGCGGACTAAAAAGATCTAAGAGGGTAGAAAGGGAATTCTACAGTTTGTAATTAAATAATATAATGATGACTACAGGAAGTTTGTTAGTAGTGGAGAGGTAATGTTCAGAAGGTTGTTAGTGGAGGTCCAGTGTGGACTATAAATAGGAAGGTAGAAGTATTTTATAAGCATCCAGAAAATATACTACAAAGAGAATCACTCATTGGGAGAGCTCCACAATCCTCTCGAAAGTATTGTGGGTTGTATTTGATTTTCTGCCTTGGAGATCGATACATCAATATATCCGGCATCTTTGCCTTGAGTCATATTGATTTTGCATAGTAATCTGTAGCAGTCTCTTCCCTTAAGTTGGTTACACTGATACACTCAATCTTTCTCGCCCATTTTGGCTATGTTTTTATTATTATAATTTTACTGTAACTTACCCGACTTTATCTCACGTTCCTCTTTTCTTTTTCATTAAAAAAGGATGTCACTATGTACTTTTCTTTACTTTATTCATATAGCACTATCTCTGGGCACTATCCTCCATTTTTCCTTACTTTACCCCATACAACATTTCACTATCCTCTTGCCATAATATGCATGCAAATAGTAAATAGTAATAGTATCAAACATAAAGGAAAGAAGGGAGTCTTAGTTTAGATTCCAAATTCAATCATTTGAATATGTATTCTTGAAGAAATTGGAATGCAAGAATGTTTTACTCACATAATAAGTATATGAAGTACAACAGGAACCTATTAAAAATATCATTTAGAAAAATACATATATCTTAATTTCTTAATATATATGTATTATTTATATATATAAATAGAAATATCATTAATAAGTCTTACCTATTAAAAATAAGATGAATAAGTGGTAAATCATATATTTATATGTACGTTATTTTAAGTAACTTTGCATCTTCCATTAGCTAACCACTAATAACGATCATCTATTTTTAGCAAACACTTTTTATACAAAATGTTAACAAAATTAGGCACCAGCTGGTCGAATTGGCTAACACAATGAGCCATGGAAGAAAATTGTGGATGTGCTCACGTGCGGTGACAAATGCATGGAATGGAATGCAATTTTGAATTCTTTGAGAAAATCCACATTGATGGTTTATAACCTTAGTTTTCCTTTTTTTTTCTTCTTAAAGAAGTATTCTTCAAACATATTATGACCGAACCATCATTTGATTCGGTTATATAAAGAATAAAGACTTTAAACATGAAATGTCCATGCCATTATTAATATAAAATAGACTCAAATCATAAACATCACCCAACTAGGAAGCCAAGTCATGTGTATTCCACTATTTTCCCTTCTTTGTTTTGTTCATGTTTTTTTTACATTGTCTTCCCTTTTTTTCCAATTGACACAAGAGATATAATGGGAATTTTTTTAATGCAACCCGTCATTATTACATAACAGACAACACGGGGAGAAGGATGTGCTTTTCGTCACGGGTTGGAGCTGTTGCGTAAAGGAACTACCAACTTTTAATGCAATGAGCTACTCAAACTAGTTAATGCAATAAGATACTCAAACTAGTTAATGCAATAAGCTATCAGAGTTTAGATAGAAACGAACTTGTCATATTCTCCCTTTCCCCGATCATCAGTTTCGAGTCTGAAACCAATACAATCATAGAGAGAACTTGTATACTATTTGTATTTGAAAAAAAATTCTATATAAATAAAAAAAAGAAATTCTCTAGTACTTTATTTCAATATTAATAGAAATTGCCTTACTGTGTGTGAGATGAAGGATAGCTGATTCGGTATACTGCTTTAGGTATTAATATTATGGCTTTCAACCTAAATGGTTTCAATTTCAACCAATCTGTAGTTGATAGTCAAGATCGTGTAATTAATACCTGGGTGATATCATTAACCATGCTAACCATGGTGTCGAAGTTATGCATGAACACAATGCTCATAACTTCCCTCTAGACCTAGCGGCTATAGAAGCTCTATGTACAAATGGATAACTTTTCGTTTTTAGTTAGTGTATACGAGTTATTCGAAATAAAGGGGTGGTGTTGGTTTCTTGTTCTGTCAAGAAATTGGTTATTGCTCCTTAGTAGTCAATAATTAATCAAAGGAAAGAACTAACAGCGGATTTTGAATCCACCATGCGTGGGTTCAGTTTCCGTCGTTCGCCCAATGGATAGCAATTGTGTGGCCAATCATTATGGGTATAATGGTAGATGTCCGTGACCAAGGTACTATTATTTCTTTTTCCGCCTTAGTGTTAAGATGTCCCTTGATAAGTGATTCGCTACAAAAGGATTTTTTAATGAACATTTCACAGTTCATGACTCTTGTATTTTTTTTATGTGAAGTCGAGAAACGAATTCTATTTTCATTTTATTTCATATTTGCTACTCGAAGAATAATAAAATTATCACGTATTTATTCCTTTTTCTACTTCTTGTTCCAAGTGCAGGATAACCCCAAGGGGTTGTGGCTTTTCTACCAATTGGGGCCCTCCCTTTCACCCCCATGGGGATGGTCTACAGGGTTCATAACTACTCCTCTTACTACAAGACGCTTACCTAGCGAACGCTTAGATCCGGCTTTACCCAACCTATTCTGGTTATTGTGGGACATGATGTTCATATCAATCTATTATACGCCTCTCCATCTAGCATTGGGTAGACCTCATTCAATAACTGTCCTAGCTCTACCTTATCTTTTGTTTCATTTCTTCTGGAACCCATTGTTTTTTACTTTTTTAAGCCTTGGTCTCTGTGCTTGTTTAGCACAAAGTTATATGTTTTTGGACTCGTAAAAAAGTTGGAATGTGGTTATACTGTTATGATGCCAAATCATAAGAATCGTTAGGGCATTAGTCAAAGTTTTGTTTAATACAAACATAATCATCAACAATGCTTTTAGTATAGTCATGGAGATCCATTTTTCATCCAAGTAGCAGAGCAAATGGACCTAGAACCTTATTATTGTGTGTTACTTCCTCTGTTTTTTATTAGTTGCAACTCTTGACTTCTGCATTATTCATATACTTACTTTGAGTAGAATTTTGTTAAGTAATATATATAAGCTATCTTACTATGAAAGATGTTGGATGTATCTCAATATTTACTTCCAGAATATTTAACTTTGTATAGTTTATACTATTAGAAATCTCAAGATATTAATGGTCAAAGTTGTGTACAAGCTTAAAAGTCAAAGTGTTGCATTCAGTAAAGTATGTTTTTTGGTCCTGAAGAGGGCTTCTAATGTCTGTTTACATGGAAGATTTGTTTGAGGCTTTAAGGTTCACAGAACAGGAATGGAGTGGGTTTTACTTACTGACTAAAAGATTCGTGTTAGTTTTCTGGTTCAATCTTGTGCTTAAATGCATTAATTTGATGCTAGATTCTAATGTTGCCCTGAAAAAGGGGGGTTGGGAGCTGGGTTAAAATAGAGGGATGTAGCTAACCACTTGGCTTTCAATAGCATAGAGATATCAAATTTTATTAGTAAAGTAGGTGTTATTGCTTCTATCTATAATGTTGTCCGATGGCGGGTTAGGGATAATTTTAGGGAGCCATACAAAATTATAACACATCATTTTTTCTAACATTAGCATAGTTATCTAGTCTCAGAAGTATTTCAATCGGTCAATATGGTGATCGTTCAACTACTGACTTTTAAGTGTTTTTCTGTAAAGTATATAGTTACTTATATTCATAAAGGTATTTGGACTTTTCCTTTTTTTTTTTCCTGTTCTTCTCCATTACGTTGGATGGGCTATCTTATTCTGCATAATAATCCACCAATTGGGCGACCTATTAATTTGGGCCCAAGGGTTGGGGAGGAATTTCCCCCACCCCTCTCCAAAACAACAAATGTGCTGTAATTTTCAGGATATGTGTAGATTATACCATCTTATGCTTATCCTCTTATTGTAAACTTCGATAGGAAGAAGATTTGTTCACAATGGCTTATGGTCTTCCTTTGGGTGGAGAAAAAGATGAAAGATTCTTGTCTACTCTAAATGCTGTAGAGGAGACTCTTTGTCGACAACTACGTGCTTGTAAATCTCCAGCTGCCAAAAAGACAGCAGTAGAAGGTTTGTGTCGGATTTCTGGATGCATTGTGGTTGAATTGTCTATTTTGCAAATTTAGAGTTAGCTGTCAAACTGTTTTGTCTGTTGGTAATATAAGTTTAGAAAATTCTCTGAAATTTTTTTGTGTCTGTTTGAGGCTTTGAGCAGTCTGTCAGAGAATGTGCCATTTTTAAACAACTGTAAATTTTCTTTTAATCGGCTTTTGTTATATGTTCTTAAGTAATGTGTTGATTTTGGAACATCGAGCTGATGAAGCAGTTCTTGAGAGGCATGCTGCAGTACTGTTTTTGCTCACTGTTACCGAAACCTATATTAAGTGTCAAAAGTAAGTTATGAGTAGCCTTTTGGGTACTTCTGAGTTCTAACATGATCAGGCCGGGATTGCAGATCAAGAACCATTGCAAACTAATCCAGATCTGGAGGAGGGTTTTTGCCGAGCTCTGTTGTGCCGTTTACGATTTCGTAAGGTCTTAACCTATGCACTCTTGTTCCATTTGTTTCCCCTCTACAGAATACTTACAAAAAAATGCATTTGCATGGATGCTTTACTTGTGCTTCAGTTTTTGTTGCATAGGAGTCGAGGTGTCCTTATATTATGGCTATGTTTTTTGTATCATCTCTTGATTACAGCTTATAAATTCTAGTTTATAATTTTCTTGCAGTAGAACACATGTAACTCAATAATTTTTCTGATATTTTTGATGTTGATGCATATCTTGAGACGAAAAATATCTCTACCAAAGAGAACACTCTATTTGTTGTCTACTTATTCGAGGGAAGGATCAAGCATGCTACTTTCCAAGTTCTACGGTATACGAATTCAAGTTCAAGTAATATGTTGACGAGTATAAACACATACAGATTTATGGTTTTTAAAACATTCAAAAATTACCGTATAAGAACAAACTAGCGTGCCGACTAAATTGCATTTTTCGAGGAAGTCAATCATATTATGGGTGCCTACACATGAAATTTTGGGAACTTTGAGATCTAGTTGAACGTTTGGCAAGCCTGCATCGGAATAGATAGAGTTCCTTGACTGCTGGGCTTTAGAGAAGTAGGGTTTTTTACTCAGCAAAGCATCATGTTGTCTTCTCCCTATTCTATTTCTCTCACAAAAATTCAAGATGTATAATTTGTTTTGTGTGACCATTTTATAGCTTGGCATAAGTGGCTTGATTCTTTCGACTGAATAAGTAGGTACAAAGACTAGGTTTGAGGAAGAGGCTTGTGGAGTTCATTTCTTCATATCAATGATTAATTGAGAGCTGCTTCTACATGAGTCTGAATTCTGTTGTATCCACACAGCGCAAGGACAGGATATTGAAGTTTTACTTAGGGATTAGTGTTCAATACTTCAACGATAGTTAGTCTCCAAGGCTTCCTATTAATCTTCACTTGATTTAGGCATCTTAAGCATCCCTATATGGTTAGGACTGATGGATTGTGGGCCTACAACCTTCTGATGAAAATGACCAATGCTGTTCATAAGTTTAATGCCAAGGAGAGGCTTCGTAGTTAGTACCTTAGTTACATGGACTCTTCAATTCACCTCAAGTACCCGTGTCAGATCCTTGACACTCGGACGTGGACATGGACACTTCATTTTGGGCCAAAATCATTGCAACTTGTCATAAAATAGCCGAGTTAGACACTTGGACTGTTGGACACGTACCCGTGTCAGACATGGGTATACGAGTCCAGGTAATATAGCCTAGAGCAATTAGGAAAATCAAAGAAACAAGAGTACTAACTTAGTACTCTTGTTTCTTTGATTTTCCTAATTGATCTAGGCTATGTTAAGCTGAACTAGGATCCTCTCCAGTTCTAATAAGAATGGGATGATCCAGTTGACGAATAACTGGCCAGCACGTGGCTAAAATATCGGTCTATGGATAGGATTAACTCTAGTTTTTTCCTTCCTTTTTTTTGTCTGCCTTCCCCAACAGCCCTACTACTGGAATTTTCGATGTTATCCAGGGATAAGTCTAAGTAATATCAATCTCAGATCAATTTAAGATTATTTTCCTAATCACCAATACATGCTGTAATTGACCCCAAATTCACCAATTTCCTCAAAAGATTCACCATTTCCTGTAGGGTATTCTTAAGATCTCACCGCCAGAAATGTAAACGGTGACGATACAGTTTGCCAGTTGAAAATAGCGGCGGTATGGTAAGATTATGAAGAAGGAGAACATTTGGAGGCAATTGATGATTAATTGCAGGGACGAAGTTCACCGAGGTTGTGGAAGTCACAAAGAAAGTTGGAGGAGAGAGAAGAGAAGAAGAAATTACGACCCTCCAAGAACTATGTCATGTGGCTGTCAACTGTAGCATCAACTTCATCTTCCCGTTCTAGAGGATCTGTTCTCTGATAAGCTATACAGGGTTAACCTTGATACATTGTTGTACTTGTCACCTTTGTATAGCTTTGCTTGTGACTGGGATTAGTAATTGGGTTTTGCGAGTATTCAAAGATTTACCACCAGATATTGATGTGTGACTGCATACCCATCCGCGAGATTCATCTGTATTCATGTACCACATTAATTGGAGCAATGTGTTTATGATTCTATGGATTGGACACAATGGTAAGAGCCAAAATTACTGAACAGAGACAATGGTCAGGTGAAAGGATGGATGGTCTTTTCTGTTATTACCTGATATATCCTGCCTTTTTACTTTTTCAACTTTAAGTAAATTCTCCATTGAATTACATATTGTTCACCTAGTTTGACTATAGCTGCTTTCTTTCTTTTTTCACACTTGCAACATGAGGTATTGTAGTTAAAATGTTTGTGCATCTTTCTGCTGTTCGTTTCTTTTACTATCCTTTTATCTTTCTTTTTGTAAAAAAAATCTAAAGAAGTTCTAGAAAGAATCTTTTATATGTTGCTTGCAAAAATATATATCCTTCCATTTCAAATTTGTTCAGATTATTTGGAATGTAAAGTATGCTTTTGCACAAATTTGATAGTTTGATGGCTGCACAAGTTATTTAGTTCTAACAACTTATGTAATGGATCCACTTTTCACTGTGTATTGCAGCATTACTACCACATTCTTATGTGTATGAGGAGACCCCAAGGCAGAGGCTTTGAATTGGCAAAAAAACATATATCATCTTGCTTAATAGAGGTGGAACACATGCGAAAATCTGCTGATTTCCTGAGGTCTATAGGATGCTTGACATGCAAAGATGCAGCACCAGTGGAAACTACAGCTTCTAGTCGTCATCCTGTTGGATTTGATGCCAATTTAAACGCTAGAACATCAGCTCCTGCTCCTCCTCGTGCAATTAAAACTTTAAGTTGGGATATGGTAAAGAATACTGAAAATTTCCTTTTCTTTGCTCTTTCTTATGCTTATTCTAAAATTCATCTCTTTGACCAGGCTTTGGAATATTTCAAAAAGCTTCTCCAAGATCTAGACATTATATGTTCATTCTCATTGGACCCATTGCTAGAAAAAGTCTTGCAGTTTATTGTTGAATTCCAAAAACTTCAACCAGATCTTGTTGCCAGAGCACATCTTCAGGTGAGTTCTTAATGTAACCCTTTAACAGAAAGGGCATAGTTTCATTTTGATAGTAGGCAATATTATATTGAAATCTTCTTTCTTAATGTCTTTGGGGGTTGATGTTACATTACAAAAATAACTAAATCATGGGGCGCTTTTTTTCAAAAATTAAAAGAAAAGTCAATAGCTTTTTTCGTGGAGACCTTCTTACCCTTGATACCGAGAGTCTAATTACATACTTGCTTTGTCAATTGATGGCCTTCACGATTAGAACACTTATTCAGTGCTTACGCTTGGTGCATGATCTTTTACGTCCACTCTTCTTCGGCAACCGGCTTCGATAGTGGTAGCAGCTTCAAAGGATTCGGGCATAGTTGGCAAAGGTTCAACTATTACGCATCTCTAGTTGCCTATCCAAGGAGTAGCACATGGGATATACCTTGTGACAAGTGGTGTAGTGAAAATACACATAGGCCATAGCTTATTAATGGTGCATTGGTGTATCCTTCTTTGTGCTTTAGCTTCTCACAGAATTTTACAAATCAATTCTTCACCGGTGTCTGAACATATGTTCTGATGTTCATATCAGTTTAAATTCTTGCTGTCGGCTTATCTTTTCCAAGACATCTTTGTACATATCGCGCTGCATTTAGTGACATCATTAGACACAGTTGCAGAAACCTTGTGACACAAAAAATTTGTGTTCAACACTTGCCTGAAGTTTATATTAACTTTGCAGAGTATAGACCACCCAAGGAGTGACAGTTCTTTATATGGCTAGCTATTATTTCATATTGTATCCGCAATTTAAATTGACAACATGGCTATTACTCAGGAGTACTGGATTTCACAAGGTTTTCATCCCTTCACTTTAGGAACAGCCACCTCCCCCCCCCCCCCCACCGTATTTTACTGCTTTTAAACTTTAATCCACTGAAGCCATAAGAAACCAGAAGTGTTACCATACTCTACACTGGCAGCAGGATTATTCTTCTTAAGCTCCCTTAAATCCTGCTCTGAACATAGACAAATTTGGGTACCGGCGAGAGGGGCATGTGCCAAGGGCCCCAAAATGCAAAGCCTAAGTTAATTAAGGCTTAAAATAAGGAAAATTTTATTAAAAAAGTTTATTAAATACTACCCCATTGCCGACCGCCGAGAATAGCGCTGAATCTACATCCTTCTTCAATCCACTTCTTTTCCAATATTTGGCAGTTTCCAAACTTATTCGATTCTCCCACTTCTTTTTTTTAATTTAATTCTGAAATTTATTTTTCATTTTATTCTCCAATTATAATCCAGTTGCAAAAATTTTGACGAAAATCTACAAACAACTTGACAATGATTTGTCTTAAGAACGATTTTCTCAAATGTTCAATTACCAATGGGTTAAAAGCTTCAAATTTATCTATAAATACTCCTTCCATTGTTCTTCACATCTCATACTCATTAATTTTCTCTCTTATGTTATTTTTCTCAATCCTTTACTTTGGAAATTCGGTTCCTGAGTTGTTCTTTCACTAGTTTGATATTCCAAGAACTCAACTGTTTAAGGAGATTCTACTAATTACACAAGAACGTTGTAATTTCACTAATTTTTGTATGAATTTTGATGTTTGTTATTATATATATGGTCTTTAAAGGTAATAAGAAGTGTCATATATAATAATTTTTTTAATCATTACATACTCTAGAAATTGAATTTTTTTTATCGATTATTAACTAGGGCCCCATTTTGTAGTTCGCCCATGGGACACAGATAACTCCAAAACGGGCCTGCAATATTCTGGTTAAGATACCATTAATCAAATACTATGTTGTTTCAGCTGACTACGGAGTCAGATTTGGGAACGGGTATGGGGACAGATTACCGCAAAAATAAAATTTTCAAAAATGGGTATGGCATGGATTCGTCCAAATGAAAAAAGAGAAATTACATAATTAAGATTCATACCTCAGCTCTTCAAAATACCAAAATAACATAAAAACTAAGTTTAATGTCTTAAAAGTAACAAGTAGATAAAGCACAATAGCACACGTGCTACTACCGACTACCTAAACTGGAAAAAAAGAGAAAAAGCTTAAAGGCATTGAGCTACTATCGAGTACTGTATTAAGGTACTGGTAACTTGTAAGAAGCATAGTAAAAAAAAAAGAAATCGAAATGAAGTAGAAGAAAAAAGAAATGTAAGTAAAGAAACAAAGTAAAAGAAAAACAAAAAGAAGAACTGAAAAAGGAGGAGAGGAGTAGAGAACTCGAGGAGAGAGACAAAAAGGAGCAGAGGCACAGGGGACTTACCGACTGCTTCGGCCTTCGTGTGCTGCTTTCTGGTGGCCGGAGAGGCTTATGTCGCCAGCGATTCTTGATGGCTAGTAAGGATGAAGGAGAAAAAGGGGCTGTGTGAAAGAGGGAGAGGCAAAAACCAAATTGGGGAAAAACTAAAACCCTAGATCTGACTTTTGTTCTCTAAAAGACATTAAACAGGTATGCCTACCTTGACCAGAAACGTACCCAAGACATACCCGGAATTGAATCAGCTGTACCCAAGTTATTCAATGTACCCAGTTTTTTGGGTTTTGTCTGGGGACGAATCCTTGCCGTGCCCGGTATGCGATTCACCACCCCTAGGGCGTACCTGTGCTTCATAGCAGCTGAGAGCCCAAGACAGTTGAACTGCTGTGGAACCAACAGACTTAAACTCTTTGAGTGAAAAGCTGAGACGCAACTTGGACAAAAAGAAACGAAACAACTTAAACAAAAAGAAACGAAGTGACTTAGACAAATCTTTTTTGTCAATAACCTCAGACCAATCAATCGAATATTGATTAATACGTAATCGATCGAACACTACTTGAAGGTGGAATAGAATAACTCAATTGAAGCGTAATAATCATACGTCTGTAATGCATTGTATGTCCCATAATAGGTCCCATCCATCGTTTGGGCTCATAATTAATTTAAAGTTGCTCCTGCTACTCAGCCTAGAGCCTTGAGCATTGTACAAGGATGTGCTGTAGGAGTAACCCATTACCTTCTGGGTGGAATTGCCACAACATGGGTGTTCTTCCACAACTGTTGTTTGTATCCAAATTTACAATCCACACACACACAAACACACAACCCGGGACTCGTCACTTCGACCCCCTTTGTGAGGGGATTGCCCTTCTCCCAAAGTTACAAGGCTATTTTGCCGAGTTCCTTAGAGAGACTTGTACACGCACAGACACCACATGCTACCATAGAGAAAAAGGAGCCCTCAGCAAGAGCTCTGAGATTCAAAATGCATCACCAGAATATGTCCAATACAATTATATGCATGATTGCTTATGCATTACTCAAAATTCTGGATGTCTATGCTTCTGAAAGTGGAGGGCATAGGGAGATTTTTTATTAACATGAATGCTTACAGTATTGACTTGTTTGCAGGCTCTCTTGTTTCAAGAAGGGAAGTTATATGGGCGGGATCCTATCTTTCTTGTCATCTGTAAAGCCTCCGCTTTACCTGAATCTATGAAGGACATTGATATTCAAAAGAATGAAGCTGTTGTACAGTTAGGACAGGTAATGTATCAGATCTACATACAACACCTATCACCTGGATCAAATTTTGTATTAGAATCTCTTTGTTCAAACATTTCATGTGGAAAATTCACTGTTTATCAATTAGTGCTATAAGCTGTAGACAATGTAATTTCATTCATCATCATGATAGTCATCTATTCAGCATAGATTAAAAGAACTATTAATCCATCTGTACTTGTAATCACAATTTCTTCGTTTCTAAAACTAGAGCGGTAAGTTATCTTGCATGATTTAACGAGGGCTGTATGGTTAATTGATGCAGTTTTTGATCAATTTGCTCAGAATCCTTTGCACGAATGTTGCATGGCAAAGGCGTAAACTTGGAAAAGTCTTACAAGATTGGCGTGTTATCTATGTCCAGGTATGTGAATATTTAAAGCTCATGACTGTTAAGTTGCTCATGATTGTAAGCACAAAGAGCTGAACTTTGTCTGTGGGACCCCTTCAATTTTGTATATTGATGAGGAAAATCATATTTCTCCCATTACTTCCAATAAGAACTTGTTTTTTTAATTTAATTAGTCGGACTAAGAATGTAAAGATGACGTTCCTTGAATTTGAATGACAATGGTAAATTGTAGAAATTAGCATGATTCAGCCTCGAAAATGACAGGTCCTTATAGAGCGTATAGAATGACGAAGCTCTATTAATGACGGGCGAACTTATCCTTCTTTGTGGTAGTAGTTGAATATGAAAGTTTACACATTCCATGCCGATTTAATTATATTGGAAGCTTGAACTTCCATGGAATTGAAAGAACATAACATTGTTTCTCTGTCTTCCATGGCCATTTACAATTTTAAAAACCGAGGCCTTAGGCATAGAAATGCTGGTTCTACCTGGGCCTGACCATGTAGGCAGTAGGCATAGAGAGTTCCTTGTTAGTCACGCGGAGAAATTTGGTTGATAAACCATGTGTAAATAATTTGGGCAGTATATGTCAGTTTAATGATTAATCCATCTCTACTTTTGAATAGTATGTAAAACTTTCACATGATCTCTTATTATATATATTTTTTTGTCTTTTATCTTTAATAACACGCTCTTTTGAGGTGTCTGTATGAAAGAACATCTGGATTCTCTATTTCCTAACTGTGAATGTTCCTCCTGGGCAAAGCACTATGCTCAGGTTTCTCTTTATTGAGCTTATTGTAATAGGTTTCCTGTTCATACGTCTTGAAATTTATTCCAAATACTATTTTGGCTTTGCTACTATTCCCATATAAATCTGTAACTCTTTTGTAGAACCAGAAGTTAAGTTCTTTGTCTTGTTTGATCTGCAACAGCTGGAACTTGCTTTCAGGGAACAGTTTGGAGAATTGTCTGGCATGTCTGATGAGGTATGTTTGTTGATTTGGTTCCAGTAATTTTCTTTCGATAGGAAGAAGAGTTGAAGATTCTTGAAGTGTTTTTTAACTTTTTAGGAAATTACAGGATAAGTTTAGAGAACCAAAGGAACCTACCTCTCATTGTGGATTGTGAATGGTTCCCGTTTCCCAGTTTGATAAATTTCTGTAATTTTAGGGGGGTTATGAATTCTACAGGACCCCAATCCATCTTCAAATTTGAAAGCCATAGAAAGAAAACAGATCAGGTGGTTTTGTTGGTTGATTAATCTTTATAGATATTGATGTCCTTTTAGCTGGTTTGCAGAATGTATGCATAAGACTTGCCAGACACGTTCTCATTTGGGTGGAGGAGCAAACCTATTGGATTGCTTTGCGGTTTCTTTCCTTGGGCTTTGATTTGGATCTATATTCCTCCAATGAGTATTGCATGGTATACTGGTACCTTTATGTCGTACTGGTGAAGCTTGCAGAGAAAACACATTTGAAGCAGCTGTCAGCTGCTGACTCAGGTGAGCTTACACCTTCTATGAGTTTTCATCGCATGGCATAGTGATATCTAGTTCTGGCTCAAGGGTTTAAAGTTTAAACGGAGAATTCAAAATCAAGATATTGGTTTGTTGAAGATATAAGTATTCTAAATAATGAGGTAGAATTACATATTTACATTTGCTGCAACAATTTTTGTGGTGATTGATGACGTTTTTTATGTGTTTGCAATATGTAATGTTTCACCAGTATGATCTAAGTAGAGTTTAACATTGTATTCATGTGTTTTGAAAATTCAAAGCTTGTAACTTCATACTTACATTGCAACAAAGAAGTTGCTTAGCGTTGACGTGTTGGTTCTTAATTATTTGTTATGTGTAATGTACAGTTTTATGCTCCTTTTGGTGGGGTTTAAGATGGATAAAATCTAAACAATGTTACGCTATAGTTAGTATGGTTATAATTCATTTCTGCTTTGGCTGGTGGAAATGAAATATTTGGTTTGCAATATATTTCTTTTAGTAACTGTTTCAATTCACCAAGGACTAGGAATACCATATCTTCAGCTTTCATATTAATAAGCTAAAGAATAAATAAAAATTTAACTATTCTGGATTTTAAAGAGTAGTTTCTTAACCAAACAGAGCTTTGGTCTTTCGGCTGCAGTTTCGTTCCCATTGCATTTGACTTGTCTATCCTCCTTCAGCAGCTAAACGTAAAGGGAAGAAAAAAAGAGACTCGGTGGTGGATACAAAGGATTACCGCATCCCGCCAGCTGTAATGTTGCTTCAATGTTATATTTGTCTTGCTGAAGGACTTGCAATGGTAAGTTGGCTAGTTTTGCTGATCAGTCAGTCTGTGCGTGGCTGAATAACCAGATTGGTATTATAGAAGGGTCTTTTTCAAATTGGTATTAAAAAACTCTTGCCACTTTAAGGCCTGCAAAAACTGACAAATGGTGCGTGGCTGAATAACCAGATTGGTATTATATGGGCCTATGTTATTGTTGGATCTCACTAAATAGAGCAAATTTTTTGCTATAACCCCCCTTTCCCACCCCTCTGTTTTCTTGATTTCCATGGTTTTCCCGATCCTCCTCATCTTCTCAAGTTCTTTCCTTTTCTCACTGACTCCTCATATACGCTTTGTGATTTTATGTGTAAAAGCAACAACCAAAGTTGACTGGCAAATGGTGTAAGATGTTGGAGACGATTTATAAAGAGTGATAAGACATTCTGGTAAAGAGTGATAAGACATTCTGGAAAGCTTTTATCGATTTGAACTTTAGCAATATGACAAATTGGCAATTTAGGAATGTGGAAAAAGTGGATTGCTTCAGATTTGGGTGAACTGGGCCAGGGTGAAGTAGAGGAGTAGCAAGGGAATAAGAAAACCAAGAGGAATTTGAGAGAAAAAAGGTGTGAAAAAATTGCCCCATATTTACGGTACATGTATGAAAGATTGGGCTCGTATCATCCTATGTCCCCGCCAATGTTTTTATTCCTTGAAGTGGCTGGAGGATTGTTTTATACCAATTTGAAGAAGGCCCTCGTTTTTTATATACCACTGGCAATTCATTCATCTGTGTTATGAGAACTCATGGCTTACCTATTTTGAGAGTTAATACTGATTGGAATTAGATCTTGCAGATGCTTGCTGCGCTCAGAAATGAACTAAAGCTCTTCCAGCATGTGGGCCCTTTTAATACTGAATATGAGGTGGTTTTTTATGTTATTTGTTTTGATGTGTTATTTTTTTTGTTTTTGCTGCCCTTTTCCCTTTTGAATTTCGATATCACATGTTCAAGAGCTTGATTTTTTACCACGAAACCCTTTCCTTGCACTAATAGTAAATAGCTATACTGATGAAATCTCTGGTGTCCACGTTTGCAGAGATTTTCTCAACACTTCGAGCATTTACAAAAAGCTTGCCTACCAGATCACATTTCTTACCATTCGTTCAAGGATTATACTGCCCAAGCTCGACTTTCTGTGAGTATTCTGTTGAACAATAACTGCTTAATTTTTCTTTCTTTGGTTCAGTTTGCATTGTGATTGTCTTTGGACTACATAGCCTAACTTTACTTCATTTGTAGACACTTGTTATGTATAATCACTTCAAAGATGCTCAGAAGATTGTGAAGGAACTTAAGAAGAGTTTTGCTAGTGACTCTGATAAGATGGCTGAACTCCGATGCATTGAACAGGTCGCGGAGCGCAACAGTATTGCTCTAAATGTGATTAACCGTGTTGGAGTCCTTGACTCGACTCTTAAGATCTCGTTAGAGTTTACATATCATCCCAATTTTGCTGTAGCAGTAGTTAAAAGATCATAAAAATTAAACTCCCAAGAATCTTGTGTTTTCTCTGGTAACTTAATAATCTTGATAGTAGTGTGTCCAATTCTGTCCATTATCATTTATTGTTTGATCTCAGTGGTAAAGAACAAGTTGTATGTATATTTCATTTTTTATATTTATTGAAACTTATAGTGAATTTGCAATGCATATCTGGTGTATTGAGCTTGGACGAACAGATAGATATCTTGAGTTTTAAAGGCAACATGTATACGAGATTTGGTCCTAGTTTTTACATACTACTACATTTATAAGACTTCATCAACTAAGTTAATTGACGTTTGCACATAGATTTAGAGTATTGAAATCAAATGTGAGTATGGACAAATAACTGTGAAAATAAAAATTAACCCGAGGTTTAGTGGTTTTTTTCTTCTTCTTTTTGGTTTATAAAGTAATAAGTTGTAGTGGCTTGAAATTACCAAACATGAATTATATTTGGATGTCAACAGTTTAGCAGTCCTCCAACCTAGAGGATCAATTAGTGATTTGGTATCAAACTTGGGTCATTTACTCGTTAGATTTCCCCAAATTGAAAAATTGATTAATCAAGATACCTTGTCATGTTTAATTTTATGACCATATATTTCCAACGTATGATATAAAATCCAATTGTCCTTAATAACTAGCTGATGTTATCTCCTTCAACCATTTTGTTATTTGCTCTCTTTCACATTAACACTTATTTTTTCACTCTTTTCTAATCATCAAGTTTTCTTAATAAAAGTTGTCATTTAAGAACTCTAAATTCGTTTTTTTTAAGGTGCAGTTGAATGATCATAGATTACGTAAATATAAAACACAAGAAGTTAAGAAGAAAATAAATGTGGTGCTTTCACACCACTAATATCATTATCTAAAATAACATCTAACTCTGCTAGAATATATTGAAAAATGGATAACTTTATATAATTTTTTCCTTGAATAATATGGTTATTCGGCACCACGATTAATAAACACAAGTATAGTCGACCATGGAAGATAAAGACTGTTCCCTTAAAATTTAGCCAATTCTTTTTTTTTTCTTGGTTTTTTTTGACTTTCTCCAATTCTCTGTCCTCTCTCCTGAATTAGGGTTTAGAACTCGTCAACTCGGCTGAGTGCACAGTCGCACACCGCACCACTCGCCTCTCTCCTCTCGCACTCCGAGTCTCCGACGCCGGTAAGCATTGCTCGCATTCCGACAGTTCGACAGTTCACAGTCGCAAACTCGCAACTCGCATTCTCCGATTCTCGCACGAAGCATTGCTCATTTCTCCTCTTCTGTCTTCTACTCGAATTTGCTTAGGTAATTGACTAATTTATGATTTAATTGCTTAAACTTTCATACCAATTCATTTAGTAATTAGTAATCAAGTAATGCTTGGATAGATGATTATTTACAAATTAAATTAATGGAATGCTTGAATGAATTGAAATTATTGTCTTATTGTCTTATTGATTGCCTCATTGCCATGAGATTAATTGAGACTCTCAAGTTTCAAATTTGTTGGGTGAATTTGTTATTGTTATTGAAGTTTAATTTGGATTTTGGGTGTTGTTATTGGTTATTGAAGAGAACTTTGTTGAATTGAATTATTCATCATTAGAAATTAGAGATTTAGAGTATGATTTAGTGATGTCAAATTCAATTTAGTGATGTTTTACTCAATGACTTATGTGAAGAACAAGTTGCGTAATTGCATGGGTGATCAACTATTGAATAATGGTTTAGTCACCTTTCTTGAGAGAGATCTTTTTGCTCGAGTTAGTGATGATGATGTATTAGAATGCTTTCAAAATATGAAAACTCGTAGAATGATTTTTTTAGTTTTTTTTCTTGTAATTTAAGAAATAATTCTCGTATTTATCGGTTGTAATTCCGAATTTGAATTGATGTATTTTATTTTTAAGCAATTTAAATTGGTCGTCTCGTTAATTCCGAACCCACGTGGGTGAAATCCTGGATACGCCACTGATGAGGAGTAATGTATTTCTAACTCTTATTGTAATGAAGAAAATTTGGGAAGAAACTTGGGGGAAATTACGGGGTTTTCGGAAGAGCGTAAGAAATGTAAGTGATTTAGTTTGTTGTAAGTTATAACAGTTTGAAAATTATGAGTTAGGTTTGGTGAAGTTGCTTGATTAAGCAGTTTATAGTGTTATTTGGTTGAGGGTGTTTGTGTTTTTTTATGTGTGCTATCATTCCGGATGTTGATTATAAACGCCTCCGCTGACACTGTGAGGAGGTTTGAGTACTAGCAATGTTGTTCTTCTTTAGATTGTTTGAGGAAAGCTTTGATACAAGATCGAATTTGGGGAGTAAGTTTGAGATAGTAGGAGTGGGAGCTTATAGTTATCACTCCCTTGTTTTGCTTGTAGGCTTTAGATAATTAGAATTGGAATTAGCTTTATCTCCTTTGTAGTTATTGTACCGAAACTCGCATTAGTCATCTTATACTAAGATAGGAGCTTTCACTTCTTTCCCTCTCCACCTCATCCTAAAATTTCATAATAGCAACCACACCAATTTGATTGATTCTTTTTAAAAGTAACAAATATTTGATTCTTGTGACAGAGAAATTGATTCTCTACAAAATTCAAAGAAGCTAGTAAAATAACTTTCACTCACTGAAGTACTAAGTAGGAACGAGGTTTTTGGGGGAAAAGGAGCAAAGGAGGGGAGCTATGAAAGTGGGGATCAGGAAATCGAACCCTATTTTCTTTGTGTTGCAGTTTTCTACTCATTCAGCCGTTTTCGCACTCCATCCCCAAGTCCCCGACCCTTGTCTCTTTACATTTCACCATTTCCAGATTCATCCCCGAGTGTCAATTGAAGGTTTAAGTTTTTGAAGTGACAGCCCTCGTCCACCTCATGAACTTAATCGAAAATGCAATCACTCTGCTCTTTAACAAGGCTCAACTCACTCAAATATCTCGAATATTGAAGCCTAAATCGAAAATATGTATGGGAATTGGGGACCTCTATAATTGAAGACTTGGTTTGTTTATCTTTTGGTTCTTGTTTGAATAAGCGTATGAGGTTTCCAATAATATGAGACACGCTATTTTGAATTTTCCTTGTTTTCATTCCCTTCTCAGCATTGAACCTGCTGATTATTGCCTACTACATTGCACAAAAGAGTCGAGAAATATGCCTGTATTCGTTGTTGTGCATATCAGATTATGGAAATTCATGGCATACGACTGCGGTCTTCATTTGTCAAACTTAGCTTGTTGGAGCATTGTATAGCCAAAGTCTTGCTATCGCTATTGGCCTATTTGTATTGGGGGTATGAAGTTAACAATAATCTTGAATTGCTCACATTTATATGTCCACATCTAGTAATACAACTAAACACCATCTGCCCTTGACTCTTCTTCGAAACCTATGGTGGAAGATTTTGTTGTGAATATTGGTGAAGATATCATGAAATGGTGGATGATGAAAGTTGACGTTGAACAAGTGTGGGACTTTCAGTATCTTTTTTTTTATGTTTTCAGATGGGAGAAGATTGAAACTGTCCTGATATTTTTATTAAATTCAGGGTTGTTACTTTCTGTTGATTTTGTTGTTCAGCATAATTTATTATAAAATGGAAATTAAGAAATTAAGTAAAATTAGTTATAATTAGTAGCGGGAGAAAAAACAAGTTTTTGGGTTTCGCCTGCTAGGCTTGTTCATGCTCTGGTTGAGTTACATGTTGAGCTTTTGCGTTCAAGTTTCGGAATTGGCGTATGATTGTCAAGTTTGTCAATTTGCTCGATGTAAAGATACTTGGCCTTGGATCAATGCAATGGTTGATTTAATGCTTACTTTACTGTTTTCCATGGCTATTTTACATTGAGTTTGTACATCTATTCTCCACGTCCATTCACAATTTATGCATTGTTACAGAGTGACAATTCCGGAATCATGTCTCGTCGATCATTATGGAAAGGTTCTTTTGTTGATGCATTTTTGCTGAGACTGAAGGAGAACAAAGAGCAGCTTGCTAACAAAAAGATCTGGTCAAGGAGGTCTTCTATCTTGCCAGAATTTGTTGGTAGCGCTGTTCGAATTTACAATGGAAAGTCATTCGTTCGCTGTAAGATCACTGAATCAAAAGTTGGTCACAAATTTGGAGAGTTTGCTTTCACACGGAAAAGAAGGCCTCACAAATTAGATGGTGGAAAGAAAAAGGGGGGTCGTTGAGCTTGCCTCAGCTGCCTTCATTTACTGTGCTTCTGTGTTCGATTTTCTGGAGGGTACTTTGCTTCTTGCTTTCTTCTTGTTGAACTAGTTTTTATGCCATGACAAATAACACTGTATTTAAGGGAGTTTTTATGAAATCCCTAAAAAACCTTTATCAAATTTGATTCGATGACTTATGCCTTACTAATTATTGCTTAGATAAAAGGGCCATTTTTGTGATTCGATTTTGATCATCATATTTACAACTTTTATCTCCTATATTCAGTGGAAGTATTGGGATTTGGGAACATCATATATAGTTGATGCTTGTACATTGCAGGATTATATCGATTAAATTTTCATGTGATATTCCTTTCCCAAATTTTAAAATTGGCTCAGGGTTCACACCTAGTAGAATCGAAATGCCTCTTTGTATGTTTCGTGGAGAACAGTTCTCTAAATAGCTGGAATCTTATGGTAATTTTCTCAGTTGAATATGTTTCAACGATCATTGCAGAGGATTAGATCTTTGATAGAATTGGATGACCTAAGTTTGGTGGGTTCATCAAACATGAATCAAATCTAGGTATCTAAAATGGTTGTTGAACAGTCCAACTCAAAGGGGTCTTCGAATGACTTGACAAAGAGCTTCTAAATACATTTTTCTAATTCAGATGCTGACCATCAGTTGAGAATGTTTGACGAAGCTTTCAGAGATCAGAAAAACAAGAGGGATTTCATGTCATAAGTTAACTTTGTGGTCAAATTTTGTCAAACTTTTTCCCCTAAAATTTGATAATTGAACTAGCTCCCAACTCCCAAGGATATGGCTTCATTATTATTATTATTATTATTATTTTTGCGCTGGTATTATGCTAATTATCGTAGATATGTGCTAATGATATCCATATAGACCATATATAACCATTCTTTACAATAATTTCTCTCAAAATTCACTAATTATTCTTATGCTTATAGAAAGAGCTAGAATTCTAATATATTTTTTTAAGGTAAGATGAGAGAAGCTCACTTGAGGGGGATACAGAAAGTTCTCAAATGAGTTTCAAAAGGCTTGTCAGGATCCAGTGAGAGTGGATCCTTATGTGAGAATATATATCATATGTGAGAACAGATTTATGTTTAGAACATACGCCAATACTTTTTAGAACATATGCAATATTTTTATAATATACTTAAATTTTTGTTTTTAGAACATATTCGACACTTTTTAAAAGAATTTTTTCCTTGGATAATGCAAAAGTGGGTTTTAATTCCTAAAATATGCCCAAAAAAATTAAAATTCCCTGCGTGCCGTCCACGTAGGACGGCATGCGAGATTTTTTTTTTAGTAAAACTGCTACTTGCAGTAGCGGTTTACAAGTGCCGAGAATTTTTTTTTTTCAACTTAGGTAAAACCGCTACTCGGAGTAGCGGTTTATTATTAAAACTGATATCTGCTTACCATATTTTGCGCAGGTAAACCGCTACTCAGAGTAGCGGTTATATTTATACACCGCTACTCAGAGTAGCGGTTTATATTTATACACCGCTACTCAGAGTAGCGGTTTATTTTAAAAATAAATCGCTACTTTGAGTAGCGGTTTCTGTGGGTTAAAAAAAAAAAAAAACAATTTTCTCGCGTGCCGTCCTACGTGGACGGTACGCAGGAAATTTTAATTTTTTTGGGCATATTTTGGGAATTAAAACCCACTTTTGCATTATTCAAGGAAAAAATTCCTTTTTAGAACATAGGTTATGATTTTCAAAACAATAACTTATACTCCCTCCGTCCCTTAATAGAGTGCCCATTTCTTTTTTGGACACTATTCAAAGGTAAAGAAAGCCCTCAAAAAATATTTCTAATATATAAGAAAAAACATAGTCATGTGGGGTCTTGTTTGATTCGTCTCATTACGTACATTAAGAAAATCAAACTTTTATAATTTTTACTAATATGAAATTAAAGATATTAACGATACAAAACGTGTATTGGCAAACGTGCATTGGAGAAATGGGCACTCTATTAAGGGACGGAGGGAGTAGAACATATGCTATGATTTTTAGAACATGAACACATCTTTTTACGTAAGACCTAATCAACACATATATAAATATTGATATATACATGTTTTAAATTTTCAAGTTTATGTCCTATATAATTTCAAGTATGTTCTAAAATATTTTAAGTGCATCCCAAATTATGTCAAGCATGTTCTAAATTATTTTTAACATGTTCCAAAAAAAATGCAAGTAATTTTCAAATAATTTCGAGAAATTTCAGTGTGTTTTTGGTAATTTTTTATTTTATTTTTGTAATTCCAAAAATGCATAATTATGGATACAATACTATTCATATTTATTTTTTTGTAAATTTATAAATTAGGAACATCAAAACTCTAATGGATAAAAATTTAAGTAGATACTTCCTTGAAAAAAAAAACTTAAGTATGTATCTTTTAAAAAAAAGTTAAATAAATATGTTGTTCTAAAAAGTGTTGTGTATATTCTAAAATTCTAAGTTTGTTTCCTTAAAAAATATATAAGTATGTTCCCTAAAAATGTTATGTTGTTATTAAAAAGTGTTGCATATGTTCTAAAAAATTAAGTATATTTTTCTGGAAAAAATAAGGTTAAGTATGTTGTTCTAAAATGTGTTTGCATATGTTCTAAATAGTGTTTCACATTTTATAAAAAGTTAAGTATGTTACATAAAAAAAAATATGTTCTAAAACATGTTCATATGTTCGAAACCTAAATTTGTTCTCACATAAAAAAGTGTTATATATATTTATAAAGTAAAATCACCGATAACATATTTCTTATTTTCTTCCAACTCATTATCCTATATCAGTTTTTAGGAAAAATTTGCCCAAATTGTTTAAAAAAAAGTTCAATTTTGTGAAAAATAATAATTTTAAGCATTCTTTGCCAAAATAAAAAATCATAAATTGAATTTTTCTTAGAAGATGAAACCTATTTCCATTGATCAGTATAATAAGGACACGAATGATACTTTAATTTTTATTACTTCTACATTACTGCCATTTATCGCTCTTTACACACCCAAAAACATCATTTATAATAAATCTTTTGTATATCAAAGTTTAGCGAGCTGACAAGATAACTTGTAAAGTTGTATGAGTTTAGAAACACAGACTAGAAGCAATTAGATCAACAAAAGAAGATCTTACATGCAATCAAAACCAAAACAAATGAATAACCATATTCATCGATCAATTTTGTATCAATCTCTTTCACAACTCTTAAATAATCACATATTCACATCCATATTAGTTAAATCATAACTAGAACTATACTTAGTAGTTAGTACGGATTTCGAAAACAAAAAAAAAATGTTTTTAGTGCTATAAATACTCTCTCTATTCCTATTTATTTTTACGTTTACTTTTATCCTCTATTAAAAGATTCAAAATAACACAAACAAAATAAAAAACAGAGAGTATACTTCAAGCTTATTGAAGGTCGATATTATTTATTGTCACATTTAGGGGTGAAAGTTCGATGTGCGGTTTGGATTAGGGCTTAATCCAATCCAATCCGAATAAAATTTGGATTTCAATTTTTCAATTTGAATCCAAACCAATTAGGTTTTGAATCCGATCCAATCCAATCCGAATTTTCATACTCTAGATTGGATCCGATCCTAAAATCCATTTTTTTTAACTCTAGTTTTCAATGAAATAAATTAAGCACAACGACAATCAAGTAGATTTAGGAAATGAGGAATCAAGTGCAATTAGTGTTTTAGGAGAAGGGCTGAAGTGATATGTGTATTAGGCTATGGAGTAGAATCTTTTTATATAAAAAATCAGTTAAGCACTTAGGCCCAATCTCGATACATAATTAAAGGCATATTACTATTCGATTATATTGGATTTTTGAATCCAATTACCCTCAATCCAATCCGATCCAAAAATTCAATTTTTCAAATCTTAATCCGAATCCAATCCGAACACAATTCGAATCTAATCCAAATTAAGAATAACTTTCCCCCCTACCCACATTACCACAAAGAAAGTATGTCACCTATTAAAAAAAAAATGAAACATTGGCTTGATGGACTGGAATATATCATGTGCAAATTATTATAGTTATGGCATAATAGCTGACATTTTAAGCTAAAGTGTATAGTTAGGTTTGGTGGAGCCCAAAAGAGAAGCTGTGGAGGTGGGTGGGTCCCAGGCCAGCCAACAATATTGCCAAAAGGAAGCACGAGACACTAGTCCCCTGCCAATTTCAGTCACATTATTAAAGCATACACTACATGAGATGGATTCACTTCATTTCTATTAAGATTTAAGACCATTTTATCACTAATTCGTAGCAAGTGTATTACACAAGATTAAGAACTTATTATATTGTACTAATATCCCAACTAAGAATTTGTATTATTTGGTAGTTTAATTGTATGAATGTTTACTTGAAATCTTAAGGTGAACTTTTTATATATTTTACTTATACTCCTTGTTTCATATTAATCTACACACTTACGCTTTTCACGCATGCCAATGCAAAACTTTGAGGAGATATATTTTTAGCTTTGTATTTGTAAAAATTATAAAATGTACATATTAATAAAATACATGTGGTGATGAATCTAACAAAATCCCACATGACTATATTTTCATCCGCGGATAAATCACAAATGATGGTCAAAGTGAAATTTGTGAATAGTGTAAAATGTCAAAGTGTGTAGATTAAAATGAAACGGAGGGAGTATGTTTTAAATATACATGTCTTTGTTTGGGGATGTTGGAGTATTTGACATTTTGCGATTTGTAAACTTCTCCTTTTTGTTATTAATAGTTCCATTTTAATAATGATGAGGAGCTAGCTCATGTGGTAGAGCAGGTGGATAAATTGATAGGTAAAAAATACTATTAAAGTGAAATGCGGGGGTAGATGAGGGTGTACAAGGAGCCCAAGGTAGAACTACGTTATAAAAAAGGCGATATTATCTAGAGGGAGTTTTGGCTTGTATTAATCAAAATTTATGTTTTCGTATTTAAAATTTGAGAAAACTATATTTTTTTGTGTTTGATTTTGGAAAAATTTTAACCCTTGCCATTACGGTATTTTTGGGGTAGCGTGCGCGTAGCGTGCGGTACAACAACTAGTAAATGAATAAACAATCCTAACATGATACTAATAAATAGTAAGCAGGGATATATAATAGTACAATAACCTTGCAGACTACTTTTACTGAACTAAACTTTACAACCAATAATTTAATTACTTTAGATGGAGTAGTCAATGGAACAAGTTGTCTAAACCAAAATCAGTCTTCAATTTAGAAGATGAAATTCGCGCGCGACTCTGTATTCCCCCTGACCTGCGATATCGAGGAACCTTTAATATAAAAATAGGACACGATGATCAATTCAGTCCCAAGAAAAGTCATGGGCTACCACCATGTACACAACTTATACTTGTCCAACACTTCAGACGTGCACAAGTCTAAAGCTATTGCTATCTACGTTTCACTTTACATGATTAATAATTTATTCACTTGTTAAGACTCATAAGTAGCACAAATAATACAATCATCAAACAATCATATACTTCCATTTTTATCTTAGGATTAGATAAGATGATCAACAACAACAAAACAGCCAAAGATTAATTTCAACTTTAATCCACAACCTCTCTTTATTTAATTTGTTGAACCAATTCAACAACCAATCAACCTTTATAGGTATAAAAATCAACTTATCAAATAAGGCTCTCGTCCTTATAAAGTAATTAAATAATCAAAAGGGGATAACATGATTCAATCATGATCCAAAGTCCAAACCAACATAAATATTAATCCCTCATGTAAATTAATAAAATAAAGTTCCCAAATCCCATATGCTTGCATCAATCTTCCATACAAACATAATATAAAAATCACAACCAACATGTTCCACACAACGGCATAAAACATGCAAATCAAATTTTAATAGAAATCACATACTTCCTCCGTTCCATAATAAGTGAAACATAGGGATTGGGCACAAGATTTAATAAACATCACTTTCAAAAGCCAAAAAGTCATAAAATACCCTTTTCATTATCAAAAGGAGGAGAGAGAAAAGCAAACCACACAAGTTTGTGATGTGTATTCTTGTCATTTTATAACTTTCTTTTTTCCATTTAAGGTATGTTTCACTTATTTTGAAACGTTTTAAAATAGTAAGTGTTTCACTTATTATGGAACGGAGGAAGTATTAATTAAAAATAGTTCCCTATACATGATACTACATAATTCTCGTCCTTAGAATCATGATACTAATCAAATCAACACATAAGCATGTACGTACCTTGTGTAGACAAATCGAGAGGCCACTTTCACAACCTTAGAAGTCGCATAAAGATAATTCTCCGCCTAAAACAACCAATATAAAACTACAATAAATCCTTTATGAATTTACAGCAATAATAAATACGTTAAACCCTTCTTAAAAGTGTTTAAAAACCTTTCCATCATTAAAACTTAATTAGTAAAACCTCCTTGTATAGTACTACTATACTAGTTGTTAAAAACTCTCAAAAACTCATGTTTAAATCATAAATAATTCATCATTAATACTCTTTTCATATCTCCAACAACATAACAAGACAATACTCAATCACATATACTATAACATTCCACTATGTTTTTCCAACTTATAAAACCCTAAAAATTCATGCTTTGATAATTAAAATGGCAATTGAAACATAACAAGACAATAAGTAGATCTGAATTTTATTTTCTTCATTACATATTATGTAATCTTAGATTCATATATTTAAATCATCAAACTATAACTTTTAAACATAACCATATTAAAATAAACCCTAAAAAATACAAACTTTGCATTAAATAAACTTGAGGAGGAAGAAAATAATAACCAAAGCAAGAAGGAAAAGGAGGAAGACGGACGACAACCAAGGGCAGTGGGTGTTGGCGGCTTGCTGGCATGGTCGGCGGTGGCAGCAGCTGCTGCGCCGTCGACGGAGGAGGAAGAAACTGAAGAGGAGTGCCGAAGGAAAGAGAGAAGAAGCGAGAAAAAGAGAAGAGAGAGAAGAAAAAGGAGGAAAGCCGGAAATTTGGGAGGAAGGAGTGAGAAAATAAATTGTGTGGGAATTTGGGGTTTCTTGGGGGTTTATATAGGTTCCTCTTTTGTATTTAGGAAAAGATCATTGGGCTCAAACTAGAGTTTAATGATTGATGAATCGAGTGTTTGGGTTCCTCATACGCAATTAAAAATCCTTTTCACAACCCAAAAAGTATTTAAGCTTTTCAAATATTTTTCAAAGCATGATTAGACAAAATGTTTAACTTCTTTAAATCATTAAAATAATTCTGTTGACTTTCAAATAGTCAACCTTTGAAGAAATAAATTATTTAAATACTAAAATATACTTAATTATATATAACTATATATTAAAATATATTTATAACACGGGAGATTACACGTGCATCTCTCATGACATTTAATGACAATTCCTCTACTGCCATTTTCATCCGCCGCCTCTCCTCCCTTACCACCCCCTCCCCCACCCTCCTTAGCCACCCCTTATTCTACTCGTTTTTTTCTTTAAAACAAAAAACAATGTTTAGAAAAAGAATTATTTGGTTTTCTTGAATGATCGAGGAACACGACGGAGAAGCGACACTAGTAGTAGCAACAAACCTCGACATCAACAATGATGGCTTGCCCGAGCACTGTCTATCCTCGAAGCAACACCACACCTAGGGAGAAGCAGCGACACAACGTCGTGGTTTATGGGGGTTGATCATGTTAAAAAATACCGCTTTGATCTCATCATCCGTAAAGGGGGCTATCAAGTTGGAAGCATCCAAGTTGGAGATGATCAGTTGAACAAAAGATAAATCGATAGGCAAGAAGGTGAGGAGAAGCGTTCCTTGAATGAATTAATAAGAAGATTTTTAATTCTCCCGAAGAATCAATCAATTGATCAAGATCATTTTTAAGCGATAAATAGAGGTGTTAACAGTTCGGGCCTGTTCTCCCCAGCTTATTTTCAGTTCAGTTCAGCTCTAATAGTTCAGTTCAGCTCCAATCAGTTCAGTTCAGTTCAGATCAGTTTAGTTCGGTTCAGTTCAGATCAGTTTAGTTCAGTTCAGTTCAATTCAGCTCCATGCTTTTATAACCATTTTGTTAAATATTATTATTATGTTGGTATAATTTATTTTACTAATTACTCTTATTATTATATTATTATTATTATTATTATTATATTATTATTATTATTATTATTATTATTATTATTATTATTATTATTATTATTATATTATTATTATTATTATTATTCCTATTATTATTATTATTATTATTATTATTATTATTTAAATACATATCATTACTATTAAGTATTATTATTATTATTATTATTATTATTATTATTATTGTTGTTGTTGTTGTTGTTGTTGTTTCTATATATTATTTTATTTATTATAGCTTTACTCATTATTATTACTATTATTATTAGGAGGAACATGATTTAGGTCAAAGCACAAATAAACCCACTTTTTTTAGCCCATAAACCAATCAAATCGCATCAAGACGGTTTATGATGTAATTTTCGCGGTCCAACCCAATCATTATTTTTATTACTAAATATTATATTATCAAATCTAATATTAAAATAGTAATATTAATTTACTTCTTAGATATTATTGTTATTATATATCATCATCAAGTATTAATATATTAATACAAATAATATAAAATAATTATTATTAATTATCATTAATTATTATTATTAATTATTAATTTATGATTATTAATATTATTTATTTATAGCTATCATTTAAAAATATCCAAAATACTAATATTATTATTATTCATTATTATTACTTATCAATATAATTATTATGTAATATTTATATAAATAGATCATCCTCCCGGAAAACAAACAGCAAACTTTCCCTCTCTTTCTACTCCGTCTTCTTTTTTATTCTTGCAAACATTTTCCGTCTCTTTCTACTCCGTCTTCTTTTTTATTCTTGCAAACATTCTTCATTTTTTCTTGTAAAACGTGCATTGCGTTTCATATATTTGCATTTCTGTTTCCAATCTTCATTTTCCACAGTAAACAATTACTCCCTCTGTTTCCTAAAGATCTTCCCTCTTTCCGTTTAAGGGTGTTTCCAAAAGATCTTCCCTCTTTTGCTTTATTCCTTATTTGGCAAAGCAAATTTCCCTATTTACCCTCTCATGTCACTATCATATGGTCCACCATTACATTATTAATTCAATTTTACTTCCTTTTTCTCTCCTACTTTAACCCCTTTTTATTTGTTTATTTATCTTAACCCCTTTCTCTCTCCTACTTTACCCACACCATGCCCTACACAACTTGATTTTCCTTGGTATCTGTAGGAACAGTAAGTGGGAAGATCTTTAGGAAACGGAGGGAGTACTACATATGCCTAGTTTCTTCAAATCAATTTCCTGATTTTGTTATTGTATATTGCATACTTTGATGAACTGGGTGAACTAGGTTCCTTCAAAATATAGGTTGTAGATTTAGGGCATGTTCTCTTCAGCATAAAACAGCTGAACTGAACTGAACTGAACTGAACTAAACTAAAATAAACTGAATTGAATTAAATTAAATTAAATTAAATTGAATTAAATTGAATGTAATAAATATATAAATAATATTTTAAACAATAATAATATGAATATTAAATAATAATTATAATGATAAGTAATAATAATGAATAATGATAATAGTATTTTGGATATTTTTAAATGATACTTATAAATAAATAATATTAATAATCATAAAAAAAAAACTAATGATAATAATGATAATTAATAATAATTATTTTGTATTATTTGTATTAATATATTAATACTTGATGATGATATATAATAACAATAATATCTAAGAAGTAAACTAATATTACTATTTTAATAATTAGATTTAATAATATAAAAATATTTAGTAATAAAAATAATGATTGGGTTGGACCGCGAAAATTACATCATAAACCGTCTTGACGCAATTTGATTGGTTTATGGGCTAAAAAGTGGGTTTAGTTGTGCTTTGACCTAAACCATGTTCCTCCTGATAATAATAGTAATAATAATGAGTAAAGCTATAATAAACAAAATAATATATAAAAACAACAATAATAATAATAATACTTAATAGTAATGATATATATTTAAATGATAATAATAATAATGATAATAATAATAATAAGATTAATTAGTAAAATAAATTATACCAACATAATAATAATATTTAACAAATGGTTATAGAAGAATGGAGCTGAACTGAACTGATTGGAGGTGAACTGAACTAAAAATAAGCTGGGGAGAACAGGTCCTTATAGTGAGAGGAGAGAGAGAATGAATAGTTAGAAATGTATTGAAATTTTTAGGCCGAGAGGAGAGAGAGAATGAATAGTTGGAGCATTGTTTTTTTCTTTTATCTGATGGTCTTCAGTTCATTCTCACTCTTCACCAATTTGATCTCACTCTTCACCAATTTACATCCACCAAGTAAGACCATCAGATATTTGAAGTTCCACACTGTTGATTACATATTTGAAGTTGACTGGGCTGATGAGTGTGCGTGGATTTTCAAGAAAATTAGTTAAAGTAAAAAAAAAAAGTAGTTACAACAAATACAATTTTATTATTTATACTTATTTATTAAAGTGTTTTTAAATACTATTTGATTGTATTTCAAAGAATCTTATTCACAAAATGGAGGTGAACTTAAATACTTATAACTTGCATTTTCTTTTTGTTTACTACTTAGGGCCTGTTCTCCCGAACTTATTTTCAGTTCAGTTCAGCTCATTTCAGTTCAGTTCAGGTCCATTCTTTTATAACCATTTTATTAAATATTATTATTACATTGGTATAATTTATACCACTAATTACTCTTATTGTTATTATTATCTCTATTACATAAGGAAAGGGGGACCTATGGTGTCCTCTTTTGAACCGACTATTTTGCCCCCTTCCCTTTCTAAATTACAAAAAGCATATCAATACCAAAATGGAGGTTCAAACAAAGCCACCGGAAATTAAATTTCAACATCACTCACAAATCACTTATATCAGGAAAAATTACGAATCACTCAAAGAATTGAGAAAATCACGTTGAAGAAATCACGTAAATCACTACATGATCAGAAACTTTACAAAAAACTAAAATTAACTTAAAACTAAAACTAATATAGTAGAACGTCAATACATACAAACATTCACAAAATTCACTTACAAATCATTGTTCTAAAAAACCATTCACAATTACATACTCACAAAAATTACCTATAAACACAAATCTGAGAAAAACATAAGATTTTGACAGTCATATCATACATTCATCCCGGCGACTTTCGAACTTTCAAATAGGTACATAATTCTTTTAAATGGATAATAGCAATTAGTTGAGAAGGACTTTTATATAATTTAATTCATTTTCATATAAAATCAGAAAACAAGATGTGTATAAAATTTGATTAATTTATGACACTGATAAAAAGTAACAATTTTAGTTCTTTTTTATCAAAATTCCAATATAAAATTTTTACCCAAAACTTTTGCAAAATATCCATGTTCAATTAAAGGGGGTCTGTACTGTTCGGACAGTAAATAGTATTCTCAATTAAGAGAGGTGAATAATAACTTGGCTCTAAAAACTGCTTCCTCTAAAGAACGAGGATTAAGAATATTTTTGCAAAAAGTATAAAGTATGAATAAAAGGAAATGAAAGAAAAAGGAAAAAGTAAAAATAAAAGAAGTAAAAAGTGGGAGAAAAAAAAAGGAAAAAAGAAAAAAAAAAAAAAGAAAACAGAAGAGTACATCAAAAGCCAAAAGGAGTAAAAAGAAAACGAAGAAAAAAAAAAGAAAAAAGAAAATCGAAATAGAGAAAGGAAATCAGAAATCGAAGCATCAGACCCCTTTTTGCGAACTTTTCCAAAAATCCATTTTCAGAAAAATAAAATTACATTAATTTGCAAAATCAGATTGTGTATGAAAATTTTAAAATTTCATTTCAAATATAATTGAAACTCAAAGTGTTAAAATTTAAAAAAGAGAAAAATAAAAATGACCATCTCATAGAAAGTAGATTTTGTATGAAAAATTAAAATTTCATTTCAAATATAATTCAAACTCAAAGTGTTAAAATTTAGAAAAGGAGAAAAATTAAAATGACCGATTCATGCAAAATCAGATTTGTATGAAAATTTTAAATTTTATTTCATATATAATTGAAACTCAAAGTGTTAAAATTTATAAAAGGAGAAAAAAAACTGAAATTGTATTATACTTTTCGGTTACAAAATTACTGAAATCCATGATTTAAGAAATTACCTTTCTTTGTTACAAAATCGACCCAATTAGATCTACTGCTTCATGAGACTTGAATTGAAATGCTTGATTTTTTTGATGTTGACTTTAAAATCTACTGTTGCATGTATTTCTTTGATGCTGTTCGAAAATTTTCTGATTTTGTTATTGTATATTGCATACTTTGATAAACTAGTGAACTAGGTTCCTTCAAAATATAGGTTGTAGATTTGTAGTGAGAGGAGAGAGAGAATGAATAGTTAGAAATGTACTGAAATTTTTAGGCCGAGAGGAGAGAGAGAATGAATAGTTGGAGCATTGTTTTTTTTATCTGATGGTCTTCAGTTCACTCTCACTCTTCACCAATTTAATCTTACTCTTCACCAATTTACATCCACCAAGTAAGACCATGGAGATTAATCAGTTCCACACCGTTGATTACATATTTGAAGTTGACTGGGCTGATGAGTGTGCGTGGATTTTCAAGAAAATTAGTTAAAGTCAACAAAAAAATAGTTACAAATGCAATTTCATTATTATACTTATTTATTAAAGTGTTTTTAAATACTATTTAATTGTATTTCAAAGAATCTTATTCACAAAATGAAGGCGAACTTAAATACTAACTTGCATTTTCTTTTTGTTTACTACTTAGTAATAATAAGGCCTAAAAATGTCATTTCACCCATCGCGTGCATAAAAAGCTTTTCCAAACAGAAACTCAATTTTCTCATAAAAATTTTGACTCTTATGCGATGCGTGCTTGAATTTTTTTCGAAACAGAAACTCGATTTTCTTCGGCCTAAGAGTCAAAATATGAACATTAGACATACGAAGTATAATTTGTTTTTAGTTGCAAAAATTGATTGATTTAGTTTCTGTCACTTAAGTCTCTCACCATTCTTTTTTTTTTTCTACTTTTCAAAGTTAAATTCTACGAATAAAATAGAAATTTCATTGAATTTATTTATGATTTCTGATATTATAATGTTTTAGTTGATTTTTGAATTAAGTACAGTAGTTCATAAATTGTAAAGAAAGTGGACACTTTTATTTCAAGTCAATTTTTTCATAGGTTGTAGTTTGTAAGTGAATTTTTAAGTTTTTGTAAAGTTTTTTCATTTTAGTGATTTGCATAACGTAAATTATGCAATTTTATGATTTTAGTTGACTTGTGAGTGATTGTTATAATTATATTTTGGTATTTTTGTTTGAAGCCCCCTTTGATTTATAAGTGAATTTGTAATTTAGAATGAGGAGGGGCGCAAAATAGCCATTTCAAAAGAGGACACCATTGCTCCCCCTTCCCTTATATAATATATATATACAGATAGATAGATAGAGAGAGAGAGAGAGAGAGGAGGGCTCTTGTGAGAACACCTCCTCTATGTGAGAACACTTTTTTATGTGAGAATAAATATGGACCTTTGGATCTAATCTAATCTAACCATCCTAAATACACTTATGAGTAATGATATTTTCGTAATTTAGTTTAACCCTTACCCCCTTCTTCCCCACCCCTTTCACGCTACTTTTTTTCTCTCTCTATCTTCTCTTTCTTTCTCCTCTGCATTGTCGTTCATGGAGTTTTAGTTCTTCAAAGTTTTAGTTCGATTATTTGCGGATTCCACATTATTTTTTCTAGAATTTGTGTTGGTTACTATGATACAGCAGAGGGTCACTATGATATATAGCAGAGGGTTGTGTTGGTTACTATGATACAACAGAGGGTCACTATGATGTATAGCAGAGGGTTGTGTTGGAACTATGATACAGTAGAGGGTCACTATGATATAGCAGAGGGTCACCATGATATGGAAATATTAAATAATATTTTTTTTCTTGACTAATTTCTTTAAACATGTGATAGATTGGTTATTATGATATAATACATGGTCACTATGGTATTTTCTCATAGTTTTGCAGGCTTAGTTGCTCAATGTCGTTTTCTTGATTCTCTTGGTAACCTACGGACGAGATTCATTCTCACATAAAAAAGTATTCTCACATAGGGACCTATTCTCACCGGATCCCAACCTATATATATATATATATATATATATAATATATATTATATATATATATATATATATATATTAATATATATATATATATATTATACACTTAACAATACACATTCAAACTCATATCCAACATATTCATACATTAAAATCCATATTGATTTGCATTGAAGCTTCAAGTAAGATTGCTCATCATGTATGTCGTTACATAAGACCAAAGCGACAAAGGTATACTATCCTAAGGGTCAATTCCAATTTAATTTCAACAATTTATTTTTCATAACGTATATCTTAAGAAAATTCACGCTATTCCGTATATTCTTATCCCATCTTTTTAGTTCCTTTTTTTATTATATTTATATCCATATCCACACAAGATTGTATGACTTAATGGTTTTATCCCTTTACATGTTTATTTTTGTTAATCAAAGACCTAAATATATTCCAATGCTAAATGCAGATACTTTGGACAATTGGATTAGGTTCACTGTAAATTGATTGCATAATAACATATCACCAAAAAAAAATAGTCTTTTGTGTGTTTAGTGAACCAACATAGATTAATTTTTAGACTACATTAACATATTATATGGCTGTTTAACTGCATAAATCTTGACATGAATCAATATTAAGTAGAGGCCAGCAATGAGTGAATTGATTCCTGATCATACTCGTACTCTCACCCCCCAGCTCAATCTTTGGTTAATTGACCATGCATGCAGTCATGATGGGGAAATCTACATTGGTTAAACCCTAAGTTGTCCCTATGATTTTCCAATATCCAATTAGGTTTATAAGTCTTCCTTTAAAGACTTGTTGGCGACTTCTTCAATTTAAAATATTTTTTAAAACAAAATCTTTACAATAAGGTAATCAATTACGCATTCATCCTATGTAGGCAATAAAAACATGCCTACAACATATTACAATCAACTTTTAATAGATAAAAGTTTCATTTTTGATATTTTGTTGATAAATACAAGAGATATAACAATTACAAATTATAAGAACTACAACCATGAGTGTGAATATGATAGTCCATCACCAAGTTCTTTGACTTTTGCAGTTTCCATGATTTTCCCTTAGATTCTAATTGTAGAGTAAACAATCAGCCAATTTTTCGGGGGTCGAAGGCTTGGGAATAGTACCTTGCAAGAAGCCCAATTTACGTTTAGCATTTAGAGACATGCGAATTGCACGTGCCCATTCATCAAAGTTGTCATCTTTCAACTGAATCAGAGTGATTAAGTTGCCTGAATTATCATTGGAGCCAAGAAAATAGGCGGGATCTGGTTTGGAAATATTGGTTTATGTAGATTCTGTCATGGTTGTGAAAAATAATTCGAAGATCACGTTGTTTTTGGTTTGTTTTGGTTCGAGTGGTTTAGGGTTTCGGTGTTTTGATTTTTTTTTTCTTCTCGTCGATCTGTTTGATCGATTCTAGGTCGTGGGTGGAGAGGATTTTTCTCAACCTCTGGCTCTTGATACCATGTTAAATTTAGGTTAATGTTACGTGTGTCAATCTCATTCATCAATCAAGTATATATATACATCCTGCATCTAGAGGCCTATTAGGGGGAAATGTTATCCCTCAAATCTATCTTAAACATATAAAGATAATTCCTAACACAACACTACCACCACCACCTCCACCACCTCCATCACCACCACCAACACCACAACCACCACCTTCACCACCTCCAACCACCACCCCCAACCACCACACACACTACCACCACCACAACTACCCACCTCCACGGCTCCACCACCTCCACCACAAGATATGGTCAATACCTCAATCAATGCGGCTGTCTTGGTCTTCACCATCGCTTCAGTGCTTTTATCCAGCTATTCAAACCATGCAGTTGCTGTTATGCTTGTTTGGAAGTTAATAGGATTAGCAATAGCCGCATTGTTTGTCATTTTTGTTTTGCTTAAAAATATCCAAATACTAATATTATTATTATTCATTATTATTACTTATCAATATAATTATTATGTAATATTTATATAAATAGATCATCCTCCCGGAAAACAAACAGCAAACTTTTCCTCTCTTTCTACTCCGTCTTCTTTTTTATTCTTGCAAACATTTTTCGTCTCTTTCTACTCCGTCTTCTTTTTGATTCTTGCACCTCTCTTTCTACTCCGTCTTCTTTTTTATTCTTGCAAACATTTTTCGTCTCTTTCTACTCCGTCTTCTTTTTTATTCTTGCAAACATTTTCCGTCTCTTTCTACTCCGTCTTCTTTTTTATTCTTGCAACTCTCTTTCTACTCCGTCTTCTTTAAAGTACAAAGAAGAGGAGGGGGAATTCGAACCTGTGACTTATCGTACACAACACCTCAATCTTAACCACTAGGCCAAGACATCCTTGGTTAAACAAGATTTTCATTTATTCTGTGTTACATTAGGCCGAATTGTTATATGTTAAGATTTTCTCTCTACCTAGTTTAATTAGGTAGAGTTGGCTGACTTGATATGTATATGTATTTTTAGAAAGTTATAATGAGAAGCACAAATATAATTTAGATATCCAACAATTTTTGCACAATTTCAAAATCTAAAACACCATAACTAGTGATATTATAAAGTGTTGTTGAACTAACTATATTAAATATAGATAACATTTGAGACACAATGGCCATAATTTGTACTCATAAATGTGAGTACAATGCAAAGGATGAACTATTAAAAATTTCCCTTAAAAAAACTATTAAAAATTGACTTGTAAGTTTACTGATCTCAAAATGAATTATCACCTTCAATGTTCAATTTTTGATACTCCTAGTACAAGTAAGGAAATCTTATGCAATAATTGAGAAAATTTGTGGAAAATAATGTTACTAAGTTGCACAAAGGTCTGAATTTTGATGCTTTTAATGTAAAATACTTACAATACTTTGACTTTTATATTTATCAGTGAAAATTTTTAAATATTGATGTATTTAAATTTATTAGTAAAAATTATAAAATAAATAAATTTTAAACATGTTCCTCCTAGCTAATCCAATAATGTTAACATTCATAACAAAACTTTTTATTAATAAATTAGTGCAAATAAATTGTCAAAGTAATTAATATATGAATGCATGCATGTTAAATTCAGTATTTTGAAACAAAACAAGTATAATATAACTATTGTATTACTTCCTCTGCTTTTTTCGATTGTACCATGTTGGCTTTGTCACTACTCGTAAGTTTCACTTTGACTTGTTGTTATTGTTATTATTATTATTATTATTATTATTATTATTATTATTATTATTATTATTATTATTATTATTATTATTATTGTTATTATTATCATTATTATGATGTAGATTATGAGAAGATTAATTATTTGTTCGTATTATTTTAAAAGGCACTCCTAAAGTTGAAATTATTCTAGAATATTCATGTTAATTTTTTTCCAATAGGAGTGTCATAATATTGAGATTAATTTGAGAAAATAAGTGAAATTGAGATTATTCATGTTAATTTTTTTCCTATAATATATGCAATTTTGTATCATATTATATACTCCCTCCGTCCCAAAATATAGTTCCCATTTTATTTTGCACAGTCTCCAAGACGTACCTTTGACCTACGAAATCTTCTATTTCTTATTAGTAAAAAATATAAAAAGTTGATATTACGAATTTATACATTGAGACGAATCTAACAAGACCCCTCATGAATATGTTTTTTTTGTATACATTAGTAAGAATATTTGGTTAAAGTTTTTAAAATTTGACTCTCAAAATAGAAATGGGAACTATATTTTGGGACGGAGGGAGTAGTTAGTTTTCTACAAATTTTCTAAGTTAAGAAAAGATAAAAAGAATAAACCTAAGTTGGTTTGTGGAGTGTTGTAAATCCGTAACTAATCTCCACCATCGATAACTTGTTCACATAAGACAAATAAAATGGTTACGTTAATCAATGAGATTACGCATCAACGGTTTACACTTTGTTGTACTTTGACTTCATACGCATCGTACGCTTCCGTATTCTGACACAACCACTCAATATTTTACCCTACTAGTAACTTTCATGAACAAATCAAATTAAATGATTCCTAAAGCATAATACTCGGATGAGGAGCTAGCTCATGTGGTAGAGCACTCCCCTCTAATCTTTGAGGTATGGGGTTCGATTCTTACTCCAACATTATGTTGGGGTATTTCCTTAGCATGTTGGGCTGACTTAATTTCCCAATAAAAAATAAATAAATAAAGCATAATACTCACCCCTTAACGAAATACTAACCATAATTGTTACACTATGATATTTTTACACTATTTGTAAATTTCATTTTTATCATCATTTATGATTTATATGCGGATGAAAATATAGTCATGTAGGCAGTGGCGGATCTTGAAAGATTTGCTATAGGACCCAGATTTCTCCATAATAACATATTATGATGTCGTGTAAATTGTTTTTGTATGCTGGGTTTTGGTCTCTAAACTACAAAGCTTCATTTTTTTTGAAAAAAAAACTACGGGGGCCAGGCCCAGGCCCGTCCCAATGAAGATCCGTCATTGCATGTGGGATCTTTTTAGATTCATCATAACATGTATTTTATTAATATGTACTTTTTATAATTTTTACAAATACAAAACTAAAAATATATATGTCCTCAAAGTTTTGCGTTGGCATGCGTGAAAGGTGTATGTGTGTTGAATAAAATGAAACAGAGGGCGTAATTCGATTATAAGACAAAAATATAAAGATTTTGACTAATATTAACAGGGGAAATTTGATAAGATGTCCATAGTCCACGTTACTTGTGTTGATCAGATCCTCTAGAGTTTTAAAATAAATAATAATTCTACACGGTAGAGTTCGTTAAATATCAGCCGTTGATTAAGAAATCAAAGGCTTGTATTTTCTTTCCCAAAAATCCCCCTTATTTCCCCCCGAATATCCTGCCCATATCTTTTCCTTTTCCACTAATTATGAGCCCTTGATTTTATAATATATGGTCAGGATTCAACTCTACTTTGTAGAGTTTTCATAAAACTCTAGAGGATCCGAACCCATGTCACTTAGGTGGTAAAAAACTTATCTAATTTTTTCAAATTTTAAAATTGATTTATAAAGGGTTCGAAAAGTGCGTATTCCTTCATTCTTATTAGTTGTTACATTGTTATTATTTTCTCTGGTTTTTAATAGAGTTGCTATTATTAACATTTTGAGGTACTTGTTTTTTACCCTCTAGCATTAAATGAGGGAAGAGTCGGGCAAATATTGCAAATAAGAAAAATTCAAACAATAAAACAATTTAAAAGTTATAAGCATTTAAGAAAAATGTGTTAATTTCTTTTAAAGAGGGAGTATTATCTAAAATTAAAAAAGTAGTTATTATGTAGGATGAGGTTCCCCTCAAAAAATGTAGGATGAGGTTTATTTCTGACCGTAAAAGAAAGAATGTCATATTTTATATTATCTCTTATCCTTTAAAATCCTCCTCTTCTCCCATACACATCAACTCTTTTGCAATTTTCGTTTTTCATCTTATCTCTAATTTCTCTTGTAAATAACAAAACAAAAGAAAACTAAATTATAACTTTATTTTTCGTATAAAAAATTCCGCCGAACCAAAAAAACCTTAATGCGTTCACATAAGTATTTGATAGATATATACCACCCAACTAAGAACATCAAAATTAAATGAATAGAGCATTAATTCAATTCATTTAAACCGTACCCATAAAGAGACTAAATTATGAAACTTACGAGGAATCACCAATGATAAAATTACATGTACAAAACTTTCTTTTCTCTTCGAAGATGTCCAGCAAAGTAAGCACATCATTCCACAAGAAAACAAACTCATCAATCAAGTAAAAAAAAAAACCAACATCAAAACACAAACGATTTTCGTTGCAGAAACATGAAATTCAACCAGTGCAACTAATCTAATTTTTCTTTCACTGAAAAAACATATTTGTTTTATAATCAACTCGTCATTTCCCATCCTATAATATACCTTTAGAGAATTTGTTTTCATGCATAACAAAATATATTACATATTCCTTGTCCAAAAATAAAGAGAATCCATTAATATATTTTTATATATTTCTTTTGACCACTTAGTTGCAATTTAAAGTTTGTTTTTTCCTTTGTCCTAAAAAAAGAAAAAGTAGATTTGAAAGAGAAGGAGAAGAATTATTGTCAATGGACTCATAGGACACCGACGAGCCACCCAGACCCCAAAACAAATTATTTTTAACATTTTCTCTCTCCTCTCGAATACTATTCTTCTTCTTCTCCTCCTTCTTCTTTTGTGGGTCGGCTTTTCATTACTTGCAAGGTCTCACTTTCTCTCTCCTCTTCTCTTTGTTCTACTCACAGTTCTTAACTTTGAGTTTAAGGTGAGTTGGGTTTTCATTTTCTTCTAAGTTTGCTTCTTAATTTGCTAAAAAGATTCATTTTTTAGCTTAAATTTGTTGAATTTTTTCCATTTTCATTTCTGGGTACTTGAGTTTTGGATCATTGATTGTTAATTATTGATTGTATAACTTGAAGTTGATGCTATTTACAGTAAATTCCAGCTCAATTGTGCAGAAGCTTAGCTGTTTTTTGAAAATATATAAAATGTTGATAGATCATGTTTTGTGGAATTTTATGTTTTCTGTTTGGCGTGTAATTAACTGTTTGTGTCATTTTTTTTAGCTAAAAATAGGTGTTGTATGTAAAAGAGTATAGAATTATGTGGAAGGGTGTTGGATTTTTCTGGGTGTGTCATAAAAAGTTGATGCTTTTCTTGTTGGCTTTTTCTGTCACTGAAGCAACATTTTTTTTTTTTGATCTGTGGTGTGGGTGTTTTTGTGTATGATGCCAAGATATGAGTAGTTGTAAACTTGTAATAAGACAACTTAGGGTGGTTATAAGATGAATTTGATTGAATAGAATTGAATTTTTGAAGAGATTTTTTGTTTTAGGGAGCCATGGCAGGAGGAGGTACTAATAGTAGTCTGAGGAAATATCTGGGATCCATCAAAGATACCACCACCATTAGCTTGGCTAAAGTTAATAGTGGCTACAAGGTAATCTCGAAAAGAATTCGAGGTCTTTTTGTGATCTTTTTGTTGTTTAGCCATTGTTTTTCTTGTTACATTTGTTTTATATGGATGGGTTTTTGCAGGAGTTAGATGTAGCTATTGTCAAGGCCACGAATCATGTCGAGCGGCCAGCTAAAGAGAGACATATCAGAGGTAGGTGTGCATGTGTTTTGGCTACCCGGGATTAAGTTTTTGTCATGGGTGGATTTGGGTTCTTTTGGGTATTTGTGTCATCTTATGAAGTAAATGAATCCTTAGCGAGTATTTTCTTTTACTCTTGTGTGCAGCAATATTTGCAGCAGTATCAGCTACAAGACCTCGGGCTGATGTTGCGTACTGCATTCATGCTCTCGCTAGGCGCCTATCGAGGACACATAATTGGGCGGTATGTGTCAATGTTGATCCGATGATAGTGTTAGTGATTGCAATGAGAATTGCCATACCTTCTCTTAAACTTGAACTTTAAATTATGCGCTATAATTTTGAGTTAGCTGCTTAAATAGTGGCTTTGAACAACAGTAGTTAATAGAAGTGGACCAATTAAGCTAACTATCGAAGATTTTGTGCAAGGTGCCATCTCATCTGGTTTAAGCTGCATTAAAACACCTTACCTTTTTTTTTCCTTTTCTGTCTTAGGTTGCTTTAAAAACATTGATTGTGATTCATCGTGCCTTGAGGGAAGTTGACCCAACATTCCATGAGGAGCTTATAAACTATGAGAGGAGCAGAAATCACATGCTCAACATGTCGCATTTCAGAGATGATTCAAGTGCAGGCGGTACTATTCCAGTCTCCAGATACCTGATTAATTCAACTAGTTGTTACTTTTGAATCAGAATGTTCATTGCTAAAGTTGTTATAATTCCTTCAGCGTGGGATTACTCTGCTTGGGTTCGTGCTTATGCCTTATTCTTGGAAGAAAGATTGGAGTGTTTACGCGTCTTGAAATATGATGTTGAGACCGAGCGCCCTGTAAGTAATTTAATTTCTTTCCCTCGTTTGCGTTTCCGCTTTCCTGGTTGTTTAGCTTATGACATTCATAACTTTCCATCATGTTCCAACTTGACTTTGGCTAGAACTTTCGGATTATGTCTGGAATTCCAGTAAGATAAAACAACATTTACCTTTTATCTTTTATGCAGAGAACAAAGGATCTTGATACTGTTGAGTTGCTTGACCAGTTACCAGCATTACAGCAACTTCTTTACCGAGTTCTTGGTTGCCAGGTAACGATTGTCTTGTTCTGTATGGCAAGTTTCTTTTATGGTGTAAGTGCCATAAAACATTTCATTTTCTGCAACTTGGATTGCTTTGATCCTGATATTCATATGCATGGACACTTGAAATCTTCCTGCAGCCCGAAGGAGCAGCGATTCATAATCATATTATACAATTAGCACTTTCAATGGTATGCCATACTTTTCCCTAGTTGACTCGGATATAATGTGCTCAGTTGTGCTGCCACCATATTGTTCTGACTTTCAAATAATTTTGAGTAGGTTGCTTCAGAAAGCACTAAAATCTATAATGCTATCAGTGATGGTACGGTTAACCTAGTTGATAAGGTAGGTTTATGTGCCACTCTTTTCCATCTCTACCTTGGTTAATCTTTCTGCGAAAATTGCTTACTTAGTGCAAAATTACTCTGCTACAGTTCTTTGAAATGCAACGAAGTGATGCATTGAGGGCCCTGGACATATATCGTAGAGCAGGACAACAGGTATGTGTCATGTGATTGAGATGCTTTGCTGATGAATCGGCTAGTATTATGTCTAGGTTTTGACATTTATTCAAATTGTAGGCTGAAAGGCTTTCAGAGTTTTATGAAGTATGCAAGAGCCTTGATCTTGGGCGTGAAGATAGGTTTACAAAAATTGAGCAGGTATATCAAAGCTCCTTTTGAACATACCTTCCTTTCTTGTTTGATCTTTAGCTGCTAAATAGTTTCTTCATGTTGATGATATAGCCTCCTGCATCATTCTTACAAGCCATGGAGGATTATGTGAAAGAAGCACCTAGGGGCTCAACTTTCCGCAAAGAACAGGTATGTCAAATGAATTTGTGGCTGATATTGCCATGTTACTTTGTGCCTCTTATTGAGAGTGCGGTGTTAAAATATATGGTTAATGTATACATTGGCAGTTGTCAGATTACAAGTGCGTGAACACTAAACAGCAATGTTATTTAGACTTGGGTATGCAGGTCGGATAGGGGAATGTGTCAAAGTGTCTGACTACACTGTTAACTGTTTTGTGAAAGTTTTGCACGATTATGTGTCAGTGTCTGATACTCTGATTAGACTATTTTGCCAAAGTTTTCCACTAGTTTGGCGCAAAATGAGGTGTCGAGATGACTATACTCTATACCTATGTCAGAGTATCGAGAATTTGACATGGGTACTTGAGGTAAAATGAAGAGTACAAGTAACATAGGTGAACAGTTTCCTGTGGGTTGATGGCATGACTTGATTCTTTTACCCGACTCTTTTGTTTTCTTTCGTTGTTGTCTTCTGCCAGGAATTTCTGATTATTTATTGAAATCTCTGAACAATTTTCTTTTCAATTCATTGAAATTTGGCATGCTCTACTGTAGTACTGTTGCTCGGAAGTTCCTCCAATCTTCTGATTCAATTATTCCAAATAACCAGGTCAAGCATGTGGTTGATGAAAAATCCACTGTAGTTCTAACTATTGAAGACAAGGATATTACCGATGTAAAGGAGGAAAGCCCACCATCACCCCCTCCTCCAGAGCCAGTTAAGGAGGAGAAAATTGTAGCTGAAGTTCCTGATTTATTGGTAAGTTTCACAATCATTGCCTTGAATGTTTGCTCTTACTCTAACCAAAATGTCATGTGCATGAACATTTGCTATCCCCGGTAAATGTATAATAGCTCACCTTTTAATTATTCTAGAGTATGGACGATCCTAAGCCAGTTGCATCAGAATTAGAGGAGAAGAACGCATTTGCTCTTGCTATTGTTCCTATCGGTAAGTTTCATGTTTTATTTGGAATATAGTTTTGCGATCATTTTTATTTTTTGCAAAGGGATTATCCTTTTGATATCACTGTTTGGAATTGGAATATGAACTCGAAAGCTATCTTGTGTTCAAAGTACGAACGGAATCCAGAATTTTTTTAAAAAAACAACTCAAAAGGGTTCATTTATCCTGTTACAGATGATCTATCAACCACTACTCCAGCCCCCAAGTTGCAAAATGGCACAACAGGATGGGAACTGGCACTTGTTACCGCACCAAGCTCAAATGAGAGTTCCATTGCCGCTAACAAACTGGTATTTCCTCACTTATATCAGTGTGTTTATATTTATAGTCCATGTGGAATTCATACAAGCAATGGTTCCCCACCGGTGAATACACCATTGCTATTACTGACTGAGTATGGATAATCTAAGTTCTTTTACTACTTACTTGAGAGGATTTCTCGTGCTCTGTGGGCCGTATTATATTATTAGCTTATTGGATAGAGGCATGGATACTGGTATGGGTTACAGTGCGATCATGGAGAAGTGAAAACTTTGAAGACTTCAAAGCAATAAATGATATGATAATATTTGTGCAAAGTTATTATATAAATACTACTCCCTCCGTCCCAAAATATAGTTCTCATTTCCATTTTAGGTGTCCCAAAATATAGTTCCCATTTCTATATTTAGTTCTACATTTTTCCGTAATTTGTCTAGAAAAACCGTGTCCCATCATTTATTTGCTTCTTGAAATTTGTTTTTTCCTTTGTTTATTCAACCAAAATGTTACAATTAATGCCCTTTCACCAATCATTCTCCATTCTCTCTCCTAAAATCATCTTTTCCCATACAACATTTATTTAAATAAATAAAAAATCTTTACTATCCCTCTTATATTCTACTTGCATAAATTACCGTGAAAAAAGGGAAATGAGAACTATATTTTGGGACGGAGGGAGTACTATACTAGGAATATAGTAGCGTCTAGCCGTTAACAGAAGTAAATAGTAGCGTCTAGCCCTACATATTATACAATTTTATATTCATTAAAATATGTTTTTGATGGGTAAATCCAGAAATTGAGCGTTCATGGATTAGTGAAATGTCTTTGAATACAAAGGCAGAGATCTAAGGAGGAGCCTCCTCTTTTCTCAATTAGATGTCTTTTTAGTTAACCTCTTATTTATTCTATAACTACAAAAGAAAATTATAAATGTGTCGAACACAAGAGTACCGTCTAGGAGTGTAGTTCTCATTGACGTAGGGCTGAGGTGATAAAATAAGATTGCCACCTTGCTCATCAATCTAAAAATTAAACTTTTTTATGTAAGTGGGTGAGGCGACGAAATAAGATTTTTTCGGGACACTATATGAAACACGGCCATACTGGACAGAGGATGCCTATCTATTAACGTAACCAAAAGCATTTCTAGACCTACTCCGATTATTGAATTTTTTTGAATAACTTTATGGTATGTCTTGAAATATGACATGTACTGATTATTCCTAACTTTTGGAACACAAGGCTGGAGGACTGGATATGCTCACATTAGACAGCCTATATGATGATGCAATGAGAAGAACTAACCAAACAGTAAGCTATAATCCATGGGAGCCTGCTCCATTGACCAACTCGATGATGCAGCAACCTGCCCACATCCCGATGATGCAGCAACCTGTCCACAACCCGTATTACGCCTCAAATGCGATGGTTGCACCGGCTTCTGTTCAGATGGCAGCAATGGCCAATCAACAGCAAGCATTCATGTATCAGCAGCAGCAGATGATGATGGGCCCACAACAACAGCCACCGGCAATGAACCCTTTTGGCAACTCGTATGCAGCCAACCCGTATGGTAATCCGGGAATGCCCATGCAAACATATAACTCATACACTGGATTGTTATGAGGTTCCACTTGGATTGTCTCCTAATACGAAATAGAGAACAAATGGCATACGCGTATACCGAGATCTTGAAGCGGAAATGATTGCAGCCTTGCAGGAGAGAAGTTTGTGTACCATATTTTGTGCATGTTTAGGTAGGGATATCAGGTTTATTATTTGATAATTATAGGGAGCATATTTGAATTGATTGATCATTCATGGTGAGAATCTAGATTAATAATTGTTGTAATTATTTGACCTGCTTAATTGCTGAATATTTTGAGCAGGTACTCTGAATTTATCACATACTTAAGATTTGAATAGCAGTTTGTACTGAATTTTCTTTGCTTATGAGTTATGACTTTAGTTCTGTGCCTTTTTTTTATTCTTTCCTGCATGATGCGTTGTGTGATTAAGTTTTCTTCACTTGCTAATCTAGTACTCCTACCATTTTGATTAACTGTTTAACTTGATTAAATTTCATGAGGTTGAAAGTAGCATTCTTGCCACTTTATCCTTACCTTTCTCTTTCCTGTATAATTGTAAATGACATACATTAATGTAATTCTATCAACTCAAATAAGGTAACGTAGGAAAAACCCACTTATAAAAGGTAGGTAGTCATCTTATGTTTAAGGTGATTTATAGCAAATGTCATAAATGAAAGTATATGTTTAAGATGATGCTTAAAGATGGCATGGGGTTTATTCGGTTATATAGTTGATCTTTTACCTGCAAAGTGAAGACGTTAAAAAAAAAATCTCAAATTAATTCTCAAATCAAATAAAAAAAAAAAGATCTTATCATAAACAAGATTAGATATCCAAATTTTTGGCCATGTCAACAATAATCCCTACTATAGTATTATAAACTGATAGTGCACCCAATCTAACACCATTTTTAAGGACATCGATTTGGGTCAACCGACATCTAAATATTAAAATGGTTCAAATCATAAATATTTACTATTTATTATTGCAATTTTCAATTAATAACAAATATTAGTTAGAATTATTCTTACTCTTTTATTTATATAAAATAATAAGAAATAATATAGCATATAAGAACATAATATCCTTGCTTAGGAGTAAAATTATTATAGGGCCTCATGAATGAAAAGTTTTATAGTAAGTCCATATTTAATCAACTAGTACAAATTTATTTATTTTTTTTGATTGGGAAATTAAGTCAGCCCAAGGGCTAATCCCTACCAAGGCTACTAGCCTTGTAGGAACTACCAGCACATTGGCTGGTAAAGCATGCAAAGCATGCTAAGGAAATACCCCAACATAATGCTGGGGGTAAGAATCGAACCCCTGATCTCAGAGATCAGAGGGGAGTGCTCTACCACATGAGCTAGCTCCTCATCCTTTTAATCAACTAGTACATGATTGGCCTAATAAAATACTATACTAATCTTCCCAAGGTAAAAAAGAAACACAAAATTATTAATATCCAAATAATTCAAAAGCACCCAAACTATCACTTAAACCATGATTACATCTACATGTGTTGTATTATTCAATCATCATCTAAGATCCTCCATCCACTTCGGTTATTTTCAAATATTTCATTGTTTTCTTTTTACAAAATATCGAGATGATTTCGGTGTTTGTTTGGTTGCAATGAAAATTAAACTTTCAAGGAATTTACAATTTATGTGAAATTAATTCCCTAAAATTCCTAGAAATTTACTAAAATTGTTTGGTTGACATCAAGGAATTTGAAATTCCCAGAAATTTTAAAATAACCAAGGGAGAGTAGGTCAATAAATTTCCAAGTTTGGTGACAATTACAAATTCTCATGTTTTGTGGGAATTACAAATTCCCAAGAATTTTCAATTATCCCATTTTTCTTAGTTCCTGTTAGGGGTTAATAATGGTAAAATGGTAAATAAAGCTAACAGTGAGTTAACAGAAGTGAGAAAAAGGTATCTGGTGCACGTTTTTGAAAACTCTAGGGTATATGGTGCATTTTTGAAACATTGAGGGTATATGGTGAATTTTTTAATTTGTCGGGGGTATTTGGTGAGAAAGTTAATATTTTTAATAACAGTAATACTAAAGTAATAACTAGTAGGTTTTCAAATTTCTAACTTTCTACCTTTTTTAACATATGAACTTTTTTTCTTACTAAAATAATAGAAATTCTGGTCCAATCAATCGCAACTTTTTGGGTTTGGACAGGACCGGACCAGAAACTCGGAATCGGGAATTTTTGTAGATCGAGGACCGGAATCTCCGGCCCGGTCCAAATTCTGGTCCTGACCGGTTTGTGCACCCCCTACTTCCTACTAACCAAACAACTGACCAGTTTAAAAATTTCTTCCGACATACCGAACAACCATTCAATATAAATAACATTTTATATAATAAGTTAGTTAAAGTAAAACCATGAAAATTCTGTCTAATTAAGGTTCTTAAAACTTGACTTTCTCTCCTCTCCTTTTTTTTTTCTTTCTCTCCCCTCTCTCACAAAACCCTAATTTTCAATATAGGGGCTACCACCATTCTTTTGGACGGTGGTAATCCCCATTTCTTCTTTTGTTACTAGTTTTTATGTTAATGTTTCTAATAAACTTCGGTCTCTCTTTCTATTGTAGAGTTTTTCTACCCATATATTTAGTTTTACTCTCTCTGTGAGATTTTGGAGACTTTCTTTTTGGATTTTTTGTATATTTCAAGAGGTTGATTTGTTGATCGAAATTTGTGCGAGGTTGCAACAGATGTCAGTACTTCGTTTACAATCACTTCATGAATTGAATCTGGTTCTACTTCAAAACTACAAAATATCGACAAACCCCCTTGCAGAAGGCTGTATCAGACATCGACGTGAAAGACAAGGGTTTTCAGAAGTGTTAGATCTACTCAACGATCGTGGTTTTGTCATATTAGAATTGTATTTATTTCATTTTGATATGTATTGGTTTAGTTTTGACTTCTATTGTAGATGTCGTAGTCGTATTTTGAATCATTGAATTAATTTTAATTTTTTTAAAAAATAAAATCATGAAAATTCAAACTTTAGGGATATTTGGTAAAATCCAAAAAACTAGTAGTATAAGATTTAAGATGAGAGGGAGTGTATATTATTAATGTAGAATTCACACAGTCTCTATAATTCATATTTCTATTTTTATGGTATCTCAAGGTCAAAAAGAACACAAACTTATATCCATATCCAAAAATAGGACTTTGCTATTTGACAACCTAATATATCCTACTAACGTCTTAAATATAGATTTTTATACTGTATATTTATACATTCATTTTTTATCTCTTCTTTCCTTCCCCTCCCCCTTTCCCTTCACCACCATTGAAACCACCAACACCACATCCACACCGCTGCCAACAACACCGTCGCCACCACCGTCGCTTTTTTTTGCTAATATTGTATCAATGAATGATTTTTTAAAAAAAAATTATATTAATACTCCCACAATGAGAGAAAATGAGAAAGTATTTGTATTCTAAATCTGAGAATATTTACTGCATTTACATCACCACTAGGCATTATCGGTGCCGACACACCATCACCGCCACACTGCTATGCCACCACCGCTGTACCCCCACCACTCACCCACACCCTTCTTCTCTCCTCTGTTTTCTGCATTTTCAGTGAATTTTTTTTAAAAAGAATATGGAGAGGCGTCCACCATGGACGCCCCACCATCGGTGGAGGCGTCCATGGCAGGCGCCTCACCTTGTGGTGGAGCGCTTGCCATGAACGCCTCCCTTTTTTTAAATTTTTTTTAGAAAAAATCAAAGAGAATTGAACAGAGGAGAGAAAAAGGGGAGAAGGGGGGGTGGGGTGTGCTCATGTCGTCGGAAAATGTTGCTGCCTTGATAGAGTTCCTTAGTGATGGTGATGAGAGAAAGTGGGAGTAAGGGAGTGATGAGAGAGAGAGGGGGTAAGGTATGGGAGTGAGAGGGTGAGAGAAAGTAAAATAGTATAAATACGTAATAAATATAAATATAGGGTGTTAGTAAAAAATAATAGGGCGGTGTTTAGCAAATCAGAAAATATTTCAAGAGGACCTAAACCATCATCTTAAAAAACATGATTAAATGTTGATAATGTGAATACTGAATAGTAATAACAAGAGGAATAATATTGATCCACATTATATTCAATCATCTTCTAAGATCCTCCCCTCCTCCCAAAATAGAAAGAAACATCATCTTAGATTATTTTCAAATATTTCATTGTGTTTATATATATATATTTAGTCATCATGATAAATAATGAGAAAAATCACATATAAAAGTTAGTTAAAGTAAAACCATAAAAAATTTAATTATAGGAATAGTATTTGATAAAAGGGAAAAGCTATATGCAGCCCTAAGGGCTGTATATAAAAAACTAAAAATGGAAATAAGTTGCATTAATTGATCATTTATTACATTGATTGATGCAAAAATTTTCCATAAATTCATAACTTATTTCCATTTTAAGTAGTGTATTTATGTCTTATATGCAACCCTAAGGACTGCATATAGCATAACCCTTGATAAAATCCGAAAAAGTAGGAGTTTGGAATTTAAGATGAGATTGAGTAATATACTATTGATGTACAACTCACAAATCCCCATAATTTATATTTCTATTTTCTAGTAAACCTTTAGTCCTTTACTATAAAAAAGCTCCAAAATATACACACAAAAAAGTGAACAACAAAACAGAACTTCAACTAAAATTCTCCATTATTTATACCTTGAAAAACACCTTCCATCATCATAATTTTCCCCAATTTTAAATACTTTTAAACCCTAATTTTTCGATGTTCATTGTTAACCACTATAATTAACAATGTCTTGGCTTTCAATTTCACTCCCAAACCCCTTTAAATCCCTTCAGATTTCCAACAATGAAGAACAAGAAGATGAAGAAGAACAAGCCCAAAACGACGTCGTATTTCCCGCCGGTGGAGTGAAGGAAGATTTCTCAGCGATCGGAGAAACAATTGGGCGTCAATTTCGCGCCTTTATTTCGCCGGAAACCTCAAATTCCGGCGAAAGTGGGTCCCCTTCTTCTAGAACTTTCGAGGGTATTCGAAGTGATTTGGAAGAAATAAAGGGAACCTTTAAATCTTCACTCTCCCTCCTCTCTAGTAATAGGGCTGTCTCTGAAATTTCTAAACTTGCTTCTAATTTTCTTCAATTTAATGATGAAAATGATGTTGATTATGTGAATAGTAATAATAATAGGAAAAAAAACGATGATGAAGATGAAGATGAAGATGAAGAAGAAGATGATGATGATTATGATGGGGTTGCGATTAATGATGAAGTAATTGAGTTTGCTAATCAGATTTCTAACCGCCCTCAACTTTGGAGTGAATTCCCTTTACCACTTGATCATGGTAATTTTTTTGATTTATCAATAATGGTTTTTTTAGTTGGAATTCATGATTATTATGTGAATCTTTTTTTCTTTTTGAATTTGGGGTGGTTGGTTTGCACTTTATAGGGTATTGGGTGTTTTTATTTTTTTTAAACCTCGTTTTAGGGTGCGTTTTCTCCACCTGAATTTATCCGAATTGAACTTATTAGAGTTGATCAACCGTGATTTCACCTTTTATTTCACTTGATTCGATGTGATTAGACCTAATTTGGGTTTTTGTGGTTGGTGGTGGTGGTGGTGGTGGCCGAGTTTTGGGTGGTTAGTATAATCTATGCAAATAATGAATTTTCTTTTCTTCATTTTTGCTCTTCCAATTTGGGTGTGGTTGTCAAATACGTATACCTTTTTTGTTCGAATTTATATATTGTGATCTTCATTCTGCATTTGGGGTTTGTTTTGCTTTTTGTGGAATTCAGAGTGGTTATATTTACCTTGCTATAATGACTACAATACAGACTTGAAATTATGATGTATTAGTATAATGATTGATTAAGTTGGAAAATGTCGAAAGAAGCTGGTAGAAACTTAGTTCTTTGTGAACTGCGAGTGTTGAATGTGGGTCTCTGAGTAGAAAAGTCGAGTTCTTTCTGATCTTTGAGTGTTGAATGTGGGTATTTGAGTTGGATGATTCACGGTTGATGCTAGAAGGATGATTTTTTCGTCGTGTAATGTAGAGTGGTGGCCATAGATCTTTCATGCTTCTTTCACGGGCCTTTTCCCCGAGTATGTTGCTTGTGGTTAGATGGTGAATGTTGCGTACTTTTGTTTTTATTTGTAAGTTCTCGATATTTTGTCTGGTTTGGTTCCTAATAGATAACAAGACTAGGCATGTGTCTGCAGTAATTGTGAGCTAATTGTAGCAGAGTAGCAGCTATAACAACCTCGGCTGAAAGAAGTGGTAGTATAGTGGGAAGTAGTACTAGTAAAGCAAATTGCAAGTGTGGTAAGTGGGAATACTTAATGCATAAAGACAGTGAGTAACTGAGCAAGAAATCATTACAGGCATATATGAGGTTCTTCACCTCTGTCTCTCAGTTAGCTTTTGAGGAGTTGGGAAATTTCAGATACTTCAAAATTTTACTCCCTCCATACCAGGTCAGGGATACTTAGAGCTGGGGCACGAGTGTAAAGGAGGGAAGAATTTTAGAGAGAAAAAAATTGGTAATAGTAGAATGTTTAAGTTTGAGCTGGGACATCCTTTTCCTGGTAATGTGTAACAATCATTTGGGAGGGAGGGAGTATCTGGATCTTGGGTTGTTCAGTAATGATTGAGACTACTAATGACCTATTTAGTAAGATTGGCTATAAATATATTTCGTTAAGAGTAAGCATTGCAGAAGCTTGACACGTGGGGTAGGCTGCTCAGGTGGGCAGTAGAGCTCTCCATATCTGAAGAAGAGTACAAGCCAAGGACAGCGATCAAAGCTCAAGCCCTAGCGGGGCTAGCAAAGAGCAAAGAGACTGGAAAGCTAAGACCTTTCCCCAACTGGTTGGTTTACTTTGAGACAGAAAAAACTACTCTTGGAGTTTTTTTTAGAATCAATAAAGAGCTTGAGCCAGGGGAAGAGGGAGAGCACCCGACTTGCTTGTTGACACGTGAGGGAAAATAGGAGTCTGAGGTGGCAACACCCCCCCCCCCCTCCATTATGCCCTTCTTATGATGGCAAAACAATGAATCACAACCCATTTTATACTTCATGGGTTCAAACTGGAAACTTCTACAAGAATCAACCATATATATTCCCATCACCACAATCAAAGTAAACGATAGAGTAAATGGATAATCCCCCTTTAAATTAAATAGGTTGACTCTCGGTTAATTCCATGCTCAAGGGCTAAAGCCAGTCGTCGTTCTGAAAGGTCTCCTTCTCTTTAAGAGACTTGATGGCCGGTATCCTCTCATCTTTATTCTTCTTACAATCATGGCAATTTTCATTAATCTCCAAATGAGCAGTTTTACATCTGCTATCAGACATAATGATGACAGTTTTCTATTATTTGTTTGTCAAGTTCAATGAGAGAATGTAAATAATGTTTTCTTGAAGGATAGAATAATTAAATTTATTTTATGTTTGGATGCTTCAAAATTTGCTTCCTGATTTCGCGAATTTTTTTATTACTAGTGAAAATTGCCAAATTATTATAGTTAAGTCCTCAACTTTGTCTTGTTTTACTTGCAGAGTTAGACATGTCTGAAGCTCAGTATGAGCATGCCTCAATTATTGAGCAGTTGGTTCCAAGTCTTGGTGATATCAGAAGCAGTATCAGCAGTAACAAGAGTGAGAAGCAATTTTGGATGATATATTTCATTCTATTACTTCCAAGGTTAAATGAAGAAGATGCAGAGCTTCTATCGACTCCTGAGGCAAGATTTTACAATTCCCTTTCTTTTTCTTAATTAAACTCATTGGGAATTTTTTGCCTCTACTTTTCATGTTATAATGTGCACTATATGGTTTGCGCTTAGAGCAGCTTTAGGCTATTCTGGTTAGCCCTGGGCTAATCAATGCCTTAATTTTCCTGCATTTTTCTTTCTTCTGGTGAAACAAAATAAGCTACTTTGTCTGCAAAATTAGTTGAAAAGATTTGGCTCCTCTTAATCATTGAGATGGTATACTATATAATTTCATTTCTGCTGCCCCTCCTTTCTTCATTCTTTTACCCCATATGCAGATTGTATCCTTGACCCTTAACAGCCCGTATGTTAACCGAGAGTAAACGATATTAATGGTAATAAATTTGTACGTAATTTTGTGAATAATGCCTCATGTGAATTCCATGGTAATATAACATCATCAGGAATGCGCTTTTGTTCAAGCATTTTCAGCACCACTCAATACCACCTCTATAGTGGTTATGGAAATTCTATGAAGAATAAGAGGTATTTGAGGATAGACAAACATTACCGTGGACATCAGCATGAGATCTCCTTCATGATATTACATTAAATTCTTTAACGTTTTCATGAGCATTATTTGTTATTGCCAACCTAATGGGTCATTAATGCTTGTGCTTGGAATGGAATATTGGCGCTTCATTGCTTTTGTGGTTTTGAGGCTTGTTTACTCTGATTGATCTTTTGGAAATAAATTCGTGACAAATCGCATGTAGAAGTGTTGCATGCATAGCTTTCAATTATATCTGGCATAACAGATTAAATGAGAATTATTGGAGATTTAAATATAGTGATATTTGAAGCCAAAGATGAGTTAGGGCTTCTGAGTGAATCATGTGATTTGTCGAATTTCTCCTGCAGATTGTTGACGCAAGAGAGACTCTGCTAAAGATGCTTCAAGCCAAGAAGAGTGAGGAAAATGTAATGACATCAGAGAATCCAACAAGTACCAAAAGCAATGAAACTAATAACACCAAGAAGCTTCTAGAGACAGAAGATGGGAGCAGTTTGATTTCTTCTAATGATCCTAACCAGTTCGATGCTAAGCCTGAGAATTCAAATGTGGATACTAGTACAGGAACTTCTGCTGCTGCTACAAAGGAATTTAAAAGTGAAGATGATGTCTCTTTCAGTGATCTTGAAGATGATAATCTCCTTAATAGAGAATCTAGCTTAGGGCCATCACAGTTACTGAGGACTTCATCACCAGATGGGTCCAATGATTGGGTTCAATTGAATAAAAACGTGGAATCCAGCAGTAGCCGGGTAAGAAGCCAATCAAGTTTACGAGAAAGAGATTCAGAGGGTGAGGACTCGACTGGTTGGCTTACAGTTGATGATTTCGATCCTTGATAGTTTTAGCAATGTTCTGAATCAATGGATATATTTGTAAAGCTTTTATTCGGCTCGTTTCTTTTCATTTCTTTTCTATCTATGCACTAGTGGTGTTTGAAATATTGATCTGTGAAAGATCTTTGTTTATATGCATCAAAGATGAAGTAATGCCATGTTTGCAGCAGCAAAAAAAAGTTGAAAAAATGCCATGTGCCCTTGTCTTTGTTTTGCTTATGGATCTGCTTTGTTTTGGCCTGATATGGAGGAATTATATGCCAACTTGCATATCTGAAGTGAAGGTAAGTGATATAAGTCCAAAATTATGTCAAATCAGCCATAAACATTGGTTTATGATTAGTTTTTGTGCACTTAACATTTAACCATCCAGTTAAACACAGTTCCCCTCAACAATTCTCAATGTACCCTATTTCCCATTTCCCAAATTACCCTTGTGATATCACATCTCAAAGTTATATTTAGGCAGCTAAAAGTTGGCAGGAAATTAGTCGAGGAAGTAGTTAACATCTGATAGTCCTCACCTAAATATTTTTTCTCTCTCTTTTAGTTGGATTGGATGACTGTCAAATTCCTACAGTTCGCAAATTTACTTATTTTTAGAGCATTACATCATCAGGGTTCTATGGCTATGCTGTCATGTTTCTCAGATTTTAAAACCTACTTCTGGCAATTTCTGTTTGCAACAGAAAGGCAACTGATTAGAATCATGCATGAACTGTTGATGTCAAAACATTAGCATTAACACTACCTTTTGAATTCATGTAAAAGTACAGGAGAAAAATTCTATCTTATTTACACAACTTAAAACTACGGTCAGTCATTTGCTCAAACTGGAGTTCCATCTCCTGATTTGAGCATCTCTACAACTTTATAAATTTAACTAGAAAGTTAACTTCAAAATTTCATGGCTTTGAACTCCGAGTCGAACGAGGGATGGAATTCTTCATACCAGGCTGATCAAAACATGGCCTAAAAGCAGGATTTGGATCAAATCCCGGAGGAAAGGCTGAATTTTGATTGATAACATCCTCACTCGTGGGTCTGCCAGCGAATGGTGCAGAAGGACGAGGGTTAGGAGAGTAATTTCTTTCTGCAAACTGCATCTGGGTTGATTTGGCACCTGAACTTTGATGCATGTAATTATTGGTAGCTGAGTTACCAACTCGAGGTGGTGGAACATGAGGGACATAAGGGTACTTTCCCTGTTTGAACGGCATCTTGGATGATATAGCAGCTGAATTTTTGTCTCCAAATTGCATCTGGGGTGATGGAGCAGTTGCACTTTGATGCATGATATTACTGACAGTCGGGTTAACAATGGGAGGCCGCGGGACATAAGGGGAAGAGTTGTAATCTTTGAAATCCATCTGAGATGATATAGCAGCTAGGTTTTTGTCTGCAAATTGAATCTGGGTCGATGGAGCAGCGGGTCTTTGATGAATAAAATTGTTGGCAGCTGGATTACCAATGGGAGGTGGGGGTACACGAGGGGTAGGAGAATATTCTCTCTCATCGAATTGCACTTGCGATGATAAAGTTCCTGGATTTTCGTGCACGAGACTATTTGCAGCTGGCTTAGGAAGATGAGCAGAAGGGTGATTCATGCTTCGGAGCTGTATTTGGGTCAATGGGGGAGGAGGGGGAGGCGGAGGCAGGGGAAGCAGATACCCAGAATCTGCAGGTCCTGACCCAGGAACTTCAGAGCTCGAAGAAAAAGACATTCCTGGCCTTTTTGCCGCCTCTTCCCTAATTTTCATGAAATCTGGTGGGCACCACTCAGGCATATCATCATCATCGAAAAGGTTTTTTGGTTTCAAATGGGATGCACCCTTCTCTATTGGTTTCGGCTCCTGCATAGGCAAACTTGGAATCTTCACATCAGATTGCAGCCCGAAGTTTTGTGGGGCCGTGGCTGGTCCTTGGGAATGTCCTGTTTGTTTCTGTTCTTGTGTTGGGAAGCTTGGTTTATGTGCTTCAGAATATTGCGCTGAAATAGAAACAGCAGAACTTACTGACTTTTGTTCAGCAGAAACAGGTGTCAAGACATGACTGCTCCTAATCTGTTGCATCTCTGAAGTTTTGCTCACTGAAGTTTGAGATATTGCAACTTTAAAATCATATTCAGGTAGATCATCATCATCAGAAAAATCTGCAGATTGTTTTGAGGGAATAGAGGGGATAGATAGAATAAGCTTAGTAACTTCCATTGACTGCTTAGGCTGATCAACTTCAGGACGAGGCAAAATCTCCGGACTTTTCTCTTTTACGTTATTCTCTACACTATCAACCGGCGTCTGAGATTTTCCTTGCTCGGGAAGAGATTCTAACTCGGAGCAAAGAGACGAGCCTGATTTTGTGGGTGGAGCAGAAGATGAGGTTTTCTTCCACACAACACATCCGATAAGTGGGTCTGATTTTTCTTTTATCGCGATCATTCCTTTGAAGAAACCATGTTTCGCAAGAATAGTGATAATTGCATCACTATGAGGACAGATGTACAGATCAACATCAGTAGACAACTTTGCAAATCCGACCCTTTTTCCTTCTTTATATTTTCTTGCAACCTGTAACCAGAAAGAACTGAGAAATTTCGAAAGATCATACTTTTGAAATGTAACAGGTAAGTGCTAATTACCTCCTTCATGCCTTTATGTTCAGCATCAGATGATCCGTCCTTCCAGCAAAGTGACATTACCTGAAATTTTTGAAGATTTTGAGATTTTCCAAGACATTTTAAAAAGTTCAAAAGTTGGAGGAAAAGAAGTATTAATACTTAGTAAACTTCAGTTTCATCTGAGAAAAATGCAAAAGCAATGAAGGATACTTCATAATGCAGTTGATGAATACAGTCCCCAGAAAAATAAACTAAGATTCAATGGCATTTAGGTTGGGCAGGCTGGGAAAGGGGATGTGTGTGTGCGTGTGGCAGCAGCTGACTGTAGAAGAAACAGACACTTCTGAGCTAAGAATCAAATTTTTACTTCGGAGTTGAATCTTTGAGTAGTAGTTTATCCAGAATGCCCGAGACTCACTGCTAAGATCAAAGCCATCAAAGACGACATGGTTGATAACGAGAATTTAAAGAGACAGCCAACATCAGAGTGGACAGCTCCAATGCAGTTGAAGTATTGGTATAGACGTAAAATCTGCCGCATTTTGCTCCATTCTAAGATATCAACAGGCTCAATCCCAAAACCAATAAAACATTCCATTCCCCACAGTTCTTGATGCTGTCAATAGAATCCGCCTATTTGCTAAACATGTTCTTGGGAAACAAAGGCGTATTTTTTGTAATTCTAACTTCGAGTAGGACCCACCATCCTCTTCTCTCTTGTTCTTCACGGAACATGTTTGGGACATAACCTTGTTCCCCATCAATATTGCCTCATTTGAAGCAATAGTGACAAGATATTGACGGATAGATAAGTTTGCATCCAGCCTTCAAACTACATAGTTGAGTTAAAACTATATAGTTGATATATTTAAGAACTTGTGTTTTCTTTTTAGATCTAATTCGAAGTGTAGACGTCAGTATAGTTTGTGAGTATCTGTTTGAATAAAATATACGATTAACAGATACTCCCTCCAGTATAGTTGCATTGTGGCTTGTACCATTCCCCATGATTACGGAATCGCCACGATTTCAGAAAAATTCCCTTTCATAGATGTTTTGTTGATTACTTGTCTTGCTTATCTAATTAGAGTATGATAACTCAAATCCTATAGGAACATCAACAGAACTGAACGCATGTTGATAACACATAATATTCAATAAATGTATTGTTCTGATGGTTGGTTAATATTCAATTCCCACGATACTCCAATTAAGAAAGAGTAGGAGACGTCCCGAAGTTCTAGAGTACTTCATATCTCTACTTGATAACCTTTTTTGATATGCACAACATCAGTTATGGGGAAGCTGATGCTGCTATTAAAATACAGCCTTTTTCCTGATAGAGACACATGCAAATGATGCAATTACATATTTTTTGGTGCTGTACAACTTGATGTTTGTGTAACTTCGCAAATTTTCTCTGGAAGTTTAAAGTCCCCATTTAAGGTAGGTCATCAATAATGAGCTAGGGAAGTTTAGCCAATAACATGTGCAACATGTCTGAAACCTTATCTAGTAAAACCGCTAAGTTAGCAATTCATTCATCTAAAAACTCCGACTTTAGAGGTTTTACTATCCATGTTAGAGGTCATTGGTTCATCAGTGCTCCTCTTGAGCCTAACCACTCGTAAACAGTGCAAAGTAGGCTCAAGGAAGCTTAGTTCAGCCCCACCATGATGTGAATGAGGCAAATCCAAGCTTGAAATGCGCCAAGCTCAAAGTTTTTATGATGTTCAACTTGATAACTTGTGAGCCTAATCAGACCCTACCCAAGAATCATTGTTTTGTTCAAGATAGTATGTTAAGAAGCACAATGGTGCGGTCAGATAGACAAACACATAGTAGAAAGCATCATGTGACAGAAATGATACTTTCTATTAACTTAACAATGATAACAATGAGATCAAATCCAGATATTGTTGTTCATTGCAGTACTTTTTTTTTTTTTTTGAGTGGGAGGTAGGCTAGTTTCATTAAGAATAAGAATTCAGAAAATCACATTGCAGTACACATTAGGTTGCTATTTCTTTCTATTCAAAAAAAAAAAAAAAAAGGTTGCTATTTCTTTGGTTTTGGCTATTGATTGATTAATTAGGCTGCCCAAGATTTAGCAATTTTGAGCTACTAAGTTATTTGATAAATAAGATGATGCTTTTGAATGTTTTGTAACGACAGATTTCAATTAGCATGCACATCTTAGAATAGTTCCATCAATATTCATAAGCACCATGACATTCTTTTTTGAGATTGGGAAGATGAATAACCTGCCCTAGGATAGGACTCGACCCAAAGGCCTAAGCACTTGGAAGGAGGAAGGAACCGTAAATGGAATCCTCCTCCAAGTTACCTTCACTTGGTAGGATTCAAACCCCTGGTGTTGAGGCCAAGTAGAGACGATAATGGATCTTGGACCCGGCCCGGATTCGTGAACCCCCTAGTCTGTTTTTAGGATCTAGATCCCAAAATTTAAGACTCATTGGATACGGTGCCTATCGTTAGAATGCGAATCCGAGTCTGACTCGAATCCCTAGATCTGTTTTTTTTTTAAAATTAACTTGTGAGTGGGCTACTAGGTTGATGGGCTTTAAACATTTGATCCTTTTTCTTTAAAACTCACGCTTTATTGAAAACCCTAACTCGTTACTCCATCCTTTGAAGCAACTCCCCTCTCTCCCGATTCTCTCTCTCCATAAGCCTTCAACCCCACCGACCACCAACCTTCAACGACCACAGTGACCACACGATCTCGCACACCACCCGTCACACGACCCCTGGCCACCTTCCCTCTCTCACCATTAGCTCACCATTAGCCCACCGCTCACTCGTCCCGAGTCATACAACTACTGCATGAATGCAAACTCTCCAGCTTCTCTCGCTCTCTCATTTCTCATGAGCCCTTCTCTCTCTCCCAACGACCGCTCCCTCAAGTCTGATCTCGTTAGTTGGCTCGTCTTGAGGTGAGCGTGCTTAAGAAGATGTAGACATGGACAACAGTTTCTTTAGAGTCTTGATCAATCATTAGGTCTAGAATTGATAAAATGGGTACATGTAATACACCGTAGCAATTTTTATGTTGTTGAATTTCTTTCTCATTAGTTATTAGCTCATACATTACTCATGTTGATTTTAGCATTTTGCAAATTGTGCTAGAATCTTTGTATGATAATGATTGCGATTTTGATTAGGAGTATTCAATATACAAGCGAAAATGTAATAACACTTTCCTAAGAAGGAAATAAATAATTACTTGCAACACTTTCTATTTTTGCTTTTCCTTTTCCTTTCTCTGTCTCTCTCCAATCACATGGGACCCTCTTTTTTTTTCCTCTCTACCGTTCTCCTACCCAAATTTTGCACTGAAGTTGATGGAAAAAAAAGTATTACAAGTAAAAAAAAGCGGAGGAAGTATCTTTTTATGTTGATTCTTTGACATGGGTGAAAAATTAAGATTTTTTTATATTTATGAATTCAACTAATATTTACTGCTTATTAAAGGTGTCTAATTTGAATCGATAACTCCAAAAAAAATGGTTATGAGCTTTGAATTTGCTTACGATATGTTTTGGACCTGAATCCGTAGGATCCGAAGTATCTGGGATCCATGTCTATTTTCCAGACCCATCGGATCAGGGGTGGATCTAGATCCAAACTCTATAATGGATCTGTATCCAAATCCATAAGGACCCGATCCATTGCCATCCCTAGATCCAAGCCAAACTAGGTATAATCACCTTTACGTATGATGATACTTTAGGTACCTTGTATTCCTAATGACTATGGAGATACCATACATATAACTGATATTATAATTAGTTTCGCTAAGGTACCATCGCAATAATTTCGTAACCACTTCATCAATATGTTCATTGTGTCACACAAACCATATCCCAAAGTTCATGGTAATAGTATTTATGACAAAAATTTACTTCCTCCGTCACTAATTTTGTGCTCCATAAGGTTACATAAAAAATTCTCATCCCCAACTTTTATAGCATTTAATTTGAGGTGAAAGGAGTACAAGATTTCGATTTTGAGTTTTGGCTATTTACCAAAACAAATTTGGCAACTAGGAAGAGAGACGGCAATCTAGTGAACCCACAAGATGTTGAATTACTATGTGCCCCCCTATTTCTCTTGTTAGACGTTAGTCACTAAAGGGTTGTATAAAAAGCCTTTAACTGAAGTTATCTTCAAAGGACATATATTCACATTCCTAACCTGCATGAAAGCCCGTCTTATAACTACTTGGCATAGCAACTGCAAGTCTGCAATGCTGCAAGTAAGCCACATATAATTCAAATGGCCTTTGTATCTTACATGGATTTTATTCTTGGTAAACATTTTATGCATGCACTGGCTAGCATTTTTGTGTAGTTACTTCAATTCACAGATGAGACTGTCAATATGGAAACTCATAGAGTCGTAATAGTCCAACAAGCAGAATTAAAAAACATTTCTGCAATGATGCTACTATATGCAATGTACAATTGCATGGCCTCCATTCTCCCCGTCATTATGAATTTTCGGGTTCTAAAAGAGAAAGGAGCACCACGTTCAATAACAAAGATGACAGTGGGTCGTATTGTGGCCTCTGAATGGCATGAACCATGGAGGTTGTGCCTTGCCATCGCAGGGGCTAGTCTAGGCCCATGGCACAGCAGCCCATGCTGTCCCTGGGTTGTGCCAGCCCATGCACCTTAAGACTTTACCTTTTCTGTTATAGATTGATTGTGCGGGGCCTGCCGGCATCGAACCTCATAACAGGTCAGGCCTTCAGTGGACTTCCACTAGCATGGCAGTGAATTTCTTTTCTGCGACTTCATAGTATATTCTAAACGGTTTACCTATGCACTTCTCAGATTCTAGTTACTAGTTTTAAGATGCATCACGCATGCAAATATGCAAGCTCCAAGAAAGCAATGAGTTGATTAACAATAATATAAACTTTCAGGATAAAATAGTGACACAAATAGGAAACTAGCCCAACATCTTAAACACGGAGATAATTTCTGAATCTTAAATATGCACCAGAGGCAAGAAGTAAGCAGGTTAGTTTAGTTATGGTGCTATTGAGTTTCATGAAAACACTTTGAGCGCATAAGCTACACTTCCAGTTACACGGAATGAACCGAGTTTTAAAGGCCTCAAAAATAAATATGACTGATGGAGTTATATTAGTTCTTGGAACATTCATATCTAGTTTAGATATTAACAGCATTCAGCTTCAATAACAATGTTTAAAGACAGACTTTTTACTTGAGAATGAATTCTGTAAGCTTCATTTAGGTGTACAACAGCCTAACACATTCAAACTAGATTCACCTGGTTCTATTTCTAGCATTCACACTGAAACAAAACACCAGATTTGAAGCCATCTGCAGCTAACAACCTCTCCTATTGAAAAATAAACATCTGGTTTTCTAAACTGCGGCTAAGTAGAGAATTAACGATCAATGTGATTAATATTTCTATCTTCTGATGAAAGAATTATTATTTGCTAAACAGGAAACAATCATTTCCTGAAGAGTGAGCACTGTAGCAGTCCACCTTACCACAATAGGTAAAAAGTTTACCGTGCATCAAAAGTATTAACTGTTACTAGTTACTACTATTTGTTGCTTTCTTCAATGCTTAATATGATCATATATTTCTTAGCACTTGATTCATCATAAGTCTCGATTACTAAAATGTGGTCCAGTTTGGGTCTTTCAAATTTTCCTCCTTCAAATGTTGTGCGTGGCTACACCTTCCATATCTTGCTAAGGACAGTATTCCCCTAACTACGATTTGTTCCCATAAAACTTCCATAAATGATTTTTGGAATAACATAAGGTCCTCCAAAGAAAGTGATTACTTGCGAATTTAGCTAATATAAGATGCGAAAGAATTTCCCAAGATGTACAAGCTTATGGTAAGCCGATCCCTTATCTGTTTGATTAAATTGATTGTGTACTCATTCATAGAAGAACAACAAGGCCTTTCCCTTTCCAACTAAAGCAAACTTTGCAAAACCGGATGTGCAAACTCCTCTCTTATGTCAAAGTGGCTAGTAAAGAGAAACACCAAAGCTGAGAATACCAAATCTAGCAATACAATTAGTGAGGACTATTCCTAGTAAATATCCTTATCCAAAGATGAGAGCAATGTAGTTTTTGAGTGGAAAGTTTGGAAATTGCAAGTGTCACCATCAACTAGGTCACGACCAATATGCTTATCTATAAAGGAACCAGCCCTTCAACAGAAGTAATCAAGCAAATTACTTTGAAAACAAAAACATTTCTATAGGCCAAAATAAAGCATAATGTGGTTCATTTCCCTTCAATGAGAAATCATGAGCTGGTAAACCATGTGGATTATTACTTGCCAATTTCTTATTCTAGTGCTTTCATGGTTCCAGAACTTCATGATGATGTGAAAATTTATCATAAACAATTTCAATACAGTTTTGTTTAAAAGTTATCTACAATATTCAGCTAATAGGTTATCGCAGACTAAATCAAAATGTCAATAAACTTCCTGTGCTTTTTAATTATTGTGAAGTTGCAGAGAGCTAATAGAATTCAAGATCAAGGATCTAATGCAATGCAAACAGTTTATTATTTGTACTTGCAACAGTAAGATCCTACATCTAGGTGGGAGCCAGATTGAAGACACTAGCTAATAAATTTTGATTGTGATTAGGATAATCATTATGAGGTAGTTGCCTTTGAATCATTGGAAAACTTACACCAAAGTACACGCAAAGTCAGCAATATTATACCTGCCAACAAATAACAAATATCAAAGTTATTGAGTAAAGTTTGTTTTTCTGCAACACAACTATATGGAAGTGAAACCTACATACTTCCCTAGGTCATAAAAAGTCCTAATCATGCTTGGGAGCATGACACCATAGAGCATTGAAATTCCAAGGAGTTAGCAAATCAAACATTCTACTCCACCAGTCCTCTATTATTTGTCCATAATTTCCTTTTTTATGTGACCCAAAATATGTGTCAATTATCAAGTGTCCACTAATAATAGGCAAGCGTATTGACATTTACAAATAGTGACTGGTTGTATAAAAAGTGAAAGACATCAATAGTAAATGATATCTATGTGACTATGTCTACCTTCTCCTTCGTCCCCTAATAATGACTATCCTCTATTCTAATTCAGTTGCAACTTAGGGTGAGGCACATTAACTCGGGTAAAGACAGATGAAAAGAGGACCCATGTGATAAGGAGAGATAGAAAGAAAGAATATCCAAAAATAATAATGGTGCAAATAAATTGAAACACCCAAAAGTAAGAAGTATTGCAACTATAACAGAACAAAGGAAGGAATAGAAAACGGAGCGAGTATTTTGTAGGTTCCATAGAACTCGAATTTCCCATGGCCAATTTACCAAAGTAGACAAGGACAAAAAGGCCAGAAGTAAATTGTTTCTTTGCCAAAATATTTCTGAGTCCCTTCATCATCTCCTTAAATCTACCATCTCCTAAAAGGCTCAAAGTATTTTCCCACTTATCTTCTTGCATGAATGTTCTCACCAGAGCCCATACCCTTCCCACCTTATAAAGGATTAGACCACTTACGTTTCTTTTCCTCCAAATCTCTCTCCTCTGTCGATCTTTCTAAACCATTAAATAAGCAAACAAAATCGTTGATGCAGGTCTCACTGGTCCCGTACTCTATGAGGAGTTCATATACTCATCAGTTTTCGTTTTCCCCGTTTCTTCTCAAACAACTCTAGACTCTTTAGAGATAAAGCTACGTATATTTGGACCTCCCCGAGCACCAATCCAGCAGGATTCAAACTCTGCTGTTGTTTCTTCTCTATTTATACAGATCCAGTCTTTTGTTTGCTTGCATATCATGTTAATATAGATTGCCATTGATTGCAATACCGTCTGAATCTGTCCACGGCGCATTTGAAAAAACATTCCATGTGTAAATTGTAATATGGCACACATGCATTGAAAGTTCAGATGTGCGTGTACCATGAGTCCACGACCATATACTATTGCCCCCTCCCCCAAATTGGGTTTTGAGGTAGCGAATGCCGAATAGTGTGTTTAGTAGCCATGGTAAAGGGAAGGGAGGGACGGGGAAACGTGGACTAGTGTCTTCCCTTCAAATTATTTTAATTTTGGGAGAATGTATATCACTCCCCAATCCATATCCTAATAAAGGGGGGGAAAAATCTATCACTCTCCCTGCTTATCTCTTCCTTTGAAATTCTCTCATCCAAACACACACGAAGTGTGCCAGTAGCTGCTTGGAGGTGGCACATTAACAGGCTAGATTATAGATGCATTGGGCAGAGTACTGAAGGTGAATGGAGATGCATGGGCTTAGAAATCAAGACCTGTTTCAAATCACCCTACCTTGTGGCCACCACCCTTAAATGATTAAAAATAACTGGCCAAACATCAATGAGAGATTAGGTTGATGTCGATAATGACTTGAGGAAACTAACATAAATCATGCTGGAAGCATATCTAAATTGCAATTTCATAGATTCATATCCAAATACGGATATATGTTGGAAACCTAACATCTATGTCATCTTTACAGAATTTAGGCATTTGAAACCTCTACGTGTGTCCCATTGTATGTAGATAATTGTATGCCTCTGGCATGAAACATAGGCAAGGAACAGATTTTCACTCAAATTTATGGAAATTATTAAGAATTGGAATATCTCCAGACCAATCTAAGCTAGTACCGTAGGACGTTCTACAGCCAGCACTCAAAGACTTTAAATTAGGAGAAGCACCATGTGATTGACGATGACATAACTATAGTGATAGATATTTAGTCTTACCATGAGTCCACGAGAGCGTGAGCGCGGAAGGTCTTGCACATACTTTTCAAAAGCCTCCAGTCTTACTTTCCCTTTTACTTCGACAGATTCAGACCAGCTGAAGTCCTGCATCTTCTCTCCACTACAAAATGAAAAGTACAGTACAAATTATCAGCTAAAGTTATTGACAAAGTTTCTTGCAATCATGCTACCTCTAAACTACATCCTCTAGGATCAATTAAATTAGAACAAGCACAACACAGATACAACTGAAAGTAAGAGCTGCAGTCCATTCCGCACAATAAAAGATGAATCCATATGATAGGACTTGGAAAGAGATTAAAACCAAAACGAGAGTGAAAAAAATTGCATGTAGATAATTACTAATTTCACGAATGAAAGCAAAGGTTCGCAATCAATGAGATATACTTCCTCTGTTTCTAAATAAGTGCAACATTTCTTGTTTGCACGTTTGCCAATGCATTATTTTAACCATTAATATCTTCAATTATCAATAAGTAAAAATTATAAAAAGTTGATATTAAAAAAATTCACATCCGGACGAATCTAACAAGATCCCACATGACTATGTTTTTCCTAAAATATAAATCACCAAAGCTAATTAAAGTTTAAAATGTGAATAGTAAACACTATGCAAATGTTGCACTTATTTTGAAACGAAGGTAGTATAAGATAGACCGACTGACCCCCCCCCCCCCCACAACACAAAAAAAAACAAAAACAAACCAGACCTCCTTTATTGAGTGCTGAAGAGTGCAGATAGAAAAATACAAACCGACTGAACATATCAATCATGGATATTCCAGATGATGCAAATGCTTTGAGTGCATCTATGAACTATAAACCAATTTTTTTTATGCAAAACGACAAAAGGCATCAGCTAATCTTACACCAGATTGGGCAAAGTTGGACCCTGATATAGTAAATTCTTACTTCAGAACAAGCTAAGCTGAATATACTTTCTATTATATAAGGTTCACTATTTATTCAATAATAGGCAACTAATAGAAACTAGCGGATCGTGCATCTTTTCTGCGTCTTAGAACAGATAAACTATACATCTCAAACAACTTATAGCACAATAATATCAGAATAGTATTATCAAGAATATGTAATAACCTTTTAAAGAAGGCAATAGCAGACACCGAAACAGAGGTACTCAGTTGAAGGGTGCCATCCCATAACTTCTCAGCAAATGCTGAAGCTCCATTTTCGGTCTTGCATTCATCGTCTAATTTAACTGAACCCTTCTCACCAGTGGTAGGAGGCTTGTCAAGAATAAAACCATCTTCACATTTCTTGGACAAATTTGTCTCCGCTGGAGGATGGTTTAGATTCTGAACAGTAGATCCTGGTGGTGATTTTATCAATTTAACATCATGACCACAACCTTGAACATTACGATCATTATTATCAGCTAAACCAATACCAGAAGCAGCACTCAAAAGTCTCAAAACATTTAAGAGATTATTAGTTTCACTCTGTAAGTTGTATACAGATGCACTGTCATTGTTCCCAGGTGCTTTACTACTGTCAAATCCAGTAAAATTATCAGTATCACTTTTTGTAACATTAGAGGAAGATCCACCCTTGCAGATATCAGCACCATCAAATCCAGAAAACCGACCAGCGTCACCATACTCTTTGATATTAGAAAGACAGTTCGCTTTGTAAGTTTCTTCTTCACAACGACCTTTTTCATCCAAACCCCCAATAAATGCTCCTGGCTTAATAGTATTTTGTGGCAATCTTGGTGATCCCCCCAATCTTGCAGATGCTTGTGCATAAGGATCTGATGCCATAACCTTAGGCTTTTCATGTGCAAAGCTCCAAAAATCCTGAGAATGAGGACCATTCTCTACCCGTGTCACACGTGCATTAAACTCACGGTTCTCATGGTGTTTAAGGTCTTGAGTCACTAGAAGAGGCCCATTTGATGTTCTTTGAGTCGTTACATGTGGATCCGATTCACAATTTCCATTCTGGGAAAAATCTTGAGTCATCGAAGGTAGCCAATTTGTTGTTTTTTGAGCCAATGCATTTGCATTTGATTCACGGATCTCATGCGGGTAAGAGTTTTGAACTGCTGGAGGCTGCCATCCCAATGCTTTATGAGTCGCTACATGTGCATTTGATTCCCAATTCTCACACCGACTAAAGTCTGTAGTCATCAAAGGGGACCTACTTAGCCCTCTAAGTGTGGCTTCATGCGAATTTGGTTTGCGATTCTCATGCAGGCTGAAGTCTTCTGTAACTGGAGGAGGCAAATTCAAGGTTTTCTGAGTATGAATTTCAGAGAGAGAAGATACAGATGAGGAACTTTTGTGACTGGGAGACTGCAACTGCCCACTAAAAGAAGTAAATCCAGTATATTCAGATCTAGAATCATTAAGAACCCTCTCTTTACGATGTCCATTCACTGCATAATCATTCTGATCCCACTGCTGACTTTGATCAGAATAACCGTTGAAATTCGATGATTCCCTCGGTTGAGAAGCTGGGGCAGAACTATGAATTTCTTTACCTTGTAAATTTTCAGCATTCAGCTTAGGGTACGGAATTACAGAAATACCATGCCTCGCATTTGCAGCAGATACAGTGTTTTGGTGATCAGAGGAATTTAATTTTCTTTTTCTTGATGACTCTGCCGAAACATCTCTATTCGAATGTGGAGGCAGAAAGGTAAACATGTCTTTGTCATATTGGGCACCTCGAAATGGCCGTGGCGGGCCTGGTGGCTGCATTTTATGTGCTTGCCAAATACTTTTCTCTTATCTACATGCTGTTGCTTTTGAAAGCTTCATAACCACCATGCAAAAATAACTCACTAGTAGAGCACATCAACGCCACCAACTGCTCTGAAAATCAGACCATTCACAGCACAAAGCAACATTATTCAAAGGCAGTACACCTACAAATATTGAAGTAGATAGGAAGCGGTCACAAACAGTTAAGGCAGTGACGCAACAAGAGTAGACGATCCACGAAATATCACGAATATTCTTATGTAAGCAACCCGCAAAAAGCAAAAACTCACAAAAATAGTGTAAAACACATACATGAAGACCTCAAAAACAAAGAGAAGATGGGTGAAAAGATGAAGGCCGAGAATGAGGAAAAAGACGATCTTCCAGGAGATATCAACGTAAAACCGCTGAAAGCATAAAGAATGTTTAACGAAGATGACATCCTACATGGTACACGTTTGCCCCCAATCGCCTAGCATTTCATTCAAGTAACTTCTCAGTAAAACCCTACAAATTTTCGATTTAACTACAATTCCAAACAACATTTCAACAAAGAAAAAGTTACTTCATCAAAAGAGCACTAGCAGGTAAAATTCTCATGTATCTTTCCTTATTGTACAAGTAAAAAAAATCCAACCCGTCACTACGTTCAAACAAATTCTCAGTAAAACCCTAGAAACCTTCAATATAATTACAATTTCTCAGCCATTAAAATTTTTCCAATCGAATTCAATATTACACCTCTTCCAATTACATCAAACGAGCAATCTTCATAAAACAAATTAATTTAACATCAAAGAAAGGAAAGCATAAATCTTTCTGCAGAAGAGCAATTCCGCAAAACATTCACAGTAAAAACATTCAATAAATTCAATCGAAACCCTAATTTTATCCTTCATACAAACAAACAATCAAAAAGAGTACAACAACAAATTAATGCATCAATAAATTAGAGAGTAGAAACAGAAGCAAAACCTTGAAAATGTCTTGGATTTGAATTTGCATCTGTTTGTTCGAGAAGGCCAAAAACTAAATTGCATGTAGCAGGAAAATTTTGAAGTGTGTGAAGTTTGAACTTTGAGTAGAAAGTGAGTGACGTGACGTGACTCTGTGAGTGAGGTGATAACAAGCGCAGAGCGTGCGTGGAACTGGAAACTATGTGCTCAACTGCTCATCGTACTGTTCAAATCTTCGCATATACACTTAACTACTCCTATATGCACCCGATAAGTGCGAAAACAAACAAAAGCTCAATTACTTAATAATATATGCGAAAAATTATTCATAAAATTTATTGTTTTTTTTTCTGTTTTTTGAAAGCCAATAAATCAATGATGATCTAAATATTTTGTTAATTGAGGATATAATGATAAAAGATGGTGAATTTATATTTTATTACTTAAGGGTATAAAAAGAATTACCATTTTTGATATCCCCCTCCTCTTCCCTTATATAATAGAGATCAAGGTTAACCACGTGCTCTTGGACTCTTGGTAAAGTGGTTGTTCACTTCGTCACTTAATCAATTAGTCGAGGTTGATATCTTGGTAGGTTAGTTGTTCAAAAAAAATATATATTAAGAATTAAGGTTGACCTAGTTGATCCTTTAAAATAAAAAAAATAGGTTCGATTTTTGAAAATAATTACCAAGATAATCATAATTCAATTTTAATTAGCTACCCATCTTTTGTAGGTGGGTTTTGAAAAAATTACCTAATAATTTACGATAGGCTTTTTTGATATTAATGATATTTTAAAACTATAAAAACCGTACTCATATCAAATATTTTTTTATTATAGATAGAGAAAATATCTAGATATTTCTTGAAGTTTGTTTTCTATTTAAAAACTCTAGTTTTCTATTATGATATAGGGTAGAGCTGGCAATTATCCCATATGAGTGGATTATCCACCCCCTCGCCTCAGATAAATGGGTGAAACACACGATGGGGTGGGTGACTTGCGGGTGGTGGGGTGAGATGGAGATGGCTGAAACTTTTTTGACTCATCACCCACTGCATTGATCTATCCATCTAATATACTAATAAATATAATAATAATAATAATAATATGATTATATATAAGATACTAGTATATATATTATTATTAGCACAAACTTTTGGCATGTATATTATGAATTGACAACTGATATTCAGTCGATTTGTTGGTAATTGATAGCTAAATTTTTATTTTTTATTTTTTTTTAAAGTGTTAAGCTTACATGCAACTTTTTCTAGTATCCCCATTTCCACCTACCTCACTTGCGGTTGATGGGTGGGGCGAATATGGGTGGAATTCTTGACGGGTGATGAATAGTGTGGATGAGAATTTGGATCTCGGATAAATGGGCGGGTTGAGTTTCACCCGCCCTCATCACGATATATTGTCAACCCTAATCTAGGGGATGCCACAACCCTTTTGGGCGGTGGTAAGTCCCCATTTTATTGTTGTTATTGGTTTCTGAGTTTTTGTTTACAACAAACCTCCAACTTCTCTCTTTCAGAGTTGTTCTACCAATATACTACTATTGATTTATATCTATTCATATGCTGGGATTTAACTCTCTTCTTGTGAGAGTTTAGGGATTTTGTTTTTTTTTTCCTTTATAAGTTGGTTTGTTGATGATAATCTTCATGAAAGATGTCAATTAGTTATCCACAATCAGCTTAATCAAATAGTTCTACGTAAATAATACAACTGTTTAATAGAACCCTTCTTAGAAGGATGTATCAAAAACCGATGTAAAAGACGGTTTGCAAATTTGTTAGATCATATCAATGATCGTGATTTTGGCATATATAATTTTACCTATTCGATACAATTTTGATATGTATATGTTAGTTTTGAATTATTTTGTAGATGCTCCACTGAAATAATTTTTTTTAAAAATATATATTTTAAAGGTTATCCTTTCATAATAATCTCTACTAGTTATTGCCTTGGCATGGGCTTAGCTAAGCATTTATATATAAGAAAAAAACACACTAGATATCAAAAAATCTTAACAAAATTAGTTTATACAATATATATATATATATATATATATATATATATATAATTATATATATATATATATATATATATATATATATATATATATATATATATATATATATATATAAGATAATAGATATTTAGAAATTTGGATATATATAGTCGTCAATAAGAAATTGAGGATTATGTATACAATAAAAAGTACTCCTTGCGAATTTGAACTATAAAAAATAACTAAAAGTAACAGATTTGAGATTAGAAAAGGATATCATGTAACTTAGGTAGTCTTTCAACAAAACAACACTTCATTTGCAATTCTATATCGATCATTCTCAATACCCAATTTGAAGTTCATCATGATAAACTTTAATAAACATGTACATTGATAAACTTTAATAAACTAATACATTGATAAAACTTGAAGTAGGAACACCAAATATATGTATTAAAAGAATGTATGACAGATTGCCAGACTACTATTACATCGTTCACAAACAACCTCCAGAAAAATAGCAGCAACAGGCAACGCAAAATCCACCATAATCCGCAACCCACCCGAGAAAAAGAAACAGACAGCCAGAACCAAGAGAGAAAGAGGAAAGAATAAACCTTGCATATACATATATAGAGCAATAATAATTTCACAGCAATAAGTTTTATTATATGCCTTGTTGAACATCTAAAGTACACCGGGATTCAGAAGAAACCGATCATCATGAAAAAAATGTGGAAAATGATCCAAAACTTATCCATCGAGTAACATATCTACTCAAGAGTAATTTGAAAACCAGTCTTTCTCGCCCACATACTTAAAAGCAGGAAGGTAGCAAAGGTCCGTGACAAACAAAGGCGAGCACAATGTATATGATGATCAAGAGTACGATAATCAAAGTAAACCTGCAAATATTGAAAATCTCAGCATTGTTAAGCTTCATATTTTTCAAGAGGTGAGCAAATTTAAGCATTAAGAATACTGTGTAGATTATTTCGTGCACTACGACTAGATTGCTACAGCTTCTTGTTTTACAATATCAAATTGACAGCATATACCAATTGTCAAATATACAAAGAAGCGAGAAGAAAAGTGGTTGTCTTCATATGACATTCATGTTTCAAGATCCTATCGTTTCTCTCTGTTAACTGCAACCAAGCAAAGACCCATAATCTCCAGTCCATTTCTCTAGAACGAGTAAGAACACTTCAGAAACACAAGACCAAGAAAGGCTCTTTCTTCAGTGCGATCAGTATGCAGTATTGGAGTATAAATCAATAACGACCACCATACTTTAACCTAAAAGGTCAGAGTTCTCTCCACTAGGAAGGAGGATTTACCTCGTCATATACTATACCTCATGAAAGAATTGGAACGAGACAAAGAAAGAGAGGAGAGTGCAAAGAAGAGCAAACAGAGATGTAGAGGTGATGAAACAATATCTTTAATCCTAACTTCCTCCATACCCTGCTTTCGACAGTTGTGTGCTAGGTTATTGACACTGTTGTTGCTGCAAGTTTTGGTCTTTAGTTTCACTTCCTAACAACTTCACTTAATTATTTTTATAGTACTTTAGGAGATTTTTCCAGGCTATGTAATTGATACAATATGTAACAATAAAAAGTACTCCCTAGTCCCTGCAGTAACTATCCTGCATTCTATTTTCTGTATCGCAACAAAGATGAGGAGCTAGCTCATGTGGTAGAGCACTCCCCTCTGATCTCTGAGGTCAGGGGTTCGATCCTTACCCCAAGCATTATGTTGGGATATTTCCTTAGCATGCTTTACCAGCCAATGTGCTGGTAGTTCCTACAAGGCTAGTAGCCTTGGTAGGGGTTAGCCCTTGGGCTGACTTAATTTCCTAATCAAAAAAAAAAAAAAAAAAAAATTTCTGTATCGCAACACTAAGCAGACTACCTTAACCGCTTACTCTTTTCTTCAAATAGCACCTCCAATAGGAAGTTCACTTGATACAACGCCTTAATGCTAGCACTAAGAAGTTGATTGTTGTTGTGATCTTCAGTTTTGACCTTTGACTTCATAATGATTATATGTAACATATAAATTGCAACTTCAAGTACTAAGTTTATATACAATAATCGAAGTCTTAAAGATATCATGTACAGATATCTTGAGCTCTTCATATTCTTTATAGGTCCAACAACGTTGAAGATGTAAAAATTGTTGTATGAGATGGAAAGCATTGAAAAAAAAAGTTAAAAACTCTGTTTTTCTTTTCCTTTTTCTTATCCTTTGGTGCAAAGAAAAAAAGTTAGTTGGTTGCACACTTGCAACATCATAAGATAACGTCACACATGTAAGGAAGTTTAAGCAGACAACCAATGTGCCCCGCTGATTACCCCTTAAGTTCCTCTCCATCCAATACAGCATAAATAGCAAATGTGCAGTGAAAAGCATAAACACAGATATCAGAGCAAATTTCACAATAGTTAACTCACATGAGCCTGCAATTTCTCCACCAAACAGTGCTTCTGAAGCGGCGAGCTTGCCTTCTAAAGCGAAGAGTATTGCCTTGCAATGTGGCAGTTTTATCAACAAGCAGCTCCAGGCGCTCCCCCCTATCCAAAACTTTATCGATATTCTCAATCATGACATTACGCACCTACAAATGTTGCACGAGATAACATTATTGTAACATCTACAGAACATCGAATTAAAAGCAGATACAACTTCCACTATCCCTAGAATAAATTCCAGACTCCAGAATTCACTTAAAAACAACCTTGATCTTTTGCTGCAAAGATGAAATAACAGTAAGTACTAGTCACACCAGTTATACTTTTCATAACAGAAACCTCAATCATGAAATGGTTTCAAACATGATGCCTTCCTACATCACCGCCAAGTGAATTGAGATAAAGAGCCCCCAACAGGGCATTAATTTGGGCCACTCGAAATACAAAGAAGAATGGTTGGCAATGAACACAATACCTGAGTCATTTCACCTTTCAATCTGTTCAGCCTGTCAGCATTCGGATCATTTGAGTAATAGTCCATTTGTTGGTTTAACACCCTTGAAAATTCATCATTCATTGCATATGCAGGTGAAGTATGTATAGCACGACCATAGGTCTTTACAAACCTTTGATGTATTTCTTCAAGAAACGCAAATGGAATTCTTCCTATAAAAGGTTAATGTGTATCAGTATAAAACTACAAGGCCTTGGAAAGAATACAGAGAAAAGAAAGCCTTTAATTATCCTTTACAGTTTACAAATTAGATATTATTAACCAAGGGATTGACACAGATCACCAGCATTCAGCACTGCCATTACTTATTCCCTGAGCATACCAAATTACTCATCTACCACTTATATACATCAAGATATAAGCATATGTACCAATGAAACATCAAATATGTGAATTCCAAACATCATATAAGAATTGCATGCTATATCATTTTGTAGGCCAAGATCTAATCAGCATCCGTAAACTTCACATAACAAGTAAATTCTCCCTAGAGGTTCTCGAAGATAATAACATATTTCATATCAAAATCAAATATGTAGTGACATGGTACATATCAAATAAGGATGGGGAAAACATACACTATATCCTGCAGTCAAAGCATATTAGGGACAATAGAAAAAACCCGTGATATTGGCATTTAGCAGTTCAAAATTCATTCAAAATGTACATTTTAAATATTCCTTTCAATTGAAAACAAAACTACACAACAAAGTAATAGTGGTTCACTTTTCACTTTTAAAAAGATAGACAAGGAGAGTAACCAAAATTGTTACTGTCATCCAAGTTTTCTCAAGAACCAAATATTCTCAACTTTCCCAAATCACACTTGCCTGGGAATATCACACCACATAAATCTCCTCAAGCTTAGCTTTCAGGACAATCTATCTCTTCATTCTCCTCCCCCCCCCCCCCCCCCCCCCCCGGCGCTCTTCTACGACCTCTTACACACATATTTTCTCTTCCTCTTCGCCACCCATACATACTACAACAACACACAAGTAATATGACTAATCCAATCCAACTTCCTAAATTATGTCATCTGCAAACAATAAGTAATCCACACATAAAGAAAAATAAAAAAGAACTACTAATAACCAAGTTGTTGCACCCTTTCTTAATCAAGTATATGACATAATTTCACTCTGTCATCACTCATTCTTTTTCTTTTTCCTTAATGCTATGTTTGGATAGCAAGATTTCATTTCAAATCCTGGATTTGGATGAAATCTATTGTTTGGATGGCATGGATTTGAAAGTATGGAATTTGTCCAAATTCTTATCAAAAGCCTATATTAGTAGAATTTCAAATTTAAGCTATTACCTTGTCGTTTGAAATTCTCTCCTCATACATGTCCCAACTCCATGAGTAAACCCACACTTTCATACATTTATTTCTCTCTCCTTTAGTAAACCCACACTTTTTCCCTCTCCTCCATTAAACTTCTATTTCTCTCTCCTCTATCAAACCCCCTTTACAAAATAGTGATCAGGAATTGAAATACAAACTTTAAATTTCAGATTTCAATTCCATTATTTGAAATGAAATACAAGTTTCCAAACACTACCTAAGTTAACTATCCCACTCAAAGTAATGTCATCTTGCCGTCTTTAGAAATCCAATCAAACCAATACTATTTCAGGAAAAGTGACATTTTTTTCCCCACATTCCAGAATTAGAGATCATATACTGTAGTATATTATACTACTATTTCCGGATTAAGGAAGTACAACTTATGCAGCAAATCACTTAAATTCAATTGAACAATCATAATCCACAATTTTCCTCATCATCCAATCTCAACGCAATTCATAACAACAATAATAACTATAATCAATCATCATCAACCTAAAAACCCTAACAAAAACACAATCAAACTCAACAACATCACAAAATCAATCAACAAAACACCTAAAATTCAAACAACAACAAAAATGAAAAAAGAGAGAGAAATTACGTCCGACATTATCCTCAGCCATACAAAGTACAGTGAGACCATCAGTACGCTTAACATGGAAAATATATCGATCTTGCGAATACGAAACATTCGTATCGCTATCTCCTGGAATCTTCTCGAGAATCTGCTTCGAAATTGTACTAGCATTCGTCGATGTTCCGCTGAATTCCGCTAAAACTACAGATCCTCGAGCTACTAGTGCGTAAAGTATCGCCATTAATGGTGGAAAAAAAAGCTTGATTTTCTCTCTCCTCTGCAATCGCCGGCGAAAAAAATAATCGCGAATTGTTGATTCGGCGATGCAGAGGATGGAGAGAAATTTTGATAATGATTTTGATTGAGAAAGAAAAAGATATTTTTTTGAAATAAAATTAAGGCGTTTACTTTTTGTTAATTGTTAAAATTAAAAAAATAAAAAAAGTTAACGACTTTTTGGGGAAAATTGAGATGACAAGCTGGAAAAGTGATTAATTTTCCTTTTCTTTTATAGTAATAATATCTCGTTTTCCCTCCTTTTTTTTGTTTAACTATATTGAAGTGGAATTTAGTTTGGAAACTTCTTTTGATTTATTAATCTCAAATTGTTCTTTGTCCCATATCTTCCAAATAATAGATGGTATTCGAAATTTCCAAGACTGACTTGTAATATTCCTGACAAATATTATCTTGCAGAGATAACACCATGTTCTAGGATCAGCATTAGAAACAAACTAGGTCATATTTTAGGTAAATTTGTTGGAAATAATTTTTTAAATATAAGTTTTTGTGAGAAATAATTTTTTTTTAAAAAAAATCTGGAAAAATAAGATCTTACATATTTATTTTTACGAGGGACTATCTTGAGCCATATTTCAGGCGTTAACCAAATTATTTCGAGGCTTCAACTCACTAAAATCAAACATGGCAAGACAAGTAACCCATGTTTCTTATGTTTCAACTCAATTTTCTTTTATATACTGATGAAGTTAATATCGGAAAATACTTGGTTAATGTCGGAAAAAAGGAGAAAACATGGTTGGTTTTAACGAGCCAACGCTGAAAAATGCTTGGTCAATATCGGAAAATTGGTCGAGGTTATTCCTCACAAAACTTTTTCTTTTTAAGGTCTTCTTTTGCAATTTTTTTTAAAAGATGTTTCTCGCAAGAAAATGTATTTAGAATGTTGTTTTTGACAAATTTTCCTATGTTAAATTTGTAATTCACATCTAGAGCTGTCAAAAAATGACCTAATCGGATAACCTAACCTGAACCTATGATGACCTGTAAAGGACTTGCATATGAAATTTTGGTAAATAGGTCACATGTAACCTGACATGTACCTAACCTGATAATAACTGATACCTAATCTCGACCCAATACTCTATGACTTGAACTGACACTCGCCCAAAAAAGACTGATAACTGAAGTGGTCCGATCTGAAAACGATCTGAATCCGATTCGACGCTTGACTTGATTAGAACCTGAATCCGATTATAACTCGACGCAAACTGTTATTGTCCAGACATGTTGCGACCTATTACCTGATTTACTAGACATGGCGCGACCCGATACAGAAGGAAGGACCTATTAAGGGTCCTGGGTGGCACGTGCCCCACAAAAAAATACGAGTTCTTTTTACTTTTAACGTTAAGCAGATTTTACAATAGGTTAAAATTGAAACGCGTGCAATAATTGCATATACTGCAACTTGCTCCGGTGGTTCTCTCAGTAACATGTGCTTGCTGTTGCGGCGGATTCGACTTCCCTTGCACACATTTTCGACTTTCTGTTTTTCTTTTCTTTCTTATTTGCTTAATACCTTTTGTTTTATTTTGTTTTGTTTTTTTATTTTTCTTTTTTACTTATGGCTCTTTCTCTTCTTTATTTTAGCATTTTTTTGTTCTCCATTTTGGATCTTCATTTCATATATTGAATATTATCCATCTCTCTGAATTCTAGCTCTAATTTTAACCTTTTTTTTTGTGATATAACAATTACTTTTTCTTCCGTTTACAAATAAATGCAACAATTTGACTTTGGACATTATTCAAAATATTAAATATGACCAAGATTTATTTACAAGTATTTAAAAATAAATTTTACTATTTAAAATTTTGTTTTGATTTCTATTTACATTTAATAAATTTATATCAGCTTCTTATAAACTTTAGTAACAAATTGAAGCAAAAGTTGCATCTGTTCATTGTTTTTCTTTCTTATTTATTTGTCTTTCTTACTGAATTATGTTGGAGCTTGAGGTGTCCTTTTTCATGCTCTTGCCAAATTTGGTAGTTGATCTCGATTGAGAGTTGGTTATGAGCCATAATAATTATGAGGGAAAATTTAGGAGAGTTTTAGTTTCGGTAATGCGTCCGCATGCCCTATACCATGCGGCCGCATAGTGTGTTGTTGCACAATGTTGCCACTTTCCAGAAAGTTTTATGCAGGCGCATGACTTTCTACATGTGGGCGCATAAGAGTTCGTTTAAGTTATGAGTTTTAATTTCAAATCATGCGTCTACACGCTTTCACCCATGCGTCCGCATATCGCTTACGGCCCCCAATAAGCTTTTCATGAAGTATTGGTTTTATTTATTTTTTTTAAAAAAAGGAAGAAACAGAACAGCACACACGACAATACTTATTATTCTCCTCAATTCTCATTCATCTTTTCCATTTAACCCAACCCCTTCTTAGTTCCTCCCATCTTCAATTCCGATCACGCTCTTCATCAAATCAAAACACATTCCTCAACTCTACTCAACTCAAGGTGTTGCTCATATAGTTCGAATTTTCAAAAGAATTGGGCTTTGCTCAACGATGCCCTAAAATTTCCTACTAACGCCTTAAATACGGTATTTTTATACCAAATTTATACCCTTGTCGTGTCATTGACTCACTGAACTTGGATAATTTCAGAAAATAAACTTGAATAATTTCAGAAAATAATGTCGTTGCCCTTTAAATTTATACCCTTTAATTCTCTCCTCCCCTTTGACTCACTTGGATAACAATCTTTCCAAGTTTCTGCACCACCAATTGGATAACAATCTTTCACTCTCCTCAAACCCAGAAAACATGCAGCTCAACAATCTCTCCTCGAAATTATGGGTTTGAGGAGAGAGAAAGGTTTGATTCACTTGGATAAAGATTGCAGAAACTTTGAGCAGAGAGAAAGATTGTTATCCAATTGAGCAGAAACTTTCTAAATTCTTTTTTTTTTTTTTAAAAATAATGGGGCGCCCACCAAGGACGCCCCATTATTTTCTAATTTTTTTTTTTTAAAAAAATAGGTAGGCATCCACCATGGACGCTCCACCACCGGTGAAGGCGTCCATAGCAAGCGCCTCACCATGTGGTGGAGCGCCTGCCATGGACGCCTCCACCGGTGGTGGGGCGTCCATGGTGGACGCCTCCACCGGTGGTGGGGCGTCCATGTTGGACGCCTACCTATTTTTTTTTTTCTTAAAAAATTCAGAAAAGAAATAAAACAAAGGAGAGGAGGGTGTGGGGCTACGGCGGTGGTGCTGTGTCGGTGGTGGTGCTGTGGTGTGGCAGCGGAAATGCGGCAACGGTGGTGCGGCAGCGGTGGTGAGCTTTGTCAACTTGTTTGGTTTTTTTTCTCTCTTTTTTTTTTTAAATAAACATTATGAGAGGTGGTAGTGTTGGTGGTGGTGGAGGGGGCATGAAGGTGATGGTGGTGTGGAAGAAGAAGGGAAAGTGAGGAAAGAGGAGAAAATGAAAAAAAGAAATGAAAAATACAAAAATACAGTATTTTATACAAATACAGGGCATTATAAGGAAATCCAAAGACATGCCGACTTAATGTAGTTATGTCGTCAAGATGAAGAGTAGCCTCAGTAAAACTGACAGATGAATAGAGTTCAGCATAACCTGAGTAAATTTACCATATGTTTCGACAACAGTTTTCCATGGAGGAGCAAGGATGGGAAGATTTCACTTAAAAATATATTCAACTTAGGAAGGAGTGCAATCATTAGAACGAGGGATATGATCCCTTTTATTCTATACCTTTCAGTTTCAGAATCTAACATCCAAACGAGAAAATTCAATACCATACTATCCCTTCCCCTTCTGTCCAACTCCCCTCCTCCAAACAAACTATTAATGCACATAATTCCCAATTTCTTGTTGTCCTCAAAATATAAGAGTAGCTTCAGCAAAGATGATCAAGTGAGTTCCCCGTTACTAGATAGAGGATTTAACAATCGATACAAGGCTAGCAAACCAAAAGAAAGAATCACAGCGAGAAAATCTTAGGAGTCAAGTACTCACAATAAGAAAGGAGGCAACTCGAACAACATATAGGTACAAGCAAGAGTTACAATTCAAGCAACGAAATTATTACCTCTCTTAAAGGCCTTAGTAGAGGAGGTGTTGAAGCTGTGTATCTGAGAAAAGTTGAAAGGAGAGACTTCTGTTCCATACAACATACCATAGGAAATACTTGATCTCATCTTGCGCAGTATGTGGCACAGAAGGGAATACTTGAGTTCACTCATGGTACACCCGGGTGTACCATGAGCATGGTACACCCAGGGGTATTTTTATAATAAATTAGAACTTCAGGTGCTCATTTGACACCAAATTTGCTCATTTGGGCATTCTGCTCATTTACTCATTTGCTCATTTTGCTCATTTTGTAAGAAAAGTGTTTGCTCATTTGCTCATTTGTTCATTTTGCTCATTTGCTCATTTTGCTCATTTGAAGAAAATAGTCTTGGGTGTACCATGCCCAGGTGTATTATAAATATTCTCTGGAATACTTTCCATTTTCTTCATCAAACATACATGTTTTAGAAGAAGAGAAGCAAGAATACTTGCATGGGTACATCTTAAGTCATATTTAAATCATCTTTATGAGGATAGTCCTAAATGGACCTGAAAAAATCAGTACGGCAACTTGCAAGATGGAGAACTTACAACATTTGAAGGAGATGGCCAGCAATGTAAGGCAGCACCAGCATGAACGACATCAATTGAAGCTGATGGAAAGGGTAGCCTAGCAACATCTGCCCTCACAAGAGCAAGATTACTGCAAAGTTACTTGTGACTAACAATAAGCAAAGCAGCCATGGTGATTAATAATCAAAGCTAAATCAATATAGACATGCAAACAGTGGCGGATCTACTGTTGGTCCCGTGACCAACTATTATTTAAAAATTTTTTTTTTTTTCATTTGCAGCGTTTCACTTCTCACACGCGCATAGAGAAAACCCTTCCTTTTTCTCTCTCTTTCTCCTTCGCGAACAAAAACTCAAAAACCCTAAGTGTAGCAGCGCCGCAGCCGCACGGACCACGATGAGTTTTCCAGTGACTTTGCCGACCGCCCGACGCACAGACGCACTTCAGTCTTCAGTCAGATAACCCTAACAAAACAAAGTCGAGTAGCAGTGCCGTGTTCGTGTGGTCTCACAATTCGCAAAACAAAGTCTAGACTTCGAGTAGTCGACTCGATTTGCTGGTGAGTTTTCCGGTAAATTGTTATTTGCTTGATTTTGTTAGCATTTCGATTTTGTTGTTTTGATTTTGTTAGGGTTTTTTTTTTGTCTCAAAAAAATCTGATTTGTGCCTTTGTTTTGCGAATTGCAACAAACCAAGGACCAACACACCAACAGAGGGCGGCAGGCCGACAGCAAGGCGGGCGGCAGCAGCAGGCAGAATCTTCAGGTATTCTTCTAAAGTTCTAATTCAACCTTCTTAATTGAATCATTCTTGAAAATTGTTGAATTATTCTTCATGAATCATTGTTGGGTTGTAAATTGTTGCTGATTATTCTTCATGAATCATTGTTGCTGAAAATTGATGTTTATTTGTGAATTTTTGTCAATTTGATTTCATTCTTTATTGAATCATTCTTGATTGTGTTGTGATTTGGAAATTAGATTAGGATGCCATTACGATTGTGTTGTGATTTGGAAATTAGATTTGGAAATTGATGTGAATTTGTGATTTATGAAATATGTTACTAAGGATAGGAATTAGAATGTTTTAGAAATCATTTGCAAGTGAAAGATAATTTGCGTAATAGCATGGGAGATCAAATGTTGAATGATTAATTGCTTGATTACTTATGTGGAGAAAGAAATGTTTTTGAAGGTTAGCAAGGATGATATTATAAATCGATATCAAAATATGAAAACTCGTCGAGAACAATTGTAATATTTTCTAAGTACTATTTGGTTGTAATAAGTACTATTTTTAGGTACTATTTTATCGAATATGAACTATTATTAGTCATAAATTGATTTTATTTGAAGTAGTTTTCTTTAAATTCATGGATTATCTTATATGGATACGCATATCCGAACCCGTACCCGTAGCCATTTCTGTGCAACCTAGTCGGTAGTGACCAACTATTCATAAATTCCTGGATCTGCCACTGCATGCAAACAAAGAAAGATAAACGTTACTTGGGTAGAGCGGGACCCTCCTTAGTAAAATCATAACATTGGCGAAGCATATTTTCAGAGAAGTCGAGAGCAATCACCCCAGAATAGGTTCCACACTCGGCGAATTTTCGAGAGAACAGCCCACTTCCACAGCTAACATCAACTAGTAGGCCACCTTCAGCTAGCTGGTTTGAAGTATTCTTGAGCCATTTTAAACTGCAATTGATGCAGAAGAAGAGTATTCCATGTAATAGACTATGTAATGACTGCATAGAAACACCTCAGTAAACGGTGATCTCTAACAGTCCTGTAATAGCTAATGAATAATGTAGTATTGTAACATACATTTCCTCTGAATCTCTCTGTCCACTATAAAAAACAAACTACGCTTTGGAAATAAGTTGAATGTTGTCTTTTTGCAAAGAGGTACAAGAACGAGGACTAACCTCTTCCTCTGGATCGGACCTGGAAAACCACTTCGGTTAAAATTTTGACGCTAACCCCGTTCATACAGAAAAGACACAACTGGACTCCTAACTGTATTGTTGAAGAAGTGGAATGACAATTAACTCAGAGAGCTAACCAAGTCGTTGGCTTGAGAATTAAAAAGGCGGAAAATTACAAGGACAAAGGAGGATGAATAATCTAAACAACAGATGACAAAAGGCTAAATTTACTTGTTCTCATGAAAGGTTAAGTCAAAGAAAAAGATGCAGAAGAGAGCTGTATAACATCACAACTTAAGTTTAAAATAAGTATGTTATGCGTTAATCATAAAGGGAAATTCTACATGGTATCCCCAAGGTTTTTAAGTTTCTACATGGTAGCACTTTTCAAATGCAATTACATGTGGTAGACGTAGACACAAGGTTCTTAATTATCCTACCATTTAGCCTTATTAGCTGATTAAAGGTTAAATTGGGTTATTTTTGTTTTTAATTAATTAAAGTTGTTGTCAAGTTAGGGTTTTTCATGATCTTTTTGTTATTGGCAATTGTCTTATATAAGTGAAGTGTAGTTGGTAATATGAAAACTAATGATGTGTATGTTAGTATTGGAAGTACTAGGATGCTACGTAATAATGCAATGAAATGTTCATTGGCTTGTTATTGGAACTTTCAATAAATTGCACTCGGCTTACAACTTACACTTTTGTATTGAACTAAGCTTTAAAAATGTACTTATTACTGATCTGAGTGTCGTGGGTGGGGATTTGATAGTTCTTGATGCTGATGGTGGTTCATGAAGGATTAAACATCAGTAATATATGAAGGAGAGGAAGATGAACGATCAATTGAAAGAGGGAGTTTGAGTTAGATGGGATGGGATGGGTAGTGGGCCACGAGCAATTAAAAGTACCAAATACATATCAGCTTAGGTTAAGTCATTAACCTTGGTTAAGCAATTAAAAACAAATATAACCCAATTTAACCTTTAATCAGCTAATAAGACTAAATGATAGGATAATTAAGAACCTTGGGTCTACCACATGTAATTGCATCTGAAAAGTGCTACCATGTAGAAACTTAAAAACTTTGGGACTACCATGTAGAATTTCCCAATCATAAATACTATCAAAAGTGCCTATCTATCAAGTAGGAAAAAACTGGCGACAAGCTATGAAGCCGAAATAGTTCTGTGCTAGTTGGTTTATTTTCTGAATACTCCTCTGAGCCTGCAGTTACTGTAAGATCCAAGTAAATGTTTTTACTTGAGTATGACTTGTTGCACGTTTGGCATTTAAATCCAGACCTATAAATTGCTTCCCTGAAAATCAGAGTACATGATGAATTAAAGGCCTCACACAATTAACATGCATGGCTTAACAAACAGAAATATTATCAACCTTTAGTTTCTGAGACCATCATAAGGTAAATCATCGACGACCTGCTTCCCAGAAGTAATGAACACTACATTTACCACAATGTCAAGCATTACATTTCTAAATGAAAATTTTGATTCTCAGGCTCCACAACCATGCAACCACATCATGTTTGACTACAGTGTTTCACAAGTAGGACATACTCAAACTATTGGATAATATTATATGTAAAGGGATAATATTACATTGTAAAGGGTAGAAGGGTACTTTCATAGTCATAGGTCTGTATTGTAAACCCTCTTTATACTAGGTGTAGTTCTGTTGTAGTTGGTAATGGTACCTTACTCCCAATTAAAAGTACTGGACATACTCAAACATCCATAAAAAGATCCTGACACAACCTCGGAACCTCCCTTATCCATAAACAGTTAGCCACTACCATAGTAATGAGCCATAAGCAGTATGCCTGTAATCCTGCAAAAACCATTACTGCCCTTTTCCGTCAAATTCTCACTCTACAGAAAATACTGATGGAATGGGTTCGAGATTGGTTCGACTATTACAAGGATTTTCCTTTGATGATATCATGTCATATCCTTAATTATGAGGAACTAAAATAATGCGGCAACTATCAGTAGAAGAGGGACAAGCAATTTAGTTAGCACAAAGTCAGTATGCTTATTTGGTAGCTTGACGAATTGCATATTCAACTAACATAGTGGCTCGAGAAGCTGTTGATTTGGGTGGCCCAAATTCCTCATTGGCCCAAATCATATGCTGCACACTTATATCCAAAGCTAAATACCTATATGTCACTAAGCTTCACATGTTCAAGAATTTTCTAGTAAAATCATGATATAGGTGATGCTAGCATGCTACGTTGTTTGCTTGATGATTCTAGAGCATTCCACTAACCTCTTGTTCCTAAGCTAATAACCGACATATACACCTATAAATAGAGGTGTTGTAGTTCATTTTGCCATCCATAAAAAACTACAAAAGCCATCCACATATACACACAACTACTCCACTATTCACTTTAATTTTCTCCTTTGTGAGTTTGTAATTAATAATTGTGGGAGTTGTAATTTTATCTTTAACCTATTATTTTGGGGTACTTGTACTCTCATAATTTTATATAGTGGATTTCGGGTACTCGTCGTCCGTGGGTTTTTTACCTCTATTTGAGGATTTTCCCACGTTAAATTTTGTGTGTCCTTTATTGCTTTTCTTGCATTATTTTTCTTTTTAATTTCTCGATCTTATTACGTTTCCGCTACGCTCTTATACCTAACAAGTGGTATCCGAGCTAACGGTTCAATATGTCGACTGTCACTAAGTTCGACATTGAGAAATTTGATGGCAAGATAAGCTTTAGCATCTGGAGGATCCAGATGAAGGCCGTTCTTACCCAGAACGGATTAAAAAAGGCTTTAGAAGGAAAATCTAATTAAAAAGCCGGCAACAATGACTGACGAGCAATGGGAAGAGATGGATGAAAAAGCAATGTCGGCGATCCAATTGTGTCTAGCCAAGGAGGTGTTACGCGAGGTCATCCATGAAGAGACCACAGCCGGGTTATGCTCAAAGTTGGAGTCTCTCTATATGACCAAGAGCCTCGCAAATAAACTCCGTCTCAAAGAAAGGTTATACACAATTCGTATGGCGGAAGATACTTCCATTCAATCTCATCTAAATGAATTTAATTCTATTCTTATTGTCTTGAAAATTTAGAAATCAAGATTGATGATGAGGATAAAGCTGTTTTATTAATTGTGTCCCTACCTCCCTCTTACAAGCACTTTAAGGAAATTATGTTATATGGTAATAATGATACTTTATCTTTTGAAGATGTTAAATCTAATTTACTCTCAAAAGAAAAATTTGACCTTGAAGTGCATACTAATGATAAAGCCGAAGGTTTAAATGTAAGAGGGAGATCACAAGAAAGAGGAAGTACCCAAAAAAGAAATTTAGATCTAAATCGAGGGGACATAAATCAAACATAACCTGTCGTTATTGTAAGAAGTCAGGGCATGAGATTTCTGAGTGTTATAAGTTGAAAAATAAAAAAGAGAAAGAAGAAAAATCAAAACAACCTCAAAAATCCGCCGAAGCTAGTTTCATTGAAACTGACTCTGAAGGTGACTCGGTATTATTGGTAACTTCTGAAAAGAAGGGTCTTCATGAATGGATTCTTGATTCTGGTTGCACCTATCATATGTGCCTCATAGGGACTGGTTTACCACTTATGAATTTGTAGATTGTGGTACTGTCTTAATGGGAAATGATACTCCATGCAAGGCTATTGGAATAGGTTCAATCAAAATCAAGACTCATGATGGTGTTGTCAGGACTTTAACTAAAGTTCGTCATATTCCTGACTTAAAACGCAACTTAATTTCATTGGGCACTCTTGAGTCCCTTGGTTATAAATTCTCAGCTCAAGGTGGAGTTATAAAGGTTACTAAAGGTGCCGTGATTGTCATGAAAGCCTGTAGATATGGCAGTCTGTATGTCTTGCAGGGACATACAGTGACAGGTTCAACAGCTGTTTCATCCTCACTCTCTGATTCAGATCTCACTCAGCTGTGGCATATGCGCCTTGGCCACATGAGTGAGAAAGTATGGAAATCCTGAGCAAGCGTGGTCTTCTTACACCTGGTACTGGTAAGCTGGAATTCTGTGAGCATTGTGTCTATGGGAAACAGAAGAGAGTAAGTTTCTCTACAGCTACTCACAGTACCAAAGCTATTCTTGATTATATTCATTCTGATTTATGGGGACCTTCAAGGGTCACATCTTATTCTGGTAAACGTTATATGATGACCATTATTGATGACTTTTCTCGTAAAGTCTGGACATATTTCTTAAGACAGAAAAATGATGCCTTCCCTACTTTTAAAAAGTGGAAGGCTCTTGTTGAGAACCAGACTGGCAGAAAAGTCAAGAAGCTTAGGACTGATCGAGGCTTGGAGTTCTGTGATGGTGAATTTGAAGAGTTCTGCGCACAAGCCGGTATTGCTAGACACAAAACATTACCCGGCAAGCCTCAACAGAATGGTGTAGCAGAACGTATGAACAGAACTCTTCTCGAGAGAGCTCGTTGTATGCTCTCTAATGCTGGATTGTGGCATCGCCGTGATTTATGGACGGAAGCTATCTCCATGGGCCACGGCTGCTTATATTGTCAACCGTTCTCCACACTCTTCTATTGACTTCAAAATTCCAGAGGAAGTATGGTCAGGTACAACTATTGACTATTCTTCTCTTAAAGTATTTGGTTGTACCGCTTATGCTCATATCAATGATGGGAAATTAGCTCCCAGAGCTGTGAAATGCATTTTCATCGGTTATTCATCTGAATCTAAAGGTTATAGATTGTGATGCCTTGAAACTAAGAAAATTATTCTTAGTAGAGATGTCACTTTCAATGAAAATGCTATGTTAAAATCTTCTGGATCGGAGTCTTCTATTTCTTCTCCTAGCACAGGTGATCAGGAAAGTCCAGGCGAAAAGGTGGAGTTGGAGACAAGTAGCCAGTCTCCCATGGTTGATGCTCACTCTTCCTCGACCCCACAATCCAGCCATGATGCACACGATGATGATCGTGCTACAGGTAACACAGACACTATCCAGCCACAACAATCGGATTATAATCTCGCACGAGATCGTCCGAGAAGGCAACAAAAGAGATCCACGAGATATCCAGAAGAGGAGTACGTGGTTGCCTATGCTCTCACAGTAGGTGAAGAAACTCCAGTTGGGGTCGAGCCATCTACTTATTCTGAAGCCATCTCAGACCAAATCATCTAATTGGCTCGTGGCTATGAACGAGGAGATTGAAAGTCTCCACAAGAATGGCACTTGGGATCTGGTAGAGCTACCTAGAGGCCGAAGAGCGCTTACATGTAGATGGATTTACAAGCAAAAGGAAGGAATTCACGGGGTCGAACCTGCAAGATGGAAGGCACGCCTTGTTGTCAAAGGCTGCAATCAAAGAGAAGGTATTGACTTTAATGAAATTTTCTCTCCTGTTGTACGTCATACCTCTATTAGAGTCCTTCTTGCATTAGTTGCTATGTTTGACATGGAGTTAGAGCAACTCGATGTCAAAACTGCTTTTCTTCACGGAGATCTTGAAGAAGAGATATACATGAAGCAACCCGAGGGATTTGTTGTTCCTGGAAAGGAAAACCTTGTCTGTCGCTTGAAGAATCCTTATATGGCCTCAAACAAGCTCCCAGACAGTGGTACAAGAAATTTGACTCTTTCATGATTGGACATGGCTACACACGCAGTCAATATGATCACTGTGTTTATTTCCAGCAGTTTGATGGAGTATATGTCTATTTGTTATTGTACGTGGATGACATGCTGATAGCATCTTGTGATAAGTCTCTAATCAACAACTTGAAGTCTCAACTAAGTAAGGAGTTCGAGATGAAGGATCTTGGTACAGCAAAGAAAATTCTTGGCATGGAGATACGTCGAGATCGACAAGCCGGAAAATTATACTTATCACAGAGAATTATATCAAGAAAATTCTTGATAAATTCAGCATGAATAACTGTAAGTCTGTCTCTACTCCTCTTGCTGCTCATTTCAAATTATCATCTACTTCATGTCCACAATCAGAGGAAGAAAAAGAAAAAAATGTCTAGCATTCCCTATGCTAGTGCAGTTGGTAGTCTCATGTATGCCATGGTCTGCACTGATCTTGCATATGTCATTAGCATGGTGAGCCAGTATATGCACAACCCCGGAAAGATCATTGGAATGTCGTTAAATGGATATTTCTTTACCTAAAAGGTATCATAGATCTGGGTTGGTCTTTGATAGGACCCTAACATCTTCAAGTGATGTTGTTGGGTTCGTTGACTCTGACTATGGTGGAGATCTTGACCGTCGAAGGTCACTTTCAAGTTATATCTTCACTCTATGTTCTGGTGCAATAAGTTGGAAGGCTTCTTTGCAGTCTAAGGCTGCTCTCTCTACAACAGAATCAGAATATGTTGCAGCTACTTGAAGGTATAAAGGAGGCTACATGGCTGAGAGGCCTTGTTATAGATCTTGGAGTTCCACAAGGTGTTACCACAGTATTCTCCGATAGCCAAAGTGCTATCTTTCTCACCAAGAATGATGCATATCACTCCAAGACTAAGAACATTTCAGTCAAATACCACTATGTCAGAGATACAATTGCTGAAGGTGAAATTATTGTCAAAAAGGTTCACACTTCAGATAATCAGCAGATATGCTTACAAAGTCACTTCCTACCACTAAGTTCGATCATTGCTTAGACTTAGTGGCATTCATGCTTGCTAGGCCGCTGGGGCTCAGACGACGAGTGACTAGGAATTTGTTCCAAGGTGGAGATTGTTGATTTGGGTGGCCCAAATTCCTCATTGGCCCAAATCATATGCTGCACACTTATATCCAAAGCTGAATACCTATATGTCACTAAGCTTCACATGTTCAAGAATTTCTAGTAAAATCATGATATAGGTGATGCTTAGCATGCTACGTGTTTGCTTGATGATTCTAGAGCATTCCACTAACCTCTTGTTCCTAAGCTAATAACCGACATATACACCTATAAATAGAGGTGTTGTAGTTCATTTTGCCATCCATCAAAAAACTACAAAAGCCATCCACATATACACCACAACTACTCCACTATTCACTTTAATTTTCTCCTTTGTGAGTTTGTAATTAATAATTGTGGGAGTTGTAATTTTATCTTAACCCTATTATTTTGGGGTACTTGTACTCTCATAATTTTATATAGTGGATTTCGGGTACTCGTCGTCCGTGGGTTTTTTACCTCTATTTGAGGATTTTTCCCACGTTAAATTTTGTGTGTCCTTTATTGCTTTTCTTGCATTATTTTTCTTATTAATTTCTCGATCTTATTACGTTTCCGCTACGCTCTTATACCTAACAGAAGCTAATCCCTAGAATGCTAGTTCAAATACAGTCTCTCACGTAGACTATGAGTGCTTAAGGGTAAGACCATATACATTTAGATCCAACATGCTGAATTGATACGGTAGTTGTTGACATTCCTAGTTGCATTATAAACCATCAATTTGGGTATTGACTTTTGATATCACAAACATTACGAACAGCCGAACATGCTTATTGAATTGCTCATTAGACAAGCAAAATTTATGTCAGTAATGTTGAAGTTGAAGTTTAACTTGTTTAATTTAGTTTTAGGTAGCTAATAGTTAGTAGCTATTCAACCCCACTCCAATCATTATGCCAAACAAGATTGTTGACCCTTGAGTTTTGAAGATGACCTAACCACAAAAGACATAGTATATTTTATTTATGTTGATTGCAAGGTAATTCATGCTCGAGGTAAGAGAATACTTGATTGAAGATTAAAGCGGAGAATTAATCAAGATCGAAGTAAAGATGTTCGAGAAATGAAGAATCAAGCATGGAATGAAGATTAGAATACATTAGAGTATTTATTAATCTTCTTATTAAGGTTGAGTAATAGCTTTATTAAGTTCGTGGTGAATTCTCAAAGGAACTTGGTTCTGTTCCCATGAAAGGAACAGACCTGGCACTATAGAACAAGGCTTAGGAACAAGACTTAATAATTAGGGAACAAGGCTTTAAACTAATTTAGGAACTACTAAGTGACTAATATTGTGCGCCTAAGATAATTGTGTGCCCAATATAGTTTTAGAGTTTTTAGGGATAATTTGACTAAGATCCATAATATTCTAGGAAGTTAGTTTAAGTTTGTTAGGAAAGATTTTAAATAGATTTTTTGTTTTTAAAATAACTGATTTTCAAATCTTATCTTTTTAAAATATATATATTTTATCTTTTATATTTTATTTAAAAGATTTTGTTTTCGAAAATATATATTTCCGGTTTTCAAAATGTTTCGGATTTTTTTGAAATACAAAAAACTGTTTTCCGGTTTTATAAAAGATTTTGAAAAAGATATTTTTTTCCTAAAAACTAGCTAATGGATTTATTATTTATTTATTTCCTAATTCAGATTACACGCCTAAAGGTTTACTGCTACATGTTTATGTAGTTAGTGGATTTAGTGGCTTAAGTTAATTATCCTCCAAGTATTTATTAAATTAAATAAGATTAATTATTCTCCAAGTTTGCAAAAACCACGTAATATGTTACTGCTTCTATGAAGTAAAGTAGTGGATTAGTGGATTAGTGGATGATGTACATGACATGGAATAATTAATTTAATTTAATAATTATATTAAAAAATCATGGAGAAACATGTGATAATGGTTAAGTTTAGTGAAATCATGTCTTGTCTTAATGGTCTATAAATAGGCGCCTAATTCATTTGAATAAAATTGTGTCTGACTTAGTTAATTTGTCTTAAGTTATCTAAAGTGTCAGTGCCTTTTCTTAAGAGAATTCATACTTACATTAATCGAGTTTTTATTACTCTTCCATTGTTTTACAAAGTGTATTTTTGAGAAAAAGGGTTTGAGTGAACTCTTGTAAGTGTGAGAAAGCTTTGAGTGAAGCAAGAGAAAGAGAAAGAGAAAGAGAAAGGAACTTCGAGTGAAGTTTGAGAGAAAACGTCAGTTGTTGGGAACTGTCGTTGGGAACTTGAGTTGAGTAACTTAAGTTGAGAATCGAGAGAAAAGTAATAGGTTGTAATCAGAGTTGTTTTGGCCTATTATAGTGGAAAGTTGTTTAAAATCCCTTGTGGTCGAGGTTGTTTCTTCCTACTAGGCCTAGGAAGTTTTTCCTCGTAAAATCTCTCGTGTTCCCATTGTTTGTTCTCAAGTTTACTTTTAATTCCGCGAAAAGTAGTGCTTATTCTCTCACTATAATTCACCCCCCCTCTTATAGTGCTCATATTATACAACAAAGATTACCAAAAGCATAGGACATTATCTGTAATATTCCGAATTTTGAACTAGTTTTATTATTTACTAATTATGTTTATTAGCTTAATTTGGTCCTAAATATTTTTCGAAATGATAATGTTAAGGTTATTTTCTAAAATATACTACATTTAGTTTGATTATGATTAAAAGTTATGTTATGATGGTAATGATTTACTTATAATAATGCAGTGTATAGTTTTCATATTTTCTTAACTTTAAAAGTCACATCCATACGCTCCATCTTCTTCATTAAGCTCCTTCCCTTGCTCCCCAAGTCTTCTAGAAGTACTTGCTCTCCAAGGCTTCTATAAGACCTTCCTCCCCAAGTATTCTTCACCATTAAGTCTTCATTAGTTTAATGGAGTTTTTCTTCCTAAAATCACTATAAATAGTGGGTTAATTTCCCCATTTCTCACCCACTTGAAAATTACAAACTATAAACACAACCTCTATTTATACCATAAAATAAAAATCTGAATTTCCATTGATGCGTCTTATTCTTTTTGAGTACCCACGAATAGCCCTAAATACCCACTCTATTTCTCCTTTAATTTTAGGTTATCATACTGTATTTCCCCAATATATTCTTCTTACAGTCAGAATCTGCATATACTTCCTTCATGAAAGTTGTAGATCGTGAAAAGTTATTGAATTTAGACTCAAAATCATCTGATTCGGAGTTCGGAGTAAAGAGTTAGACCCTCTGTAAGTTTTATATTGTTTTAAAGTCCATTTTTCTTCATAAAATAATCATACAACCTAATTATAGTTTAAAATAGATTATGACATAGTCTCTATTACTACACCTTAACTACATGAGTGGTGTTTTAGTTAATAAGATTTTAGTTTCATGCTCATATAGTTATAAATTAAGTTTATGTATTATAAAGTAATACTAATTAAGTACACTTGGATTTTTAAGTATAATGTTAGTAAGCTTAATCTATAATTATAGTCCTACTTTTTAGCCTATTAAAATGAGTATATTTTAAGTTGTTAATTAAGTAAGTCACTTATACAAGGACACTAACTAGTATGAAATATCACTAATACAAATTAGAGTTTAACAATGAGTTAGATATCACTTTACTATTAAAAGTCTAACTAAAGTATGAAAGTTCTGTAATCATACCTTCAAGTCATTAAACATGAATTTCATGAATCTTATAAGTAGTGGTTGTTACTAATAAATAGTTTTACATAAGTTAGTGACCAAGTTATAAAGTCAAGAATTATAGTTTAAGTAATAAATGGTGATAATGAGGTTCCATAACTATTAGTTTCATAAACTCGCTATAAAGTCATAATGAAGAACTTCCCATAATGACACATGATGGAAATGGATTGTAGAGCTTAAAGATTTAGAATAAAATATTAATAAGTCGTCTTTATTAATTCTTGAATAAATTAGAAAGGAAAAGGAATATTACAAGCCTCCCCATACTATCAAGTATAATAATCGCGACTCGAGGTAACGTCTACTGCTAACACCCGCACTCCACTTTTCCAACTATGTTTTATGACGCTTTTACATAATGTTTGATGATATGTGTTTACGGATTGCGGGATATGAAATGTTTTGCTTAATGATGTTTAGGATGATAAATTGGTTTTCATGATGCTTAAGAGATGTTTTATGACATAAATATAAAAATAACGAAACATGATAAATGAAAGTGAAAGATGGTTTATGGCAGTACTATGTTCTCTGGGCCATGCACGTGTCATTCTGTTATATGGCGGCTACGCTACCTTCTGATGGGGGACAACGTCCTCGGTGGTACCCGCAATATGTTTGGCATTATATGCCACCTTCTGATGGGGGACAAAGGACCTCGATGGCTTTGCCTTATGTTTGGCATTATATGCCACCTTCTGATGGGGGACAAAGGTCCTCGGTGGCTTTGCCTTATGTTATGATGGCTTTATGCGACCTTCTGATGGGGGACATATGTCCTCAGTGGCTTAGCCTTCTGTTGTACTCGCCAAATAACCAAAAGAAGATTTTTGATAATTAATATGATATGATGATGAATTACGATACGTATCTTTCTTTTAATTTCCTGATATGAATTATGAAATGTTTTAACTATATTCTCTTCTCTCTGTTTGCAAATAAAATGAGTTGAAATGAATTTACATTGTTAGAGTAGTATGTTACTGAGCCTCGGCTCATGATGTTTTGTTTTCTGTTTTAGGTGTGGCAAAGCATATGCAAGGGTGATATTATGGATTATGTTGAAGTGACTCTACACATATTTGGGATATTTAGAATACTATGTATTATGAGTAATCATTATTACTCTAGTTGAGAGTTTGTATATTTTTAGAGACCATTTTAAGGCTATTATTTTATTTATGGTCCCATAACCCATAGTTTAAGTTTGGTTTCCGCTGCCAATCATGAGTAATTAAGGTTACGGATTTTCGGGGCGTTACATTATCATACCTGTACAAGTGTGGGAAATAATTGTGTTAACCTGTTGTAGGTTAACCTGACATTCAATATATATAGTGTTTACAATACAGACCTATGACTATGAAAGTACTATTCTACCCTTTACAATATAATATTATCCCTTTACATATAATATTATCCAATACACCCCCTCAATCTTTACGAGGTGAAACAACGGATAGATTGGTACGATGTTTAGTAAACAAGTCAGTAGATAGGCCTTTGGTAAAAATGTCTGCAACCTGAGACTGTGTAGGAACATGTCGAACAATAAGACCTCCCTTGGCAACCATTTCTCGAACAAAGTGATAGTCAACATCAATATGCTTGCTACGATCATGATGATCTGGATTAGTAGTGAGATAAGTAGCAGAGACATTGTCGCAATAGACAATCACAAGACGACGGAGAAAATGGCCAATGTCAGCAAGAAGTTGCTTGAGCCAAATAGTTTCTGCAGCTGTGTAGGCAACTGCCCTATTCAGCTTCAGTGGAGATTTGGAGACAGTAGGTTGCTTTTTAGAACGCCAGGAAATTAAATTCTTCCTAAGAAAAACAGAATAACCAATGGTAGAACGTCGAGTGTCAGGACATCCTTCCCAATCTGCATCAGAATAGGCAATAACAACAGTAGGAGAACTGTTGCTATATAAATAAAGTCCATAATCCAGAGTACCCTGCAGATATCTGAAAATTCTTTTCACAGCATGAAGGTGAGTAGTACGAGGAGCATGCATAAACTGAGACACCATATTAACATCATAAGCAATACCAGGACGAGTCATAGTTAAGTACTACAATGCACCAACCATACTACGATAATTTGTGGGATCAGCAAGAAGTTTTCCATCAAGGAGAGACAATGTTACTCTAGAGACAACAGGAGTGGTAACTGGTTTAACAGTATGAAGTGGAATTTACGAAGTAAATCAGAAACATACTTATGTTGAGACAAAAATAAACCAGAGGAGTACGCACAACCTGCATACCTAAGAAATAATGAAGATCCCCTAAATCCTTCATAGCAAATTGAGAAGAAAGGACAGAGATGAATTGGGCAACAAGAGGAAGACTACTACCAGTAAGGACAATGTCATCAACATATATATAATAGAAGAATAATGAGATGACCACGATATTTGAGAGTGAACATAGAAGTGTCACAACAGCTGCACTTGAAACCAATAGATAAAAGAAAGTTGCTAAACCTGGAGAACCAGGCCCAAGGAGCCTGTTTCAAACCATAAATGGACTTTTTGAGACGACAAATATGAGTAGGTTTAGATGGATGAATAAAACCCGGAGGTTGACGCACATAAACCTCTTCATTAAGAAAACCATGAAGAAACGCATATTTTTACATCTAACTGGCGAATAGACCATTTTAGAGAAACACCAATAGTAAGAACCAAACGAACAGTAGTAGGTTTAACAACAGGACTAAAGGTTTCAAAGTAATCAATACCTGCCTGCTGATGATTGCCAAAAACAACAAGTCTGGCTTTGAACCGCTCCACAGAACCATCAGAATGATATTTAATCTTGTAGACCCACTTACAACCAAGTAAATTCTTATCATAATTGCGAGGTACCAACTCCCATGTGTCATTTTTAATCAAAGCATTATATTCATCTAACATAGCTTGATGCCAACGTGAGTCTTTAGAAGCTTGCTTAAAATTAGTAGGTTCAGACTCTAGAATTTCAGTGTTTAGATTCATTAAGACACGAGGCTTAGACACACCATCTTTAAGACGAGTAACCATGGGATGACGATTACTTACAATACTCAGATCAGGAGAGGAAGTGGGCGAAGATGCACGAAGAGGAGAGGGGGAGGGAGTGGGGGACTCAAATGAAGACTCATGACCAAGCAGCACAGGAGAACCAGAAGCCGCGCGTGGCGGGCTAGGGAGCTCGCGGCGCACAGCAGGAGAGTCCGACGAAGCGGACGACTCAAAGGGACGAGCAGCAGGCAGAGTGGCCGAGGCTGCGATAGGTGAGGGGCCAACGACAGACGACGAGGGAGATGGGGAGGTGGGCTGGCGTGCCAGCACATCACGCGCTATGCCGACAGCAGGCAGCGCAAGATTCGTAGGGGAAGGATGCGCCAAACTCAGTGAAGCAGGCGGAACAAAACGCGACTGAGGAGACACATTTATGGGAGACCAGTCCCAAGTCAGGACCAAGGGTGAGGTGTAAGGCACGACAGACACTGGACCAACTAGAGCACGATACGGAAACTTATGTTCATGAAAAAGAACATGACGACTAGTGTAGACTTTCTTGGTAGTAGGATCAAAACATCGATACCCTTTATATTCCAATGCATATCCAATAAAAACACAAGTTTTAGATTTAGGTTGTAGTTTGTGATTTTTAGAGTCCAGAAACAAGGGAAAGCATTCACATCCAAATGTTTTCAAAAAATGATAGGAAGGTGGACGATGAAATAATTTTTTAAAAGGAGAAACACCCCCTAAAACCGAGCTGGGTAATCGATTGATAGTGTAAGTGGCAGTATATGATGCATCCACCCAAAATTCCGCAGGGAAGTCAGAATGAATAATCATAGTACGAGCCATTTCAATGATATGACGATGTTTGCGTTCTGCAACACCGTTTTGAGCTGGAGTGTGGGGACAAGATTTTTGAAAAATTATACCAGTGTTAGAAAAATGTTGAAGAAGAGGAGAATTGTCAAATTCCCTTCCTCCATCACTTTGAAATATTTTAATTTTGCAATTAAAAAGATTTTCAACCATCTTTTGAAACATAAGGAATTTAGAATAAGCTTCCGATTTTCGACGTAAAGGATAAATCCAGGAATAGCGCGAAAAATCATCAACAAACACAACATAGTAGCGAAATAATTAATTTGACAAAACAGGAGATTGCCAAAGATCACTATGAATTTTATATAATGGATATGTAGAAATATGTTCAACAGAATCAAAAGGTAAACGATGTCTTTTGCCTAGCTTACATCCTACACAATCATCATAAAATTTAGAGGTACATGTGATGTATTTATTTGAACATAAGGTTCCTAAAATGCTAGAAGATGTATGGCCCAGACGAGCATGCCACACGTCACCGGACTCCTTAATGGCTAGGAAAGCAGGAACTGAAGGCTCAGGAGGGACAATGCTGGGCTGAAGAGGGTAGACACCTTGCTTACTGGTTCCCTGAAGCAGATTTTCCCCCGTTATCTGGTCCTTAACATAAACAGAATTTTTATTAAAACTCACAACACAATCATTTTCATGACACAACTGTTAACTGATAATAAATTATGTTTTAAATTAGGGACATGACAGACAGATGATAAACAGAGGGGACGAATTGCTGTTTTTAAAGTTAAATGTCCAGTACTTTTTATTGGGAGTAAGGTACCATTACCAACTACAATAGAACTAGACCCAGTATAAGGAGTTTTAATAATAGAGAACGTACCATCCTGAGGAGTCATGTGAGATGCAGCTCCCGAATCCGGGTACCAGACTGAGTCATTAGCTTCACCACCAACAGACAGTGCAGCTAAGGCTCGAGTGACACTTTCTGAGGAGGAGGGAACAAAGTTATGATTAAAACGCTGGGGACAGTAGGCAGCTTGGTGACCTGGATACCAACACAAACCACATGTACTGGAAGTAGGGGTAGAGGTAACATTGTTACTATTTGATGAACTACTCCCATTTGAGCATCCCCGATTATCATTGTTGTTGTTGTTTCCTCCAGGGCCACGATTATTATTGTTTCCACCATTCCCACCATTATTATTCCGAGCATTGTTGCCCCCACGATTATTATTACCACCTCTGTTTCAGTTATTCCTTCCCCAATTTCTCCCTCCAGAATTATTCTGGGAGGAGGAATTTGAACCAGTACCAGTAGATTTAACGGCAAAAATGCATGATGGGATGATGGATCAGATGCATCCTTAGAATTTATCAATCTTTGTTCATGCAGTAACAAGTTGGGATGCAAATCATCAAAACTAATTGGGAATGGATAATGCAGGAGGGTAGTAACTATATGATTGTACTCAGAATCACGATCTAATAAACCAAAAAGAGTATAATGTACTAAATCCTGGTTCGACACAAGACATTGAATAGAAGCAAGGGAATCAGCAATCACCTTAATCTCACGTAAATATCCATCCATGGTCTGGGAAGCAGCCTTTTTAATACGAGTTAACCGACCCTTTAATTCCATTGATCTGGCCATACTAGCATGCATAAATCTAGATTGTCATCTAGTCCAAATATCCACAGAGGTATGTAAATCATGAACATCCACAAATACATCCCTAGAGAGGGTGGCAAAAATCCAAGATTTTATTTGTTGATCCAGACGCAAATATTCATAGAACTGATTATTAGGAATAGGAACACCATGTTCGTCAAGAACTGTTGCAGGGGGAATTGTAGCAGAACCATCAACCATACCAAGCAGATTATGAGAAAGTAATAAACAAGTAATTTGGGTTTTCCACAATAAATAATCTTCGGGAGAAGGAAGAGTAATAGTTACCAAATTACTGAGATTAGGGGAGGAGATTTGCGGGAGGGCAAATACCGATGAACTGGACGGCATGGAGTAGGCCGGAAAATGTCCTGGAGGGGTCGGCTGTGGAACAGCGCCGGTGGTGGAGGGAAACCCCGGCGGAAAACGCGGCGAGGCGCGGGATGAGGTGGCCGGAGTTGCCCAGACGTGTGGCTGAGAGGCTGAGAAACCGGCAGAAAAGGAGGACGGCACAGCAGCAGTCCACATCGCAGAAAGAGTTGGCGGGACGCGCGACGGGGTGACCGGAGAAGAGCCAAGGTGGTGCAGGCTGGAGGAAAGCTCGACGGCACGCGATGAGGTAACAGCAGCAGACCACGTTGTGTGCAAAGAAGGCGCCGGAAAAGGCGTGTATATGCCGGCGGAGGGTGGGACTTCAGTCGTCGACGAATAGGGGACGGTGGTCGGCGGCGCGAAAGGCTGTGCGAGAGCAGCGCTGGTGGCGGAAGAAGGGATCGAAGGATCCATCGCAGAGAAGAGAAAGAAAAACGTTTGAAAAAAAACGAGTGTTTGAGGGATTTTTTTTTCTCTTAGAAAATCTCTGGCTGTGATAACATGTACAAGTGTGGGAAATAATTGTGTTAACCTGGCATTCAATATATATAGTGTTTACAATACAGACCTATGACTATGAAAGTACCATTCTACCCTTTACAATATAATATTATCTCTTTACATATAATATTATCCAATAATACCATATCGGTAACTATAGTATGTAATCTACATTGCTAGAAAAAAAACCCCAATAACATAAGGTGTTGGCCTAGTGATTAAAAGTTACAACTACAACTACCATTGCATAAGCAAGTTGGAATTCTACCACTTTTTAGTCATTAAAAGGCACTATTGAAAAACAACAAAAAAAATGAAAAAAAGCACCTAAGGCTAATACAATAAAAAGCCAAACAAAAATCACTACATCTGCATTGTAGGAAAAGCTTGATAAAATGACTGCTCCAATAGTAAACACCAACATCGCGCCGTTAATGGACGTGCTCAGCATATCACGTGGTGGAGGTGGTGGTGGAGGTGGTGGAGGAGGTGGTAGTGGAGGTGGTGGAGGAGGTGATGGAGGTGTGGAAGATTGAGGCCTGAAAGGAAATGACTGAAACAGAGAAAAAAAATTTAATTAGAGAATAAAAGTCATCATGATTTCTGTGGTGGAGGTGGTGAAGATTGAGGCTTTCTGATATTTCTCTAATATCTTGTAAGCTGAGATTTCTGTTTTCTCTCTCTATGATGAATGAGAATTCTCTCTAAAGTTTTCATTCTACATTTCTTTACTAATTCACAATAAAGTCCACCGCATTAAACTCCACCGCGTTAACGTCAACATAACACCAATTGTAAACTCTCTCACGAAGGAAAAAAAAAAAGTAAAAAAATGCACTTAACGCTATTAAAATAAACGCCCAGACAAAAAGTACTTCTTCTTTCTTGTGTGAAAAGCAAGATAGGATTACTGCGGCAACTGTAAAAGTTAACATAGCGCCATTAAGTGCAGTGTTTAACTTCTCAATGTAAGAAGGTTGTAGAGGTGGAGGTGGTGATGGAGGTGGAGATGGTGGTGGTGATGGAGGTGGTGGTGATGGAGGTGGTGGTGGTGATGGAGGCGAGGTGGTGGTAGTGGTGGTAGTATTGGTAGTAGTGGTGGTGGTAGTGGTTGACAGTGGAGGTGAGGTGGTGGTAGTGGTTGACGGTGGTGGTTGACGGTGGTGGTTGACGGTGGTGGTGGAGGTGGTGGTGGTAGTGTTGGTGGTGGTGGTGGTAGTGCTTGTGGTGGTGATGGAGGTGGTGGTGGTAGTGTTGCTGGTGGTGGTGATGGAGGTGGTGGTGGTAGTGTTGTGTTAGGAATTATCTTTATATGTTTAAGATAAATTTGAGGGATATCATGTTCCTCTAATAGGACTCTAGATGCAGGATGTATATATATACTTGATTGATGAATGAGATTGACACACATAACATTAACCTAAATTTAACATGGTATCAAGAGCCAGATGTTGAGAAAAAAAATCAGATAATATTACTCTGCTGGGACTTATTATAAGGGCCGGCCACGGGCCACACAGAAGATTATAGATGTAGCCGGCGACATATATGAAATTCTATTTTTTTAAATGTCCAAATACAACTTCAGTCGGTGTGAATGACTCACTTCCTCTTTAAGCATGGTTTTAGACTTTTAAGTATAACTTCAAGTCTTCAACATGTAGGACATGGATATTTATTTTTAACGGCTTAACGTCCACATCAAATGTTGCCACGTAGAACTTCAACATATAGGACATGAATATTTTTTTTGGAAAAATTTATCAAAAACAATCATTTCTAAGCAGCTTTGTTTTTTTAAAATACCATTTTAATTTTATTGACAAGCGAAACCTTAAACTTAAAAAAAAATTGTCACATAAAGCCTATTGATGTCATGACCTATATTTTACGACATTAACTCCGTTAAAAATTTGGTAGATTCAACATTTTGTAATGGTGTTTTTTGTCAGAAACAATCTTTTATATTTTTTTGCAAGTTAAACTATAAACTAAATTTTTTTCTGCGGGATGAAACTTTATGTGATTTTCAGACAACTTTATGAAAGATTGTTAATTATGACAAAAAAGCCATCGTAGAAGGTTGCTTCTCGAAAATTTTTTTAGGTCATTAGCTAAGTGAATGGCGGACAATATTGGTCAATTCTGAAATAACACTAGTAGGTTTTTCTGATAATATTTTTAGGGTTAAGGTTTCTCTTGACAAAATTTTAAAAGATTATTTCCGACAAAAAGATGTTTATGAAAAGTTCTGACAATTTTTTCTTGTTTTCTCAAAGGAAGGGCATGTACATTTGGGACTTAGTCATTCCAGTATTCCACTATTCCACTATTAGTTTGGAAATTAAGCTAGGATTTTAACCAAAAATTACGAGATCTATTCCAGTATTCCATAATCATTCTTAACTAAAGAAAAGTAAAATAAATCGATTTGCAACAAATTGTCAACTCAAATAAGCCTCTAACAATCAATATTAGTATCAATATCAATAATAATCAATATTATTATTGAATGGGAGTAGATTAGTGAAACCAAACATAAGCTAAATCTCCAACAGTTCAAGTATTCGAATACAAATTATACACACAATTATCTACATCATTTTTCAAAATCAGAACATGTTACACAATATCCCTATCCCTACCCCAACCCCAAACCCAACCCCAACTCCAACCCCTCACATATTTGGCATATGAATAAATGAGCACCAAAAATATAACCAAGACGACTGCTATTAAAACCCATACAAAGATCACCACACCTACATGGCAGGTAAAACTAGCTATTATGACGCCAGAAGCTGTAAATAGTAGCACAGTCGCATTAATGGCAGTGTTGAGGACGTCAAGAGGTGTAGGTGGGGGATAGGGTGCTGCACGCATTAATGGCAGTGTTGAGGACGTCAAGAGGTGTAGGTGGGGGGATATGGTGCTGCAGCCTGCAGATGGTGGTGGAAATGGTGGTGGAGAGGCTGGTGGAAAGGGTGGTGGAGAGGCTGGTGGAGAGGCTGGTGAAAAGGGTGTGCGTAGTATGTATGTCCCTCCCTTGTGCTTCTGACTCCCCTCATCTGCAATACAATATTATTTCTATGATTACTGCTGTGGATGAAACTTCCAAAACAAAATATTAAAATGTTCTAGAGGAGTTATTTACATTTTCCCACCCGACATTTGAGCCACAGCCAACCCAGAATATATCTACCACCGTATGCAATCCTGTCATCATCACACTGAAATCGAAGTAGTGCTGGTGGTGGTGATGGAGGTGGTGGTGGTGGTGGTAGTGCTGTGTTAGGAATTATCTTTATATGTTTAAGATAGATTTGAGGGATATCATGTTGCCCCTAATAGGACTCTAGATGCAGGATGTATATATATACTTGATTGATGAATGAGATTGACACACATAACATTAACCTAAATTTAACATGGTATCAAGAGCCAGAGGTTGAGAAAAATCCTCTCCACCCACGACCTAGAATCGATCAAACAGATCGACGAGAAGAAAAAAAAATCAAAACATCGAAACCCTAAACCACTCGAACCAAAACAAAACCAAAAACAACGTGATCTTCGAATTGTTTCACAACCATGACAGAAGCTACATAAACCAATATTCTCAAACCAGATTCCGCCTATTTTCTTGGCTCCAATGATAATCCAGGCAACTTAATCACTCCAATTCAGTTGAAAGATGACAACTTTGATGAATGGGTACGTGCAATTCGCATGTCTCTGAATGTTAAACGTAAATTGGGCTTCTTGCAGGGTACTATTCCCAAGCCTTCGACCCCCAAAAAATTGGCTGATTGTTTACTCTACAATTAGAATCTATGGGAAAATCATGGAAACTGCAAAAGTCAAAGAACTTGGTGATGGATTATCATATTCACACTCATGGTAGTTCTTATAATTTGTAATTGTTATATCTCCTGTATTTATCAACAAAATATCAAAAATGAAACTTTTATCTATTAAAAGTTGATTCTAATATGTTGTAGGCATGTTTTTATTGCCTACATAGGATGAATGCGTAATTGATTACCTTATTGTAAAGGTTTTGTTTTAAAAAATGTTTTAAATTGAAAAAGTCGCCAACAAGTCTTTAAAGGAAGACTTATAAACCTAGAATTTTTTTGCACGCGATGCGTGCTTGATAAGTGACATTTATGTCACTTTTAGGGGTAATTTTTAGAGTATTTTTGTAGTTTATTTTCATTTATTTTAACTTTTTAAACCTTCAATTCTTATTTTTCTATTTTATGGATTAATTAGTTATTTCTACTAGTTTTTAGTTCTTATTTTTTTATTTTTTTATCTCTCATTATCTCCCCTTGTGTTTTGATGTTGCTTGTAGGTGAGCATATTGGAGCTATGGTGTGAGATTTAAAATCTTAGACCTTTTAAAAGTAGGAGTTGCAACACTATTCCTTTTAATAGTGTTTTGAGTGGTAAAAGTATGAAATTCACTATTCCTTTTGCACCAGCATGTGCTGCTCACATGATATGCTTCACTTTGCTCCCACGCACCCCTCACGTGATGCACCGCCTTATCTCATCTCCCTCTTCTTCACTTCGTCTCTCTCCTCTCTTATCCTCCTCACGTCTCTCTCTCTCTCCTCTCTCCTCTCTCCTCTCTCATCTTCTTCACGATTCTCTTGATCTGCATCAATTTTGCTCCCAAATTTTCATTGCTAATTCTTTCGTTAATGTTATATTGATTTCTTTGATGATTTTTTTGGTTAAGTTGATATGAAATTGAGTAATTTTATGGTTGCCCTGTGAACTTAGGGTTTCATTGTTGATTCTTTGCAGGAACTGTGTAATTTGGGAGATGAACAAAGATCGACCATCTGCTCCTCTTGATTTCTTCATCTGCACTGTTGAGGTAACGATTGAATTTTCACTGTTTATTTTTTTTCCACTCTCAAATTGGCGAGTTTGGAATCGGATTTGCTTCTTTTAATGGTTGATACTATTTTGAAGTTACTTGCATTACTTATGGTTGAATTAGCATTTAATTATGGTCTTTTAATCGGGGTAGGATTTCAGTGAATTTTGGGGTTAGGGTTAACTGGGGATCGATTTTTAGGGGTTAGGGTTAACTGGGGATCGACTCCCTTTCATTATATTACTCAAATATGAAGAAATATGAGAAAATAAGCATCTGAAAGGCTGGATTAGCTATAAGAAAGAAACATACGTGGATGTTTGTGCATGAAAATGATAAAATCCTAGGGAAGAATGCTTCTACCGCTTATTAATTGACTAGACTAGATAGTACTAGAAGAGATAGTGAACTAGGGATAGGATTGACATTACAATCTTGAACTCAGCAAATATATTCGACATTTAAGAGGCTTAAGCACCTTGACACCTGATCCTCTTCGCGAGCTGGATGTCCTTGGACATTATAGTGACTTGCTTGGCATGAATAGCACAGAGATTGGTGTCTGCAAATAAACCAACAAGGTATAAATCGGCTGCTTCCTGAATGGCGAGAACAGCATGGTTCTGGAAATGCAGATCATTCCTGAAGTTCTGAGCGCGTTCACGAACCAACCTTTGGAAGGGGAGTTTCCTGATCAATAGCTCTGTGCTCTTTTGATACTTACGAATTTCACGGAGGGCGACAATGCCAGCCTTGCCAGGTCTGTACATGTGAGGCTTCTTCACCCCGCCTGTGCTGGGAACGGACTTGCGTGCTGCCTTGAAGGCTAATTGTTTCTTGGGGACCTTTCCGATGGTAGACATGCAGGCAGTTTGCTTAGTGCGAGCCATCTGTGTCGTCATCCTCCGCTGTGGCTTTTCAACAGCAGCAACAAAAGCAACATTAGAGACATGTCGGTTTTTATGATACATGACACTCTTTCATTGGTTTAAGTAAACTGAAATTAAGGTCTTTGAGAAGAGTATCATGCGTCATAATTACCCGATTTAACAAAAATAAAATTGAGTTATGGATCCCTTTGTGGAGGGACTAAAAGTTGGGACGGTTCTCCGATAATCAAAAGTTGCGACCTTGTAAAGCAATCCAGCCACTGTAGGGACTAATGAGTAATGATATCATTTTTTACTTCATAAAATTTTATATCTTTTTGGCCTTTCGAGCCTATCTTTTGTGTGCCACCTTTATCATAATGAGCAGCATTAGACGATAGCTTCGTATTTATTGTGATTTATCTTTTGATGTGCTTCTGTGGTTCTATTTCTTCTTTTTACCTTTGCTTCCCTTTTCTGTCTTTGTACTGGCATGTCTTCGGCTTTCATGCACAAGTATAACATAGTTTACCTTGTCTCTTTATTCTACCAGGTCTTAGTTCTATTAATTTTCTTCATGGCACTGCTCTTAACCATTTATCCACTGAATTATTGTTTATATAATATTCTAATTTCTCCTAAAGAAATTGTCACATTATTTATTTGGATATGTCTATAGGTCTGATATAGCTGAACAGAGTGGAGAAGTTTCAAGATCAATTGCTGGCCCAGGTTTTGTCAAGTATCTTCTGCTTATTGTTTAAATGCATTCTTTTGCCCTGTTGGCTCCTTCGTATCTTCTGATGTCTTTCTTGCATTAGTCCAGTTTTAAGTTTTTCATCTACTCATCTGTTTGTTTGTTGTAATTTTTATTGGGTTTTGGGGGAGTGATTTTCATGTTCAAATAAAGAGAAGATGTTTCCCCTCTAGGCTGTAATAACTATAAATGTCATGATTTTAGGAACTACTCCTAGGGCTTTTCTAATTGTGCACTTTATGCTTACCAAGTGTTTTTTAGTTCATGGATTTGGTAGTTTGATACTATGAATTTGTATATGATGAGATTATCATTTTGTTATTTTAATTGTGTAAAGTATGTTATTTTATATCCTTCTTGAATCTTGAAATGATTAAATATGATGAGTTACTGTCTGAATCTTTCTTGGTGTTTGGCTGTTGATTTATGCAATTTATTGGTTATTGATTTTTGATATTATGTTGAGTATGAGTTGAATAAAGTTAGTCAGATTGAAAACTTGGCTCTTTTTCCTTGAGTTTGTTATAAGAGAAAAGAATCTTCCGTTGATGAGACTAATCTGAAGAATGAAATTTAAGGTCTTGGAGTATATTGTTTAAAAGAAGGTTACTAATTTATAATAGAGTATCCTTAACATAAGTGGTTTGTTTTCATTTACTAAATGCGATCTGACTGGTTATACTGAATGAAATCAAGAACCCTAGCTTAAACATAGAACTTAAACATCCTTATTGTTTATCCCCTTTTTGGACAGTTCTACCTCTTATTGGGGGCAACTAGAGTCTAATTAGTACCCCACCTCTCCAAATATCCTTATTAACTATTATTTTTCTTCTCAATGTGCATGTGTCATTTATATGAGGTTCACTTTTGTTGATTTATCTAATCTTTTGTATTGCTTATGTATGTTTCATCTGTTTTTGTGCTTTTGAATTCATCCATGTAAGAGAAATCCACCTTAGTTATTGCTCTCTCTTTTGCAGGAAAATCTCTATTGATGAATTTTAGACAGCAAGAGGTAGGAGTGAAATTAGCAGCGGATGACATGCTAACTTATCTCCAATTATGTATTTCTATTTGTTTTTCGTATCAACTATTATTTCCTTTTAAGTCGTTTTTGCCTTCTTTTCTTAGCGAAAGAATGAATTGAATTGTGGGTTTTGTTTCCTGCAATTTATTTTTGATGTTATTCCGCCGCGTTATCTCTCTTTTTTTTTACATTGAAAACTTGGAGCTTCTCAACTTGGGTTCAATTCAGCTGTAGTGGACTTCAAGTTTCCAAGGCTTGGTTTTTTTGCTATGCTTCTACGTCTCTTGCATAGATGTGAGTGAGTTTTCATCTTTTCTTCTCTATTTGCTCATTCGCTAGGTGATCTTTGGGTCTTTTTTTTACTTTGTTTCTTTTGTTTGCGATTTAGAGCTTTCTTTTAACTTTTTTCACAAATTTTACGACTGTTTTTACTCTTTTGGGGAAGGGAATTATTGTCTTGCTGTAGTTTCGAGCTGTTGTTACATCAGTGCCTTATAGTTATAGAAGTCGGTGTCCTTGCTAACTCTGTTAGCCCTCCCCCCCTCCCTTGATCTCCAAAAGGTAACTTTCAATTTCCTAGTGTTCGATTGCCTTGCAGAAATGCATTCTTGTACTAATTTACAATAAATTTTTGTGCTGCCCTACTCTTTTCAATTAATCTATTTTTCATAATTATTACATGCTTCTAAACCTTATTGGTCCATTAATTACGAAGGAATTTGTCCTCCAACTGTAAGTTTCAGGTAAGAAAACATTTATAGGTTAGTTAAGAAACTGACCAACAATTTTCATGTACCTGTTTTGCTATTGTGATTAATTAGTATTACATTTAGGCGGCAAAATCCTTTCTCAATTTGATTTTGATGTTTTCACCTATGTATGCCTGATTGTTATTCTTCTAACTCAAGTAGCTTTGAGCTTTCTTGATCATGAGTATGTCCATTGTGATACTCTTCCGTTTGTTTGAGTTGAATTTCTCGAGAATTGCACTTTACCCTTCTCATAGGCCATAGCTATTGTACAAATCATGGGTCACCATATGACATCCCATTCCCTTCCCTTCCCTTCCCTTCCCGTCCATTTGTATTATGATCATATCTGTCATGTGTTATATTTTGTACCTATATTATCTTTTTTTTGGGTATCCATGTCTGCAGGTGAAGATTGTGCCAATGTACAATATTGTAGATGCCCTAAATAATGCATATCAAGATTTTCTTGCTGCTGCTGCTGGGGTCTATGAAGCAAATGAAGCATCTGGAAGTCAGAAGACAGCAGCTACAGATACTTCCCTGGAGAAGTTTCAAACAGCATTGGGAACTATTGACGGTTGCTTGTGATCAAGCTGAGGAGTTCGTAGAGTCTGTTAAGCAAAGAATAGGATCAAAATGCTTGGTGGATGAGGCCACTGGCTCTGTGACAGGGAAGCGTGGTCAGCCTGTTGCTGGTTTTCCACCCATTAGTGGTGTAAGGCTAAAACAAATGAGTAAAGCAGTGAGATGGCTTGTGATTGAACTGGAGCAGGGTTCTGGAAACAGTGGTGGATCGTCACATCCCAACACTCTGCTCCCTTCGACGCCAGATTCGCAGAGGATACAACTCGATAGGTATCTCTGCTGGCCAATTTTCTATTTTCTTTGTCTGAATTTCAGAATTTGGTTACCTAATTCTCAGAGTGTTGAGATTTCCACGTAGGTTATTATGCATCACTAATGCACTTCCATGAGTATACTCATACATTTATTATACTATTCTCTGTTTTTTTAGATGCAGCATTTGATTATATCTAAATCTTAAACGTATTAAAAGCAAGAAGTGGGATGAAATGCTTGTGAATAGTAAACTGAGTGTGTAAAGTATGAAGAAATAAGATTACTGTTCATCATCATATTGCTCAATTTTCTTCCATTTTTTCCTCTATCCTTTTCTCCTTTGTTTTATTTCCTCAATCTCTTTGCCGGAATTTTCTCTGATCCGCTTCTTTTTTAGTCTTGTCTCTGGTTTGAGGTATTCTAGGCATCCTCTTCTGAAATCCTCTTCGCCAACATTTGGGTCCTCTAATTTTTCAAAACGCCATTTGAGAGCACAACAAACAGATGAACTATCTTCTTTCTGCTCAACTCAAACAAAACATCTTTTGTGCAGCAGTACCACTACTTTCCAGTTGGCCTCCTTCGCTGAGCACCTTAAGCTCTTTGCCGGATAGTGGTCATTCTCTGGTATGATAATACAGTCACAACTTTAAGCCCTTATTCAAATTTTAGGGGTTTTCCCTCATTTTCTGAAATTGCTTTCTTTTTTGTTGCTTGTATTTTGTGATGATTTATGTCGAAGTTAGATGCTTTGTGTAATTGGTTGCTGTGTAGTTTCTTTCTACTGCCTGGTTGTTATTTTTGATTGTATGTTTTGTTTGTGGTGGAAATAAACAAGCTGCATTTGATTTTTGGATGTGTGTTGGGTTGAAGTTGATGGAATCTTGGTTTTAAATTCGAGTATTTGTAGGCTCAAGTGAGGTTTTTTTAACCCCCCACAGAGTGAGAGTAGTTTGTTTCTTCTCTTTCTAAGGCGAAGATGATTGAGAATACGACAACGAGAATGAAATGGTTTGTAGTGATTTTGTGCTGATTTGGACTTCATAGATAGTTTAGGTGACTTTAATGTGATTACAAAAATTTTGAAATTTAAGAAAGAAATTAGTAAACCATTTACCAGAGGACAATAACTTCAATGTGATTAGTTAGGCCATTGTTGGTGCTTGTCTGCTAAGCACTCGGATTCCTATTTTTATTTGGTATTTGGTATTTGGTATATGGTTTAAGAAGATACATTTTAGCTAATGAAGTACATATGGTTTAAAAAGATTGAATTTTATTGAATGATTTTTTTACTGTTTTGATGCTCACTTTTGGTTTAATTTCTATGGATTTTGTAGATTTGTAGCAACTCCAATACTTCTGTTCCAAGGATGCTACATTCAGGTTTTTATTTTTAGTTTTTGTATTTATAATACTAATTCCTTGTTTAATTAGTGTTTTTGGGTTACAATTTGTTAATTGATAATTGGCTTCCCCTACCCTACCCAGAATATACCTTCATCTGAGGTATTGGTGCACTAATTATGATCTGATAGAACTTTGGCCAGTTGGTGTAGGTGGGATTGATTTAATATGGTTATATAATGTACGGGGGATTCTAATCCTATATTATAATGTACGCGGGGACTCTAATCCTATATTTTACTGATGATAACAATGTTCGTCCTTCCAAATGAAAATGTCTTTTAGCTTGTAGGTAAATTGGACGTATCTATATTGATCTCTGAATTAAGAAGAAATGAAGGTAGTTTCATACCCTAACGTTATATATAATCTCATTCGTCTGCACTCCTTATCAGGACCCTTTTTTTTCTTTTAATTTCATATCGTCTTTGAGATTCTTGTTTTCTTTGGCCATATTTTGTGGAATGGTCTTTTATGTAGTACTTCCTCCGTGTTTTTATTCTTGCTACATAGAGAAAGTGGGGGGTTTTTAAGAAAGGTAGAGAGAGAAAGTTGGGGACCACCACTTTTTGAATAAAAAACCATTTGTTAAGGAAAAAGTATGAGTATTTTAAAAGAGAAGGTGGGGAACCACCAACTTTTTAATAGTATTTTAAGATTTTTATGGTGAAAAGGAATCCATTTATGGTATGTAGCATCTATTATGACATTTTCATTTAAGAGAAATGTAGCATCTATAAAAAAACGGAGGAAGTATTAATTACTAATTTTGGTTTCATTATTTATATTACAAACTTCAATAATTACCTTGGTGTCCTTGATACTGTCTACCAGTTGCTTTTGCTCGTAGACCTTGTGCACTCTTGAATTTGTCAATGGTTCTTTAGAGAGCATTCGTAGTTGTAGCCTTATAGGTAATTTTGAAGTGTCCCTGGATTAATATCCTAGGAACTAATCGTAGTAAGCCTTTTTCTACTATTTATATAAGATAAAATTGCAGTTACTAAGTAGCCCATGGTCTGTTACTAAGTAGCCCATGGTCTGTTACTTTTTTGGTGGAATAATTTCTTTTAGTCTCCTATAAAGACCAGAGATTATGGACATAATGCATAAGACTACTTTCAGTATCACATTTATCTTGCTAGAACAAATTTTTTGCTTTGCATGAATTCTCAAAATTAGCAATAGCGAATAAGTGAATAAGTAGCAGTAGTAATTGCTGGTTGAAATAATATGAAATCTCACAATTTTATCCTATTACAACAGGTAATATTCTGATTCAGTCTGATAAAAATCATGTACTTTTTGACGAATATCAAATACTTTCATTTTCCATGCTGTGATTATGTATCAGAATCTACTTGTGATAGTGATCATTTGTCTCGTGTTTGATTTATTGTCTAGATTCTTGGTCTTGTGTTATATGTGTCATTTTGTCTAGATCTGGAACTTTTTTTCGTTAAGCTCAATAGGTTTTATCTTGTCACAGGGGAGATTTAAACCTTACTCTTCTTCCATCATCTGATTTGCGTCTCTCATTTGTTGGGGACAATGGGCAGACAAAAAGACTGCAACCTTGAGTGATTTTTCTAAGTGTTCTGCCGTGATAGTTGAGGAAATATATTCTTTTAATTGGCATTTAAACCAAACATAAAAGATACTACGGAAGAAGTGCAACTCAAGACTGCCTGAGGTTACGTAAGTTATGGTCATATGATATCTCCTCTAAATCAAGTAACTCCTACCTTTCTTGGCCATGAATCTGACCACTGTCCTACTCCTGCTTTTAGTTCCATATTCACTTCCATATGATTACCTTAAGCCAATGTCTATCAACTAGCGCACTTACATACACACACATTCACACACACACTATTACATTTGCTTCCTGTTGATCTTTGTGAATTTTTTAAATTTAATGTAACGGTGTTGTGTAAACGACGGGTGATGCACCCATGCACATTTTTAGAAACTGCTTCCAGGATGCTCAGGAATCTCTAAGAAGTGTGGGTTTGATTAGTAGCCCTACTAAATTGCAATTTCACGATGTTGTCTTAGTGTAGATGTGAAGATTTGCTTAGCTCCTAGGTCACCTATAATTGTTACAAAAGTAATCATGCATTGAAAATTGAAGCACTTCAAGACACTTATACGTTATATCCCTATGGAAACCTCATTGTATATGTCTTTCTGCAGTTTGACTTGGAATATAGTTTTCCACTCCTAGGGAAAGCATGTGTTCATGAATATGTCAATATGGAATCAGGAATTATGAATCCTGTGCCTTTAGGTTCTTAAGGCTGATGATTTTTTTTCTTTGACGTAATAACTAATAATTTTACTTGCATGTATATGCGTCTATCTTGGACTTGACAGCTCCTCCCCTCTTCAGAGCCTAACTAATAATCTTTAGTCAATCTTCAGAGCCTTTAGTTTCTTTAGTGAAGGAGAGAAGGCAGTCAATGGTACTTTTATGGCCTGTCTCACTGATTAGAACTAATTCTGTAACAAATTATGCAACCGGGTCTGATGAGAATGTATACAAAGAATTACCTTTGGCCTCTTTTCATAGACGTCGAAACATCGAATTTTCGAAACAGAATGAACTGTTGAAATCTTTGGAGGAACGGAACCATTTGCCTCCAAGGAACTTGGATCTGTATCCGAATTTACCCAAGGATCATGTCGTGATCGTGTTGTATGTTCATAATAGGCCACAATATCTCAAAGTGGTTGTTGAGAGCTTGTCTCATGTTGAGAGGATTAAGGAGACCTTACCTATAGTTAGTCAGGATGGGTATTTTGAAGAGATGAATAAGATTGTGGAAGGCATTAAATTCTGTCGGGTTAAGTAGATATATGCGCCTTATTCTCCACATATATTTCCTGATAGCTTCCCTGGTGTTTCTCCTCTAGATTGTAAGGATAAGGATGATGCAAGTGAAAAGAAGTGTTCAGGCAACCCTGATCAGTATGGGAACCATCGGTCTCCGAAGATTGTCTCTTTGAAACATCATTGGTGGTGGATGATGAACACGGTGTGGGATGGATTGAAGGAGACTAAAGCTCACTTAGGTTATATTCTCTTCATTGAAGAAGACCACTTAATTCTTCCAAATGCTTATAGGAATCTCCAGTCTCTTATAAAGCTGAAACCTGAAAAGTGTTGAAGCTATTATGCAGTTAATTTGGCTTCGTGGGATGTGAAATCTAGAGGAGAAGGTATTTCATCATTGGTTGCAGAGAGGATGGGGATATTAATCGAATTGTTTGGAAGAGAATCCATACAAGGCTGAAGAGTTTTTGTTATATTGATGAGTAATTGGGACATAACAATGTGGTCTGAGGTCTACCCTTCATTTGGAAGTCCTATATATACATTACGAGGACCTAGCAGTAGTGCCGTTCACTTTGGAAAATGTGGGCTGCATCAAGGCCAAGGGGACATAGATGCTTGTATCGATGATGGCTCTGTCAACATTGATGTCCAGAATGATGACAGAGTCATGAACATTAACTCACAGTGGGATGTTTCTTTCTATGACCATCAAGCAGGATATAAAGCTGGATTTAAAGGTTGGGAGGGCTGGGGAGATACAAGGGACCATCAGCTATGCCTGAATTTTGCTTCCATGTATCATAACTACTAACAAGTTCATCCATAGTTTTGAAGTAAAAGAGTTGTTATACCTTATATTACTCTCCCACTTTAGATGCTTGTGCTGTTCTGCCAATTTAACACAACAATCTCAGTCAATCACTCTCTTCTGTGGCATTGTAAGAGTATCTCTTATGTTCATTTACAGCGTGTTCTTTTTGGGCAGTTGTGATGGTGCTTTCATCATTATTTTTACTTGTATACTTCTTTGTCTCTTTCTTTTAGATTTTTTTTCTTGAATAGAGCCTTTTGTATTTAGATTTATCATAGAATCATCTTGAATACAATTACCTTATTGGATTCGCTCATGAGTTTGTCATGCCTTCTTTCATTCTGCATATCATCCTCAGTAGAAGCACTGAAGTCGTGGCTTGATCACTTTCTATCTATTAATGTGTGGCGATGTAGTTTTGGTATGTCTCAAAACTATTAAGTTATGCTTATTATCTTCCTAGTGATAAACATTTTACTTACTAAATGTTTGTCTTTGTACTCATTTCATAGCTACAGATTGTATCTAATCAGTGAGACAGACCATAAAAGTACAGATATCAAAATGACTTAAATCATGTTTTTGAGCATTACCTGGATGATCAGTGAGCTTTTCTTAATCTCTCTCATTCTTCTTCTATTTTGTCCAATTTTTCTCTCTTCAAAACAGAGGAAGAGTATTTGCATAAATTTTTATTTATTTATTATGATTTCATGTTTTTTTTAGCTACAACTCCCTTTTATCTACCTCAATATTTATGTTTTTTTTGTTCTCGATTTCCGGTGGTTAATTTGTTTTCCTGGGTTTTATGAAGGAAATATGAATTAGAGGAGAGAGAAATTTAAACGATCGAGTTTGGAAGGTGAGCGATCCTCAACCTTCCGCCAACGAATTTCTTCACTGTTACGACGAATTGGAGCTATTCGAATTCTTATCAAACTGGTTATCCTTTCTCTCCAAAGACTTCTGTCATCATTGCACCTTCACTCTCTCTATCCGCTCTCTCTCCTCATATATTTTCTTGCATCTCCGCCTTTTCCTTCTAAAATTATAATCTTTTTTTCTTTGAGGGGATTCTAAAATTAAAATCTTATGATGTTGTTTGCTTTTGTTTTTTGAATTAGGTTTAATTTACTCGAGTTTCTTGAATTTCTCTATTATATATGAGAAAGCCCAAATGACAGCTGCCATTTCATATATGAGAAAGTAGAGAGTAGAAAAGGAAGGGAAGATAGTGATGAGTCCTAACAAAATCTCAGGGTTCTTAAGAAGGAAGGGAAAGTTGAGTATATCATTGCCTTGCAGTGCCTTTTCTCTGTAATTATATTTTTCGGTTCCTAGAAGAGGAAAGAGATCTTTAGTTGACGAACCTTTCTTCATCCCTTGTTTATTGTATCTGAATATATGATTCTCTCATCAATCTACAAGTGCTTCTTCGAAGCTCTTTTTATTATGTTTGTTACTGTAGTACTCATTTTATAAAGCCCTCTCTTTTAGAAGTTTTATAGGCTAATTGTTAGTGATTGGGAAGCAAACATTATAGTTACTCTTTTTTCTTTGATAAGTAAAAAAGATATTGTTACTTAAGCGTAAACTGTTGGTATTACGTGGGTCATCGACTTATCTTTTCGACGAATTTAATTTACATATGACCACTTCGGTTATACACTAAGACTTTGTTCGTTTGGATTGAATTAAATTGAACTGAAATGAATTGAATAGATTAGAGGTAAAAATGGAATTCTGGAATTATAGAGAGAAACTAAACTAAATTAAAAATGTCCAAAATAACAAGGCCTAAGTCAAATTGATGATGTCTATGTTCGATGAGTGTTAAAGTAATTGGGCTCACTTAAAGTAATGATGAGATAGTGAACATTGTAAATGCTGGGTGGTTTAAATGTAGAGTATCTAAGGAGTTCTCCGTTTAGAAAATAGTTTTAAACGTCAATGTAACCTAACCGACTACGAATATCACAACATAGGTATGATTGGTTTGAGTGAAATCTAGAGGTGGATCCCTGACGTACCCGTTCCTTCAACAAACATTTCAAAGATACTGCAAATTTTACAATACAACCTTACACCACAATCTCTGATTCAACTAGGACGTCACATTTTTTAGAAGCCAGGATATTTGGTTTTGCTTGAGTTAGTTTTTCCTTTTCCTTCCTTTGCTTTTCTGCTTCTTTCACCAAATTTTGCATATTAAGCTATTCTCCACTCACTTGTAATATAATTGAATTATAAATTCTCCCTCGACTTTAGTTTAAATTTTTTTTCTCTCTCTACAACCAAATTGAGAAGAAGGTGACATGAGGTAAATAATTAAGTGAATTTCTACTAATTTTAGGTTAAAAAAGGCTAAATTATATAACCACCCTTTTTAAGATCAAGTTAGTTACCTTCTAAAGCATTCTAACATTTGCTTGAAATTGTTTGGCCTATGAAGTTACCCTCATATTTCACTTACAAGTTAGTTATCCTCTAAAGTTACCCTCATATTTCACTTACACATTGATCTCTTCTATTGTATTGAAAATTTGGGATATATCAAAAAAGTTCTTGACTTATCATTGGTGGTGTTTTTAAGGGTTAATGAAGTTTTAATTCCTTCTACTGGTTTCATAGTGCCTCCTTTCTACGTGATATTTCTTCATTTTATTTTAACTTGCACGATGTTGAGACTTGAGATATTAGTGTTATGCCTAAACATCACTTATAGTTCCATTTCAAAAACACTTCAAAGGCACGCGAGAAACCTACAAGTTAACAACAAGTTCTAAATCAAAGTTGTTACCTTAGCTATTGGAATTGCACTTCAAATAAAACTTAATTATGTATTCTCTTTTCAAATGAAATTAACGAGTAAATAAATCGTGTTTGCACACCGTACTTCATTTGTTTGCCTGATGCAACTAATACAATGTGTGTACTCAGCGTCTGTTTGGAATACGTACTAAATAGATATTTTACCACTTAAGGCTAACGGATTACAAATATCACAATTATACTATTTTGGGGCGCCGTGCGCGTAGGCGCGCGGAGCAACAACTAGTTACAATAAAAGGCATATCCTACACCACACCCCAACCTTTCCTACACTCACTCCAACTCCCTTATTCACCTTAACCTACACCACACTAACCCTTTGCTACACCACAATAGATCACCACCATCTTCCTAACCCATAACACAAACAGCACTACTCAACAGCTAGCATCACTCCACCGCAGCACCGCCATCACCCACGCCAGACACCACCTCCGCAATCTGTCCAAGCCGAAGGGAGCGGGCGCTCCTCTGTTAAATGGAGCGGTCGCTCCGTTTGAAATTGCCACAAAACAGAAGATGAGCAGAATGTATGAGCGACCCATGAGCGACCTTGGAGCGGGCGCTCAAAGCAAAACGTGTTAAAAATTCATTAAATACATCAATGGTTGTGATTGATTGAAGCTAAATCTATGGTTGAAAGGAGATTTTACAGCAGAACATATTGATTTCGACAAAAAATCAGATGCCTAGATGGATTATGATCATGCCGTTGATGAAGATTTACGATGAGGATGGACCATGGATGATGAGTGATGATGCAGCGAAGAAGACGATAAATAGGAAATGAGGGTCTGATGCTTTGTTTTGGGGGGTTTACCTTTTTTCATTTTCTTTCTTTTTCTTTTCCCCTGTGACTCTACTTCACACGTTTTTTTTCATTCTTACTTTTTTTATTTTCTTTTTCTTTTTTCTTCCATTTTTTTTATTTCATTCTTTGTTTTATATTTTCTTTTTAGGAGAGAGTTTTTTCTTTTTAGCCTAGTTTTTTTATTTGGAAAATTGGATTTTAATAATCCAACCTTTAACCGGTCTTCTTAAAACAGTCAAACTTCTCACTTTTTTTTGAACAACACAAACTTTAGGACCCAGCCACTTTCATTGGACCTAATTACTGGTGACCGGGAAAAAAAGTCAATGTATTCAGTTGACTCTTATTTTTTTGGGGGAGCAACATTTCCCCTCCTAAAACTTTAGGACCCAGCCATTGATGCTCTCTTCCTCTCTCTCTCTGAAATTTCCAACCACCACCTTCACTCTTTCGTCTTCCATGGTAGCACTTCGCTCTTTCTCTCTCTGAAATTTCTGCAAAGTGAAGTAAATTCCACAACCACCAAAGTACGAATTACAGGTAAGAACATCATCTCTAATTATTGTAGTACTGTAATCGTTTATTTTTGGAACTAAAAATTCGATCTTTACTTTGCAAGTTTAGGTAATTTGTTATTTGAGGAGATTATTCACTGAACTTGAAAATGTAAAACCCTAAACATGATTTCAACCTAAAAATTGGAAGTTAGTAAAATTTGAACCTGAAAAGTGACGACTTTGAACTTGTAAAAAAATTGTAGGGCATAATTTTGTTCTTTGATGATGCAATGACATGTAACCAATGTTGTTAAAATCGAGATTCTACTTTGAATCGAAAACAACCTTTAGAATCGAATCGTATAATCGAATAGTAGAATCGTAAGATTCTACAAACATGTATAATCAAGATATTGCACTCAATCTTCATTGAATATGCTAAAATTATAAGTTAAAAGACCTAAAAATTGGAAAAAATTGTTGTTTACTCACTATATTGGCAATAACTAACAATATTTATCTCTTATTTTCTTTGTTAGCATGATTTAAACTTGCGAGGTTTTCGCTAGCCAACAAAAATGTATAGAATCGTCTAGAATCGCGAATCGAATCGTCTATCATATTTTGAAACGTAAAATCGTAAGATTTTAAGATTTGAATCGCGATTTTAATAACTTTGCATGTAACTATTTGTGGTAGGTGAAATTTTCAATTCTTTGTTTTGAGGTTCAAAAATGGATGATTGTACTTTGAGATTCTGGCATGGTGGGCGTTTTGTCAAAGATAGAAATGGGTATTTAGTGTATATGGGGGGAATGGGTAGGACTTTCCCCATTGATCCAGATGAAATATGTATTTGGGATCTAATTGAGCTAGGTAGAAAGTGTGGTGATTACACTGACCAAGTTAGATTATTCTACCTAGTTCCTGGCATGACATTATCAACTGGATTGAGGAAGGTTTATGAAGATGATGAGGTTTTGGAAATGACTAAACTTCTTGTGCAGCAAAAGTTTATGGAGTTGTATGTCTTGCATGGTGAGAGTGATGACCCACTTAGTACTAACATCCCTATGGACACTGATGACACAACAAGCCCACCCTTTCCACATCAGCCTAAAGCTAAGAAATTAACCCCTAGGAGGGGCCCACAAAAGCCAACTCTTGCCAAAGATATTGGGCCCACAGAAGATGCTGCCACATCATCCACACCTATTCAACCCACTAGTGCTAGTCAAACATATTCCTTGTCAACACCTCTCACTGTTACCCAAACATCAACAACCAGTGACCCAAAACAAATCCCCACCTTTGCAGCTTCACCTTGCACAAGCAACCCAGAAAAAACACCCAACCTGCCCCATACTCTCACTGACCACCATAATAAAACCCCACCCACCATAAAAAGAAAACCAAGCAAAGGCAAAGCTACCCAGCTACAACAAGCTGAACCTGAAGTTGCACTTATAGGTGAATATGACTTCTATGACAATAGACCAGAAGAGCCCCTCACTTTAAGAGAACTTATAGGTGAGTATTCTAGTGAGGATTAGCTTGATCCAGATTATGTGGATGATGGTGTAAGTGATGATGAGTTTGATTCAGAAGATCTTGATTTAGATCTAGAGGATGAAGTGGTACTGAGTGAGGAAGATGATGACATTCATGAGGACTATGTACATGAGGTTCTGGGTTATGAATCTGAAACTAGTGATGATGAGTATAGGACTGCAAGGGATAGAGTAAAAAAGTGCAACAGTAGGCTGCTTAGCATAGCTCAACAACTTCAAGAAGAGGCTGCAGAGGATAAACTTGGTGCACAACAGCAACCAAATAGAGCAGTAGCTGAACAAGTGCATCATGATGGTGGATTTGTTAGTGAATATGAAGAGAGTGATGATGAAATACACACTCCACCTGATAGTGGAGAAGAAGAAGATGGGATTGGTGCAAGGAGGACTGCTAGAGCTCTTTTAGTGAGTAGTGAAACTGATTTCTCTAAGTTCAATTGGAAGGTAGGGCAGAGGTTTGCTAATAGGGTAGAGTTCAAGAAAGCTGTTGCTAAGTATGGGATATTACAAGGGAGGAATGTGAGTGTCACCATTAGCAATAGAAAGAGGGGCCAAAGGATAGGAGTCAAGTGTGTTGAAGGCTGCCCATTTTACTTGTATTCATCCTGGGATTCAAGGAGAGCAACTTTTGTGGTGAAGACAGTGAAAGGCGATCATAATTGCCATAGGAATATGAAGAAAAACAAGCAATTAAAGAGTACTTGGTTAGCTGAGCAGTTCTTGGAGGATTGTAAGGCTACACCACACTGGCCTACAAAAGAGGTTGTGGAGACTGTAAGGAGAGCTTACAAGCAGATGATCACAAGAGATTTGGCCTATAAAGTTAAGTTCTATGCACACAGGATGTTGCATGGTTCAATGCAAGGCCACTACAAGAAGCTCCTACCCTACATGAAAGCTGTTGAAGCAGCAAGCCCTAGGACTAAGTTGGAGTTAGTCACTGATAACTCAAAGTCTCCTCCAGTCTTCCAAAGGTTATTCACCTGCTATGAGGGTCTCCAGAGGGGTTGGTTAGAAGGTTGTAGGAGAGTAATTTGTGTAGATGCATGTTTCTTGAAAACATTCTTGGGAGGTCAATTACTATCTGCTGTGGGGAGAGATAGTAATGATCAAATGTTTCCCATTGCCTGGGCAGTAGCTGAAGGGGAGAATAACAACAGCTGGGAATGGTTTTTCACCAACCTTCAACAATGTCTTCAGCTTGGAAGTGGAACTGTTTGACAATAATCTCAGATGAGCATCAGGTATGTGGTAGTTTTCTGCTTATCTTTTTGTCTACTACTGCTACTAATTCTGTGAGATGCTATATTAGTGTTGGTTAGTGCTGGTTAATGCAACTTAATTAGTGCTGGTTAATGCAACTTGATTAGTGTTGGTTAGTGCTGCTAATGATGCTATATTAGTGCTGTTACATGCTGCTAATGTTGTAATTAGTGCTGGTTATTACTTGTAATGTTGTTGTAATTAGTGTTGGCTAGTGCTTGTAATGTTGTAATTAGTGCTAGTATAGTGTAGTCCCATGTTTAGTCATCTGTTTTAGTGTATAATTAGTGTTGTTTGTTTTTTTGGAAGGCCATCTTGAATGGAGTTGCAAGTGTACTGCCAGATGCAGAGCATAGACATTGTGCAAGGCACATCTTTGCTCTGTGGCACAAGTCCTTTAGAGGGGATGAGATGAAACTCTTGTTTTGGAAAATAGCTAAGGCTTATAATGTTGCTGACTACAATGATGCACTAGAGGAACTAGCTGAGTTAAACCCAGATGTAGCTACTGCATTCAAGGCATACAACCCTAAATGCTTCTGTAGGGCTTTCTTAGATACTAGTGTGAAGACAGATGCCATAACTAGTAATATGGGTGAGACTTTTAACGGTTACATCATAAATGCTAGGACAAAGCATCTGATATATATGTTAGAGGATATAAGAGTTGCTTTAATGCAAAGATTAGTCCTGAAAAGACAAGAAATGACCAAGTGTACTTCAGTGCTTTGCCCTAGGATCCAAGCCAAGTTAGATTTGGAGAAAGTTAAGGCTGCTGATTGTGATGTGTTGCCATCAACAGATACTTTGTTCAATGTGCAGTATTACCTTGATAAGTTGAATGTGGATTTGGAATCCAAGACTTGTACCTGCAGAAAATGGGATATGTTAGGCATCCCTTGCAGGCATGCCATAGCTTGCATCTACTTTGTTCACAAAGAAGCTGAGGACTTTGTGCATGACTGTTACAAGAGGGAGGTCTATTTAAGGGCATATGCTGGTTCCATACCTCCTGTGGAAGGTGAGAAGCACTGGCCTAGGATAGAAAGCAATATCAGCTCACCTCCAATTAAAATTGGACCTGGCAGACCTAGGTTGAACAGGAGAAAGGACCCATTTGAAGACCCTAAAAAGCCTGGTAAGCTTACTAGGCATGGTATGGAGATGACATGCAGTCTCTGCCATACCAAGGGCCATAACAAATGAAGGTGCCCCAATAGAGACACTGCTTCAGGTGTTGTGCCTCCACCAAAAAGGGCTAAGGGGAGACCAAGAAATGATGGACCAACCACTGCTTCAACATCAGATGCTACTGCACACTTGGATTCTACAGCACAACCATCAAGATTAGGAAGAGGTGGGAGAATGATTAGAGGTGGCAGAGGTTCTAGAGGGGGTGGGAGAGGAAGAGGAAGAGGAAGAGGAAGAGGGGAAAGTGGAGGACATCCTGAAGATAATGGAGGAAGGAGAGGCAGAGGAGGAAGGAGGGGAGGTAATGGAGGCAGGGGAGGTGTCCCTCATGCTAGGACTGCATCAATCAATAATGTGAGTCCTACATTTTGTTAACTTTCTTTTATCATCAGTTTGTGTAGTATGTATTTCATTGAACTTAAACTAACTGTTGTATTATGTATTTTTTGAAGCTATCTCAGGCTTCCACAGTTGACCAAGCAACACAGTAGCTACTATGGATCTCAAGGAAGCATATGAAGCTTCCATAGTTGACCAAGCTTCTTCAGATCATTTTTTGCCAAGTTCATTTACTGTTGCTCTATTTGTTAATGATACAATGAATTGAGATCATTTTTTGCAAAGTTCAGTCCTACATTATGTTGTTGTTTTGTAATGATACAGTGAATTCTATTTGATACCCAATTTAGGGTTGGACAATGAAATGGTTTTTGAGACAAATTTTTTTCCATTACCACAATAACAACTTACACTTCATTTCATTATCACACTTACAATTTTGCATCACTTCTACCCAAACCCCTTAATTTGCATTCTAACCCAATCATAATTTTGCATCAAACCTAGCCTATTCAAACATAACTACTTCAAATAACATATCAAAATGACAAATAAAATCCAAGAATACATCAAAGCCATAGAGAAGTTCTTCTCATTCCTATTGCACCTCAACACCTCCACACGCAATTCACTAAGTTCAGTCTTCATCTCCTGCACATCTTCTTCCAGGCTTTCCTTCTTCATCTTCATTTTTTTTTATTTTTTCATCAAGTAACATCTTCTGGTACTCCAACTCAGCAATGGTAGTATCCCTCTCTAGAAGTTGAAACTGGAGGTCCCTAATATCATTCCTTTCATCCAGATTGGACTCATTCACCCACCTGAAAAAATCGCAACATTGATCAGGCCACTTAGGGCATCCAAGGAACTGCCTCCCACAATTTGAACCTTTCTTTGCAATTCGCACAACAGCAGCAACCCCACATTTGCACTTCACCCTTTCACTCAGTGAGTTTGTTGAAGAACCTGAGTCATTACCTTTCATGGTGCGATAATTTTTTGTGCAGAAAATGTGAGAAGAAGAGAGAGAAAGAAAATGGGGAAATAAGACTTCTTTTAGGGAGATAATATAAAGGAAAGAAAAAGAAAAGAGAAATAAAAGAGAAATAAAGGAAAGAATCAATATTACCGTTATTTTACCTGCTAGGAAGTAATGGTAACCTTTTGTTTCAGGTAATCATTTAATGAGGTCCAATAAAAGTGGTTGGGTCCTAAAGTTTGTGTTGTTCAAAAAAAAGTGAAAAGTGGGACTGTTTTAAGAAGATCGGTTAAAGGTTGGATTATTAAAATCTAATTTTCCTTTTTATTTTCACCACTCTTAGTTTTTAGGGTTTTAAGGAGGTTTAGCCTCCATAGATTAGTTTAGGAAGAAAAGGGAGAAAACTCAAAGAAAGATGGAAGATTGTAGATTCAAGGGTGACATTTGTATCGAAACTTTCAACCATTAATCAATGAGCATTTCTTACTCTATCTCCTCTTTTATTGTTTTATTTTCATTGTTTTTCTTAGATTAGTTGTTCTTGATTAGTTTAATTATTTATGATTTATTTTATTTAGTTTAATGTTAGATTAATGATTATTATCATGTTATTAAAGTTTAATTTCTCTAACGTCCTCATTTTTGTATTTATGGAGTAGTTTGTTGGTGTTTGGGTGAAAAAACCCAACCATGATTGAATTGGGCATTTGAAATTGGATTTAGAGATTTGTGTGATTAAATTATTGCTTGTTTAGCTCTTCTAATCTATGTTGCATTCTCTTTGATCACTTAAATGTCGTATTAGATGGAGTTGATTGATTTAGGTTGGCATGAGAGTGTGACCTATTGATTTCTATTATTGACTTGGGTTACCTTGAACCTCGGGATATGTTAGTAATGGATGAGAGTCCTTATTTGATGTCTTTGAGGATTTCTCCGCCTATGAGAGTAGGATGGGAGTTGTGTGTTGGGTCAATAGCTAATTCAAGTAGTGTTCATGTATTATCTCTATGTTTGATATTCTTATGCCTGTTTCATGATTGGTGTTTAATCCCATCTCCTAACTTTAGTTATCTTTGATATTTAGCTTTTTGGTAGTTCTTAGTTGGTTATTGACAATTTCCGACTTGATTCCGCCTAGCTTATTGTTTTATCAATACATTTTGGTGTTCCTTACTCCCTGTGGATTTCGACCCTTACTTATCACTTTACCTAGTTTAGTGATTTAGTTAGGTTTTGTTTGATTTTAGGAGGCTAGTAACGACCTAGTTTTTCCTATACCAGTGCTTGAATTTTTTTCGAAACAGAAACTTGATTTTCTTCGGCATAAGAGTCAAAATTTGAACATTAGACATACGAAGTATATAATTGTTTTTAGTTGCAAAATTTGATTGGTTTAGTTTCTGTCACTAAGGGCTTGTTCTCCCCAACTTATTTTCAGTTCAGTTCAATTCAGTTATGTTCAATGCAGTTCAATTCAGTTCAGTTCAGTTCAGTTGTTTTATGCCGAAAAGAACAGACCCTAAGTCTCTCACCAATTATTTTGTTTTTTTTTTCTTTTCAAAGTTAAATTATATGAACAAAATAGAAATTTTATTGAATTTATTTATGATTTCTAATATTATAATTTTTTGGTTGATTTTTGAATTAAGTACATTATTTCATAAATTGTAAAGAAAGTGGACGCTTTGATTTCAAGTCAATTTTTTCATAGGTTGTAGTTTGTAAGTGAATTTTTAAATTTTTGTAAAGTTTTCTCATTTTAGTGATTTGCATAACGTAAATCATGCAATTTTTTTAGTTGACTTGTGAGTGATTGTTATAATTATATTTTTTGTATTTTTGTTTGAAGCCTCCTTTGATTTGTAACTGAATTTGTAATTTAGAATGGGAAGGGGGTAACATAGTCTCTTCATACGGGGACACCATAGCTCCCCCCTTCCCTTATATAATAGAGGTATGTTGTACTTTAGTTCTTGAATGATATTTTACATAAACCTTTTTACCTTGATAATAAATCGTTATTATATAATAGAAAAAGATAGGTCCAAATATATGCAAAAGTTTCATTATACATAGGGAACACTATAAAAGTATAAATATTTTTTTTCCTTGTCTAATTTCTAAATTTCAATTTCACTACAAATACACCTTTATTTTTTTTATCATGACCCACCATTAATTGTGAATGGTTCTTGAAAATAGTGATTTGTAACTAAATTTTTGTAAATGTTTTTGTATGTATCGACATTCTAGGTTATTAGTTTTAGTTTGTATGCTAATTTTAAGTTTTAATAAAGTTTCCTGATTATTTGAGTGATTTGCGTGATTTTTATAACGTGATTTTCTCAATTGTATGAGTGATTTGTAAAAAAATTTCTTCTAAGTGATTTGTGAGTGAGTGTTGTAAATTAATTTTCAGCAGTTTTTTTTTAGTGCCGATTATGATTTTGACATTCCTTTTGTAATTTAGAAAGGGAAGGGGGCAAAATAGGCATTTCAAAAGAGGACACCATTGCTCCCCCTTCCCTTATATAATAGAGGTGAGGTGGTGGTAGTGGTGGTAGTGGTGGTAGTAGTGGTAGTAGTCATGACTCTACAATTTTTTGCACGCGATGCGTGCTTGAATTTTTTTCAAACAGAAACTCAATTTTCTTCGGCATAAGAGTCAAAATTTGAACATTAGAGATACAAAGTATAATTGTTTTTAGTTGTAAAATTTGATTGGTTTAGTTTCTGTCACTTAAGTCTCTCACCATTCTTTTTTTTTTTTTTTTTTTTTTTACTTTTCAAAGTTAAATTCTATGAATAAAATAGAATTTCTTTTGAATTTATTTATGATTTCTAATATTATAATTTTTTAGTTGAAGTTTGAATTAAATACAGTACTTCATAAATTGTATAGAAAGTAGACACTTTGATTTTAAGTCAAATTTTTTATAGGTTGTAGTTTGTAAGTGAATTTTTAAGTTCTTGTAAAGTTTTCTCATTTTAGTGATTTGCATAACGTAAATTATGCAATTTTATGATTTTAGTTGACTTGTGAGTGATTATTATAATTATATTTTTGATATTTTTGTTTGAAGTCCCCTTTAATTTGTAAGTGAATTTGTAATTTAGAATGAAAAGAGGGTAAGATAGTCTCTTCATTCGGGGACACCATAGCTCCCTTCTTCCCTTATATAATAGAGATGTGTTGTATTTTAATTCTTGAATGATATTTTATATAAACCTTTTTACCTTGATAATTCATCGCTATTATATAATAGAAAAAAACGTCCAAATATATGTAAAAGTTTCATTATATATAGGAAACACTATAAAAAAGTAAATAATTTTTTTCCTTGTCTAATTTATAAGTTCTGATTTCACTACAAATACACCTCTATTTTTTATCATGACCCACCATTAATTGTGAATGTTTCTTGAAAATAGTGATTTGTAAGTAAATTTTTGTAAATGTTTTTGTATGTATTGACGTTCTAGGTTATTAGTTTTAGTTTGTATATTAATTTTAAGTTTTAATAAAGTTTCTTGATTATTTGAGTGTTTTGCGTGATTTTTATAACTTGATTTTCTCAATTGTATGGGTGATTTGTAAAGTTTCTTCTTTTAGCACCACCACCACTACTACCACTACTACCACCATTATCCAAATTATCCAAGGACAACTTAGGGTTTAACCAATGTAGATTTCCCCATCATGACTGCATGAATGGTCAATTAACCAAAGATTGAGCTGGGGGTGAGAGTACGAGTATGATAAGGAATCAATTCACTCATTGCTGGCCTCTACTTAATATTGATTCATGTCAAGATTTATGCAATTAAACAGCCATATAATATGTTAATGCAGTCTAAAAATTAATCTATGTTGGTTCACTAAACACACAAAAGACTATTTTTTTTGGTGATATGTTATTATGCAATCAATTTACAGTGAACCTAATCCAATTGTCCAAATTATCTGCATTTAGCATTGGAATATATTTAGGTCTTTGATTAACAAAAATAAACATGTAAAGGGATAAAAACATTAAGTCATACAATATTGTGTGCACATGGATAAAAATATAATAAAAAAGGAACTAAAAAGATGGGATAAGAATATACGGAATAGCGTGAATTTTCTTAAGATATACGTTATGAAAAATAAATTGGAATTGACCCTTAGGATAGTATACCTTTGTCGCTTTGGTCTTATGTAATGACATACATGATGAGCAATCTTACTTGAAGCTTCAATGCAAATCAATATGGATTTAAATGTATGAATATGTTGGATATGAGTTTGAATGTGTATTGTTAAGTGTATAATATATATATATATATGTATATATATATATATATATAATATATATATAATATATATATATATATATTATATATATATAAAAGTGAGTTCATATGAGAATGCATACTTACGTGAGAAATGAGAATGAATTTTATGTGATATAACTCTTATGAGTAAGTGATGTAATTCTAATGAAAAAATGATGTAACTCCAAAAAAAAGAAAATTAGAAAAAAAAGAAATATATATATATAGGGTTGGGATCCGGTGAGAATAAGTCCTTATGTGAGAACACTTTTTTATGTGAGAATGAATCTCATCCGTAAGTTACCAAGAGAATCAAGAAATCGACAGAGCAACTAAGCCTGCAAAACTATGAGAAAATATCATAGTGACCATATATTATATCATAATAATCAATTTATCACATGTTTATAGAAATTAGTCAAGAAAAAAAATATTATTTACTATTTCCATATCATGGTGACCCCCTGCTATATCATAGTGACCCTCTGCTGTATCATAATTCCAACACAACCCTCTGCTATATATCATAGTGACCCTCTGTTGTATCATATATAGTAACCAACACAACCCTCTGCTACATATCATAGTGACCCTCTGCTGTATCATAGTAACCAACACAATATCTAGAAAAAATAATGTGGAATCCGCAAATAATCGAACTAAAACTCCATGAACGACGATACAGAGGAGAAAGAAAGAGAAGATAGAGAGAGAAAAAAAGTAGCGTGAGAGGGATGGGGAAGAAGGGGGTAAGGGTGAAACTAAATTACGAAAATGCCATTACTCATAAGTGTATTTAGGATGATTATATTAGATTAGATTCAAAGGTCCAGATTTATTCTCACAAGAGCCCTCCTCTCTCTCTCTCTCTCTCTCTCTCTCTCTCTCTCTCTCTCTCTCTCTCTCTCTCTCTCTCTCTATCTATATATATATATATATATATATATATATATATATATATATATATATATATATATATATATATAAATATATATTATATATAAGGGAAGGGGGGAGCAATGGTGTCCTCTTTTGAAACGCCTATCTTGCCCCCCTTCCCTTTCTAAATTACAAAAGAAATGTCAAAATCAAAATCGGCACCCAAAGAAAACTACCTAAAATAAATTTACAACACTCACTCACAAATCACTTAAAGGAAGAAACTTTACAATTCACCCATACAATTGAGAAAATCACGTTATAAAAATCACGCAAATCAATCAAATAATCAGAAAACTTTATTAAAACTTAAAATTAACATACAAACTAAAACTAGCTAATAACTTAGAACGTCAATACATACAAAAATATTTACAAAAAGTTATTTACAAATCACTATTCTCAAGAACCATTCACAATTAATGGTAGGTCATGATATAAAATAGAGGTGTATTTGTAGTGAAATCAGAATTTAGAAGTTAGACAAGGAAAAAAAATATTTACTTTTTATAGTGTTTCCTATATATAATGAAACTTTTGCATATATTTGGACCTATTTTTTTCTATTATATAATAGCGATTAATTATCAAGGTAAAAAGGTTTATGTAAAATATCGTTCAAGAATTAAAGTACAACATATCTTTATTCTATAAGGGAAGGGGGGGAGCTATGGTGTCCCCGAATGAAGAGACTATGTTACCTTCTTCCCATTCTAAATTACAGATTCACTTACAAATCAAAGGGGGTTCAAACAAAAATATCAAAAATATAATTATAACAATCACTCATAAGTCAACTAAAATCATAAAATTGCATAATTTACGTTATGCAAATCACTAAAATGAGGAAACTTTACAAAAACTTAAAAATTCACTTACAAACTACAACCCATGAAAAAATTGACTTGAAATTAAAGTGTTTACTTTCTTTACACTTTATGAAGTATTGTACTTAATTCAAAATCAACTAAAAAGTTATAATATTAGAAATCATAAATAAATTCAATGAAATTTCTATTTTTTCATAGAATTAACTTTGAAAAGTAAAAAAAAAAAAAAAAGAATGGTGAGAGATTTAAGTGACATAAACTAAACCAATCAAATTTTGCAACTAAAAACAATTATAATTCGTATGTCTAATGTTCAAATTTTGACTCTTATGCCGAAAAAATTCGAGTTTCTGTTTCGAAAAAAATTCAACCACGCATCGCGTGCAAAAAATTCTAGTAATATATAAAGTAAGGGGGAGCAATGGTGTCCTCTTTTGAAATGCCTATTTTGCCCTCCTTCCCTCTCTAAATTATTAAAGGAATAATGTCAAAATCAAAATCGGCACTCAAAGAAAACTACCGAAAATTAGTTTACAACTCACTCACAAATCACTTAAAAGAAGAAACTTTACAAATAACTCATACAATTGAGAAAATCACGTTATAAAAATCACGCAAATCACTCAAATAATTAGGAAACTTTATTAAAACTTAAAATTAACATACAAATTAAAACTAATAACCAAGAACGTCAATACATACAAAAACATTTACAAAAATTTACATGCAAATCACTATTCTCAAGAACCATTCACAATTAATGGTGGGCCATTATAAAAAATAAAGGTGTATTTGTAGTGAAATCAGAATCTAAAAGTTAGACAAGGAAAAAAATTATTTACTTTTTTATAGTATTTCCTATATATAATGAAACTTTTAAATATACTTGCACCTATCTTTTTCTATTATATAATAACGATTAATTATCAAGGTAAAAAAGTCTATGTAAAATATCATTCAAGAATTAAAGTACAACATATCTCTATTATATAAGGGAAGGGGGGAGTTATGGTGTCCCCGAATAAAGAGACTATGTTACCCCTTTTCCATTCTAAATTACACATTCACTTACAAATCAAAGGGGATTTCAAACAAAAATACCAAAAATATAATTACAACAATCACTCACAAGTCAACTAAAATCATAAAATTGCATAATTTACGTTATCCAAATCACTAAAAGAAACTTTACAAAAACTTAAAAATTCACTGACAAACTACCACCTATGAAAAATTTGACTTGACATCAAAGTGATCACTTTATTTACAATTTATGAAGTATTGTACTTGATTCAAAAATCAACTAAAAAATTATAATATTAGAAATCACAAATAAATTCAATAAAAAATTTTATTTTATTCATAGAATTTAACTTTGAAAAGTAAAAAAAAAAAACCAAAAAAATGGTGAGAGACTTAAGTGACAGAAACTAACCAATCAAAATTTGCAACTAAAAACAATTATACTTCATATGTCTAATGTTCAAATTTTGACTCTTATGCTGAAGCAAATCGAGTTTCTATTTCAAAAAAAAATTCAAGCACGCATCGCGTGCAAAAAATTCTAGTATATATACAGAGGCAGGATCATGTGAGAAAAGAAATTAGGTGAGAAATGAGAAAGAATCACTGCCCTTAGATTAGATCCTGTCAACGGCCAAGATTTAGAAACTAATGTTAACTTTAAACTACCTGTTTTCATCCTTTCCGTGCAAAACCTATTTTTCTCTCTCCTCTAAACTCCTTCTTCCAAAAACGTCGTATATTCCCTCCCATCTCCAACTGCACATCTCTCTTCTCATATTCTTTTTGTCAAGAAATTTCATGGAATCCATTACCGCATCGCAGGAAGGTTAGTCTATATTCATGAACATGTATGCTTTTTTTTTTCCAAAATTTAAATGAAATTTTCGCAATTCGTATTTAGTGTATATCAAATGTTTGTAATCTGAAATTTTCGCAATCAAATAGCTGATGGTATTATTTCGCAATTCGTCTTTAGTGTATATCATATGTTTATAATCTGAAATTTTCGCAATCAAATGGTTGATGGCTGATGGTATTATTTCGTGCAAAGAAGTTAATGAATTTATCGCAGTAAAGCTATTGCTTCGTTCGCATTCATGAACGTCACCAAATATTAGAGTGTGATTTTTATTTGGATACTAGCAGTAGACTCACTTGCTTTTCATAAGATTTATGCAATTTTTGGATGTAAACAGTGAATCAATTTTGAGGATGTAAAACAGTGAATCAATTTGGTTTAGTAAGGAATATCAACTTTGAGGATATTTGTGTGATATTTTTACGTAGGAAAAGGGGAAAAAAGGGAAGGTTTGTTCATATATTTCATACTAGCATTTTTTGCACGCGATGCGTGCTTGGATTTTTTTCAAACAAGAAACTCGATTTTATTCGACGTATGTAAAAGTCAAAATTTGAACATTAGACATACAAAGTATAATTGTTTTTATTTACAAAATTTAATTGGTTCAATCTCTGTCACTTAAGTATCTGACCAGCCTTTATTTTTTTACTTTTCAAGGTCAAAATTCTATGAACAAAATAGAAATTTTATTGAATTTATCTATGATTTTTAATATTATAATTTTTTAGTTGATTTTTGAATTAAGTACATTACTTCATCTATTGTGAAGAAAGTGGACACTTGGATTTCAAGTCAAATTTTTGTGAGTATGTATTGACGTTGTAGTGTATTGGTTGTAGTTTGTAAGTTAATCTTTTGGTTTTTGTAAAGTTTCATCATTTGAGTGATTTGTATAATGTAAATTATGCAATTTTATGATTTTAGTTGACTTGTAAGTGATTGTTATAATTTTATTTTCAGTATTTTTATTTGAATCTCCCTTTGGTTTGTAAGTGGATTTGTAATTTAGAAAGGAAAAAAGATAAAATAGTCTCTTCATTCGGGGATATCATAGCTCCCACCTTCCCTTATATAATAGAGATATGCTGTACTTTAATTCTTGAATGATATTTTACATAAACCTTTTTACCTTGATAATTAATCGATATAATGTAATAGAAAGAGATAAGTCCAAATATATGTAAAAGTTTCATTATATATAGGAAACACTATGAAAAAGCAAATAATTTTTTTTCTTGTCTAACTTCTAAATTATGATTTCACTACAAATACACCTCAGTTTTTTTTTCCTTGTCTAACTTCTAAATTTTGTTTGCACACATTGATTTTTAAAAATTTCCATCATTTCAAACTTTGTCCTTTTCTAAATTTTAAAACTTTGAGCTTCAATTATATTTGAAATGAAATTTTTATTTTTTCATACACAATTTGATATTGGAATTTTTTTTAGAAAAACAAAAATCGTTACTTTTTGCAAATTAATTTTGTTTTTTTTTTCTGAAAATGGATTTTTGCAAAAAATTATTCGCAAAAAGTTTGATATTGTTTTGTTTTTCAAAATTTATTTCTGAACATGAATTTTTTGCAAAAGTTTCGCGCAAAAATTTAAATATTTTATTTTTAGAAAAAACTAAATTTGTTTTATATGAAAATGAATTAAATTTAAGTCTGATTGTATAAAAGCCCTTTTGAACTCATTGTTGTCATCTCCATTTTTTTTAACTACATAACAGTCAACTAATTTTCTATTGTTTATTTCAACTAATGTGAAATAATTTTGAAGGTTAAAATAATTCACTAGTGGAAAAATGAAGAAGGGTTGCGCTAAAAAAGGCATGTAGGGCTGCGCTTTTTGACAGCAGCCCTTTCAGTAGCAGCCCTTCACTTTTTAAGTAGGGCTGCGCTAGAAAGCGCAGCCCTTAAGCTAGAAGGGTTGCGCTAGTTAGGAAAAAGCGCAGCCCTTCTAGCCCAGAAGGGCTGCGCTAGTTAGGAAAAATCGCCAGCCCTTCGGGCTAGAAGGGCTGCGCTTTTTCCTAACTAGCGCAGCCCTTCCTACCAAAAAAAAAAATAAAAAAAACAAAAAAAAAATTTGTCATTTTTTTACTCATAATCTCACATTTTCTGAAATTAAACAGAAAAGAAGAGAAGCGAAACGAAAATACTAAACCCAAAACAATAAAAAGAATGAAACGAAAATGAAAAAAAGGAACAAAAACTAATATACAAAGAGAAGTATACAAGAAGTATACAAGAACATTAATCAAAACAAATGAAAATACAAGAAATTATATACAAAGAGAAGTATACAAGAACATTAATCAAAATAAACAAAGAGAAGTATACAAGAATAACATTAATCAAAATAAACAAAGAGAAGTATACAAGAATAACATTAATCAAAATAAACAAAGAGAAGTATACAAGAACATTAATCAAAACAAAGAGAAGTATACAAGAACATTAATCAAAATATATAAACAAAGAGAAGTATACAAGAACATTATAGATCTGAAAAAATACAAGAACTACAACCTAATAATGTTTAAATACATAAAACAAAACCCAAATACATAATTTAAAAAAAAAAAAATTCGGAAAAACTTAAAATGGCTATTTGGAGGCTTAAACGAACTCGGATGGCTTAAAAAGCCTAAACGTCACAGCATAGCGTGATGTGATTTGGACTCGTTCCGCTTCCGAAAAGGTATCACAATAGGCAATCGGACTCCGTCGCCATGTTTAGTGCAAATCATTTCAAGGTTTTTGTCGCAAATGTTTATGGGAGTTTTTGAGAGAGAGAGAGAGATGAGAGAGAAGATAGGATGAGAGAGAAGGAGGAAAGGAATAATGAGGGACGTGAGAGAATGAGGGATAATATATTTGACGAATCCCCGCTCAATATTTCAAAGCCCGCGATTCCGAAATTTCAAATTTTTTCAGGAAGGGCTGCGCTTTTTTAAAAAAGCGCAGCCCTACTAAGCAGAAGGGCTGCGCATTTTAAAAAAGCGCAGCCCTTCACTTAGTAGGGCTGCGTTTTTATAAAGCGCAGCCCTTCTTACCTACAGAAGGGCTGCGCTTATTTAAAAAAGCGCAGCCCTACTAGTGAAGGGCTGCGCTTTTTTTAAAAAGCGCAGCCCTTCTGCTTAGTAGGGCTGCGCTTTTTTAAATAAGCGCAGCCCTTCACTAGTAGGGCTGCGCTTTTACGAAAAGCGCAACCCTTCCTGCGCAGCCCTTTATGTTTTTTTCCCTAGTGATTATGTACCTTTTTGGAAGTTCCCAAATTGTGCCGATGGATGAATGTGTGATATCACCGTCAAAATCTTATGTTTTTTTTCAAATTTGTGTTTATAGGTAACTTTTGTGAGTAATTGTGAATGGTTCTTGAGAACAGTAACTTGTAAGTAAATTTTTTGTAGTAAATGTTTTTGTGTGTATTGACGTTCTAGGTTATTAGTTTTACTTTGTATATGTTAATTTGAAGTTTTAATAAAGTTTCTTGATTATTTGAATGATTTGAAACATGATTTTCTTAATTGTATGAGTTATTTGTAAAGTTTCTTCTTTTAAGTGATTTGTGAGTGATTTGTGAGCGAGTGTTGTAAATTAATTTTCGGTAGTTTTCTTTGAGTCTCGATTTAATTTTGAGATTCCTTTTGTAATTTAGAAAGGGAATGGGGCAAAATAGTCAGTTCAAAAGAGGACACCATAGTTCCCCCCTTCCCTTATATAATAGAGATTTTGCAAACTAATCTTCACCTTCTAATTAGAGTTGTAGTAGTATTTGATAAGAGTTATACGAATTACTAATTAGAGTTATTTTGAGTAGTCATAAGAGTTATAATTATAGGTATAGCATTATTTGGTATGTACGTCTTATTTAGAGTTATAGGTTTATTTGATAAGAGTTATAGGAATTACTAATTAGAGTTATAGGAGTATTTGACATGTCATAAGAGATGTAATTATAGTTATGGCATTTCTTATTATGTAGGTTCTAATTAGAGTTATGGGAATATTTGATTAGAGTTATATGAAATAATTCGTATTTTGCAAACTAATGTTAACCTTCTAATTAGAGTTGTAGTAGTATTTAATAAGAGTTATAGGAATTACTAATTAGAGTTATAGGGGTATTTTGAGTAGTCATAAGAGTTATAATTATAGTTATAGCATTATTTGGTATGTACGTCTTAATTAGAGTTATAGGTTTGTTTGATAAGAGTTATAGGAATTACTAATTAGAGTTATACGATTATTTGACATGTCATAAGAGATGTAATTATAGTTATGGCATTTCTTGATATGTACGTTCTAATTAGAGTTATAGGAATATTGGATTAGAGTTATATGAATTACTAATTAGAGTTACATGAATATTTGACTAGTGATAAGAGTTCCAATTATAGTTATGGTATTACTAATTACATGGCAAGACTTCTTTTTATGACTTAAAGTGAGCTTATACTTTGCTTAATACTTTGCATTCTTGGACTGGAATCAAGTGTTTAGTGCCTATGCTTAACTAACTTTAGCAAGTTAGTTTGTATTCTTAGAACCTTTTAGATTACTTTGTGGTGTGACTTATTCAAGTAGTTTAGAAGTTGCTCTTCAGTCGAGCTTGTGGATTCAAGTCATTGATTGTCTATTTTATTAAGTTTCCGTCAAGGCTCAGTGCGATACTCAGTGCCTTGATCAGTGCCACCCTTAGGCTCCGTTTGGTAGGGCGTAAAACGTTTTACCGGAAAACTGTTTTCCTCTATTTTCAGTTTTACATTGTTTGGTTGGCAAAAGAGTGTAAAACCATTTTTCCTTGGGGTAAAATTACTCTCTCAATGATGGAAAACCATTTTCCTTTCAAAATGAAGGGAAAACTATTTTCCTTATCTCTCTTGTACACTTCTCTCACTACCTCCTTACTTTCCCTTTCATTTTTCTTTCATTTCATCATTTTTCTTACATTGAACCAAACAACGGAAAACTAATTTTGGAATTGTGTTTTTCATTGTAAATTGTTTTCTATGAAAATCATTTTACATTGAAAATATATATATATATATATATATATATATATATATGAACGAATTTTATCCTTTAAAATTCGAAATTAACTACATTTGGGAATAAAAATTTGATTTTCGAAATATCTTTTAAAAATTAATTATTGAGAATAATTAATATTAAAATATAAAAAAATTCAATTAATTTTCAGGATAATTAATACAATCTATCCAAAGAACTAGAGTTATATGACTTTATATCTGTATTGCTGTACATTCCTTAAGTGAGTTATATGACTTATATGACTTACATTCCAGTTCAATTGAATAGTTGCTCTTCAAGCCCATATCAATTATTGGGAGTTATGTTTGCTTTACAATAGATTATATAAGGGCGAGCCTGGCCCAAAAACCAGGTTTGGGCAATTCTGCCCCAAACTGACTGCCCCACATTTTTTACATTTTGGGCCTGAAATATGTTAGTGCCGTGTAGAATCGGAATTTCAAATTAACCTGACCCGATTTTAGCGAATTTGGATTGGAATTTTCAAACCGAAAATTAAGCTAAAATGCTGACTGTCACTCACATTATATTCATACTAGAATTTTTTGTACGCGATGCGTGTTTGATTTTTTTTTTGAAACATAAACTCAATTTTCTTCGGTATAAGAGTCAAAATCTAACATTAGACATACGAAGTATAATTGTTTTTAGTTGCAAAATTTGATTGGTTTAGTTTCTGCCACTTAAGTCTCTCACCATTCTTTTTGTTTTGTTTTTTTTTTTTTAACTTTTCAAAGTTAAATTCTATGAACAAAATAGAAATTTTATTGAATTTATTTATGATTTCTAATATTATACTTTTTTAGTTGATTTTTGAATTAAGTACAGTACTTCATAAATTGTAAAGAAAGTAGACACTTTGATTTCAAGTCAATTTTTTCATAAGTTGTAGTTTGTAAGTGAATTTTTAAGTTTTTGTAAAGTTTCCTCATTTTAGTGATTTGCATAACGTAAATTATGCAATTTTATGATTTTAGTTGATTTGTGAGTGATTGTAATAATTATATTTTTGATATTTTTGTTTGAAGCCCCCTTTGATTTGTAAGTAAATTTGTAATTTAGAATGGGAAGGGGTAACATAATCTCTTCATTCGGGGACACCATAGCTTCCTCCTTCCCTTATATAATAGAGATATGTTGTACTTTAATTCTTGAATGATATTTTACAAAAACCTTTTTACCTTGATAATTAATCACTATTATATAATAGAAAAAAATAGGTCCAAATATATGTAAAAGTTTCATTATATATAGGAAACACTATAAAAAAGTAAATATTTTTTTTCCTTGTCTAACTTCTAATTCTGATTTCACTGCAAATACACCTCTATTTTTTTTATCATGACCACCATTAATTGTGAATGGTTCTTGAGAATAGTGATTTGTAAGTAAATTTTTGTTAATGTTTTTTGTATGTATTGACGTTCTAGGTTATTAGCTAGTTTTAGTTTGTATGTTAATTTTAAGTTTTAATAAAGTTTCCTGATTATTTGAGTGATTTGCGTGATTTTTATAACGCGATTTTCTCAATTGTATGGGTGATTTGTAAAGTTTCTTCTTTTAAGTGATTTGTAAGTGAGTGTTGTAAGCTGATTTTGATTTTGACATTCCTTTTATTTGTAATTTAGAAAGAGAAGGGGGGCAAAATAGGCGTTTCAAAAGAGGACACCATTGCTCCCCTCTTCCCTTATATAATAGAGATCTAGTAATCTAACTGAGTATATTAACTAATTATTTCCTCCGTTTAATAATACTCGATACACTTTTTATTATGGGATGTTTCATATTACTTGCTACACTTCTTTTTTGGTAATAAACTCTCTCTATCTCTCTTCTCTCACATGGGTCCCTTCTCTTTTTTTACTCTCTACCTCTCTGTTCTCCAAAAATTGCCTACAAATCCGTGAATTGAGAAGTGTAGCGAGTAATATGAAATGGAGGAAGTACATGGACTTTGGAGTTATTCAAAGTCAAAATTAAAATAGACAAAAAGCAAGAAAGCAACACATCACTTGTTATGGTGCCTACACTAGTATCATATACTCCATTACATTTCTAATCTTATCTTATTCTTGTCATCTTGTATGGTGCCACACCATGTATGAAGACTCATCTCTCTGGCCATGTGCTTTTGCAAGCTGCATTATACAGAATGTTTCCCATAAATTAACTATGATGTTTAAACATTTGTTTTTTTTTTTGACAGTTTAAACAAATTTAGTATTTTTTTTTTGTATTTGGGCATTTGGCTAAACAAATTTAGTATTTTAGCAAATGAAAATTGATTCAAACAGGACGTTACTGTTATATAACAGCACGATTCAAGTTTTTTAATTTAATAATTTTTACTTGTATAATAGTATTATTGTAAATATATTAGGAATAATTGTCAATGATAAGTAAACCTTTATCCTGTCCGAAAAAAATAAGTGATTTTTTGATTATTTCCTGAATAAGTCTACCTTTATTTCTTATCAATTTCAAACAAGTTCAATTACAAATAATATGACTTTTTTCTTTCTTTTTTGTAATTTTTAGTTTCTTTTTGTTTTCTCTCTCATTCATTTGAAGAGTTACACCTACCATATCAAGCGGTTAAATAAGTTAATAACAGACAAAGACTTGTTAAAAACAAAAGAGTGACTTGTTTTTAGCGGACGGTTAATAAATTAACTTATTTTTTACAATTTTTCCTATATATTAATCATATTAGACAAGTTTTGGATAGCTTCTTCTCTCTCTTTTCTTGCTCAAATTCTAGTCTTGTTAGTGATTTTTGAAGGGACTTCCATCGATTTTTATCAATTGAAATCCCCGATCTTTGAATTTTGCTTTGTTCATTCGATTTTCCCTCGAAAGATAAGGTTTTTGTCCTCTCTTTGCGAGCGATCGATCTGATGAAATTGGTCTGGCGCAATGTATAAGCATGGTAAGTGATAAGAATCACTAAGGTTATCATAACGAGGTTCTATAAAAAAAAGGTTATTATTTGATGGAGTCTATATATAGATGTAAATATATATTTACCATATCGATTTAAGATTTATATTGTGTAAATATTTACCCATATCAAACAATTTCAAGACAAAATACAGTTGAAAAATTGGCAATTTATTGCTCTGGACATATTGCGTTTAATCCCTCTAAACATTGTCATATACAAAATTATTGTTTTTTAATTACAGCCTAAAGATCATGAAAAAGTATGTGTTGATCATGACCTATTTAATATCACGTGCATAACTTTTTAATATAAAAAAAAGGGATAATATATATATATATATATATATATGATATATTGTAACTCTATGAAAAATTATTAAGTAACCTTTAGATTTAAAAACTAAAGCACAAAACTTTAAAGTCACGCACGCATCGCGTGCGTAAATTGCTAGTGTGTGGGGATGGGGTTTTTTTTTTAAAACTCTCCTAATTAGGAGATTTATCCAACATTATTAATACATATAAGGGATTCTATCATACACTTGGGTCTACCGTGAGCATGATACACCCAAAGTTATTTTTTTTGGCTTATTCCTCATTTGAAATAATCCAGATGACAAAATGTATAAAAGAGGAGAGTTACAAATAAGCAAAGGAGTACAAATTAGTCTTAAATGTACCATGTTCATGGTACATTCGAGTATATGCATGACCAATGAACTCTAATTGACAAACATATATTATGATATGGTTGCTTATTGATTGTTCCACAAATATCATTATTTAAGCATCCAATGTATTATAAATTAAAGGGAGATGTATTGTATACTTGTATAGTTGTGTACATAGGGTTGGTGGGTACTGGCCACGGTGGGAGCACCAAGAGAAGGAGAACCCACCAAATCATAAGAAGCTATTGGAGCCACGCATACGATTTCACTCCTTTGCTAGATTTTACCAAGAAAAAGTATGAGCCATTTGATTTTAGTCTTTTACTGCAATGTAGTAAGATGGAGTACTTTTTTTGTTTGAGAAATGAGAGGTAGTAAGATGCATGGAGTACTTCATAAAAGGCTTAATGACAAGAAATGCTAGCCTAGTTTTCCTGTCAAAGAGGTAATAATGGACGGGACAAAAGCAATTAATAAGGCCTATCATCTTAGTTTGGCTGAGATTTGATTTTGTGTGGGTCGATTTTCTTGGGGGGATTGCAAATCCTACTTGAAGAACAAACGAGGCTGCATCAAATTGAGCAAAATCTCAGATTTGGCCAGCTAGATAATTTTCCCAAACAAAAAGCTATACTTGCTTCAAATAATTGACATCAACGGTGGAGTCAGTTAGGGGCATGGGATGCACGCGCACTCCCAAATTTTTTAAAATGAAAAAAAAATTGTCGTGTAAAAAAGATATGGCACGCATACACAACATCAATGCTTTCCACGCAACTCTTTTTTTTTTTTTTTTTTTACAACGGGTAAAATTTGCATTAAATAAAAAAGAAATTACATCCTAGCGGTATTACAACCGGACATAAAAAACAACAAAAAGAAGCTAGAAGGGCTTCTTTGTGTACATATTCTAAGGAACATGAGTAACTTATTACATATCCACACTGACTTAAGATTAGCATAAACAATGATAGGAGGAATTGGGGACAACGTCTTGATGAAGAAGACACAAAATGAACGGAAATCTGATGAGAGACGACACCCATACGATCTTCCGAAGTAGATTGCCGCGGATCCGAAAAAAGAAACCAAGAAGCTACGTCCATTGGTAACTTCTGACCCTGTTTAGAGGGTACTGAGAGTTTAGTCTCACGAGACTGAAACTCTAAGGGGGTGGAGGTCGAAACTTGCCCCAAATAGATTGGGGGCCTCTCACAAGATGCAATTTTTGAGTGTGATGACTATGAAAGTCATCACAAGAACTTGGTGTGAATTATGATAAAATAATTCACCCAAAAAGAAGATCCGAAGATCCCACCACGGCCTCTCTACTCTAGAAGATCGAACCAAACCAAGATTACTGGAACCATTACCTCTCATTTTACCCAATACTTGATCTCGTACCAATTCAAAGCTGGATCTGAAAAGACCTAAACTAAAACTTAAACTAGGAACATAAACAAGACAAAGGATATAATCCCAAAACATAATTCTACGCCGTTATCAACTCCGATTAAACTTCAGAAAACTGCAAGACACACAACAAAACAGAATAGTAAGTGAAAAGGGGAAGGGGGACACTGACTCAATTTACTAGAGGGACGGGGGACACCTAAACAGTTAAGTAGGGGAAGGGGATAGGGGAAGCCCAACGGACACTAAAGTGGGGATGGGGAGGGGGAAGCCCAGACTATACTAAGAAAAATTAATCAGGGGAAAGGGAGGGGAGACACTTACCGGTACCACAGGGAAGGGGGAGGGGGAGCCCAGATTTAAGCTATTAAAACACTAAGCAAGGGAGGGGGAGGGGAATCGTTAACCGCTAACACTAACGGGGATGGGGGAGGGGGAGCCCGGACTTGACGAAACCGACTACGAAAAAGGGGAGGGGAGACAATAACGGCTAATACGGGGATGGGGAAGGGGGAACCCAGAACCACCGAAAACAGACCACTAAGAAGGGGAGGGGAAAACCGAAGGCAGCCGGAAAAGATAATCGACCGAACGACTACAAAGGGCGGTCGAATGATGCAAATCCACGAAGAAAACTGAAAATAAATTGAAAAAGGAACTCGCCGGAGATCCCGCCGGAGACCTATGCGGCGCCGGAGCTCCGGCGAGTTCCTAGGGTTAGATGAGATTGGGGTTTTGTGTTTAGAGAGAAGGCAAAGGATTTAGAGAGATGTTTTTCGTGTTGTTATTTTGTTCCCACGCAACTCTTTTACGCCCAGCGTACTAGCAACCCGCACGACCGCACCTCACGTACAAGCTCCGCGCCCTACGCATTGGCTTCACGCCGCGTCAACTGGCTTCGTGCCTTACAGTCTACAAAATTCCTTTTATGTGTTTACAGTTGTGCACCTCCAAATTTAAAATTTTGGATCCACCACTGCTTGACATAGGACCTGTTCAATAAATTAGTTCTTATAGTAACTCCTTTATTATATTCCGCTCTTCCTACTTGTGTTATTTGTGGTGGTTGAATATCAAACTTTCACAAATTTGATCACTAAGATCTTCAAATGAAAAAATGATTTTAATTGTAAAGATATAGTAATTATCATGTTGTTTTTCAACAATATAAAATGTGAAGCTCAATGAGCATTTTAGGCTACAACTATATATAGATTACACACGCATTTCCTCCGTTTTTTTCATAAGTGTCATTGTAACTTTACACCATTCATCTAACTTTAACTAAACTTCTTTTTTTTCTTTTAATATATATATATACTTTTTTTTACTATGTAATAATATTATATATTAAAGGTTAACGTTGTGAATGGTCAAAGTGTTACATTTTTAGAAGCATAGGATGCATGTACTTTCAAAGAGATCTATTAGCTTAATGCGAGTCTCCGTACAAGTACATAAATTAATTAATTGATACATATATGTTCGATATTACTTCCTCCGTCTCAAAATATAGTTCTCATTTTATTTTGCAGTCTCCAAGACGCATCTTTGACCTACGATATCTTCTATTTCTTATTAGTAAAAGAAATATAAAAAGTTGATATTACGAATTTATACATTGAGCGAATCTAACAAGACCCCTCATGAATATGTTTTTTTGTATACATTAGTAAGAATATTTGGTCAAAATTTTTAAAATTTGACTCCCAAAATAGAAATGGGAACTATATTTTAGGACGGAGGGAATAGTAGATACAACTTTTTGGGCTACCGTTCTTGCCCACACATTTTCATAATAATAGTGGATGTTTGTAAGAAGTTAAAACTCTTGACTCCTAGTTCTGCAAGCTAAGTGAATATCCAAACCACCATGGCTACCAAGCTATGTTTTTACTTGTGGAAAAATACCAACCTCAAATGATACATCTTTTTCCCTTATTTGATAATTTATCCCAGTCATCACCCTAATCCGAACAACTACTTCCTCCGTTTCATAATACTCACTACACTTTCCATTGTGGGAAGTTTCATATTACTTGCTTTTTTTGGGCAATAAACTCTCTCTATCTCTCTCCTCTCACATAGGTCGTCTCTTTTCTTTTTACTCTCTATCTCTCTCTTCTCCAAAAATTGCCTAGGAATCCCTGAATCAAGAATTATAGCGAGTAATATGAAACCGAAGAAGTAGCTTTTATTCAATTTATGAGTAATAGAAGAGTTTTTAAAGTATTTGAGAGGGAAGAGAGACGCGTCACACGTGAATTGTGGCAAATTACAATACTTACCTATGCGTCTTAAGGTGCGTTCTGCTTAACTTAAAAAATTTAGTTTCAGGTCCAATAATTTCAGATAAGTTCAGATAAGTTGCAATAAGGTCTAATAAGGGCAATAAGTTCCAATAAGGTCTAATAAGTTCCAATCAGGTGCAATAAGTTCCAGTCAGGTGCAATAAGTTCCAATCAGGTCTAATAAGGTCCAATAAGTTCCAATTAGGTCTAATAAGGTCCAATAAGATCCAAATAGTCAATGTTTAATAAACATTTGTATTATTGTCCATTATTTTGTTATTCATAATTTCATATCACTATTAGCTGATTATGTTATTATTAGAATTTTAATTAAAGTACCACAATGATTATATAGTATTTATACTTATATTAGTGTCTATTATTTTATTATTTATTTGTATTATGTCTATTATTTTATTATTCATATTACTATAGCTGATTATGTTATTATTAGAATTTTTTATTAAAGTACCACAATGTATAGTATTATACTTGTATTATTGTCTATTATTTGATTATTCATATTGCTATTAAATAATATTATAATCATGGTCAAATAATAAGGTTAACAATAATAATAATTATAATTACAATATTTTGCAATTCATCTTTAAATAACTAGGGATAACATGTTTTCGTTACTAATAACAATGAAAGATATAAATGTTATAATTACATTAATGAAAGTGAAGTGAGAATTTTTATTATTGTGGCCAATTTTATAACTTTGTTAGCAATAAATGTTAATTAACTTTTGATTTTCTACTAGTGTTTTATAAAATCAAAACAAGACTATTAGATATATTAGTGGTGAAAGTTATGTATAGGCAAATATATAAATAGTAAATTTTTTTAAGAGATAATTAATAATTATTATTTTTTAAAGTACGTATTATAATAATTATTATTACTCCATAAAAAAATTTGAGGGGTAGTATTTACGTTAGTGGTAATATTTATGTTATTCATGGTCAATGTTTTTGTCTAATAAGGTCAAAATAAGTTTCAATCAGGGCCCAATAAGTCTAAATAAGTTTCAATAAGGTCAATAAGTTCCAATAAGATCCAATAAGTTCCAATAAGGTTCAATCAGGTCCAATAAGTTGAATCAGGTCCAATCAGGTTTAATAAGTTCCAATAAGTTCAGTTCAGGTTCAATAAGTTCAGTTCAGATAAGGTCCAATAAATTCAGGGCCAATAAGTTGAATAGAACGCACCCTTAGTAATAACGGTAGAAAGCCTACCTATTGAGGGTCCTAACATCCGTGATCCTGCATACACATATACCTTATTTTTTCAAAAGAAGATAAAAAATTACATTTTTCCTTCATATCTTTTTTCACAAACGTACCATATTTCTTGTCTTTCAGGTCTAATATATGCATAGTATACTTTGTTCACAGTGGATTGTGCTGCCATTTTCACATGCTTACCTCGTTGTAGTATGGTACGCTTATGCTCAAGCACCCATTGCTTTCTCTACATGTGGAGAATTAGACAATTGGAGTATTATTTCGAGGTGAACATTGGAGTATTATTTGATCCAATGGCGCGCAATTATTGAAGGTACGTACGTATGGTGTATGCATGCAAAGAGGAGATAGGGGTATTTGGTAATCGACAATATTTTTTGAAAGCTTTAATACTTCTTTTGTTCTACTTTAAATAAAATATAGGACCTTGACGACGGATTTAGAAGAAGAAAAAGAGAACTCATATAGATGTAGAGAGATCGAGAGAAATTAAATAAGACCCTGGCCCGTTCTTTTGGATATGAGAGAAATTGAACTGAACTGAACTCAACTGAAACAATAATAATAAAAATAATAATAATGATAATAAACATAATAATAATAATAATAATAATAATAATAATAATAATAATAATAATAATAATAATGATAACAACAATAATAATTAAAAAACTATAATAGTAATAACTATTCTTATTATTAATATTAATAATTATTATAATAATCATTATTATTCAATAATTATTACTACTAAATAATAATATTATAATAATAATAATAATAATTAATAATTAATAATAATAATTAATAATAATAAAAATAATTAATACTAATATTAATAAAATGATAATAATAATAATTAAATTAATTAAAAATAAAGATTCTTGTCCTTTTGAGTTATTCTATGTTAGGCAACTAATGACACAAAAAGTTTGAGTGGTAAAAGAGTAAAATAACTACAACTAGTGTAAACACATTTGTTACTCTTTGAGTTACTCAATGTTAGACAATCAATCTCCCTTCAACTTTTTTTTCTCTCTTCTCTCTCCTCTCCCACAAAACCCTAATTTTCAACCTAGGGGCTACCACCACCCTTTTGGGTGGTGGTAAGCCCCCTTTCTCCTTTTGTTACTAGTTTTTTATGTTTATGTTTCTAATAAATTTTAGTCTCTCTCTAATGGAGAGTTTTTCTACCCATATATTGGGTTATATCTACCCATATGTTGGGTTTTATCTCTCTCCATGTGAGAGTTTGGAGACGTTGTTTTTGGGTTTTATGTAATTCTAGATGTTAATTTGTTGATCGAAATTTGTGCGGAGTTGCAACAGATGTCAAGCTTCATTTACAATCAATTGAATTAGATCCAGTTCTACTTCAAAACTACAAAAGATCGACAGACCCCTTGCAGAAGGCTGCATCAGACAGCGATGTAAAAGACGAGGGTGTTCAGAAGTGCTAGATCTACTCAACGATCGTGGTTTTATCATATTAGAATTGTATTATTTCATTTTGATATGTATTTGTTTAGTTTCTACTTCTATTGTAGATGTCGTATGACTTTGAATCAATGAATTAATGTTATTTTCAAAAAAAAAAAAAAAAATGTTAGACAATCAATTAGGCAAAAGCTTGAGGGGTTAAAAGGTAAAAAATGACTATTATATAGTGTGAACATATTTATTGCAACATAAAACTAATAAAAATTTTAATTCATAAATTATACTTCATCCCGTTTCTTAATAAGTGCAACATAAATAAAGTGGGGGGATATCAAGGAATATATAGAGAAAAAGTTAGAACCACAATAAAGTAGAGTAATTAAAGTAATGATGAAACAGAAAAGTTGTGGTCCCCTCTTGCTTTTAGGTGGTATATTTGTAATAATACTAAACTTTTTATACCATTTTGAGCTTGGTTGCACTTATTGTGACTATTCTAAATAAGGAAAGTGTAGCAATTATTAAGAAACGAATGTAGTATTATGTATAAAGATTCAAAATATGAACAACATATTGAAATTTCCCAAAACGAAAAATACAGGAACAACAAAAGAAAACAGAGCGATCGAAGTAGTCTAATAATAATGATAATAGTAATTATATATAATAATAATTATCATTAATAATGTAATAGTAATAATAATTAATAATAATAAATTATCATGATGATAATAATAGTAATAATAATAGTTATAGTGAATAGGTATAGTAATAGTTATAGTAAACAATAATAATAATAATAATAATAATAATAATAGTAATAATAATAATATAATAATAATATAATAATAATATAATAATAATATAATAATAATAATAATATAATAATATAATAATAATAGATAGTATAATAATAATATAATAATTATAATAATAATAATAATAATATAATAATAATAATGATGATGATGATGATGATGGTACTCATAGTAAGAATATAATAACAATAACAATAACAACAACAACCTGAACTAAATGAACTGAACTAAACTAAACTAAACTAAACTAAAATAATTCCAAAAAAACAGGGCCTACATATCAAATATAGTAACTTTTTTATTTTATTTTAAAACAACCTAAAATACTAAGTGCTTCATTTATTTTGAAACAACTTGAACCCCACATGCATGCGTGCACGCATGCATGCACGCGCGCACACATATATGTATGTATGTATGTATATATATATTAATGTATGTATTTACTTTCTCTATATTTTTTAATTGCAACATTTAATTTGTTTTTACATTTTTGTGAGACGTTTATTTGAATTTCAATATCTTTAATTGCGTATAAGTAAAAATTACAGATGTTTGATATTTAGAGTCATTACATAGTTGCATTGAGATGAATTTAATAATACCCCTCTTGACTATGTTATTTCTTATATAAAAAGGCGAGATAGCTTAACAAAGTTGGTTGAGTAATAGTGTCAAAAACTAAATGGTCCAATTGAAAATAAAACAGAGGAAGCTTATATATATCCTTTTTGTTGAGTAATTTGACCTTTGACATTATACATATATGTCATATCCTACTTTGACCATATAGTCTTGATTAAAATAAAAAAAATTAAAGGATGTTATCTTAGAATATGTTAATGGATTCATCTCAATGTATATTGTCAAAAGATAAATTTTTTAATACTTTTTCTTATAGATAATCAAAATTATTAATGGTCCTAGTTGTGTAATGACCAAAATAAAGCAAATAAAGTGAAAAACTAATGATAGATACTAATAGTAACAGACACATAATTTTTTAGAATAAAAAGGCCCTTTAAGAAAATATTCTTTTGGAATTACCTTTTTCACTACAAGACACAATATGGTCCATTATCCGATTGTTCTCCAGGTCAGCACGAATCATGTGATTGATGTTCATACTAGTTTGTAGTTCTATTACGTAAAAAAAACATTATTGTTAATAAAGGAATCTAATTAGTGACATTTGTATCAAAAAATAAGTGAGTGATGCTCATACTAATTTGTAATTCCGTTATGTAAAAAATTAAAAGACATTGTTGTTAATAAAGAAATAATCTAATAACATTTGTATCCAAGAATTGGGAGTAATACATACATTTGCCATAAAACATGTCATAGCACGAGCTAACTGAAAAACTTTGAATCATAAACTGTCTTACATGTTGTTTTATTATGATTCAAGACTACTTATATATAGCACAATGGTGGTCGTAGTTTCATAGACTAGTATGGTTGGTCCAAATACCTGAATGAGATTGTTTTTTTTGCCTATGTTTATTTTCTTGGACGTAGATTTAGGGCTTAGCTTAGAAGTTTGATCTATTTTACATAGGCTACCTGTGGAAGTATAGCTTTATCTCCCCTTTAAGTTGGTCCCTAATCTTGGAAACATGACGTAGACGTAAAGAACAATTGCTCTTACTTGCAATTTCCATCTTAAGATGATACTTCTATAATATGCATCGTTGATCTTGCATGCATGGTTGAAGAAATTCAGACTTCCATTATACATAATCCTGCATGCATGGCTTACTAAGAAACTTTTGTCAGTTCGTATATTTGATACTTAGAAACTATTACTCCCCCATGACCCCATGTCTTTAGGCTCCCTCCGCTAGCTCCATGATACTGCATCATACATTTTCACAATGTATTTTCACGAATATCACGGAAAACATGTAGTATCTTGTTAGAATTGTCGTCACAAAGTGTAGTTTAGAAATATCAAATTTTAAAAAAAATCATAAAGATATATATAATTAAAGATATTGATGATCAAAGATGTGTCGTACCGACCGTGTAAAGTAGAAATAAATTCAACATCTTAGAATGGAGAGAATAGATTGTTTATTTATATAATATAATTTTTGAAGGAACCCAAACAAAGATTAATTTAATAAATCACACGAAGCAAGTAAATCAACATCATTGACTTGATAACGTTGGCTAATTGTCTAAGGTTGAAAATGATGAGCTAACTCATGGGTAATTTTGTTCCTGGTACGTTTAACAAACTACCAAAATGCATTTTCAAATTAAAGTTAAGGGCCCGTTCGATATTATTACTGTGGTTTTCTGTTTTTTGGTTTTTTGATTTTCAAAGTCATGTCATGTATGTCCTGTAATGAATAAAAAATTAGTCAAATTTATTAGAAACATGATGATTTTGAAAACTGACAACTAAAAAGTGAAAACCACATTTTCTGGTTTCTTGTTTCTAGTTTTTAGTTTCCAGAAAAACTGAAAATAAAAAACGATAACGAAGGGGCCCTAACATGTCGTCAATAACTAGATGGAACTCAGCAGATCCCCTATATTCTGTAGAGCTTGGATAACCAACAAACTTGCTCCCTCTACTATAATGTGATGCAAGCCTAACTGCAAAGCAACATGAAGACCCCAAAACACTGCCTTAGCATCCGCAATGTGAACCTCCCATTGGAGGGTGTTTTATTCAAATAGAGAAATGGAAAGGGAATATAATCAAGTAGAGAAGAGGAATGGTAACAATGATTGTTATTTTTATTTGGTGTTTGATTTAACAATTGGAAAGAAATCAAAGGTTACTCCTCTAATTTGGAGGGTAACATTTTAAAGGTTTGAGTTACTCACTAGTAATGATAATGATTAGCCCACTATCCAAACCAATCAAGGAGTAATGGAATTAGATTATTGAATCCGTTTCCGAACCAAAAAAAAATTAAACTCAACCAAACAAGATCAACTTGGTATGACCTTGAATAGTAAAGCAAGTTTTAATCTCGCCCGTCCAATTATGACATATGATTCCGATATATATATATATATATATATATATATATATATATATATATATATTATATATATATTATATTATTATATATATATATATATATATATATAATATTATATATATATATATATATATATATATATATATATATATATATATATATAACTTAATTATAAATTAACAAAGAATGATCGTTATGAAATTTGAACTCAATTCCTTGAAATTGAACTTTAATTGTACGATCCTATTTGGCAAAACTGATGGTTGTAGTAGTTATTAGCTGTAGCAGACTTGTATTAGTTGTTGATATAGATGTTAGCAGTTGAGATAATTGTTGTTAGCGGTTGAGATAGCTGTTGTTAGCTGTTTTTAGAGAAGCTGAGTGAAAATTTTCCAAGTAGGGGAAACTTAAAATTAAATCACTTTATGCAATATCTTATTATAAATTATTGTTGGAAAAAAAATTGAAAAAAGAAGAAAGAGAAGATCAAAAGCATAATGCACTGCAAGTTTAGTGCAAACACTACCTTTTGTGTTTCAAACATTTGATACTGTAACGTTTTACAAAAGCTACTCGTAATTTATACTCATTTTAAAAAAAAAATTTAATGAACTAGCGTTTTGACCTTGTCCAACCTCTATCTAAAACGCTAAATAGGATCGTACTCATCTCACAAATATTTACTCACTTTGATTTTGATCAAAATCAAACAAAGAAAAGGGTGTGGGGGTAAGGAGAGACATACATTTATAAAGTAAGAAAATGTGAGCATAAAAGTAAAAAAAAAATATATATATATAATGGGTGTCATACCCTAAAATAGAAAAAAAAAATAGTGGGAAAATCTTTATGAAACATATGTACCAAAAAGGAAAGAGAGTAAATCTTCAAGACTGGTATTAGGTATAGTTTCTAGCTAGTTAAGTAGTTAATCTACTTGATTGACCATCTTATAATTACTTACTCCCTTTTTTTAAGAATAACTAGCTTTCCACCCGTGCAAAAATGCACGGGAGGTTTTATGTAGAAATGGTTTGGAGTTGTATATAATGTACGACAACATTATTTTGTATATTAAGTAGTTGTTTTTATTTGAAATATATTGAATCCGTGATTATTAGAATCCATGTATTTAAAATTAAAAGAATATAAAATGTAAAATTATATTAAATATACATATAAAATTCTTTGTTATAACATTTTAAACTTTAAAAATATTGTGATCGTGATATATACATTTATAATTACGTAAATGAAACAAAAAAACACATTAAATGTGGGGAATACTTTGTTTATAAATTTAAGATTTTAGGATGTTTCTCCTAAAATCATGATTTGAATAGTAGCTGATTGATTTCAAGTTTTCATAATCATATGTGTATTAAAAATAAATTTTAAAACCGGCTTATGACCCGTATGTTGTATGATTGATGTAGCTAAATCATGATAAAACATGTGACCAACCAGCTTTTTTTTTTTTTGCTAAGCAAAGGTTTGCTTTCTCTTAGTTGGTTTTAGGTTGTAACTGTTTGCTCTAATTAATATAATTACTTGCTTAGTAAAAAAACTTTCTTAAAACAAAATAAGTTGAATGAAGAAGCTTTTGTTCTGCCTATCGTTTTATACAGAGGCTCATATAAAAATACAATACGCAACACTACTGTCACTCGATCATGCAACAACTTTCACTCCTTGCTTTCTGCAGTCCGCTCAACTCCTCTCTCTTATTAAACTATCTTATTACAAATTTTTATTTTTTTATGATATGATTATCCAAATTGTATTAAAAAACAATCTCAAAGTTTTATATAGCATGTTTTCATCAAAATGAAGGGGTTATCTCTAAATTTCTAAGTAAAAAATTAATTTAAATAGACAATCACTCAAGAAAATTATACAAATATGGCATATTTTTGTCTTGATTTGCCTTTTATTTCTTAATCACCATATGACCTGTGTTCTTTTCCATATTCTTTTCGATTTTTAGAATTGTATTGTAGAACAATTTCAAACTTCTATATTTACATTCCAACATACTCGTGAAAGAGGTGATCTCGTAATTTTAGGTTGAAATATTTATTATGGCCTTGTGATTAAAAAATTTAGAATCTTGTAATGAGAATAGTTTAAAACTGGCTTACGACCCTTATGCTGCAATATTATGACTTGTGAATTATCTATAATTAGTAGTATGATTGTTCTTTTTTTATTAGAAGGGCCTTATAAAAAATATTCTAAGTTTTAATTAGAGAGAAAAGAAAATTAGAGAGAAAACTTCAGCCTACGTGGCAAGACATGAAGGTTCCTCTGCTCTCTTTCATCCTAATTTTCCTGTTACCTCTTTGCTTTTGCCACGTGTCATCTTCATTTGAACCTATTGCTTTGCTTTACCACGTGGTAATTTTAATGTAAGGACAATAATATTACTTTAGGAAAGAATATGATGATGATATTACTTTAGGAAAGAATATCACTTCGGCCATCAGTTCAAGCAAATCGGTTTTATAGGTGCGATAATATTACTTTATTTAATTAGAATCTTTACTTTAGGAAAGAATATGATAGAAGCAATAATCTATGCAAGCAAATCGGTTTTTTCAAGCAAATCAATTTATACACTATGTAGACCATGATGAGGCAATAATCCCATTATTTTATTCAAGAAATCGGTTTTTTTTATATTATTCTAAAAAAACACAATCGATTATGGGTCCTATATAATACCGATATCAATTCTTTAACGGTCACTACAATACAATACATAAATCATCTCATTACTAATAAGATTTTTTTTTTTGTTATAATAAGATTTTATAAATATAAAATTCTGAAAAATAAAGTAAAATTATAATAAATCAGATTTTTTTTTTGAAACATGTTTTTATTTATTAAATCAGATTTTTATCTTTTAAAAAATAAAATTTTCAAAATCAGAATTTTTTTTGTAAATCAGTTTTTCGTCCAAAAAAGAAATTAGAGAGAAAAGAACATTCCGAAATTCATAACTTGAGTTGTTTTGGGAAAGGATTAGATTTATTACAGTTAGTGATGAGAAATATATTGAAAAAATCAAGATTGTAAGTTTTAACAGTTAGTGAAAATTAATTAATATATTAGTAGTATAACTGTCATTTAGGAATTTATAATTGTGATTGAAATATGGATGAATGAACATTTTTATTTTCTGGACAATCAGTTTATATTAGGGTGTGATTACATGCATCTTATATAATAACATTTTTTACCTTTATTTTCCCGCAACTATAATAACAATTCTTGGTGGGTGAATTTTGAATTTTAAATAAAAAATATTTAATTATATTTGACCGGTAGCTATAATTTACGCAGTTGTTTAAAACTTCCCACACTAATATCATTGTTTGATTTCAAGGTAGTTTTTTTGGAAGGAAATTATCACGCCATGTGATATCAGATTTTTTGGATGTGAACACGTTATATAATAGAGTGTCGAATTTGGCGATGACACGTGGCAGATGTAGTAGTAGCATGACACGTAGGCGAAGTGAACATTGAATAATGCTGGCTTGACACATAAGCAAAATAAACCTTGTTTTATATATCTCTATTACATAAGGGAAGGGGGGAGCAACGGTGTCCTCTTTTGAACTGACTATTTTGCCCCCTTCCCTTTCTAAATTACAAAAGGAATCTCAATACCAAAATGGGGGTCAAACAAAGCCACCGGAAATTAATTTCAACAATCACTCAGAAATCACTTATATGAGGAAACTTTACAAATCACTCATAGAATTGAGAAAATCACGTTGTAAAAATCACGCAAATCACTCAAATGATCATAATACTTTACAAAAACTAAAAATTAACTTACAAACTAAAACTAATATACTAGGACGCCAATACATACAAAAACATTCACTAAATTCACTTACAAATCATTGTTCTCAATAACCATTCACAATTACATACTGACAAAAATTACCTATAAACACAAATCTGATTAAAAAACATAAGATTTTGACAGTGATATCATACATTCGTCCATCGGCGATTTGCGAACTTTCAAACAGGTACATAATTCTTTTAATCTTCAAAGTTATTTCACATTAGTCGACTGTTATGTAGTTGAAAAAATGGAGATAAATAGAATTAGTTGAAAAGGGTTTTATATAATTAGACTTAAATTTGATTCATTTTCATATAAAATCTAAAACAAGATGTGTATGAAATTTGATTCATTTATGACACTGATGAAAAATTACAAATTTAGTTCTTTTTTAAAATTCCAATATAATTTTTGGCCAAAATTTTGCAAAATATCCATGTTTAGAAATAAATTTTAAAAACAAAACAATATCAAACCTTTTTGCGAACAACTTTTGCAAAAATCATTTTCAGAAAAAAAAAATACATTAATTTGCGAAATCAGATTGTGTATGAAAAAGTTTAAATATCATTTCACATTTTCACCTATAATTGAAACTCAAAGTGTTAAAATTTAAAAAAGGAGAAAAATAAAAAATGACCATTTTATGGAAATCAGATTGTGTATGAAAAACTTAAAATTTCATTTCAAATATAATTGAAACTCAAAGTGTTAAAATTTAGAAAATGAGAAAAATTAAAATGACCATTTCATGCAAAATCAGATTGTGTATGAAAATTTTAAAATTTCATTTCAAATATAATTGAAACTTAAAGTGTGAACATTTAAAATGATGAAAATTTTTAAAGATCAATTTGTGAAATAAGAATTTAGAAGTTAGAAAAGGAAAAAAAACTGAAATTGTCTTATACTTTTCGGTTACAATTTAGGGATCATAGAGAAATTACTGAAATCCATATCAAAGACTATTACAAAATACAAAATTGAATAACCCCCCCCCAAAAAAAAAAAAAAGAACATGACGATATTTAGTAAAAAACATCATATTGATTATAAAGGAACATGCACATAGACTTGAGAAACAAAAAACTATTCAAAATCACAAAAATGAATAACAACATAAAAAGAACATGAAAGAATCTTATTCACAAAATGGAGGTGAACTTAAATACTAACTTGCATTTTCAGTTTGTTTACTACTTAGGGCTTGTTCTCTTCAGCATAAAACAGCTGAACTGAACTGAACTGAATTGAACTGAAATGAATAGTGATATGTGAGAGTAAAAGTATTATCTAGAGCTGAATTGAACTAAATTGAATTGAACTGAACTGAATTGAACTGAACTGAAAATAAGTGTTGGGGAGAACAAGCCTTTAGTATTAGGCCTAAAAATATCATCGCACGCATCGCGTGCTCAAAAGGCTAGTATATATAGATACAATTATTTGCCTTTAGTTGCTAAATTTTGATAGTTATTTTTCTAAAATTATAAAAATTATAAAAATATTACAAAATTCATAATTAAGTACCTTTATAATATTACTTTGTTTAGTATACTTGGGAGAAATCAGAATGGACTATGGTCAAAGTTCAGATGCCTCTTCTTTCATTTAAATAAACTCGTATGAACCCATAGACGTTATGTAGGTTATTGTAATGATTACAACTTCTATTATTTTGTTGTTCTCTCTTTTCAAATTTCCTTGCCTTTTAAGTTTCTCTTTCATAACTGCTTCATTTTCTCGCTCTTCAAGTTTTTACTTTGTTTTTTAATTTTTGTGATATAGTTGATTGTACATTTATATCAGTTATAGAATATTAGGATTATATTGCCAGTTTCGATATAGTGTGTTTGTGCATGGTATAGTGTGTTTCTCTGTGTTATAGTATGTTTATTTGTGATAGCGTTTCTTTTGTGCTATAGTGTATTTTGTGATATAATGTATTTCTTTATGATATATTGTATCTATTTGTGATATAGTTTGTTTTCGTGTAATATAATTGATTGTACAATTAAATCTGTTATACAAAATTAGGATAATATTGTCAGTTTCGATATAGTGTGTTTCTCTATGCTATAATGTTTTTTCTTTGCAAGATCTATAATATTTATTTGGGATAGTGTATCTTTGTGTTATCGTGTGTATTTGTTTGTGATATTGTGTATTTCTCTCTTATATAGTGTATCTGTTTGTAATATGTGGGTTTCTGTATATTATTAATAGTCTTTATCCCGATTCATGTACATGAGTTTGGTGCACACTAAGTTTACTGTGAACCAGGTCCACACAAATCGAATTGTCTTTCATTTCATTTTCTCTTCTTTTGGAAAGTCCCTTTTCCAATTTCATTTGTAAATATCTGTTTTCCTTGATATTCATCATCAATCATTATTACTCTTTAAAGAAATGAAGATATTTTTATATTTGGAGAAAATATATGTATCTAAGAAGCATAATTATATTTTGATGTCGGCCTATTGAGTGTGGACAAGTGTAAAGTAAATATGGATATTCTTTCCAAAATTTCGTATCCAATTGCATGTTACATATAGATTAGAGACAGAGGTACAATTTTTGGTTTTCTCAAGCTCATTGGTTGGATGTATTTTATTTTTTTTCCCCATTTACTAAATCAACTGCAGAAGAAACAAAAGAGAAATTGAAACGGATTATAGAGGAACTATGAAGAAGCAAGAATAATGCAAGTTGTAGCTCGAGCTGGCCCATCAACTTGTCTGTTTCACCATTCACCACATATTATGAAGGAAACAACTTTTTCATTTATGAAGGTTCTTTTTAACTACTCATTCTGTCTCAAAAATATTGCTACATTTGCTTTTTTGCAGTTTACGAAATATAACTTCAAATTTTGATATCTTAAGTTATATTTATGAAAAAAATATAAAAATTTATTTGGAAAATACAAATTGAGACAAATCAAATAAGATCCAACATAACTATATTTTTTCTCATATATATCAACTAAAAGACAGTTAGAGTTACCAAGTGAATAATGCCAACGGTCAAAATGTAACAACATTTTTGGGACAGAGAGAGTAGTTGACTAGTATTTTAATTTGGGCGATGTCTTAGATTAGTTATAATTATTAAATATATATTGTAATCCATAAATTTCAAAAGTGATTTAATTAGCTTTTTTTTTGTAATACCCTGTTTAGTGTGAAATTGAAAAATGAACGTTATGATATGATAAGTTGTTTAAAATAAGCTTTCAAGAGGAATTAGGGATAAAAAAAATAACAACTACAGTGGAATTAGGTGTAAGAAAATGTTATTATCTTAATAAAAGTGTTAGAGATTAAAAAATTTGTTTATCTCTTTATAGTTAAATATAGGAAAAATTGTTAGAAACTACCTATTAAAGACACTTTTTTTAAAAAAACTACCTAATATCATGTTTATTTTACAAAACTACCTTATAAGTGGAAAAACTTTAAAAAGCACTACCTAATTCAGAATTTACTAACCATGGTTAACTATTTCCTTCAATTGTCACTCTAATATAAGATTACTAAAATACCCCTTAAAGTACCCAACCCTCTTTGTTAATTTCCCTCACAGCGGCATTTAACTATTGAATACCCCTTAAATCGTTTGTGTAATTTCTTCTCCCAACCTTTTGCTTCACCAATTATTCTTCATTATGAGTAATAAAAGCAGATAGAAATTGGGTTTTGAGTCATTAATTGATGTCGTTGATGATGATGAAGAATATGGTTTGATGATGGTGCAAAGCTTGCTCTACTCGACACTTATACTGCTGGTTTATTTTTTGGATTGACTTTTGAGGAAGAGATAGAGCATCAAGTGATCAAGAAAGTGATGATATCATAATTGTAACGTACTGAATTTAGGGGGTATTTTCATAATCTTATATTAGAGGGATAATTGGAGGAGTAGTTAACCATAGTTAGTAAATTCAGAATTTGGTAGTGCTTTTTAAAGTTTTTCCACTTATAAGGTAGTTTTGTAAAATAAACATGATATAAGGTAGTTTTTTTAAAAAAAGTGTTTTTAATAGGTAGTTTCTAACAATTTTTCCTTAAATATAATTATAAGACTTTATTATACTTTACTTTGAAACATTAAATATTGAAATTGTAGTGAATTGATGGTTAAACTCTCACATTTTATTTCAAAAGTTATTGTATTCGATTCCTAGTACTTGCACATTGTTTAATATTTTAAAATCAAATCATAAACATGTGAATTAAAGGTTTGAGAAGAGTGTCACGTGACACATACATTGGAGACCAGAGTGACATGTGGCATTGTTCCTGTGATAGAAACATCTTTTTATATATTTATATAGATATTACAATATGAATTAAATACTAATCTATTTTAAAAGAAATATAATCTTTTCTTAAAGATATATCATGGTAATCCTATTTCCTAAAAAGATATCCTTTTGGAAGATTGGTCCTATAAGAACAAAAAAAAGTGGTTACGATTTAGCCAAAATGGATTACATGTTTGTTCAAAAGAATCTATATGAAGTGTGTGTTCACACATTCTCATATAAGGATTGTGTTCATGAGAGCTCACATATAATTTATCCAAGTATTTTTGAAAAAAATCTCTTTGATGATGATCTTTTTTAATAGTAATGAACTAATGATAGTGTTACATATATCCAAATTACCTTCATATAAATTATACATAATTGTCTTTGAGCACAATTCACAACAGATAATTATACATTGGTAAACCTACCTATGTCTTAAACAAGCACAGTTTTAGGTTGTCTTTGCTTAATTAATTAGTGAATCCCAAATAAGCCCAAATCCTAAATAAGTGAACTTTTATAGTACTATATATGGTTGTTCATGTACTACTGTATACCTAATATAGGTCACTGCTATGGTGTGTATTTAATTTTACCATGCCTCTTTAATGGGGGGGGGGGAGAGACTACTATTTTCCCTAATTATATTCCCCATCAACATCATTATTGTGTTTGTTGATATATATTTTGAATTATCTGACGGTAGGAATAACCAAACACAGGATTTCGTTATCCTGTCAACGAGTCGAGGTCCAAGGGTGAAATTTTCAGGTGGGGGGCGAGCAATGCCCCTGAAGCTTTTTGGTATATGTTGTTTAGTATATGGATATGTTTTAGTTTCGGGTTTCGGTCCATTTGTTTAGGTTAATTAGTACAATATTATATAAACCCTATAAGGGGGCGTTTGGTTCATATGGTGGTATGATTTTGGAATTAGGACTGAAATCAAGGTGGTACAGGTTTGGAACTCGATACCTAATACCATACGTTTAGTTTTATTTGGGAATGAAATATTTTCTTTTATTTTATACCGAGAGGTATTGCTATGAGCCATACCCACATCCCCCTTGGGTTTCTAAACCCCATACCTTATGAATTTGAGATATGGATTTAAAATCTATCAATTTATTAAACAAATACTAGGTATTGGTTCTGCTCATTTTAAACACATAACTCATACTATAATCTATTAGTAATATTATATGTAAAAGGATAGAAGAGACTTTTTCTACTCTTAAGTCTGTATTGTAAACAATATATATGTAAAATGCTAGGGTTAACCTAATGAGGTTAACACAATTATTCTCCACACTTGTACATGGTATCACAACCTAGTATAAACTAAATTACTTTTTTCCTTCCTCTGGCATGCCGCACGTCGCCCACCACCATGGACGCCGCCTCAGCCGCCGCCGCCGCCTCCTCCACGATGCACCAACCCCGCGTCTCCCTGTTTTCGGCCACCGTGCCACAGGGGTCGGCTGCTGCCACTGGATTTTCCAGCCCCTCGCCGACGGTGCCGACCTCCTTCTTTGCCACCACAAGCTTCTCGCCGGCGCACAACCCTTAACCGAGGGCCTCCCCTCGTTTTCCTCCTGGTTTTATACATCCGGTGCTGCAGTACACCACTCCTTCCTCGCCTACGGTCGGCTCGTCCCTCCCAACGTCGGTGTTCTTCCTCCTGCAGTTGTCTGCGCCTACAATATTACTCTAATGAGGTTAACACAATTATTCTCCGCACTTGTACATAATCATATGAACCAAACGCTCCCTAATTAACTTCTACCTTCATATTCTGTAATTTGTACTATCTCTCTTATAGATAATAAAAGTATTCTCCTCTGCTAGTAGACGTAACTAATACATTATTAGTAAACCATGTTAATTCTTGTATCGATTGTTCATTATTAGTAAACCATGTTAATTCTTGTATCGATTGTTCTTTAACTCTTCGTTGCCTTATTGCGTGCGTTACAACTTAATTACAACAGCGTTGTTGCTAAATGCTAGCCCTTGCAAGTTGCAAACAAGAAGAAAGAAATAAGCTGAGTGGTATTTAACAACTAAATACCAGAAACCACGCAATATATATGCTGTCAAAATTGTTTTCTTTGATACCATGGGCAGTCATTTCAAGCTTTCAGCTCCAGAAGAAAAACTACAATGCTTTTGTTTTGTCCATTCTCCCTACCAACTTTTCTAGATTTGAACTAGGATGCATTACCATATATATATCTCCCACAATCCTAATGAGCTTTAACATTTGACTGACTGAAGTTAGCAATGGTATAGCAAGAATGGTTCATTATTTATGCAAAAGTTGTACATGTAGGTCCCTTGTTTTCATTTCTTTTTTTGGGTCTCTGAACTATGCAACTAAATCAATGTCTAATGGTTAGACATCTATCACTTCTTGTAATGAATTTATCTTTCTTATACCCACTTTAGAAAGATAATACATTTTGATCGATTAGCTATATTATTATTATAGGCTGTATACATCTAATCTTTAGACTTATGTCCTCGTTAGGAAGAGATTAATGACAATAGACTAACGCTGAATTGTCAGTTTCTAGTAAGTTTGGTTTTAGTTTAGGCCCCAATTAAGAGGCCAAGAGTACTATAGGATAGCTTCAAAATAAGCTACCTAAATGCCTTCCTGACCTCGATCTACTGCACTTTATTTTTTTTAAGTAAGGAGAAACCATAACAAGTTCGGGAAAAATAAAAGGGATCCTAACTTGACAAGGTCTAAGGATGAGAATGGATTCCAAGATCTGTAACCACTGAGTTATCTCTCATGCTTATCTACTTCACAAATTTACTAGAGCCTTTTTCACGAACTTTTGCAAGGTTAATATCATGATGCATGAACAAAATATTGTGATTTATTAAAAGTCTTGCCTAAGAAAGTCTATGTGCCATATGACACTCTGCTCAAACTTCTAATGCAAAGGCCTAATGTCCATGTATACTCCTCAAAAAAAAAAAAAAAAACTATTGTGTAATTGCAAGGTCTCGAACATGTGACTTTTGTAATGAAAAGTAAGAGGTTAACCATTATTACATTATGACTTTATTGTCTAATGATTGAAATAAAATATAATAAAGTTTTATAATAAATATACTTGACTAAAAAGACTTAAATAAGTATATACATCTCTAACACTCTTATTACGTAACAAACAAGACACTATTGATTAAAACATGATCATTTACCGTAACATGATAGCCAATAAAATAAAGTGGCTCACCAATTGCGGGGCCAAATATTCTTATGCATATTGATTTATTTAAAGTTGAAATATAATTAATTTATTATTATCTCCAAAATAAAAATAATATGTCTAATGCATGATAAGTGAAGAACAATTCGTCTTCAAGATGGTTAGTGACATGCTTAAATAATGATCATACCATATTAGCCAAAAGAAAAGATATTGAGGAGTCTCATCTAAGATAACCTCATATATACATTATTAGTAATTGCATTAATGCTTATTAGTTACCTTATAATGTGGATGTCAACTAGTTTAGTTGGTTAAAGTCTTCAGAGGCGATATGATACCCGAAACTTGAGATCAAATCCTCTTTACATCATTTGTTCTTGTGGCTCTCTTTACACCAAAGAAACAAAATTAACCTCATAAATACATAAGCGCGCAATACCTACAAGTTTAGTAATTCTTACTTCATAGTATCTACCAAGTAACTCAGATCACATGCTACAATATTATGATTCTTTGACATAGTAACTCATGTTACACGAGTAACTAATAATTTGGCAGATGAATTATGAAAATATGCGTAAGAAACAGTAAGAGTAAATAAATAATGGAAAAACAAGAATGAAAGCAACTCTGTATTAATGCATATGTAAGGTTGTTTTTTGCCAACTAGCAGTGGGGAATTTTTTTGGCAGGCTCTTCTTGGGGCCTTTCCCTAAGTGTCAATCCTTTGTTCACGTGATATGCTGCTTCAGTGTTGTTTTGTTCTCTTCTAGTGCTTCTTACCTTAGTTTCCCTCTATAAAATCAACCCTATTTTTCTTCACTATTATCATTACACTTCCACACATACACTCCTATTTTTCACTCTACTAATATTATGGACTCCTCAAAGTCCTCAGCCCTTCTTTTCATATGTATGCTTTTTATTTCTTCAGTTACTCCCATTTTGGGCTGTGGCTATTGTGGTGAGCCCACTCATAAGCCTGGAAAGGGAGGCCATCACAAGCCCGGTAAGACCCCACCCGGTTCGGTTCCCAAAGGCCCTCTCCCACCCGTCACGGTTCCCAAAGTCCCTATCCCACCCGTCACGGTTCCCAAGGTTCCAATCCCACCCGTCACGGTGCCCAAGGTTCCAATTCCACCTGTCACCGTTCCTAAGGTCCCAGTCCTCCCACCGGTCCTCCCTGTCCCACCGGTCACCGTTCCTAAGGTCCCCGTCCTCCCACCGGTCCTCCCTGTCCCACCGGTCACCGTTCCTAAGGTCCCTGTCCTCCCGCCGGTCCTCCCTATCCCACCGGTCACCGTCCCTAAAGTCCCGGGCCTCCCACCTCTCCCATTGCCACCAGTTTTGAACCCACCTTCAGGCCCAAGTGGGAGCCCACCTTCAGGCCCAAGTGGGCCCTGCCCACCAGGCACCCCAGGCTCTACCCCATCAGGTCAGCCCACATGCTCTATTGATATCCTAAAGTTGGGTGCATGTGTGGACCTTCTTGGAGGCCTAGTCCACATTGGGCTTGGTGATCCAGCTGTGAATAAATGTTGTCCAATCTTACAAGGCCTTGCTTCAGCTGAAGCAGGAGTTTGCTTGTGCACTTCACTCAAGCTTAAACTTCTTAACCTTAACCTTTATGTTCCCATTGCCCTTCAGCTCCTCCTCACTTGTGGCAAAACCCCACCTCCAGGCTTTACTTGCTTTGTCTAGATGGTATGTTCATTCAACCTACTTATTACCATCTCAATTTTTATAATCGAAAAAACTAACAAGATTCTGCCTGACTATATGTTTCCCTATACATACAAAACCAACGAGGATCAAAGTAAACTACGTGAATAGTGCATAAAATTGCAAAGTTTGGAAATTAAACAAATAAAACACCTAATTACATATACAACAATTTAGATTACCAAAACATTTTCTTGAGAAAATTTTCAAATATTGCAAAATTCATATACAGGATTACAATGTTAAATAACTACTTCAACTATGGTGCCATGAATGGCCATCCCACTCAGGGATATTTAAGTAACTTAATGTTTGCATGTACAAAAAATTTCAACTTTTTTCTAAGCAAATTGTGACCAAAAGAACACAAGTCTTATCTCATTTTTGTATTATATTGCAGGTTACTAGATCATGAATGAATAGATGAACATGGATGATTTTGACATGAGAGGATGTTGAGCTTCCATTTCTCTCTCTCTCTCCTTTGACTAGATCTACCTCCTCCTCTTTTTATCTTTTGGATTTATTGATTCTTCTTGTTCATTGAAATTTGGTAGGATGGTATTTGGGTTTTTATTGAAAACACAAATTTATTTGTAATGACTCGTGTGTTATGAGTTCAAACATTACTATATTCAAGTGTATGTGTTCTTATTAATGTTATTATTGCAACCAAGTAATGCAATGGTATCTCCCTTTAATTTTCTCAATCTACTTTATCTATTAATAGTATAATCCATAATCACAATTCATCAAGTATAAATTGAAAAAGAAAAAAAAAGAGATCGAGATGGAATATTTTGTATCCATAAGAAATCGATGAAAGTAGCTAGTTTTCTAATAGGATAAGGTGTAGCATGAGCTTGCTTTATCTTTTTGGTGTAAGGATAGTCACAAACTGTAATTTAAAAATTGAATTCGACTTCTAACCTTGGATACGATGGTCGAGAGTTTAATCATTTAAGATAGTTGATATCCACAATGTACTTTAGTAGCGCAATTGAAACTTCAAATTAGTATTGTTCAACAAAGTAGTGGCAGGTGTAATGAACATTAGTTGCCCTACTTTTAAGAGGGATCTATATTAATGTTCGAGCAATTTACGGATAAAAAATGATTTATCCACGATTAGAGTCTACGCTACATAAAATTGTGTTGATTGCGATTCCGCGAACTTATATTATCAGTCTCAAAACCTATGTGTGAGTCGTGACACCCCAAAGCTGATATCTCAAGTACACCATTATATTATACATGTAACATTTAGGGAGTAATTCTTTACTAATATTAGACTTTAACATAATTGTTCTTAAGCACCATTAATATGATATTGTCCGCTTTGGATTTGCTTGTATGAATTTCTTTATATATTTATATCAATCATTTTGAAGGCATTTTACATTGCTTCATGGTAAACAACTAAACAAGCATAAAATTGCAGTGATGTCTTTCAAATTTATTCAATGTTTTGTACTCAAATAAATCATATAAATTAACCACACTTTACATAGCAACAAAATCAATCAAATTTCAGAACAATTCCTTTCCCACTCCAAATAATAAAAAATGAAAATAAATTAAAAAAAAGTGTAGTACAAATTAAATAATTTAGGCAGATGGTCCATAAAGTACTGCAATGTATAAGAGCTGCGTGACTGAAAGGATTATGCTGAATGCTTCCATTGCCACTAGTCGGGCGTTTCTGTAATGTAGCTGGATTTCCTTGCACCCGAAGCTGTCATAAAATAAGATTATTAGAGTTTAGAGTTATCTTGTAAGCGACCGCCTACTTTTGAATTAAAATTAGACAATGATAAGCTCAATATTAAAAAAATAATTAGTCCAATACTGACTAGGTTAATTTCTTTCGATGACTAGTTTAATGCATTTAGTTACTAGGTCTACTTTTATATTAAAATTAAATTTTATTTTAATAATTTTTGTAGAGCTTATACTAGAAAATTTGTATAATTCACTAATATGTTATTTTATTTTGCGAATGGTACTAATATGTTTATGGCCATATATTACTGTTTAGGAAATATCATGAGACCGTTAGGTAACTACTACGTGAACTTAATTTATTTTATCTTATCTTATCCAAATTTATAAAATATTAAATAAGTTAAACAAAAAAGTGTCTTAATATTTACGAGTAAACTTTTTTTTTCTTTGACAGTAACTTGTTGTTTATAAGTCATAAGATTTTGTACCCTATGTTTAAAGAAAAATCTCCCTTTGTCGACATTAGTTGACATGTTTGACTTGTTTTTTTTAAAAAAAAAAATATAATCATTTGACCGCATTACTCTATTTCCTATAGAACAAAACATTACTGTATATTCAAATATCTTATTGTATTTATTTCAATGTGAATAATTAAAATATCAGTTTTTATAATTTTAGTTATATTACATAAAAATCTTGATCGTTAGAAGTATGTTTTAGAAATTATATAAATTAATGTAAGATAGACGGGCTATAGATGGAGTATTATTTGGAGCTAACTCTTTTTCTAAAATTTTATCTTTCACGATATTTTGTTTGTTTTACTTTTATACAACACGTCGACCATCACATAGTGTTGATCATTTTAATTATTTATCACGTACAATTCCTTTTTTTAAAAGCTAATTAGGTTAAAGTGAAATTGTTTTGGATAACACATTAGTAGTGAAATATCGTGAAAGTGGAGAATGTGAATAATTTACAAAATCACATACACTTAAAAACGGAGGGTTATATCATAATCTCAAATAAAATTAAGTAAGAGAATGAAACTCAAACAAATGGTTATACTTATAAATACTCCATCAGTTGGTCTTATAAGATCGACCGCCTACTTTTAGTTTTAAATTAGACACGGCCCAAACCCAATATTAAGAAGAGAACATGACACTTTTTTTTTTTTTTTTTAATATAGTGACTAGTTTAATCTATTTAGGGACCAGTTTAATCTATTCAGTAATGACATTCTCTAACTCATTCAGTGACTAGGACTATTTAAATCCGTTCGGTTCTTACTGCCTAGATATTTTTTGAAAGTGTCTGTTTTATTTCGAGAATCAAGAAAACAAGGAAGGAGAAGAGAAGGGATGACTAGGATAGTGTTGAGTTAGAGTAAAATGGAATGAACTTGTTAGAAAAATTCAGTATTGAGTTCGCTAATAATTTTACTTACCCCATAGCCAAGAGAGTTAGAGTCCAAGCAATAGTAGCAACTGTGACTGTAGCGGGTGTGGTTTCACGGCTCCATGCACGGAGATGGATGAAGCCTGATATGCATGAGGCAGCACCCACAACTCCAGCTATTAAAGCAAACATCACAAAAAATCCAGTTGCAGCATTTCCCATTGGGAAGTAAATGGGTGAAAAATGTGCTGGTAGCTGTAATCCTGGACCTGTTTTCCAATTATAAGAGTTACATGAATAATTATATTTATTGATACAACATGAAATATATATCTTTGTCTTTATAAATAATCTATGACACAATTATTGAATATATGTTTTTTTTTTCCTTCTGAAATGCCTTTGGTTACGTATTAGTAAAAATTTGGTGAAATATTCAAGTTCTAAAAATACGGGTTGTAAAGAATTTATTATATCTCATATGATCATATACATACATATAGATGACTACATACGATCAATGTTATCATTTCAACTTAAAAAGCATAATTATTAGTAAAAATCAGTTTTAATTTGTAAAAGTCGGTGTCAATCACCCAAAAAAAAATATAAAACACCATAAAATCAATATAAATTAAAAGAAAGATACTATTTTTTTTTGGTGAAAAAAAGAAAGATACTATAAAACTCGCAAAAATCAGTATACCGACCTTTTAACCAATAAAATATAATTTCAATCAATCACTAAAAAGTATCAATACAGATATGTTTATCAGTAGATATATTTTAATCAGGTGATATAAACCAGGCGTAAATATTATTTTTTGAGGGAAAAGAGAAGTGCATTAATCAAGGGACAAAGAGTTCATGAGTACATAAGGAACGACATCACTAGGACAATTACGTTCCCAACATTCTTTAACTCCAAATCAACATTGAATTATAATCTACTAAAAAAATGTGGCAACATTTATAGGATATTACCAATGATAAAACCATGATCAATTGCACGATTCATAGCCCAACCACCAATGCCCAAAAGCACAGCATACATGCAGAAGTTGAGAAGCAAAAGCAAAGTGGCAGCAGGTTTCATGGACTCGTTGGCCATATTATATATCTTTGTGTAGTACAGAAAAAATTAAGAAAGAAAAATTACAGAGATTGTTTGTAGTACAGAAAAAAAGCTGTTCAATGAAGAAAGGTGTAGATTATGGCAGATGTGTAGCTCCTTTATATATGAACTTAGAGTTGCAACGTTTTGGTTCCTTTCTTGTAAGGAAGCTTCTTTGTGGGGTTGGAAAGGGCATGCCTTAAACTCAAGGCAAAGTAAAAGACATGATTCTTAGTTTTCTTTTACTTGCTAGATCAATAAAAGTTTGAGAAATTCAGAAATATACTATAGTTTTTGGGATTGTATATTCTAAGAAGTAAGAATTATAGTAATATATGTTAAGTTTGTTCTTTCTGATAAGAAAAGTTATATTCTTTGCCATTTAACAGGATGTTGATTGTTGGTACTTCAAGAAAGAGGTAATAAACTAATAATAGTAATTACTTGAAGGATGTTGGCAACTTGGCATCCTTTACATAGAATAACATAATTTAGGGTCAGTTCTCCCCATCTCATTTTCAGTTCGGTTCCTAACTTATTTATTTTTATTACTATTCGTTATAATTTAATTCAGTTCAGTTCAGTTGCAATAGGTTTAGTTCAGTGCAGATGCAATCAGTTCAGTTTAGTTCAGTTGCAATCAGTTCATTTCAGTTGTTCTATGTCGAAGAGATTAAACCTTTATACATCATGTGTTAATGAAAGATTGCAACATTTTGACTTTTATGCACGCTAAGGCACAAATTACAAGTTTTTTTTCATATACTAAGTAGACGCTAAATTTTTACAAGTTTACAAGAAAACCTTTTGAGAGTACCGAGCAGTGGGCTGGAGTTATAGTCCATATTCGTACTACTTGCCTGGAGTAGGAAAGAGTGTTCTATCTGTTTTTAGCCAGTCACTGGTAGTATTAGTGTTCTTTATGGTTCGGAAATCATGGTATAGTCTTTTCATGGATTTTTTTGGAACGGGAATGGGCCTGAAGTTATATATCCCTACATTCTTTGCACAAAAGGAAATGAATTATGATTTTCATGAATCTTAAGAACTTCATAATCCATAAAAGTCGACTTTTCTTGAAGAAGGATCTATTTCTTGAATTTCAAAAGGCAATATAAGAAGGGTATAGGTATAGCATGAACAATAGAAAAGTTGGAAGGATATCTGACTAAATTTATATGGAAAGAGCTCCAAGGTGCTCCTTTTCTATTTCCCAATTAACATAAAAATGATGAGCACTAAAAACATCAACAATTCAATAACTACAAATCACATCTAAAAGGACTCTAAATGACATTGTGGCAGGCATTCCCACTGACCTAAGCGAAAATGTTGGCCATTTCCTCCAACCCTACATGTAAAATCTAGAAGAGAAAATTAACAAAGAAAAAAATTGGAAAAATGAGAAACTTTATTCTCTCAATTGAACTATATTTATGTTACAAATACTTTGTAAGGACTGGGTTACCTACCTGTCATAAACGCGCACTGCGGTATGGACTACACGACTAATGCAAAATGAGAAGAAAATCAACAATAAAGATCAAGAATCGGCTTTTGATCTTGAAGTGAAGGGCAAGAATTTAACCCGACAACAACGTTTCAATTTGGCAAGAGCTTCACGAGGTTTCGCCAACTTCAGATCCAAATAAACTGCCATAAGTGCGGCTTCTTGGCTATTAGGCAGACTCGCCAAAGCTTGTGTTGCATACCGACTTGCCTGCTCAAATTCTCCCTGTAATACGAGCATGGAAGCTAAATTAACATAAAGTGCTCCTCGAGCTTCCTCGGGAGTGAGAAACACGTTATCTTGTTGCTCTACCGATGAAGGGACCCTAGTAGCAGTTTGCCCAGTGTTTGGATCATCAGCGTCCAGAGTTTTCTTTGCCTGCCACAGTCTGCAATCTTCTTCACTGTACGGCAATTCCAGTGTTCCACCAGACAAATAAGTTGAAAGGTGCTCAGCAGCTTCTTTCAGTCTGTTCAGCAAGCAAAGGGCCTCGGCTGCATAAATATGACCCCAAAAGGCATACATTCTAGAACATTCAGGAATTTTGAGAAGAGTCAGAGCTGTAGTGAGCGCCTTGAGTGGATTTCCTAATTCAAGCTCAACAAAAGCCAAATCAATAAGAACAGCCTGCTTGATCTTCTGGTTTTCTCTTCTACAAATCTCCTCATACTCAGAGAGGGCGTTTGCTGCGGCTGTATTAGAATGAGCTCCGCCTCTCTGTTCTCTTGCGTCCCCATTTGCACTAACTTGACCTGAGCCTGCTGTGTCTTTAGACTTCACGTCATTGCTTCCCAAATTCTTGTGGCCCGGGTTCTTTGATGGTACATCAGTAGTGTCATTTTCCTCAGAGGAAGATCTTGTCAACGAAAGAGACTTGGTATGTTTAAACTCAGAATTGCCTAGCAAGTGAAGAGCATTAAGAAGACACTGTCGAGCAAATGTCATTGATAGTTTTGGCTTGCTATTATTATTGTCAAGCCCTAAATCTTCCTTGTCATCGGAACTCACGATCCCATTTCTCAAAGAACCATTCTCAAAGGCAAGATGTCTCCATTTTCCTTGCCCAATAACTTGGGCCTTCAACTGTGACTCCTCACTATGCTTCAAGGGTCCTTTTTCCAGTGCCATTAAACAGCATTCTGCAAGTCGAAGCCACAGAAGAGGTTTGTTGTAGAAAACAAAACTAGCTTTCAGGAAGCATCGAGCTGCAAGTACAGGTTTCCCACAGGCCAAGTATTGCACACCACAATTGTATGCTACGAGCAAAGATTTGTCTTGGGAAAATGTCACCAGCTTGCGGGGCTTCTCTTTCCAAAGAGATGAACAATTGCTAAGGGCTTTATGGAAGAATATGCTTGATATGTGATAATTCCCCTGTTGATAGTAGATACACCCGGTGTTATTGTTAATTATGATTGAGCTTCCAACATCTGATTGGCTATTTGATGCTCTCAAAAGCTTGAATGCTTTAGGGTAGTTCCCACGGGCATATTCAAGCTGTGACTTAAGTAGTAGAGCCCTAGAAGAATCTATGCCACGTGCAATGTTCATTGCCAGCTTAACTTCACGCTTAGCTGCCTTCAGATTTCTTGTGAGAAGCAAAAGCTGTATCTTGTACAGGGGTAACTGCAACCTCAAATTAATGGTGGGTGTAGAGCGATCAGCTCTTAAGAGATCACTCGATGTTGAAAGATTAGATGCCCTAGATATATTCTGGCCACTGATATCGAGTGTTGATAACAGGTTCTCATATTCAATTGTTTCATCTGATAATGTTCTTGATAAGGAACCTTCTGAGGTAATTCCGGAGACCGTCCCTTCAGGGTTGAACTCATCTGAGGCTGATGAGTTGTTAGGAATTGATGTTGACTTCAAGACAAGGTTTGAAGTTTGGTGTTGCCCTGTGCTTCCACCATCAGCTTGGTTGAGCATATAACTTACTCCAAACGCCTTTTCAAGATAACTTATTACATCCTGGAGGGAAAAAAAAAAGGGTGGATTCTAATCACAATCGAGGCATAAACAAAAAAAAACCAGACTCAAGTAACATCAAGATAACAAAAATACACTAAGAAGAAAAGATCATTAGTTACAACTGCAACTACATTGGCTGTCTTTCTAGTATAATCATACAGGCATCCGGCTCTTCAAAAACCAAATAGTCTCTCAAATAAAAATCTTCATTGCAATATAATAACGCAATGCTTTGCAGAACCCTAGAATTAGAATTTGAACAGAATACAAATACTATGGATAAAAAACGAGCTAAAAGGGCATACCCAAGAACATTTTATTTTATGGCAGGAATACCCCAAAATCACAAGGCAATAATTACTTTCAACAACCAACCTGATGTACCCAAAGAGGTTAGCATAATTTACAGAAAATATACAGGATTGTCTGTTGATGTTTGCTGCTGTCCCCTGTTTAAGGGGTTTTTTTATGGCAAGGGTACCCCAGATTTTTAAGGCAAGAATCACTTTGTGACAAAAACCAACCTGAACTCTCCATTCTCCAAAGAGGTATTATACTGGTGCGGATCCGAGTGTCTAACACACTAATTTTGAAATTTTTGGATATGGAGACATCATCCTAAATTTGGACATGGATACGAACAGTTACAAATTTTTAAAAAAATAATCATTTTGGAGTTTTAAATTTAAAGGCTCCCATATCCATACTAATATATTAAAAGGCGTGCTAAAGAACATCTATGTGCCACGTGGCACTCTCCCTAGGGTATTAGTTCATGTAATCCATGTACATTAAAAAAATTTAGAAATTGCATGGTATAGGATTTGATCCCCAGACCTCAAGTAAATATACTAAAGTCTTAACCACTAGACTAAGTTGTATTTAGTGTTCTTATCATAAAGTGTTATATTAATAAATGAAAGTTTTTCTTACCCGGGGCATAGCCCGGGCCTAATAACTAGTTAATAGTTTAAAAAAGTTCAGAAAGTAAAAAAAGCAATAAATAATGAGCCCCTGATTTACTGTATAACTGGGTGAGAGAGCAAGAAGTAAACTGTATAGCTATCCTGCTTATTTTTTTGGTTCGCATAGGTTCTAATTACTCCCACATTAAATAATTAGATGAAGAAAATAAGCCAGAAATCTTGACTTTCCGTTTTCTAGCACCTTTCACCTCTCTCTCTCTCTCTCCTCTAGCATCGTCGAAGAAGTGGGCAATAAAATGAATTATGATGACAAAAATCCAGACTATATCAAGTGATTCAACAGGTAAAACCCCCAATATCTCAAGAAATAAAGTCGTATATATTTCTTTGAATTATCAGAACTAGGGTTTACAGATCATAAACAATCCACCTTTTCCCACTCTGCCTCTCCCTACATCTAATAGTACTCCCAAAAAAAAAAAAAAAAATACTAGAGCAACCTCTGGTGCATCAATTCCTTGGTCACATAGATCTCTATCCACTATGCTCTCTCAGAAGTCAGATAATCTAGTTTTCAACCTCGGCCGTGTGTTGGATAAGTGAGGAAATAACCAGAGCAGAAAAGCAGCAAAGAGTTTCACAATATTGAGGGAATATGTAAATGTCCACACGCTTTGGTAAATCCCCACGAAAGGTTACAGTACCTGCCACATACCCCATCCCCTCAAAGAAAAAGGTTCAGGACATAATGAAACGGGAAAGTGGTGTGAAATATGATTCCATACCACAGGTAACACAGCAAATTTGCATACCACTATGAAAGAATTGTTGTTTCCTCTAAAAGTCATTCATTACAGAAAGTAATCGAAAAGAACAGATATTTTCCAAACATGTTTCAATAGGTCATATATGCTTTTAAAAGTAGCCTACAATAACAAAATATTACTGCTTCCCTCCAAAAGTTATATCACTGCAGAAACTAATTGAGCGAAACAAATAATTTTGATAGTGATTCCACCAGGTCATCTGTGTTCATAATATTGATTACTGTTTCTTAAGTAAAAAAAAAAATCATAAACGGCCTTTAAAGACCCATCAGAGCGAAATGTTTAAGATTATCCTCCAGAGATGTTATAATTTTGATATTGATTCCACCAGGTCATCTATGTTCATCATATTGATTACTGTTTCTTAAGTTAAAAAAAAAAAAAAATCATAAACGGCCTTCAAAGACCCATCAGAGCTAAATGTTTAAGATTATCCTCCAGAGATGTTATCATGGATCCGATGCTTACTATTTACCATCTCTCATCCATTCTTCAAGCACGCAGTTAATAACAACAGAATTATATTCCCCAATAAGAACAGATATATATTCATGAAAATTAAATGTGTATAAGACTTGCAAAAAAGAAACAGTTTGTCATACAGTGATGATATAAAATGAGAATCAACAATAAGCTACCCATTCACAGTATTCCAGACTTACTGAAAATTTAGAAGCTTCTTGAGTCACTAAGGCAACATCCAGCAGCAAGAGGCAAACATGAAGAGCTGTAGTCTGCATCAATAATTAAAACCAAAAAATAGGATTGAGAAAACTGCACATTTGTATGTGCGGAAAACGGAAAAGAATAGGCATACCTCATCTATGGGTTCAATATTCTGAAACAGTGGCTCCAAAACTGACAATGCCTTTGAATACTCATGAAGGTGGAATAAGACAGTTGCCTGGAACCATAATTAGCAAGTCCACAGAATTAATCTCTGCCGATCTACCGAAAACATCAATATATGGTATAGTATAGATAAACATCACGGATGTGAGATGCCACATAATACGTACAATGTTTAGGGCCGCCACAGATGCATCAAATTCATCAGTGAAAACTGTACTGGGACTGTTCGCCAAATTATTAGTTCCTTTGGCTCCTGTAATGACTTTATTAGCAGCCTGAGCAGCAACATCTGACTGCTCTCTGGATGCGCGTGCAAGGTCTTCACTCTTTCTCTGGAAATAGTTGAAACTTCTCAGAACCCAACTTAATTTATCCATTAGGGTTTTTTATCATTAAATCCACCACTTTTATGGGACCAGAGGAGTCAACTCAAGCCTCACCATTTTTATATTTACCAAAATTAGGGTTTGCTTTCTAGTACAACCACATTTCAAATATTCTGAACTAAATTTGCTTAAAGCTTCATCAAAAGAAAAGTATCCAGAAGCAAGAGAGCAATCATGGTAAACATGGAGTACCACATAAATGTTAATGCACTAAAGAAAATCGAAAGAAAGTTTGACAAGCAGCTTGCTGACACCATACCGATCATTCCCCATCTATTTCTTCCAACAACTTGATATAAATCGTCATTGCATATCACATAAGAGATAATAGGCTGCTATAGTATCAGAACAGTCGAATGCATCAAGTACAGAGTTAAGATTCCATACCTTAACAGTGACAAGGACTTCAACCAATTTCTTTGGATCTGAGCATCCATCACGCAAAAACTCTGAGACCGAAATATTATGCAGAATCTGTAACATAATACACACGTGATCAAATGACCCTATAAGGAATGATCAAGATCATCCACTAGTGAATCGAGCACGATAATGCACACTCAGTGTTTAGCATATACTCGGTTAATAAGAGAACTCTTCAAGTCATATCGATATAATCCAAACCTCAATCTGTATCTAATACAGTTTAATAAAAACGAAATGGCCAAAATAAACTTTATTTGTATTATCATCAATGTGAACTTAACATGAAGAATCATCTTAGCAATTCCTTCTGAATATATTCAAAAGCAAACAAAATTAAAGGGATAACAACCACCAAAAGCAGACAATAACGGAAATATAAAATCTGGCAATGTTCCTCATGTCCACCTAAGAAACCTAATGATGAACAAATTATCCCGGCCTCCAAAAAGAAACAAACTATGTTTAAAAAAAAGAAAGATGAAAGTATTACTGCATGTCTTATATTATATTCAATAACATATGACATGACACGCTAATTCCATTCAATACCTGGAACCTGCTTACATTAGGAGTGAAACAGCACGATAATTGGGAAGATTACAGCAAAATTTGAGCTCTTCCGTTATACGAGCTTAGATTGAGTGACCTCTATCATATATTAACTTAATAATCAAATTGGTTATGACAAAATATAGATAAGCGACAATGAACAACTGATAAAGCAACTCATGAAACTTGTATCGGTTTAGGAAGGGATAAAAAGCGTTCGCTAACTGCATGAGGAAGTTCCTGAATATGCATGACGGGACTCTCAAATTTACAGGATGAAGGAAATGGAAACTGCTGCCCTCTAATCTATGTTATTTACTATCCACAGTGTCTTATTCATGTTTTAAGAGCTTCCTCATAATAGGCTATTTCTTTTGCGGGTCCCAAACAAAAAGCCACGTAACTCTCAAAAATCAGGCTTCATACACCTAACTTCACACCTTGATCTGCTCAGAACCTCACAAGATAGTGGTATTTTTCATTAGACTTATTTCACAAACATCCACTTAAACAGTGTCGCTCACACCCTTAATGATAACAATATAAGTTGTTTCTCAATAGTGGAGATACAAGCACAGAATTATTTTGGAGACTCAGAATTCATGTTGGCCAATTATAAAATTCAGAAGTCCACCCTTATACTATTTGATTTGGTAATCAGATACTGGAAGTTACAAAATCAGTTGTTAGCCCCTAAGTTAATTTTACTACTTCATATAGGTCCAGATCACTCTACACAACCAATTCTGTTTCTTCGGTAATTGATATATTCAAAAGAGGAAGGCAGAGATACAAGAAAGAGATGATGATAGATATTTGAAGGAGAAGATGACAAGCTAATGATATGAAGGAACATACACCAGAAAGGTAGAATTAAACATTATTACAGTAAAGAGAAACAGAAAATAAACGGTAAAGAAGACAAAAGGAAACCTAAGAGCAGCAAATGTCATCTCATGCAATCCACAGCAGTTCACTCCACTTATTTCATTGCATGAGCAGGGAGGGAAGAGCGATAGATAAAAGGAATAGACAGAGAAATGTTGCTGGCAAGTGGCAACCTAGAGAGCAAAAACCTCGAAAACCAGCTTGAAGTCATTCAGCTGCCAAACACCCAATTTGTTGAACCTCCACTTTGATGATTACTGCTACAACTATAAGACCTGTTTTCTTATCCTTAGGAAATGACTTAAAGATCTTGGTTATTTAGACAATTTTGTTCATATAAGAAAAATAAGCAATGATTCCCATACAAACAACGCAACTTTGTGGTCCAAAGAAGGATGTATGATTTGATTAGTGTCACCTAATTCACTCACAAGTTTAGAACCCTTTCAGAAAAGTGAGAACTGGTACAGGCTAAAAGATGAAGTCGAGCACTTATTGATATTTAATAGTCTCACCTAATCTACTCACCAGTCTGGAATGAAGTAGAGCACTTATGGATACTTCAGCGTAGCTAAGTATCCAATAGCACCCCAGTACATAGTCAGTATCATAAGTTGTCGCATTCCAGGATCCATGCAGCATTGGAATTTATCCAACACATCTTTTTCATGGGCATCAAGTATCAGAACAAATATGCTAATAGCCTAATACGCATTCCCTGGCTAAAAGCATATCATTATTACTATGCAGTTGCAGCAAACTAAATTCATCTTCCAAAGAATACTAGTCATTGGACAAAAGGCACTAGTTAGCAGATCAAGCTAGAAAATTCCTAAACTTGACCAAAACCAAAAAAAAAAAAGGGGGTAGTCTCCACATTACCACAAAGAATTTTCAAGTTCCCTCCTATTAAAGATCCCAAGACACAGTATCGCATAGATCTGCTTATTGCAGTCACAAACATATATCCAATAGCAACAACACATTTTTGGCTAAGAGACTTGCAACTTAAAATTGACAAATTCAAGAGACAATTTGCCTCTACATTTCAGCAAGTGGTAATGAATTGAACAAAGGCTTAAAAGAAAACAATCAGAACTATCAGTTCATGAACTTCACCCAAAAAGGGAGGTTTCAATCACAGACATTACCACGTAGACCTTCCAACTGTCCTTATCTAGAAAATAAGAGTAAAACCACCAACTCATGCATATCCACTCAAATTATAACCTACCACCGAATACTACATAATTAAAATCCTCACCCTCAAATGATCGTCTAGAATATACTCCTTGCTAACAGCTGCAATCTCCAAAACTCTAGAATCCAAGTGTGAGCACCTCACACTAGAATCACTAAATTTTCAGCAAGAACAATATACTTCAAAACTAAGCCTCTCAACCTTAAGACATGTACTTCTCCAAAGCAAGTTACTATGCCCTAGTTGAACTGATCTCATCATGTTGCTCACCTATGGAAAAGTTAACCGCAAACCTCAACCAGAATACTTCAAAATCTCACACATTCACTCCAAAGAAAGTTCTTCTTATCCGTTCACACGAACTAAGTAGAAGTAACCAGATTATCTCCCCAATCTTATGTAGCCGATCGAAACCACAATATAAGGAAACCAGTAGAGTTTACAAGTTCAAAAATCCATTCAAATCACATGTAGAGTAACACCTAATAATTCAGTAAAAGAGCTACCTCCAGAATAAATTATGAACTAAAACAAGTGCACTTATCCAAATAAACTGAGTCGAATATCGCAATTCAAAAACGAGAAAACAAGTGAACTTCAAAGGCTGGTAATTCCATTCAAATGACACATAAAATAAAATGTGAACTAAACCACAAATGATATAAGCAAAAAAAAATAGATATATATACCTTTGGATCACCTTCTTTCTTCTGCAACAATTGATGCAATACATCAACACATTCCGAAAACTTATCAGATTGAAAAAACATAAAAGCTTCTTTGGCGAGCATAGCAGTGACTGAAAGAGCACCATCGTCATCCGCACCTTCCCGAACCACATTCATCGGGGACGATGAAGTTGAATCTCGCGAATCCATCCAAAGATCGAACCAAATTTCACTCACTCAAACACAAAACCAGCAAAACAAGGAACAAGAAATGCAGCCGAAAAAATCAACAAAAACCCTAGCCTTTTCCGCTAAACCTTTCTTGAAGCTAAAATCTCAGAATTGCATGCTCCATCGCTCAAAATCAAGCTTATAAAACCACCAAAAAGAGGAGAGAGAATCGAAAAACCCTAACAATTCGAAATTCGCCGATTAAACTGATTTGAAGTGACGAACAATTTTTCTCCTCCTGAAGAAATGAAGTAGCTAGAGGATGAAGAGATGGAGTTAGAGAGAGAAAATAAAGGATTTGGAGGAGAGAGAAAGAGAGTTTTCTTGGGTGGGTTTGAGTTTGAGGGTTGAGTTTTCTTCGTCTTTCTTCTTTGCGCTGCTTAATTCTTTTTCTTTTTCGCAGTGTTTTCAGATGACATAAATTTTTTGTTCTGAATTCTGATTATGATTAATAAGTTATATGGTGTGAGCGGGAGTATGTTAAGATATTTGACGGCTTTTTAGAACCGTTTGATTTTTTTCATGATTGGTATTTGATGATATCAGACGGTTGATAAGATGAGAGGGATGAAATTATGGTGTGAGTGAGGGGAAGATTATTTTGTGTTTAGTAATATTTTTTTAAGTAATAGAGGGAAAAACGTTAATTTAATTACCGAACTTTTAACGAACTAGGGATAGATTTAAAGTTTTATACATTTCCTTCGATAAGTTTGAGTTTACAGAATTTGGCATGGTCAATTAGCCACATAAGGAAGTTTTGAGTAATAGAGGGGAAATGCTAACTTAATTACCGAACTTTTAACTAACTACTGATGGATTTAAAGTTTTATATGTCTCCTTTGACAATTTTAAGCTTGAAGCTCAAAACTATATCTTCTATTTGATCTTGAACATTATTCTCACATATGAGAAGAATAGATGTAAAATTTATCAAGTAAAGTAAGTGTTTTACGTTAATTCTTGTTTGGTAAAGAGTTAGCGGGATTCATGGAAGACATGAGTGTTCGCGGCATTTTGTTTTTGAATATATTCAGTTAATTTTGTTATTCTCACTAATTGCTTTAGTATTATCTTCCCTTATATAGCTCAATTCTATAATTATTGCTAGGTGATTTCTTGCCGTTAAATTGTTCGTTAAATCTCTCATTTCCTTATTCTCCAATCACTACCTATTTTATTTTGTTAACGAAAGGTTATTTAAATATCTATTGAATGAGCGTAAACATTTTTTCAGCATTGTGCTAATCATGGAAGACAATCATTTTCTACTATATCGATGTACCCTAAAATTGAATTTTTAGACAATGGTCTTCACCACCTCATAGCAATCATTTTAAGGGTTCGTTTAGTTTTATAGAAAATGGTCTTTCATAAAATATATTTTCCGTCGAAAAACGGAATATTAAATCTCCTTTGTTTTTGTTTGATGGACAATTATTAAGCTAAGAAGGAAAAAATGAAGAGGTTAGAAATGAGAGGACATACAGCCTACGGGATTCTTAGCCAAAAGAAAGAAAAAATACCTATTCTAAGTTTCTAACTAAGCAAAATGCAGAAAACAGGCTAGATGTTGACTATGGGGACTTCAAGTTTAAGACATGGAGCAAAATGATTGTCCTTCAAATTTCAGAGGAAAATATTTACAAAAGGATCAAAAACTCTTTTCCATCTTAGTTTTCCTTTTTCAACCACTTGTCCAACCAAACAACAAAATATGAGCAAAATCGTTTTCTTTCAAAATAAACAGAGCCTAACTTTTATTTCTTACTTGCAAATAAGTACTTTCTTATTTTTTTGTTCTTAAATACTTGTTTCATATCAAGTATAGGACAGAACTTCCTCGTTGCATATTATAAGCAAAAACTTCTCCAGAAGCATGATTAATAACCTTCCATCCAACCAGTCTCGATTCTCGAATTACTTCTCACGTCCTCTTCCGAAGGCATCCCACCCTAGTTCCTATTGACACTCCTAGGCTGACCCTTATCGTGTATCTTAGTATATTATTACCACATAGGTGAGCCCTTCAGTTGGTCGATAGATGATTGAGATTTAAGAAATGCTTACCATAACTTAATACTTCATACAACTATACACAAGACTAATTACAATTATACACAGGAATAATTACAATTATAGCATGTTACATCCAAAAGACTACTTGAAGTGTCGTACCGTCAATATGATCAATCAGCCAGCTCTTTTGAGCAAATCCAAGATCAGTACAGAATCACGAATATCCTGACTATCTTGAGAATCTTCATGATTTCCTTGAGAAAAATCAGCACTAGTATAAGTTCGAATTCCAGGACCATGCCCACTGCAATCTGTCAGCTTCCCTTGTTGTGCCCTCCTCACTTCCTTCTGATGTTCAGTGAGCTCTGACCTCTTTCTTTTCGCGCATGGAGGAGGCAGCTTGATCTTAGAGGGAGACCATCCACTACATTTTCCAAAAGTTCTACTCTCTTTGAGCACATGTTAAGTGTAGCCTTTACCTTGTGTCTGGGAAGAGAAGTGACAACTTCTAAAGTCGAGCTATCTTTCTGTAATGCTGGTGTTCTGTTTCTGATCTTTATCTTACCAGCTCTGGATAGCTTGTCTAGGACATGGAGCAAACAAGGAGGAAAACCTAAATGAATTTGATCTCCATAAGCCGAGTTCCAAAAGATGATTGTAGGGTTGGAAATGGATGGATTTGGATGGTCAAGTGTTTTCTCAAGTAGAGGTGCTTGGAGCTTAAGGAAGGAGGAGTCGAATATAATCGTTGGCCAACTACGTTGCAAGCTTCTGATAATTTCGGTCCACAAGGTCTGCAGCTGGTTTCTGACACTTTCACAGCTTATAGAATCTGACATCCAGGGAAGCAGTGGATCACATAGTACCTGGATAAATATAACAGTGAAGTAGCACAAAAGAAATGGTTACTTGTACTCCTATTTGCAAGTTTAACATTCTACAAACTGAAGAAAAAGTGCTTTCTCAAATAGATATTTGTCTTTGATTTCTTTCATCTTAAAATCTCTGTGTTCAACATTATCATAAAAAGGGTCTTTAATGATATAATTGATGCAATTAGAACTTAGCTAAAGGTCAATGCTACTACAACTGTGAACTAAGAGTTCTGAAAGCTTGTCATCTACATTCTACTGCAACTATAAAATGAAAGGAAATAAAATACATAGCATCAAGAATGATTTTTAAAATGTTCTAAAATAGTAGAATCTTTGATGCATTCAATTTGGTAGCTAGCAACAAAAGGTTGCAATGGTAATTACTAATTAATATATTAATTATTGAACCAAGACTACCAAGTGCACATTGTAAGACCACTTCACTTTCCCGCGCAAATGGGTCACTATTTGAGTCAAATGGGTTTCAAGTCAGAAAGGGTCACACTTCTAAACAAAGGGTAACTTTTTTACCTTAAATGGGTCACTTCTAAATAAGTAACTCATTTAGGGCATGAAGTTACCCTCGTCAAACAATAATTTACTGTGCATCCGTTTCATTCAAAGATTTATGTTAATACGCATGTAATCTGTAAGGAAATTCCTGTGACAATAAAACTTCATCCCCAAACCTGTGCAATTTCATAGAAAATCTACTACTCACTCTACGTCTAAAGTGGTAACGAATGATAATGAGAACTTATAAAGAAAATAGGTATTAACTGATGGACAAGTATCACTATGGACTTTGCATGAGATTTTTTCTCATAAAAGTACCTATAAATCTATTTTCATTACCATCAATTATTAAGATCTGCCAAGGGGTTGCCAATACAATGATTAAAAAAAAAAGGAAAACTACACTAGAAACCTGAATGGGTATATATCTATGAGATTACAACTAGTCAACTACTCATTCTTGGAGTATTTCCTGACAGCATAATTTAAGCATAAACGTACCTTGAACAAGGGAATAATATCTTCCTTCCACTGAAGACAACTGACTAAGCATGTCAATTGTGGAAGTAGCCTGTAATACACAGCAATAGCTAGAAAGTTAGCGTTAAGATATGTATAGAAGTAAATATGTATTTGCCTTGTAAGGTGTCTCAAGAACGGACCTTGAAATCAAATGTTCTGGTCCTTCATTACTTATGCTCACAAGATTCATAAGCCTGCACAATCAAGCAAAAGAAAAACGGGTGGGAATCCACCCTAAGCAGCCATTTTATTGCAGAGTAGACTTTCTAGTGAACAATGGATTATGAGAGTTAACAACAAAGATGTCGGTATGTAAACAACACAAAAAAATCTCAACAATTATATCTACATTTCAAAAGTTAAAATTGCAACCAATTATAGAGCACAAAATATCTTCCCGCCACTATAAACTGGCAGGGATTCAGGATTGTTATTTATAACCAAAAGAAAATTGCCGCCTTTAAGGATTTTACATTTGTCGTAGTGACTTGAGTAGACAGCATCAACTGGAATATTCATTATTCATAGCCATTACCTTAAATGGATCAAGATATATCCATTATGCATTGCAGGTCCGCCAAATCTAAAATTTAAACATGAATGTGTGGCTATATATAATAACCAGAAATCATGATGACAAATTCAGCTAAACACAATTTCGGAAAATGCACAAGGATGAGTGAGACAATCAAAGGTTGCTAAAATAAGGACAATGAGATGTCTGTAAACAACCACTTTGTGAATAAAAACTGGAACTAGTGTGTAAAGGGCTGGAGGCAAGATAATAAAATTGCATCTCATCTCAATATTCAACCAAGAGGTCATTCTTTCCTTCTAAAGAAAGGCAATATATAGTATAAGATGTGTTGTGCAAAACAGATTAAAAATTTACTCCATGAATGAGTAAAACCGTAAAAGTCGTATTATAAATAAGCACATATCAACTCGCCTTGCTACTAGATAGAGCAAGACAATGTATCAGACAAACATAAACAATTGACAAGAAAATGAGCACAACATTATATAATCAGACTGGATTCCATTATGTTGGTGAATTGTTTACAACAAAACACTAAAATCTAGAGTGCGGTTTGCCAATTATGTTGAAACACATATAACTTGCTATATGTTCAAGACTTTGAAATGTTGTTCCATAATGGAGCAGAAACAGAACCCACATTCACTATCAGGCAAGTAGAAAAAATTAAAAGTAATTTCAAGGGCAGAAAGTTCATGTTTGCACTAACCTGGCTATGAATGTCAAGCAGTTGTTGATGCCACTGGAATCCGTATAGCCACACTTGATTGCTTCAGGAGTGACCTTTTCTATATGCACATTCTTTAGAACACACTTTGCTACATTAGCACAAAGAGAGAGAAAATGGAGCTCCTGCTTGTTATTAGGAGGATCAACCTCAGTGAAGGTCTGATCGGTGTTGCTTCTTTGAAGGAGGAAGCCATTCAATGACGAGCAAAGATCTTCTGCAAAACTGTTACTTTTTTGCAGGTACGTAGAATTTAGTAGGCAATAAAGTGACATCCAGGCTTCAGTAACTTGTTCAAATGAAACATCTTCTGATAAAATTGGAGAAGCTGTAAGGGAGTTGCATTGCTTTTGGGTGGTAAATGGTATCTGAGAGGAGCAGACAACGAGAGGATAAATTAAGAAATAGCACAAGGTAAGGCTACCACTACTTGCAGGCTCAACTCTCAATGCCACGAGATCCTTCGCACCATGTATGTATTCCTTCAGGCATAGGGCAATTGTATTCCAAAACCTTAGATAATTGTTATCAATATGAGCATACAGCAAAGTTACAACAGCATGGATAACTTCCAGTGAATCATACGATAGCACGCTACTAAAATAATTATATGCTTCCTGCAGAAGGGACCCATTATTGGCTTCTTTATGGCTAAGTTGATCCAACAAATCAAAGTAATTCACAGTTAAATAAACTATTGGTGGAACCATATCCATAAATTTTACAGGGGTGATTCCTGTCAGCATACCATATGCATCTTTACCTCCAGAAATACATTTCACATCTAATGCAACCTTATAAAGAGGGGAGCCCATGATAGAAGGATCAAGCTCCTGAGTTACAGCCTCTAAAGTGCGGAGACAAGCAATTTGAAAGTAATTGGTTGCGTCCGCACATAAAGAAAGTTCACATACTGTCTTGACAAACATTAGAATTGCATTAATGAACTGCATAATGGCATCGTAATCAGTTGAAGATTTCGCAAAATCAATTTGGACACCTTTCAAGAAGGAACAAAACATCCTCAATGCAGCATCACAAACCAGCTTCTTGTTTTCAGGGTTTAAAGTAGCCACTGCTGCTTGAGAGAAGATCATTTGTAGCATACTCACAAGAAAATCAAGCTGGCTACGATCCCAGGGCAACCATCTAACGCAGTAAGGCTTTATTGTAGCTTCCTCAAATAAACAACTTACATCATCACTTATTCGGGGTTGTATTTTACCGCTATCCTCGGTATGCGATCCATAACTTACAGTTTTTGATTGTATGAAATCATGAAGCAGATCCATGCAAAAGCTCCAAATCCAGATGTTTGCATCCTCAAGTCTGTTGATGGATTCCTTAACCATAGGTTCCACAACTATACCAAGTATATGAGCATCATTTACTAGGATATCAAGCTTATGTAACACATAGCACCAAGTGTTCAGGCAAGATGAGTGAATAGAAAGAACAGCTTTGCTAGTCATGATTCCAATAATTGGTGTCATTATGAGCTTTAAACTTTTTGAAAGCGCTCCTTTCTGGGTTATGCTTCCATTAGCTTGTGATGTGTCATCACAAACTCTTGAAGGAAGGCAAACTAGTGCCTCTATCAGACCTTCCCATGCAACCTGCACACCAAACAGACAAACTAGATGTCAGAGGAAGAGCATAAGTATATCATAATTCCTAAACATACAATATTTCGGGATCTTGCTCATAGACATGCCTAATATTGAATACATAAAATCATAAGCCAAATAAAATGATGTAACGGACTATTATATTATACTTATAAAACTCATTTCCCAAGAAACACCAATATGCACTTCCCTCTCTGTTTTCTCTTTTTTAACCTTTATGGGCAAGCATACCAGAGGCTGCAATATTCTGCGAAATGATCTCTGACACTAAATAAACAAACAGGATATTACACACTACATGAACCAAATCATAGTAGAAAATAGTACCTGTGTGGCAATCTGGACCTGGGGGTCTAGGTCAGAAAAAGTTTGCTCAGGAATCTTGAGCAATTCATTAACCAAATGCCTACTCTTCAATGAATAATGTCCAAGTATACGGATAAACCATCCCCATGCTTGGAGAGCCTGAACTTTCTTGCCATGCTTTACCATTTCCTCCATTCCGGGAAGTAAACGTAGCTTCATGTCTTGAGCAATGGCCTAACAAAAATTATCATAATCTGGAAGTGGTGATTACAAAATATAAAATAGCAGATAATTTTATTTAAAATCAATGGCCTATTCGGAAGAGAAAAAATTCATATGAACCACATTACGGCATAAGAACATCACTTTCACATGACCTCGCCTACTATCATACCAAGATTGAAAGAGCTACAGCCATGCACATGAGTCATGACTCAGAAGTCAGACCTTTAGCTAATAAAAGAACACTCTGAAGCATCTGTAAGCCTTGAGCCCTATTGTAGATCGGAGGCAGAAACTATAGAGGGGGTAATGGCTTGCAATATGCAAACAAAAACTTACCACTATTGATTATACCATGACAAGTTTCACAAGTCCAACACATACTTCATTCTAGAGAGTTACTCACATGTAAATGTGTAATGCCAAATTTGCAGGGAATTGGGAAAATAGAAGAAAGCAACCTTGCACAGCAGTCTAGAGGCAGAGAGACATGGAATCTAATTCATCCCATTATTCCTTATAAATAGTTGCACAGTTAAGAGGACTGAATGTAAACATCACCATGGAAGAATAATATGTTAATTTTGATAACTGGATAATTTCAGTAAATAATTAGGCAGAATCAAAGGGCAAGATAGCATGAGAGAACAATTTCTTGCCACTCCCTCACAAGTTGTAAACTATGACAGTATCCTTGTACTATCAAAAAGGGCAAGATAGCATGAGAGAACAATTTCTTGCCACTCCCTCACAAGTTGTAAACTATGAGAGTATCCTTGTACTATCAATTTATACATAACAAAGTTAAACCACCACACCTTTGAGAGAGACAATTGTGCAGGAACAATAAGGCCTTTGATTTTCAAAAGACATCTTAGGCACATATCCCGCTCTCTCTTATCAGCACTAAGGAGTCTTCTATATAGCGGAGGTGCCCATATGTTTGACGTGTCTCTCATATTTTTACTTAGCTGAATTGCTAACTTCATGACAGCCTGCAGATACAAAACCCACAAGAAAGAGAGATAGGAACTTAGAAATTGCCGTCAATCCATTGAGCAAAGGAACACAGAACTAACCTTACAATTATGCTACAACACAAAGCAACAACTTCCTCCATGCAAAAAACTTCATGCCACAAAACAAATGCTTTTGACTTTTCACCTTCTCCATCCCCACTGCCATATTTCCTTATTTATTTCTGATGTCACATGAACCGTGAATGAAAGTCTACCAAAAAATATGGAGAAAGGTGGAAACATGATTCATAAAGTTTGGCTACTCAAAACACTACAAAACGAAGCTGGTAATGATTATTGAAGACTTAATACACAGTACGCACCTAAAACATTCTCCATTCATGTTGAAGATAATGCATAACAAAAGGCTTGACATTCTCATTACATTTGAGTCCACTATTCATACATATTTTTCATGAAACGCAACGACACCATGCACAGAAAATACATAAAGATTTAAAGACAAAGTGTACTAATAGTATATTAACAATAGGACAGGACAAGAAATTGCCTGAATAGCCTCAAACGTTGTAGATAACGAACCACCAGGATTATCAAGGGAATGCATAATAGCCCTTAACAATGTATCGAAATGAGAAGCTAGATACGAGGCATCTAGTTGCTGAATGGATATACACCACACTCCTAGATTGCAAACCACCTGCAATCATGATTTTCAACATGTTACAATGAGATAGCTCATATAAAAGTACCAAATAAGAAGAAAAAAAAGGTAGTATATGACATGCATTCACTACCTTGCTTTTCGTCGTTGTGATCAGTCTAGCTAGTGACTCTATCACTTGACTGACATATTCCTCTGCAAATAATCACTCCATACAATAACAAAGGAAATGTTATTGTCAGATAAGAATATAAGCTACATGATTGCTTTACATTTTCTTTTCTTGCAACATAATCCATATACCACCATTCATTCATCACTATATGACACAAAACGTAAGTGCTATCATCAAGCAATCATCTTTATATTTGACTTAAGGAGATTGAATAGTTTTACATTTGATTTCACTATCAAAGTAAACCCCAAACAGATGGAACAATAAAAGGAGAATCCAAAACATACTCGGAATCGCCGCAACGAGGGACGGAAGATAAAGTATGAAGCCCAGACACTTTAAAGCCATTGTAGAACTGCAACAAGAATCCAAAGATTAGGAAAACGATCAAATCACAATAATTTGAAGACTAACCAACTAATTATATTTTACATTTCTTCATCACCGTCAACAACACGAATATCGGCAATAATCGAAGAAATGAGAGTTTGATTGAAATCAACAAGCAGCTGAATCAAGGAATTATCGCTGCTCGCTTGCTCTTGAAGATGCTGTAGAGTTGAATACGCAAATGATTTCTCAGATGTTGCAGATGAAAAAAATAGGGATTTGATTTGTTCTAACTGTTCTGAGAAATTCGACATTTTTGCTTTTGTTAGTAGTTTTTGAGATGATTTTTTTGGAGAAACTGTGATCAGAATTCAATTGACAAGGTAAGTTTAATCGAAAACCCTAAATTGAGAAGGGGAGAAGTTTTTGATTTTCGCGCCATGTTTGGGTGGATACTAGAGAGTGGAGAGTGAAGTAAATGAAGTTGGCGGGAATATATACATGGGCTTCGGCCTTTGGGCTAAGTTTCTCATTTGATGGTATTGATATTCAGTCTACTAGTTTTTATATGCACGCGATGCGTGCGAAAATACGTAGAAATTTTTTTTTTTCAGGGGACGTAGAAAATTAAATTAATTGTTAATTATATCTAATAGGTTAGGGGATATTTGAATTGTTGATGGTTTTCTTTTTGTAATATCTTTTTAAAATTTTTTAAATAAATTAGGTAATTTTCTTTTTTATTTTCAAATTTTTTTATTTTTTAATTAAAGTAAGTAGTTAGAATAAAGATTTAATAAGGGTAAAATAGAGTTTCTAATATTTTGGTGTCCTACCCCTCTTCCCATATAAAATAGAGATTCCACGTAGATAATTTCATATATAATTGGAAAATTTAACAACAACATTCTCAACTATCCATTTCCTCTCAAAAAAAAAAACTATCAATTATGTGCCAACCGTGAGGAAGAGGTAGTAGATCAATGGAGTATCATCCCGAATTTCAGGATATTGTCCTCATTCTAACAATATATTGGGGCATTTACTTCTGGGCTGTTAAGTCTTGTACCTAACCTCTGAGTTGGCCTGCCCTGTATGCTAGTAGATTAGTAAGAGTTGGTCTTCAGACCAATTATCTTTTGTGATAAATAAATTAAAAAATTATGGGCATCCCATCAATTTTAATCCCTGTTCATTTTGTTCTACCAATTTTGAGTTTGGAAGTGTGAATTTCTTTTCTTATTCCCATCACTCACATCTAGATTAGAAATTTGTGTGAGAGATAATCAAATTAGATCCTTCTCCTTAAATTCTATAAATAATAAAAGAGTGCTTCAGAAAAAAAAAATAGTTTATGTCTACCAAATTGATTTATTGAAACTGCATTGTCGCATTACTTTCCAAGTCCCTAGGAAATATATTACTCGCAGAGTCGCAGCATGGTGCTATAGTGTCTACTTGCGAGTTGCGAGTTGCGAACGTGATTTAGTGAAACATGTGAAAACTTGTAAGTTTTGAAAAGTGTACCAAATTGATCTTTTTGATGATTTTATTTTTTTTGGAAACTAGCTGATAATTGTTTTTCTTTCTCTAAAGCTCCGTTTGGTAGGGTGTAAAACGTTTTCCCGGAAAACTGTTTTCCTCTATTTTCAGTTTTACATTGTTTGGTTGGCAAAAGAGTGTAAAACCATTTTCCCTTGGGGTAAAATTACTCTCCCAATGATGGAAAACTATTTTACTTTCAAAATGAAGGGAAAACTATTTTCCTTATCTCTCTTGTACACTCCTCTCACTACCTCCTTACTTTCCCTTTCATTTTCCTTTCATTTCATCATTTTTCTTACATCGAACCAAACAACGGAAAACGAATTTTGGAATTGTGTTTTTCATTGTAAATTGTTTTCCATGAAAATCATTTTACACTAAAAATATTTTATGCCCTACCAAACGGGGCCTAAATGATATCTTCTAGTTGCAAAACTTGCAATCATCAAAATACATTTTAATCCCTGTTCATTTTGTTCTACCAATTTTGAGTTTTTTGATATTTCTTTGTTCTACTCTTCTAGTTCTATCCCTTTACCGTACTCACTTTTCCCTTTTTCTTTTTCTATTTTTTTTTTACAACAAGTACAAACAAGCGAGGATCAACATTAACCCCACTACTCATAAGCAAAGGGCGAAGACCATTTTTATGAGTTACGATACTAGAAACACACCAATTATCATAAAGCAAAACATTATTAAAATTACCCTTTCTTATCCTATATTCAATCCCTCTTTTCACATTTTATTTCCACTCAAACATCACATGCAACATTCTCTCTATACATTTTTATTACACAATCCACATTAAATGTTCTCCTTCTTACCCCACTTCTTACAATAAATGGGTAAACTAGTCATTTTTTAGATCATTGTGACCCTATTCTTATAGCAAAATGAGACCTTTATTATAAATAGAAGCGTGAATTGGGAAATTTTGAAAAATAGGTATATATCAGTAATAAAAGAGAGAGAAAGAAGAACTTATTGTAATTGAGAAAAATATCAGAATTCTTTCGAAATGAGCTTAACCTCAATATTAGACCCTTAGAAAATGTGATCCTGTGTTGTAGACCTTTATGCACATGCCAAAATTCGACCTTGCAGTAGAAAATAATGAAGTACTAGTTGTCCTTGGCAAGTTATGAGTTACTGGCTTGATTTCATGCTCAACAAAAAAAAAAAAAAACAGTTGCACGAAATATTTAGGACTTGGAAGCAAATTATATCTACATTAGTACTCTTGTTTTTTTTTAGAGTTCGTATTGCGTCGGACTCGTCCGACACAATATTCTCGTCGGACCACATCACTTGAGTTTCAGGTAGTCTTCAGTTTTTTTCAGGTAGTCTTCATTTTTTTTCAGGTAGTCTTCATTTTTTTTCAGGTAGTCTTCATTTTTTTCAGTTAGTCTTAATTTTTTCAGTTGGTCCATTATTTCTTTCAGTTGGCCCATTATTTCTTTTAGTTGGTCCATTTTTTGTTTCAGTTGGTCCATTATTTGTTTCAGTTGGTTACATATTACGAAACAAAGTCCAACTGAAACAAAACAAAGTCCAACTGAAACAAAACAAAGTCCAACTGAAAATGGAAAATAGGAAAAGAATATAATAAAAAAAAGGTAAAATAAAAAACCTTTATTGAGGAGAGTTGAGACAGTATCGAGATGGCCAATGCTGGAAGCAGAATGAAGTGGGGCCCAACCTTCTTCATCCTTACTATTAATCACCTTCTTTGTCGAATCAACTTCTGCTAAAATTCGATGAACGTGACGATGAAAGTCTCACCATGAAGTAAGAGCTGAACATTGTACCATGCGTTGTCTTCGCCGTTCTGGAACTCAACAAATGGGCCCACCGGCGGCGAGTCTCCGCTCGGTGAGGGTGGGTTTTTTGCTGCGTTTTTTGAGTCCCATTTTTTTGGGTTGTTATGGAGGAGAGAGAATGTGGGAAAGTTAGGGGGTTTGGGAAGGTGAAAAGTGTTGGGAAAATGGTGATGATTGAGCTTTGTGAAGCTAAGGGCCAAAGGAGAGGGTGTTTTGAGGTCACTGGGTCAGCCCGTCTGACAGTAAGTATTTGTTCAGACGGTCTGACCCAATACTTTCACTTTTTTTTATCATTCTCACTATCTCGTACCCGCCTCTCAATGCACCTCTTTGAACTCATATATCTTTCATTATATATTAGTAAAAATTATAACGATTGAATATTAATAATGTACTAATTGAGACGAATCAAACAAGACCTACATGATTATATTTTTTTTTATAAATTGAAAGAAATTGAGAAGATTCTCTCTAAATATGAATAATGTCAAGATTTCAAGTGAGAAAGATTTTTTTTAAAAAAAAAAACAAAGGAAACATATCAGTATCTTTCATAACTTTATTATCAATATACTGAAAAGATCATACATAATAAATACTACCAACAAATCATATTCAATTAAAGTTTTAAACTATTTTTGTGGTGCAAAATTTTACTTTGTTAGTTACTTTCCTACTTAGATTATACTATATGATGATTTTACACCAATATTTAAGATGGACTAATTAGTATTCACTTGCATTATCTTTAAGATGGAAATTAGTATTTGTGAGAAAAAAGAATTTATACAGATGTCTTGTCTCATTATTTAAAACCTAGTATTAATCCATGCATATTATTAAAAATTGCTAAGTTTTGTGGTCAATAATTTGCGAACAAACAAAAATTTAGCATTTCGTTTTCATTATCCTTACATGGCATCAATCATAGCTGTACATTTAACATGTCTCACATTTTTGTGTTTAGATTAGTGCGTCATTATCCTAGTATGTGTGTGACAATCATATACTTTTGCCTTTTGCTGTCACGCATCTCCGTAAAATTAAGCCGTATCGATCTAAATATGGAGTATATTCGTTTTTCTTATCAACGCACCATGAATGATTCTTCAACAAATTATACACTATACTTATCATTTATCAAATCCATGCATGATGATGATAAAGCGGGGGAAAAGTAGTAGCTTGGAGGAGTATCACCTTAAATTTCAGGATATATGTTTAGGATTCGAATCCTCATCTCATTAATATGTTGGAGAATTTATTTTTGGGTTGTTTAATTTTATAACTAACCTCTGATGTGTCCGATAAGCTAGTAGTTTAACAGGAGTTGGTGTTAAGACCAATTATTTTTCTTAATAATAAAAAAAAAGCACAATGATAAGGTATATGGAAAATATGTTGATCACCATCTCATCAATGTCACATATTCCATCCGTTGATACATGGTTGTAAAATACATAAAAGAAAATCTATTATTAACGATTTTCAATGTGTTAATTTTCAAATTATATGAAATGGGTCTGGGTAACCCAACATAGAGGATGAGAGTTTTAGCTCACTTACAAGCCAAAGAGGTTCCCTCTTAAAACCAACTGGTGATAGGAGGAGTAACTCCTAATCTTATAAAGTGGTTTATTCTTCTCATATTTCTCCAATTTAGGACACTCATAAGTGAATTTTCAATGGGTTTCAACACAATGAAAATGCATGTTTCACAACTAATATCTATATTGCGAGTGTTAAATAAATAATTAAAATACAATAAAAAAATTCATGCATTTAATATATCTAATACCCCTCCATTCCTCAAATAATTGTTGATTGTATAAGCAACTAGTGATGGCTTAGTGTATTGGCATTATCACCTTTTGGAATCCGAGGTGAATAAATTCCTACCATCGAGTTTCACCCTTATTCCCTTACAAGAGGGATCTCCAACGTTCACTCTCATGAAATGAACTTCAACTTAACTACCTAAAAATTACTACTACTAATAATAATTATTTATACTATTCTCAATCGATCCTTAAATAAATATCCCGTTATCTTAAATAGAAAACTTACTCCATAACTCTAATACTCAATCCATATGGTATGAGTCTCCACTCTACTTTAGATTATGAGAAAGAGCCTAAGAGTACTAATTTACTACTCATAATGTTCTTGTATTTTGCATTACACAAATTCCAAAACTAATTTAGACATTAATACGTAGTATTTTGTGAATACGTTCTTGTTGAGATTTAGGACATCAATCATGCATCAATTTATCATAGTGTACTAAGGATGTTATATAAGATTACACGTTTACACGTATAGCCTACTGATTGTTATACAAATTACTAAAATAACAATTGATAGTTCTATATATTATTTTTAAACTAAAATATGATTGAATTTTCTTGCACCACCTGCTTAATTCTTCTATGGTACTTTCTTCGACGAAACATTATTATCACATAAATATTTTAAGAATTTTAATTACAGCATTCCTGATTTTATGTCCTCCAAATTTATAATTATAATTAATGTATTAGAATCCCACACTCCATGAAAGATAATCATCGTGTACAAGTTACGGAATCTCTCTACAGATAGAAAATTTTATGTATTTTTAAATTAATGTAATGACTAATGAATATTGATACTTCAAACTTCATCTAACAAGTTACAATACTACAGATTTCAATACGTGTTGCCCTGATGGGAGGTGTATAGAATTACAGTAAAACATATTGTTGATAAATCATTTAAATCTTTAGAATAATTAGTATATATATGTAGGGAAAATGAAAATGCTCCTTACATGAGAAACAATAATGAATCTCAATCACACGACTGGATTAGAGTTATAGCATTTGTGCATTAGAGTAACAAGCTTAAATCATCCTTTTTTTTTACTTTTGTTTCAGGTCTTTTGCTTGTATACTAACTGAATTTTTGCAGGCCGCATATGACAAAAATGTTTCAGAATGTCAAGCAAGCGGAACTCAGAAAGACCCGGACCAAATATTCTTCGAGACTGTTGGTGGAAGGAAAAAGGGAAGAGTTTTGGGTCTTGGTACGAGTGCAAATGATCTTTACTTTCAGAGCGAGGTCATCGAGGTGTGGAAACTCCTCTTCTTCGACTTGCACTCCATCCATGATTTCTCAATTATCTGCGCGCCTCGAAGAATCTGAGCGGAAAAGAGAAGAGATGGAAAGAGAGCGACTCGAGGCAGAGAGAGCGAGATTGCAAAAGGAAGAGGAAAGATAAGCACAATTTGCGGAGATGAAGAGGGCACTGGAGCGCTACGATCGGATGTTTAGTCAGTGCCGCGACTTCTTTTCTTCCACTCAGGACCCTGGCGACGACCCAAGCAGCGGCGGGAGGAAACAGATCCACATTTGTTGTTTAGATTTGTCTAAGACTTGTATTTTGTAAACGTGGAAGATGCATATTTTTATATTATGTCGGATATTAATCAAATATTAACTATAATAGTATTTGATATTTCTATAAACTACAAACAGGTTATTCTATAAACTACAACGAGTATGGAGTATGGAGCTTGGATCATATGTATATTATATTAAATATTGTATAGGTTCCAAAATAAAATATTTAATATGGAAAAAAAATTCAATAGAAACTACCGTCGATTTATTCCGTCGTAAATTACCCTCGGTCCGTCAGTATAAGTGGGCTGTTAAGAAAAAAAAAAGAATCCATTTGCCGACGACAAACCGTCGGTAACCACTGACCGATGGTAATTTACGACGGCTTTATTTCCGTCGCTAATTTGTGACGGTGGTGAAATCCGGTTTTTCCGTCGCTAATTTGTGATGGACAAATAATCTCACGGTAATTGGAAAAAAGCCAACAATAACAATTGCCGACGGTTTTTCCGTCGGTAATCCGAAATTTACCGACGCCTAGTTTTCTGAGGGTGTTTTTCCGACGGCTAGCCGTCGGTAATAGTGTTACTGACGGACACCGTGTTTTTACCGATGAATTTTGACCGTCGAAAAAGGGTGATTTTCTTGTTGTGCATGGTCAAATAAGGTTAACAATAATAATCATTATATTTTTCATATGTGCTAATTTATCACTTGTTAGCAATAAATGTTGATCATCTCATATTAGTTAGTAATTAATGAATTATGCTACCAGTGTTTTTTTTTTAGGTAAGATAAAATCCCTTGCAAGAAAGAGGGTAAATTGGGAATTCCTCCTTGTAAGGAGTGAGACTCGATTTCATAACCTCTGAAATCGAAAGTGATGCCAATACTAGTAGGTTATCACCTACTGCTCAATTAATTACTGCAATTAGATGGTTATATGGAATGAAGATAGACAACTCATACGCAGAAGAAAAATTGGCTGTGTACGTGATGACATAAAAATTTGCTGGAAACACGTGGAAGGATATAAACGGAAGCTACGCGTATTTTTATTTTACAAAGTAAACTGAAGCCAACAAAATTGAAGTTTACTGTTCTCGTGTGCATGGTTATGTATACCTTTATCACTTTATGGGAATAAAACTACTCCCTCCGTTTTATTTTAATCTACACACTTACACTTTTCACGCATGGCTCGCATGCCAATGTAAAACTTTAAGGACATATATCTTTAATTTTGTATTTGTAAAAATTATAAAAAGTACATATTAATAAAATACATACTAAGACGAATCTAACAAGATCCCACATGACTATATTTTTTATCTATAAATCACAAATGAGGGTCAAAGTGCAATTTGTGAATAGTGTAAAATGTCAAAGTGTATAGATTAAAATGAAACGGAGGGAGTAGTTGTTAGGCCTGGGTTATGCCTTGGATAAGAAAAAATTTCATTTATTAATATAATACTTTATCATAATAACACTAAGTACAATTTAGCCTAGTGGTTAAAACTTTAATAGTATTTGAGGTCTTGGGATCAAACTCTATATTATGCAATTTCTTAATTTTTTTTATTGTAGATGGTTTACATGAACTAAAACTCCCTAAGAAGAGCACGCCTTTTAATATAATTGTATAGATATACTAACAAAGATATTATTGGTGTCGCGTATGGCAAGGGAGTTTAGCTAAATTTAGACATATAATTCTTTATTTTATTTTTTTAGAATTTCTTCTCTCCAACTTATTTTCACTTCAGTTTAATTTATTTCAGTTCAGTTATAATCAATTCAGTTCAATTTAGTTTCAATTATCATTTCGATTAATTATAATTTAATTCATTTCAGTCCAGTTGCAATCCGTTTAATTCAATTCAACTTAGTTCAATTGCAATCAGTTTAATTCATTTTTTTATGTCGAAGTAAACAGACTTTAGAGGATTATTTAGAACAAATATATATGCAAGATTTGATTTTCAAATATTGGGTACTATTGTATAACACTTTACCAAATGAGCTATATGCCACCTACTTGCAGATGGTAATTATCATAGATTTATAGTAGCTCTTATTTTAATAGATTGCTATTATATCGTATGATATTAATTTAACACGTATATATGAATAAAAATATACACCAAGGTTTTATTTTGACCATATTTTTATCTTGCTTTGTTACTCTTTTTTTTTGAAACAATGATTACTTATTTTTATCTTAGATTTGGTGCAATGTCTATGTATTAACATAATGATATATACATTAAAAATATTTTTGTCAATGTTGTGCACGTAAACTGATCTATATATGCAGTGTATTGATTTACAAATAAAATCGAATTCTAACATGGAAAACTCCATAGTATCAATATATTCACTTTGACCTAAAATTTAAAAAAAAAAGTATGTCTTGGGTGTAACATGTTACACCATAACTTATTATATAACATGCATAATGACATAGACTCCAACTAGAATGACATGAACTATACAAATAATGACATAAACTTCATGTCATTTTGTAATTTATTCCATGTCATTTTGATTTTTTTAATAAAAAAATGATGGTTTGTGAGTCGTTACATCATAAATTATAGTAGTTCCTCCGTCCTGATTCAAATGAAACGTTTGCATTTTCACGCAACCCAACACGCTTCTTTAATCATTAATATCTTTAATTTTCACACGTAAAAAATATTAAAATAATATAATTTGATAGTATGCATCGAGACGAATCTAAAAACATCTCACTTGAGACTTGACTATGTTTTTCTTTATATAATGGTGATTAATTGCAGTCAAAATTGATCAATGAATAGTGTCATTTCATCCAATATTTCATATAAAACGGAATGAAGGAAGTATAATAGTTACACCCCAAAATTTGTGAATGTTAAAATTTTATGTCATATGCCATGTCATTGATTTGCAATGAAAGTGGGTTAATTACTCACTCCAAGTAAATGAAAATTGCACAGGGGCGGGGTAAGTATGGGCAAAAATAGTAAAGGTCCTGAACAATTTTCTTAATTAGGCCATTCATTTGTAGTTCAAAAAAAGATAGAAGTATAAGACTCGTGTTCAAAAGTTTAAACAACAAAACTTTGATGAATTTCATGTTCTCATTATACCTTCTTTTACACTTTTACCACCGATCCAAATGTTTTTCTTTTATCTTTTCTTCAAACAATCAAAAATAATTATATTATAGAGATCCTTATATTTCAGAAGCCCTATTCCATTGTTGTGATTGTATGGGTCAAGAACCGCAAATTAGATTCTACACCGCGAGGTGTAGGATGAGCATCCTACACCTTGCCCATTTGGCCGGCTTTTGGCAATATTTTTGAAAGTGGGCCAGCTCTTTCTCTCTCATCACTCACTCATTCACTCTCGTTCTCTCTCATTAATTTGCTGAAATAATTTTTTAAATGTACAAATGCATATGGTTTGGTGTACAATAATATACGAGTGTACATTTGAGAATTTTCAGTGATCAAAGTAATGATCATCAGTGTACATTGTGATTTATTGAATTTTGGGATGAGACTGTAATTGTACATATTGAATTTCATTAGTGAACAAACATTAACACACTAGTGTACAAAGATTGGAAATTACTCACTTGACATCAGCTTCAGGAATTGGGTTACTTTTAGCTGCGGGGCTGTCATTATACATTTTGATTTTGTTAATGAACAACCATGAAACCAAGAATGTACAAGGAGGATGAGTGTGGAAAAGAGAGAAGTGGTGAACAGTATATGAGGGAAATGATGGCGGTTGACATCAAATCAGTTATTAAATGGTGAACAGTAATTGTCAAATCAGTTGTTTTTTGAATTTTCGCCATGTACACTGGATGTAATGGAAATGTATATTGGCTGTCAAATCAATTACTTTTTGCATGTTAAATGGTGCATTTCATTCTTCTTACCTTGCGTTTTGGAGCTGGTTCATCCTACACCTCATACCACCATCTACTCATTGGTCAAGAACCACCCTGAAATTGCACCATGTACTTGATAGAAAGTTGCAATACAAATTACAATAACAAGTTGCTCACTTTAACTCCAATTCCAAATAAAGTAAAACGTTGCACCAACGCTAGATTAACAGGTGAAAAGCAATAGAAAGTGTAAAAAGAAAAAGGGACAAAACACATTCTTATAATTACACTAATACACTAGTGATCCTCTCTATGATTGTTCAACTACTACGAAAAGCCTGGAAATTGAACACGTAGCTACAATACATCAACTAGAAAAATGCATTACCATCTAGATTAATCCCGAGAATGATGAAACAAAAAGTGAAGAAGTGACTAATTTTTTTTTTTGAACGACAACATACCTCTAATAAAGGGACTATCTATTTTCTAATATGTGAATTTATCTTGATTTATATTAATTTGAATTTGATCAATAGCTTTATTTTTGCTTATTGGTAACTACATATATGCATTTATACTAATTTCATTGTAATTCTTATCAGTATTTTTGTACATATAATTATTATCGATCAATCAATTAATGATGTGACGTGTTGCATGTAAAAAAACTATGTTAACCATATCACGTGATTGTTACATAAGGAGAATTTTACCGATTCAATTTTTATTTTTTTTACTAAAACTGGTTTTAGTTGATAGTTTTCATCTGTTAAATTGATTATTACTAGTTCACAAGTAATTTTATAATGTGCAATTGTTGAATTCTAATGAATGATACGTCAACAATTTTAATTTTTGTAGGTTAACACGATTAAAAAAAATCCCCTCTTATGATTGTGTCCTAAATAATCTAAATTATTAAAATACGCAAATTTATAATCTAGTAAAGAATCAATATCCAAAGAGGTCATGATAGACCAACCCCATGTTAATGTGTCTACATTCAAAATTAAACACACACATAACTAATGATGGCGATAAACAAGTTTTTAAAATTGTTTTAGTCAGGTTAATTAGATACAAGTGCATGCAATGACTCACATACAGAGTGATGAGTCAAGTGGTTTAGTTTTAGTTTGGTTTTGTTAATTTTTTTGTTTGATCTCATTTTCACCTGATCGCTATTAATCAGGTTAATAACGAGTCAGTTTAGCTCGAGTTAGAATTATATTATCAATTTTAATCACGAAATCAAAGTCTTCGTATATTAACTGGATCGTGATAATCGCTTAATTACACATCAATTTTGCCGAGTTTAATTACAATATCAGTACTCCTTCAATTTTGAAATGGCCACTCTTGTGTTTCTACAATCCATAATACATATATATGACTAGTAAAATATTGATATTATAAACATTCAATTTAAGAGAGATCTAATAGGATCTTCATAATGTAGGAGTGAAAAATTTTCTACATGAATTAAAAAAATAAAGAACGTGGAAAATAACACAAATTTTTTTTTAGATTGATAATTTTAAGTTCGTAATAACAATACTACTATAAACTATGACTCATTACTTAATTTTTTTTGGATAATGTGAAAAATCAATTATCCATCTTTTTGGACTTTATTGCTAGTCAAACACTCAAACTAATCAATTTGCCAAATTCCCAAAAAGAGGGTTATATTATGGATTAAGCTAGGACGTGGATCCAACGTGTAACATTTCCAACCATCAAATCCAAACAACATCACATATCCACCGTTGGATCATCATACAACAATAATTAAAATGAAGATCTAGATATTCAAAGCAGAGAAGTATTTCCCACCTTCCTAATTTCTCTTTCTAAAATAACAGTAAAACACTAAAACCCCACAAAAAAAAAAATGGCGTCAAAAATTTTGCAGGGAAATAGACCAATTAGCAGCACTATAAATCCATCTCCTCTCCCTCTATTTTCTCACACAAACAACAATAATATTAACAGATATTACCCATTTCTTTGCAAATTCAAACCAAATAATCAAAATTTACCACTTTTTTCCAATCTTTCACCTAAATTTTCTGGGCAATACTCAAATTCTCTCTCTTTAAATTGCTTCAGATCTTATAAGAAGCCACTTAATCTTCAAGCATTCTCTGTAAAATCTTTCAAAGTAAGTGTTTAATCTATGAAAGCTTAAATCTTTCTTTTTTCTTCTTCTGGGTTTTTGTTATATTTGTAGATGATTGATGATAATTATGTAAAGTTGTGATCTTTTTTTATGTTTTTGTTATGGTCTAAGATGGGTTAATGTCCAAAACATTTTGGGGATTTTTGTTAGTTGAAGATGAAATTCATATGGAAATAGAGTATACCATTTTGGGTTAATAGATTTTGAGATAATTTTCCATTTTTGTAAGAGTTATTTTAGGTGGGGTCCAATCAATCTTCTTCCAAATATATCTATGTGGGTAGTTTTAATCTTATGTGCTAGATATTTAACTTTAATTATATACTATGATCAAGAAAAGAAATTTGATTACCTTGAGATATTTAATATTTGATCAACTATATTAATATGGATTCTAGGAATATACTATCTAATTTAGAGCAAGTGTAATACTAGTTTGTAAAGTTTCTTTTTTGTTCATTATGGTTTTAGTGTACATCTGCACCATGCCACCATCCTATCATAAACTATTTAACTCATATAACAAACTGTATTTGTAAACTATAAAGCCTTGATTGGATCAATGCATACGTTATACAGTCGGGTGTACCATGTAGCATAGTGCACACCCTAGGCCTAGGTATCTTCTGCTTATTGCTGATTTGGAGCCTCCAAATTCCAAATGAGCTACTTATAAAAGAAAGCCTTGGTGTATCATGCGCATGGTACACGTACACATCGATTGTAGAATTGAATAAGAGATCATGAATCAATCCTTAAGTCGAGAGGGATTTTCTCTTGTTAAAATCTGGTTCTGGTTTTCTCAAAATTACAAGATGATCATTGAGGGGTTTTTTTTTGTCATCTAATTCTCCATTTTTGACAGAGATCTGAGAGCCTAGAGAAAGAAAAAGAAATGACAATAGCACCAGCTGTTCGAATTGCTGACGGGAAAGCAATTGTAAAAGACCGGACCATCCTAACTGGAGTTCCAGACAATGTGATAGCAACCTCAGGCTCATCATCTGGTCCGGTGGAGGGAGTTTTTGTAGGGGCAGAGTTCGATCAACTGAGCAGCCGCCATGTGGTGTCATTAGGCTCTCTTAGAGATGTCCGGTTCATGGCATGTTTCCGGTTCAAGTTATGGTGGATGGCCCAAAAAATGGGTGACAAAGGTGGTGAGATTCCTTTGGAAACTCAGTTTTTATTGGTTGAGACCAAAGATGGGTCGCACATTGAATCAGACGATGGAGATGAATCCAATCAAATCATCTATACAGTGTTTCTTCCTTTGGTTGAGGGTCCATTTAGGGCTTGCCTACAGGGGAACACACAGGATGATCAGTTAGAGCTTTGCTTAGAGAGCGGGGATGATGAAATCAAAGGGACTTCATTCACTCATTCTCTGTTTGTTAGTGCAGGGACCGATCCCTATGCCACGATCTTTGAGGCTATGAGGGCCGTTAAATCTCATCTCAAGACGTTTAGGCAACGTCATGAGAAGAAGTTACCTAGCATTATTGACTATTTTGGGTGGTGTACTTGGGATGCATTTTACAAAGAAGTTACCCAAGAAGGCGTTGAGGCCGGATTGGCTAGCCTCTCTGCTGGTGGGACCCCACCTAAGTTTGTGATCATTGATGATGGTTGGCAGTCTGTTGGGGTGGATCAACAAAAGGAAACTTCATCGGAAGAGGATGAACTAGTGCCAAGACTAACTGGGATTAAGGAGAACGAGAAGTTTCAAAAAAAGGATGACCCTAGTGTAGGGATTAGGAATATAGTAAATATAGCTAAGGAAAAATACGGGTTGAAATACGTGTATGTTTGGCATGCAATCACAGGATATTGGGGTGGGGTCCGCCCTGGGGTTAAGGAGATGGAAGAATACGAGTCACTGATGAAGTACCCTAATGTGTCTAAAGGAGTTGTGGAAAATGAGCCGGTGTGGAAGAGTGACCCTATGAAGGTGCAAGGGTTAGGGCTAGTGAACCCAAAGAGTGTGTACAAGTTCTACAATGACTTGCATAGTTATTTGGCTTCTAATGGGATTGATGGGGTTAAGGTGGATGTCCAATGCATCTTAGAGACCTTAGCCACAGGGTTCGGTGGTCGTGTGGAGCTCACTAGACAATACCACCAGGCTCTCGATGCTTCTGTGGCTAGGAACTTTCCCGACAATGGTTGCATCGCCTGCATGAGCCACAACACCGATGCATTGTACTGGTAACTTTCTTCTTCGCCTCCTTTCACAAAGCTTTGGCTGTTTTCTTTTCCCTGCTTCTAATATTGGATTTGTGATGGACATTTTCTAATATTCCTTTTTATGAGCTAATTTAACCAGTAAAATATTTGAGAATTCGTATTCAAGAATGGTTGTCGTTTTGCACTTTGTGACATAAGATCTTATACTCCAAAATCTTTAAAACCAACCATGTTGATTGCAGGAAGTACTATGCATTAACGTTGTAATCTGTTGTGTTGTGAACAGCTCAAAACAAACCGCGATTGTCAGAGCATCAGATGATTTTTACCCACGAGATCCCGTGTCACATACCATCCATATTGCAGCCGTGGCTTACAACAGTGTTTTCTTAGGAGAGTTTATGCTACCTGATTGGGACATGTTCCATTCAGACCACCCTGCTGGTGAATATCATGGTTCAGCTAGAGCTATCAGTGGTGGACCAATCTATGTCAGGTACATAAAATCTGTGTAGTCTTTTATCTTATTAAGGGTCCATTCTCTTCCCCTTAATCTTCCTATGTGATATTATCGAACTTATTAGAACTTATTCTAGTTGTTAGTTGAACTTGTGTATCCCTTATTAGCCCAAAGACTTGACTAATAATAACCTATGAGCCATGGTCCTATATCTTAATCCTAACTACTAAACTTACTTAAACATATTAGCCTTGAAAGTTATAATCTGAAATTAGTATCCCTGAACTTAACTTATCTGAACTTAGCAACTTGTTAGGAATTATTAGCCATTTGCTTAACTTATATAAACTTTTTCCTGAAATAAGTGAAAAGAAGTTGGGGAAAACAAACCTACGTGTGATACCTGATTGAGTTTATATCATTTATAATTATAGTTATCTGATTTTTGTGTTTGTGTTACAGTGATGCACCAGGAAAGCACAACTTTGATCTGCTTAGGAAGCTTGTTTTGCCTGATGGATCAGTCCTCAGGGCTCGTTTGCCTGGTAGACCAACCCGTGATTGCTTGTTCAGTGATCCAGCTAGAGACGGTATTAGGTATAACACCTCTAAAGTCTAAAGCTCGTTTATCTAGCTTGTTATAGTTTATGATTCTAAAGTATAATGTCTAACTTCTAATTTCCTGTGACAAAAATGCAGCTTGTTGAAGATATGGAACATGAACAAGTACACTGGGGTGTTAGGAGTGTACAACTGCCAAGGGGCAGCATGGAGTAGCACCGAGCGGAAAAACACCTTCCATCCGACCCGACCAGAAGCCATAACGGGTGTGGTCCGTGGCCGAGATGTCCACCTCATAAACGAGGCTGCAGTGGACCCCAGCGACTGGAGTGGGGACTGTGCTGCCTACCGTTACAGGACTGGTGAGGTTATCACCTTGCCGTACAATGTAGCTTTGCCTGTGTCCCTCAAAGTCTTGGAATTTGAAATTTACACTGTAACACCCATCAAGGTCTTAGCACCTGGTTTTAGCTTTGCCCCATTTGGGCTAATAAAAATGTTTAATGCGGGTGGAGCCATCAACGGGCTAACCTATCAAGTCAGGAGCGGAGCTCGAGTGGAGAATGGTATGACCCATGGTGATGAAATGGTGGGGAAGGTCCAAATGGAGGTGAAAGGTTGTGGGATGTTTGGGGCTTACTCTTCAACAAGGCCGAAGAGATGCCGAGTTGGGTCCGAGGAGATCGAGTTTGAGTATGATTCTGGATCAGGTTTGGTCACCTTGAGTTTAGATCAAATGCCAGATGAGAGTAAGGAACTTCACATTGTTGAGGTTGAGTTATGAGTTTGTACTTTGTAGTAGTGCTATATTCTTTTTCCCTTTGCTCTCCTCATATGTGAAAATGTTGGAGGTGCACAATAGTGAGGGATCTATTCTTCTGCTCAAAAGCAAGGATGTAAACTTTCTTGTTACTAAATTATTGTAAGATTATACTCTGATTATGGAGGATACTTATAGTTATGAAATTGGCAACTCAAATGCTCCTGTTACTCTGTTAGACATTATTCATGGTGCAGAAACTGTAGTGCATTCTTACATAATCGAATTTCCTGATTCTTTAAGGATACTAGCGCTTATATTACGGAGAAAGATGTTGCATTAGTAAATATTAACATTATTATAGTTAAGTGTGTCTCAGGCGAAATCCATTATCTGTATGTAAATTTAACATATTAACTTTCATATTAGATTTGACAATTAAGTCATTTTAATCAATTTAGTTCAAGTCATAATTGGATGATGAGTCATTTTTCAAGTTTCGAGTTATGATTATATTATGATAGACAATAGATGTCAACATTAATTAATTGGGTCAACTTCAATTTGATTCAAAAAATGAAATCATATATTCCGAGTGCGATCTGGATTTAGGTCAAGTAATTTGGACTAGAAAACAATGACTCATCGGTATCAAATGCCAGGTGTACCACCTGAATATTTAATGACTACTCGGTGCATCATTAAATGGACAAAACACCAAAAGTATCAATCACATTAAAAACAAAAGGTAGAAAATGCCAAAATTCATGTACTTCATCATTCCGAGATTCACCAGCAAATAAAGCTTATAATTTCATATAAAAACAAAACTCTCAATCAAATAAACATGAAAAGATGCAGTGATCAAGTGTTAGATGCAAACTCAAAGCAATACTAGTTAGCTATTTCAAATGGTGATGCTTATAAGAAATGTCTCAGAAAAATCCAAGACACTACCCATATCATATTTGATATATCTGTATGACTGTATACTTATATAAAGTCCTATCGTCCAGAATTAATAGCCTTTTTACTATTTTAAGATGTTCCAAGAAAGTTATCACGTTTTCTAATTAATTATTCTTATTCTAGAAAATTATACTATATGTCACTACTTAAGTTATCTCTAATCTCCACGTCCAAACGAAAAAATCAATTCGAACAAAGTGGGTATAAATAATGCTAAACCATGAGGTGGGGGAGGCCCCCTACTCACTATAGAGTTCTTGCCCATAGTGACATTTTGTTACTATGGCAAAGCAATACAAATACTTCATCCGTTTCAAAATAGATGCTACATTGTTGACTTTTCCACTATTCATGAATGAGGTTTGACCATGCATTATTTACTATCAGGTAAAATCAAATGTTATAATGTAATATGTTGTTGGATTTGTCTTAATGTATATTTTCAGAAAATCAAAATTTTATACTTTACTCTAATACATAATTAAAGATGTTAGTAGTCAAAGTAGTGCCTCGACAAGCGTTTTAGTCAACAATGTACCATCTATTTTGAAACGGAGGAAGTATACAATATTCAAATGGATGAATCAATGTGCTTAATTCTAGAGTATATAGCTATACTCCCTCTTAGTCCCATAATAATTTTCTATACCAATAATTCATCTTCAAGCATAATGATCTTTAGTGTGAAGATGAAACAGTATATATTCTTTCTTTTCAGAATATTATCACAAATTACAAAAGTGTGACAATTTAACATAGAATGTATTGATAAAAAAAAAAACCATAGCTTAAAGTTCATCCTCTTCTTTGACAGTACAAAATTAATGTTAATGAAAGTAGGTTTTCATTGATATAGTATATGCAGATTAATTCCACAAATCCACAAATTGAAGCAGCAATCAACAAATTAGTTCCACAAGTCAAAAGAGTAACACAACAATAATACAAGCCTAAAATACAATACAAAACGTGAGTATTCATCATCACTGAGAAATAGCACAAGATAGTGATTTTGCTTATGTATTTACATATAATTGATCAAAATTGGAATATGTATAAATTTCATTTCACCTATGACCTATATAACTACACTCATTTTAATCTTCCATGTCAAACCTTCTTTTGGCACAAATATCAACATTCCCACAATAAATAATCTAGAGGAAATCTCTAAATAACTCATTCTCCAGGTCCATAGCATAATCTAAGTCATCATCTAGCTCAACTTCTCCGGGAACTGAATGCTGCTCATTTGGCGTGCGTCCAGCATTCCCATGAGCTGCTTCTGGTGATTGATTTCCCAAGAGTAGCTCCATGAACCTAGTTTGTTGCAGTTCATCATCATTTTGCTGTTGTTCAGCAGCATGCAGCAGCATCGACCGCTCTTGGGATCTCTCTCTTTGCTTGGTATGAGTTACAGCTGGATGCTGGTCTGTTCGTGTTAGTTGCAAGAACATTTCCTTTTGATTACCCCACTCCTCATTTATCTTTTGCACTTCATCTCCAACTGTCAGCCTATCTTCCGTTATATGGTTTATATTTTGGACATCAACTATCTGGCTAGCTTCTAAAAGAAACAAAAACGCGAATTTATAAAAGAAGTTAGCAAAGATAAGGACCAAGAAGAGGCATTGGCAGTTATGGTCTCATGCAAAGTGGCAAACGGGTCGTCCAAATCAGGTCCTGAGTCTCGCTGGATTTGGTGTTGGGTTGGGTCGTAATAACTAACAAGTTCTTTCTATCATAATGGGTAATCAATATTAGACATGCTAATTTCCAGGTTGACTTGGGTCAATTTCAGCTCAGGTGAAGATAGGTCATACATTTTCAGGTGTAGTGAGGGTTTGAATTGTGTAATAAGAAACAGGCCAGTTTAGCCAAGTCTAGTAATGGGGTTCAATAACATCAAGACAGAAGAAGAATAAAACATTCAAGACACAAGGAACTCGAGCAAGAGGAAAGAAAGATAAGATATACAAAAAAGAAAAATACCTCTGATGGCAAGATTTTTTGTTTCTTCATATTCCTTGGACATTTTCATGAGGGCTTCTAGGTCAAGTTCCATGCCCTGTTCCATAAATTCAAGTTATGAAGAAACGACTAGAAACGAAATTACAGTAATAATTTCAAAAAGGATTCAGGCATTTCTTTTCAGTTGTAATTCACCTAAGAATTGACAAAGAAGTTCAAAAGACAGCATATAAAGGAGCAAAGCAGGGAATAACGAGGGTAATCACCTTCTTGTAGTACAATTAATTTTACTCTAATAAGTTTGTATGTTAGAGGGCAAGTAGAAACAGAAATCAGGGTTTCTTCTAGATAAGGGCCAAAAAGGTCTGAAGTTCAAGTCAACAACAATGACCACCTCCTCAAAGTGGATCATTAGTGACTCAAAAGACGTATTTCAATCTCACCAGCTTTTGTGAGCTCAGCATAAACCTGTTTAAAACCAGCTGAACTTGATAAAAAGTTTCAGTCATCTTAGACATATTGCCACAGTTTTCACAGTGATAGCATGATATTCAGTCATGTAGGTGTGTGATATTTATTTTTTCTTTTATCTAAAGTCAGCAACAAACATAGCAACGCAAAAATATGAAACATACCATGTCCAAGTGAAGATGACGTTCAATGTCATTATTAGCCAACAATCTGAAAAGGAAAAGCAGCAAGTTAAGACCAATCATGCAGCTAAATTCATATAAGCTAATTCTTAAATTAAAATTTAAGATTGAGACATACTTTTCATGCATCTTCTTTATGCAAGCATTCTGCACATTTACCAACTCCTTTATCCTCTCTTTATCAGAATAATCATTTGTGTTAACAAAGCCAAACAAAAATGCATTCTTATCTAGCATCCTTTTGACCAAAACAGATGCTACTTTGATTCCCTTTTCTTTTGCATTAACAACTAGAGCTTTCAGTTGTCTTAACTCTCCTGTCAAGTCCATCATAAGATTAGGCACCTCTGAATGAACGGTTGGGGGCGAAAAGATATATGTCAATCAATCAAAGAAGACATGAAGACATCTATGGCCTTCTATTTCTAAACAAGACATACAAGAAGTTTCTCTATTACATTTACAGCAATAAGTGAGACTAAAGTTAACGATTTATAGATCACCTTGTGTATTTATGAAAATTTTGGAGTATATTAGCAGAAAGAACAGAAATAGTTTACGATATTTTCATGACATCAGGGACAATAAAGCTTTCTTGCTTTTTAACAGATTTTGTGTCCGTACAAACTACCAACTACCAAGCTCTTACCTAAGATGAAAGCCCTTGAAGAAAATGAATTCCCAGGATGACTACAAGGGAAAGCAACTATGAAGATTGTATAGTTATTGCCAAAAAAAGGAAGACTATATACTTCGTCTGTTCTATTTTAAATGAAACGTTTGCTTTTCACGCAACTCGACGCACTTCTTTAATCATTACTATTTTTAGTTATGCACACCTAAAAAATATAAAAAAGTTACAATTTTATAGTATGCATCGAGACGAATCTAACAAGATCCCACTTGACTATGTTTTTCTTTAGATAACAGCAATAAATTGGAGTCAAAATTGAATCAATGAATAATGTCATTTCACCCAATGTTTCATTTAAAACAGAACGGAGGAAGTATGTAATTTATTAGGCACCTAAAGTACTAGGGCTAAGGCAAGAATAATCAGTTAATGACTCAATGATAGCTTCGTCTGCTGTGATATGTGATAGGCATTGATCTATATAAATAAATTCGCACTTTAACTTAAACTCAAGAAAAAAGAGCATAAGTTGATTTACTCATAGGAAAAAGCAACATCATACCAAGAGATAGATAAATCTTGATCAAAGGCTTGAATGGTTGTGTCTCATAGAGACAATAGAGGACATAGAGGGCGCCCAATCTTTGTGACAAAGAATTAGTGGGGGCCATGTGACCTGCTTAGAGTCCCAGAAAGAAGAATATCATAAGTATTCATCCAACAACAAAACTATATAAATTTTAATCAGACAATGACAATCGTTTATCAAGACTCAAGAAGGGCAGAATATCAGCAACCAACCAAAACAAATACTACGTCACAGACTAGCAATACTACTACAACACAAGATTCGCTTTTTAAAACAAAGGGGCAATAGAAGGAACTCATTCAACTCTCCGTATGTGAATGATAATCAAATTAATATATGGGATAAAACAGTAAGCATCAAATTTCTTTATTAAACTTGTGTCTGATCCCAGTAAATTACACTCCGCGTTTCAAGTTTGTTATCCTAATCTTGACAAGCATATTCATCTTTTCTAGCTGACTATGATGATATAGCAAGATTAATTTAGTGGTGAGAAGTTTCAGCACCAGAACATCAGAAATAGGATCTGAAACCCATAAGAGCAATAAAAAAAGAGAGAGAGATGGGAGTTAAAAATAGAAGAAGCCAAATCTTGCACTTTTAAATGGAAGGGAGTAACTACTAAGAGTTGGATTCACCCTCCTGGACCCTGGTGAAATGCCTGAGTAAGCAGTAAGCAGTAAGCAGTAAGCAGTAAGCAGTAAGCAGTAAGCAGTAAGCAGTAAGCAGTAAGCAGTAAGCAGTAAGCAGTAAGCAGTAAGCAGTAAGCAGTAAGCAGTAAGCAGTAAGCTCTTCATGCCATTGTCGTCACAAACTTTATTAGTTCTCTAATCTGGAATTTGAATGCTTACCATGAGCACTGGAAAGAAAGGGATTGAAGTTAAGAAGTGCAGTTGCTTCTGCACGTGGCTAGTACAGTAACTCAGAGACCCAAAGGCAAAGAAGATGTCAGAAGAAAAGCCAGCTCTTCTATCTCAGAATAGCATGAGAAATTACACTCCTTTCCCCTCTTCCTCCTCTTGTTAACTAAAATATGACTTACAGATTATGAAATGGTCTTGCACTTGCTTGATGGTGCCCTTCTTGAGGGTTGTTGATTTAATATTGATTTCGTCCTTAAATTGGGCACCAAATAGAAGGTAGTGAAACACCAAAATTGAGATTATATACATGGTTCTTAACTTAATCCATATATACTGCCAAAAGTATATATACTAATCCAGTGGGTCAATTTTGCGTTTTAGAGGACTGAGTCATAAATGTATAGGACATCCACGTTCTCTATCCTTCTCTAGTTGCATCACATTATATCAATCCAATAGTTGCTTCTGACCATCATGTATGTCCTCTGTCTATCGGGTGTGACAAAGTAGGCCACGAGCACATTTCAGATGCACAAAGTGGGTCAAAGATAATCCTTGGGTGTTTCTGGATATGGTTGATTACTCCTAATATAGATGGATAAAGGATAAAGCACTAGTTCACATGGAAGCAATGGACTTTAGGGCAGTCCTAGTATTGTCTGTCATCTCCTTAAAGTAGAGAAACTCACACTGCAGAAACATAATTCAATAGATCAAGACAGAGGGTTCCAGAAGAATTCCCTTCTGCGTCTGCTAGCATTACTGTCAAGCTTCAACTATCAAATTGAAGGATACCACTCACTATCCTAACTAGCAAACAGACTGACAGGAGAAAAAGATAAAACATCTCAGTCTGCTTTGTGAACCATGAACAACACTGCATACTCTGCTTAGTGAGTCACTGAGTATCATGACACACTCTTTGTAACTTTCATTAGATAAATATTTGATCATATTTTATATGCATAGCAGAATCCTTGTCCAGATAGAACATATTAAAGCATAATCTACCAACTTGTGAATTCAATTCCGCTCTAACTGACTTCAAGATAATATGGATTGAAAAGGGATTTAGAGAATAACACATAAATTGATGATAAAAAGGCCAAAAGGGATAAACACAACAGTAAAAGAGCCAAGAACAAGCAAAAAAGAAACTTGAATGAATTCATGAGTTACATACACTTGGTATAACCAGCAGGATATAAACTCAGCAGTTCTTAACATTTTAAGGCTTCACAAATGTTTGCATATGCGCTAACTAGCTAGATACATCGATTCACATTCAACTAGAGGTGACAGTAAAAGTGGACGGACTAGTAGTGATTTAAGGATTCATGACAATTCTCACCTCGCTGAACAAACATAAAAGATGTATCTTGAAACAAACTGTACAAATGTACAATGTGTCAATGTTACGTGATTAAGAATCAAAGAAGTAACTTACTTATAGTATGGCTGTAAAAACATTGCATAAATATCGTCAAGCCGGTAGAAGGCCGAGCATCAAATATGTAGGAAAACTTTCGTTCAAGCCACAATTTTTTCATGTCCGACAACGTTTTGAGCTCTCCCTGAAAGCAAACATATTCATTACTAGATTTCAAGGCAAAACATGCTTCGGCATCCGAATGTACTGTAACAAGACAGAAAAAAAAGAGCAATAACAAAGCCAGACACTACTTCAGAAGTAAAACCCATTGGAAAGCTGGAAGACCACATATACAGGCATGTGAAAAAAAGGTCAACCAACAAAGAAAAGAAGCGTCTAGGATTATATGGGACAAAGAAGGGAAGTGGCAAATTGACAGTAGATTTTCATACCTCCCCAAATAAGCTTGAATTTGACCAATTATATCAATCAAATCAACTGTAGAAAACATTAATCATATGCTAGAATATAATGGGGCTTGAAGATCTGAATACCATCCGAGCATACCTTGGAAAACTCTTTGATAAGATCATCAATATCTAGCTTAAAATGGGAAAAATCCATTGCACGCAACATGTAACGAGAACCTGCAGAAAAACAAGACTGTCAGCATTCATTAAATCATACAACTACTAAAACAGGCTACCAAAAGAACGAAGTTTAGATTTTATCATGTCATGAAAAAAACTTTGGACATATTTGAGTTTATAAGTCGAAATCGGTGAAAAAGTGTGTTTAGTTTTAGTGGAATTATACCCCTGAAGCAAGAATTGACTAGAGAGAAAATTGGAAAAAATTTATGGTTTCGGAAACATTCCCCAAATTTGAGTTTCAGGAAGAGCCAAAAACCGAGATTCGTAAAGCAACAAGCCAACAACAACAAAAACCCAAATTTCTAAATACAATCATGGATGTAATTCGACTTTAAATCAAGATTAAAACACAAAGCGCTTGCTAGAGTCAATGTTCTTTACTCTTTAGTAATAATTGTGTGTTCTTTCTTTTCAGTCTGAAATTCAAGTCATGAAAAGTTCTTAATTCAATATCTAATTATCTAGCTTGCAGCACAAATTAATATATTTTAGGACTCCTAGTAACTATTTAGTCTCACTCTATCATGTAGGTTTCTAAATCAAACCAATTAATACCTTCATATATTCATCAAACACATCACCATGAGTTTGGAATTTCAATACACAAGCAAACAATATCTTCAGCATCATTAACAACATCACACAACAACCAACAACAATCCAAAATCAATTGATAAACACTCATACTCTTACTCTCAAATAAAATTATGAATATTCAAAACGTACTTAACTTAATAATTATATAAAATAAGTCTTGTTACAATTATAGAACCTAAAGCACCAAAATTACCAACTCTACATCTTACTTAGCTTAATTTCCAGCATATATAATTCAAAGGATGATACACAAACCCTCACTTGATTTTACATTTCCAAAAACAAAAGTTTGTACTTTAGCCCTTTTTAATCTTCACTAAAGTTTAATTGAACTAGGAGCTTATACATTTCAATCCAATATTAAAATCCCAAAATTCAAAACATCAAGCAGTTAAATTAACGCAAGTTTTAGAATTCGTCAATTATAAGCATTACAGCTTTGCAAATACAGAGAGGAGAAAAGTAGAAGTAGGAGGAGTGATTAGTACCAGACGACAACACCGGCACGAGATAATAGGTTTTGACAGTGAGTTTCCTTCCCCTTCTGGGCCTTCTCAAATCTCAATCACCTCATAATTCCTTCCTTCCAATGGCGTATCCAAGATTCCAACCCTATGGGTTCGGAGCCGGTAAAAAAAAAAATACATTCATTCAATCAAAGTTCAATACATTAATTCAAATATCAAACTACAATACAATCTAAACCCTTCATAGTCACAATACAATGTTTCCAAAAAAAATTCTAAACCCTTAATTCAAATATCAAACTATGGGTTCCTGCACGATCTTTCCAAAAAAGTTCTAAACCCTAAGAAATTTCAACTCCATGAGTCTAAACACTACAAAGTTCAATCACATTAATCATTCATTCATCCACAATCCACAATCCACAATCCACAATCCACAATCCACAATCCACAATCCACAATCCACAATCCACAATCCACAATCCACAATCCACAATCCACAATCCACAATCCACAATCCACAATCCACAATACACAACAATCAACATTTAAATGATTAACAAAATTACATAACTACAATTACATATTTTAATCAGGTAAAAGACTAAAATCTGAAACATTAAAATTCATATTTAAAATTGGAGAATTGGGTTTGGGCTTTACCTTTCAATATTCAATCGGCCGGAATTCGGAAAGGTTGCAGGCTTGCTGCCGGCTGGTTCGCCGTCGCGGTGGGGAAGACGGAAGAGACGGTGTCACGCCGTCACGGTGGGCGACTGGCCGTGGGCCGTCAATGGCTAGGGAGTTACTACTCACTATTTAGGGTTTTGACTTTGTTTGGGAGAAAAACGAAAAATGTTGGCTGGGTTGTGGGGGAAAAGAAATGAGGAGGCTTAGGAAAAAAAAAAACAAAAAAAAGTTTGCCTGAGGTTTCGAACCCCATGCGTGTGGAGATACAAAATCACTAGGAAACAAGCTTCTTTCATATTTTATTTTACACGCATATAGTATATATCTAATATTTAATATCTAAAATATTTTTAATTTAAAAAAAAAAAAAAACGGGCAATTTTTTTCCAAAAATCATTGGGTTCACCTGAACCAGTGAACCATAATAAATCCGCCCATGCAGTTCCTTCTTCCTCCATTAACACACATTTTTGAGAAAAGAGAGATTTCGAATTTCTTCAATTTTACCATTGAGTGAATCCGAAATCGAAATTCAAAACCCACAAAAGAAAAAGAAAATCCCAAAACCCACAGAGAGGAGAGAGGTTTCGAATTTATAATCTAAATTTGACTCAAATTCTGAAAGGAAGATGAAGATGCAGTTGAGTTTGAAAGAACCAGGGAAGGAAGTTCTCGATAAAATAGAGAGAGAATGGAGAAACTGGATTTTGTTTTCTGCTGGCAGGTTCTATTTTTTTCTTTTGTGGGTTCTTTTTTGTTATTTTATTTTCATGTGTTTTTGGGTTTTTAATACAGTTTTTGTTTGAATGGTGAAATTTGAGGGTTTTTTTGGGAGAACGTATTGTGTCGGACTCGTCCGATCATAATCTTTGGTCGGACGACTTTCAGGTGATTTCAATTTTTTTCAGTTAGTCTTAATTTTTTTTCAGGTAGTCTTAATTTTTTTTCAGGTAGTCTTCATTTTGTTTTCAGTTAGTCTTCTTTTTTTTTCAGTTGGTTTTTGTACTTCAGTTAGACTTACTTTGGGTCAGTTGGTCTTTATTCTTTTTCAGGTAGTCTTCATTTTTTTCCAGATAGTCTTCATTCTTTTTCAGGTAGTCTTCATTTTTTTTCAGGTAGTCCAACTGAAAAAAAAAACAAAGTCCAACTGAAACAAAACAAAGCCCAACTGAAAGAAACACAAAGTCCAACTGAAACAAAACAAAGTCCAACTGAAAGAAAACAAAGTCTAACTGAAAGAAAACAAAGTTCAACTGAAAAACAAAACACTAACCTCTGCTGATTTTTCGAACGCCAATACTAATGGCGGCGACATGGCCGCATTTTCTCTCTCCAAAACTCTCTCTCTCACCACTCCTTTGCCGCAAAAATCTTGAACATGAAACTCCAAAACTCATAATCATAGATCAAAAACTTCATCTACGTTAAAACTTGATAAACAAGCTTTAATAATTCCATCTTCGATTTCTTAATTACGAGTGTAAAAATGTCGAGATATTCATGTGATTACAGATGGCTTCTCTTTGTTGCTACTGCCGTATTTATCTACATCCAGGTTATCTTCTCTTTTCTTTACTCTCTCTCTCCTCCTCTGAATTCTCTTTCTATCTCTAATTGCTTGGAGAAAATTCAGAAATGACATATTCTTGATTTAATATACCTCACATCATTGATTTTCATGTCTCGTAATCTAACAATGTCTTCTTCTTCTTTACCTGTGCTTTTTACTAATATTTGAAAACTTAGTTGCGAGGGTCGCGCGTTCATGAAACTTGTGGGCTCAGCCCGTCCGACCAAATACATTGGGTCAGACGGTCTAACCCAATAGTTTCACTTTTTTTTGAGGTGATGAAATTTGAGGTATTTGTTCATTTATATTTTAGATGGATTTCTTCTACTTTATCTTTGTGTTTGTGAAATTTCTTTTTTCGTATATTTTTTTATATGAGAGATTTGATAGGTTTTTTGGGTTTGGATGTGAAGTCGACGTCTTGTTGTTTGTAGAATTTTTTGTATTAAATTAGTATAGATGTGAAGTGAGAAGTTGATAGGAATTACTTGTTGGCTTATGTATATTAATTGTTATACTAATTTCTCAAGTGTTGTTCACTTCAAATAGTGAGTGCCATTAATAAATTTGTTTTTTTAAAAAATAAATTCTAAATAGCATAGACCATAGAGGGTACAACAAACGTAAAATATATATATATAGAGGCCCTCATTTATCATGCCGTCCCGTGCCTTGAAATTGCCAGAAACGGGTCTGTCGGTAACGCCGGCAAGGCAACAACGCAAGTGAGCGAGAGTTTGAGAATTGCGTCTTAGGGTTTTTCACCGGTAAAAAAACGAGAATTCTAGAGGGTTTAGTTAGGACTTTGGGAAGGGTCTTGGCATCTTGGGTTTCTTTTGGGTTGAACCCAAATAAAATAAACGGATTTTTCATCAATTACCCTCGAGTTTTCGGTTTATTCATCATGTATTCTCATACTTTTCAAAATACACCATGTACCCCTCAGTTTCTTGACAATATATCAACATGTCCTTAGTAATTGATGGCTAATAACTTTGTTAGTTTTAACCTTAATTAAATCCTACTCATTCTTCAAATCCTCGTAGTTTAATAGTTGAAAAATAGGTAGAATATAATAGGAATACCTCATGGACCAGTACCCATGCGCAAATTATAACATACACCTAGGTGCACCTTGCGATAGGTACACCCGGGTAATCTGTTATATACATTTCACGTGCTAATCTATCGCAAAACCACATTTGCTTCAGTGGTCATGGTGTTGCGCCTCCTTCCCCATTTTGCATAGAGGTTGGCGGTTTGACTCCTTACTTCAACCACAATTGTTCTTTTTAATTTAATTTTCATTTTTTTATATTATTCATACTAATTTGTACAGTTCATACTTATTTAAACAACTTTCATACTCATTTGGACATTTTCACACTCATTTATAAGCATTTGACTATGTTTAATCAATGAGTACATAAAATTCAAATGAGTATGCTTATTTTATAAATCAAGAAATATCATAATTAAAAAACTAAAGAAAACCCCAACACAATTCATACTCAATTGACAAACTCATACTCATTTGAACAACTGTTAGGTGTGATCAATGAGAGAACCGGATATATCACTCCAAGGAACGGAATCTACGCTTTCCTATTAGTTTAATTTCGCCCCACTAGGATCATCGGGTTACCACGAAATAACTAATGAGATACAATGGAGTTGTAATTCACTTATATGATCAATCAAAGTGAATTCTAAAGGACTTTGTGTTTTGGATTTTGATTTACACTATATGAAAATTAGCTAGAAATTCAAAGAGCAAGCAAGTGTTTAGAGGAGATAACACTTAACACCTTTTTCCTTTCTCTACTTGTCCACAAGTGAACTACAATGGCCTATTTATAGCCATCAACCTAGGATGCCATTAGTCACAAAGGAGTGATGATACTACACCATTGAAGAACTCATTAAAATCTTAATTCATTAGCATGTTAATGAGTATTAAACCCATGTAACATACTACAATTAACCATCAAGATTAATGCTAAATCAATGACTAGTAACATCCCTCATAATCAACTAAGAGCATCCAAGAACACAAGGTATCCAATGTTGTTTCATTGCCTTGTACACTTGATTCCATTTATGTATAAATGTTCCAACAACAACTTTCATATTCATTTGACATTTCCATACTCATTTACAAGCATTTGAGTATTATGTTTAATCAATGAGTACATAAAACTCAAATGAGTATGCTTATTTTATAAATCACGAAATATCATAATTAAAAAATTAAATAAAACTCCAACCCAACGTATACTCATTTGAACAACTTTCATACTCATTTGGAAATTTTCATACACATTTATAAGCATTTGAGTTCAACGAGTACATAAAACTCAAATGAGTATGTTTATTTTATAAATCAAGAAATATCGTAATTAAAAAATTAAATAAAACCCCAACCCAACTCATACTTGTTTGATAAACTCACACTCATTTGACTTTATACTCAATTATGTAATGCCTACTCATTTGAAAAACTTGTACTCATTTGGAAAACTCATACTCATTTGACTTCATACTCATTTAGAAAACTCATACTCATTTGGAAAACTCATACTCATTTTGACCGAGGTGTACCTTTTACATTCTGGTACCATGTCCATGCTGCCACTCCTCTATTTGTTGTTGGCCAGTTCCAAATTCCTAATTCGCAAGAAAAATTGATTGAAAATCAATGTGTCATGGTTGGGCTTTATTTGATTTTTATACAAGGAAACCAAATTGTTTTCGAAGTTGCAAATATGTGTTGAGATTCACATATTCTCCTCTTTTACTATTTTACTTGTATGATGTTGCTTTTTCTTTTTTTTTAAAAATATCAACTTTTTATAATTTTTACTAGGAAAATTTGTCAAAAAAAAAGCTTTTAAATGTTCAATTTTGCGAGATTTTTTTTTAAAAAGTATTCTTTGCGAAAAAAAACCACAAACTTAAATTTTCTTGCAAGATGGAACCTATTCTCGTTTTTCTGTGTGGTTTTTGAGATGAGTAGAGGTGGTGCTGCAAATGGAAATAGGGGATTAAGGAAAGATAGAAGGGTCGTCGCTGGAATTGAGAAAAAATACAACGAAAAATGGGAATATGTTTCTTCTTGCAAGAAAATTTTAGTTTGTGGTTTCTTTTTGCAAATAATGCTTTATAAGGTTTTTTTTTCGCAAATTAAACCTTTAAAAGTTTTTTTTTGACAAATTTTCCTTTTTACTAATGTATAATTAGTGATAAGATAAAAACTGGATCATGACCATGAAGTACTTTTTTTAGTATAAGGATAAAATAGTTCATGGTTACTAAATACTAATGCTCTTACATATTGTAATTGTCTTTTCTCTCATTCATAATGTAATGCTTACTTTAATACTCCTTCTGATCTTTATTAGTTTACTCATTTCTTTTACACAAAAAATTAGGAGAAATAATATTATGAGACATAGAAGAAAGAGAAACTATTATTTTATGTTAAAGTTGAATGTATATGTGATGAAAAGTTAGTGGTCCCATTACAAAAATAAAAACAAAAAAATGAGTAAACTAATAAGGGACATCCCAAAAAAGAAAACGGATAAACTAATAAAGATCGTAGGTAGTAATAGTGTATTTGTGAGATATGTCACATGTTTGTGTGTGTGAGAGAAAAAACAGTCTTAGATAAGTGACTTCATGTTCAATTTTAATGGGTTTGTGGACAACTATTGGTCTTAGATGCATATTTGATGATTGTTGACTCAACCTAGTGTGTTAGAATCGCTTTATCATTCTTACATAGCTTTCAAAGGAAAATATGAGATATTGATTCATGAACCTATGGCATCTTAGTTTTTTTTTAGGGGAAGCGGTGAGAAATATTATTAATCAAGATCCAGTTCGTCAAGGTAAAATATCTTGTGGAAAGTCATCAAGACACAATTGTTCATAGCCATTCAATGGCAAATATCTAGTAATTGAATGAGCCACCGTACGTATTCCTACACCTTTTCACATGAGAAAAAGTAAATGAGGTAAAATCATCCCCCAACACACTAATATCTTCGTAAATCTAAATCAATGGGAGCCCGACCAAAAGAACGCACATATAAAGCTTTGACGAGGTTTGACGCATCCACTTTTAATTCGACACTAACATACCCCAATCCACATGCTATGATCAACCCAATTTTAGCCGCCATCGCTTCAGCCAAGGCTGCTGGCCAGCGTGCTTGAACTCGCCGGATTGCCACAGCGCACACCATCCCCCCAGAGTCACGAATCACCACCCCTAGTCCAACACCATCGTCGCCTAGTAGTGCATCATTTGTGTTTACTCGCACAACTCCATCGCGTGGCTTCACCCAACTAGAGTGAGATGTCACGCCTGACAGCCCGTCGCGCAAAGACAACCCTTACATAGCCCTTATAGTCATTCACTAAACCTAAAAAGCCAAAGGCACCTGCCTGGGTATTGGGCCACGGCTCAGGATGAATCATCGAGTAACGATAAGTCCAAGCAGCCCGCACAAGGCTTGCGAATGAAAGTAAATCAGTATTTCATTTGCTAAGTATATTCTCATCAACTTATTTTTAGAAAAAACAAGAAAAGTTTAGAAAATTAAAAGGACTTCTGAAAAAGGTAAGAAAAAAGTTTAGTAAAATTAGAGAGTGGCTTTGGAAAGTTCAAAAAAAGTCACGAAAGTCGATAAAAAATTTAAAAGTTCAAAAAAATTTAGAAATTTTTTTAAAGTTCAAGATAAGCCCAATCTAAATAAGTATAACAGAACAAATTCTAATTCAACTAGTGAAGTGATGAACTCGATTGTAAGTTAACTAGTTTTTTATTTTTAAAAAAATCAGTGCTAAAAGTGAATGTGTAAAATATAGCATTTTTATTTGTCAATCTATCTATTGTATTACCAACTTTACTACAATATCCATTGTCAAAATAATTTGACCAACTGCATTTAGGGGTGAAACTGAAGTTTGGGTATGGTTTGGACTTAGATCTAGTCCAATTCGATCTGAACAAAATTTGTATTTCAAATTTTCAATCCGAATCCAGTCCAACTAGAGTTTGACTACAGGTCAATCCAATCCGAAATTCTAGACACTAGATAAGATTAGACCGGATCCAGACTATCCAATTTTTTAGAACTCCATTTTTCGATGAAATAAATTAGGTACGAATATCAAAATAAAGTTTTCGATAGTAGAAATAATATGTACAAGCCTGTAATTTTGCACGAGCACCACAATAAAGTTTTCGATAGGCTCGAGCATCAAAATAAAGTTTTCGATAATGATTAGGGAGTTAGCTAGTCATAATTTTAGGGAAAGAGAAGGGCTGCTCGATCATTTGAGTTAATTTTTTTAAAAAAATATGTTAAGCCCATCCTTAATTATATAATTCAAAGCCTATTTATTATTTGATTATTTTGGATCCAATCACCCACGAACTCGATCTGATATGAAAAGTCAATTTTTTCAATAAAAAAAATCAAATCGTATCTAAACCGGATGTAGCTTGAGTTCAATCCGCATTATAATTTTGGTCTACTAATTCGGATTGGATTGGACTTCAGTTTTTATTCGGATACCTTTCACCCATAACTGTATCTTACTACTAATCATAACAGCCACATGACAATTATGATAAGTAGTCACAAATAAGTGAAATACATTGTTCCGGATAAAAAAAAATTAGTTCATTTTTTAAAAAGGTAGTACTCACCTAATTTGTTTAATTTTTGATAATTTTTATGTAGCTATTATTTAATTCGACTAAATGCTATTTGATTTAGGCTCATTACCCATAAATTTGGAGTTAACTAACATTACAAACATCATATATTAGTGTTATCAACCATCAACATTCCATAACAACCTTATTACTGCGCTGCAATCTTCATTGGATGTTCCTACTTCGATCTACTGGACTATTAGCAAGATAAAGCAACTCGCAATATCCTTTTCACGGTGTTTTCTTTTGAAGGTGAATCGCTAATAAGTCCGAAGAACGCATGATATAGCTCAGCTATGTGCTCGAACTTGTTCGCAATTCACCACTACTAATTTTTAGTTTCTTGTTCTTCCCCATTATATATATAAAAAAACCTTAATACAAAACATAAACACATGCAAATCTCAAAAAATACGTTCAAACCATGAAAATACTGGGTTGGACTAACAAAAAACACCAATCTCCCACTTCAAAACACACAACAAAAGCCATGACTATACACCATAACCTCACCACATACTATTACCAAATTATCAATGACTATTACTCAATATTGGGCTAAATAATACATACCATCACCAACCCCCATTCTCCCACCATAAAACAAAAACATCCCAATTACAACCAAGGACCCCTCAACATTTAGGTCAATACCCAATACTTACACACATATGAGGATATGCTATACCTTACACCAACAAAATTGGGCTATTGGTCCACCAATAAAAACCAATTTATTTCTTTTACAAAAAATAAGAAAAATCCAATTTTTTCTCATCATAAATATCTAATACATTAACCAATTGGACTAGAACCATATGATATAATGGTCCATGTGACCCATCCAATACCATACAAGTGCCCAAAATAGTTATATCAAATATGCTTCTTTTTTTTCTCTCTCCTCTCATTTTCACCCAAAAGTGTCCTAAAAATATTTATACCATCTTGATCTAGTAACTACTAACTTTGTAGTCCTCTTAACCTTATCAACTTCTTCCACCAAAACCAAAGTCCCAAATTTCTACAAATCTCATCAAACTTTTATTTTCCCTAAAATAAAGGTCCATTGGTCCTTTTCTCATCCCCCAATCCAATAATCCAAGCCCATTATCATTTCTCTCCCCCCAACCTTACTTTCTCTCTCCTCCATTTTTGTTTCTCTCTCCTCCATTTTTTTTTTCTCCGGTCGAAATAAATCCTAGATCTTCACCGCCGTTGACGGTGTTTCATCTTTCTCTCTCCTCGATTTGTTCGTCCGATCTGTTTTCGGTTTATTTTATCGATTGTTGAATTGTAAGTTTTCGCTCAAACCCTAGATTTTGCGTTGAGAATTGAGGGTTTTGAGATTTTGTTTCTTTCGATTTTGAGCTTAGTTTTTGATCTGGAGTAGTTCGTGAAGTGATTTTTGAGTGTGTGTGTATGATTTTTATTTGTGTTGTTTTGTTGTGAAATTCAATTTAGGTTTTGATTTTCGATTCTCGATTTTTGTTCGACATTCTGATTTTTGTTTTTCCGATGTGATTAAAAAAGTCTACATGAGTTGTTCGTAAGTCACTTCTTTGTTCATGTGTTTGAATTTTGGCTCCAATTTTTTTCATTCTTCTGATTTTGGTGGGTTTGATTCCAATTTTGTTTTTGGTCAATTTCATCTGGGCTTATGTTATGTCATGCTATGTTATGTCTGTCAGTTTCTCTCTGTGTGTGTTGACTGTGTTCTGTTAGTAATCTTCAGTTTGATTTTTGCACAGAACAAAAAAGAGGGGTTTTTTTTTTGTTCTGGAAAGAGCCCAACAAAGTAGTTGAATTTGGATGAAATTGTAAAACAGAACTTAAACTTATGAACCCTAAAAATAAAATTGTTCGATCTTTGTTCAATCATGGTTCAATAGCCCATAAAGTTTTGGGGCTGAAAACCTTATTAAGTGAAATGACTATTTTACCCTTGTTGCCATTTTCCCCTCCTCTGATGGGCTCACTTTACTGGGCCTACTTTTTTTATTTTTTTTTATTTTTATTTTTTTTTTAGCAAAAGGGTATGTTAATTCTATCTTGTTTTAGTGTTTTTGGTGGCCCATATTTTATGGGACTTCTCGTTTCTCTCTATATTAGCTACAAACTAGGGAGATCTACTTTTCTTTCTTGTAGATGGATCGAAAACATACCTTAACTACGATTTGATTAAAAAAAGTTGTTGGCTTTTTTGGGTCTTATTTTTGCACTTGGATGAGCCCAGTTTTAGGTAATTGTTTTTCTCTCTTTCATTTTCTCTGGTCTTTTAAGTTTCATCCTTTTTGTCTTCAACAATAGCCTTTTTGCGAATGTTTGTTGGAACAAAGATTGTTTCTTTGTAATTATATGGTGGGTCAATCATGGATTTGTATCATTATTCAATCATCAAATTAACATTTCCCCATCTATATATGTTGTTTTAATGAAAGTCTTCGCTGGTGGGTTTGGTTTGTGAGCATTAGAGTACATATTGGCATATTGCTTGCTCCTACTGATACATGTTAACAAATAACAAGTAACTATTGGTTCGGAAATTGCTCTCTCTCCTTTCTTCCTCCTCCACCCCCTCTTTTTTTGGGGGGTGGGTGGCGGTGGCGGGTTGTCGGTGAAATTGGGGTGGGTAGTCTTGTTGGTGGTAAGTATTGGGTTATCAGCTTCGAATGAATACCTCCTCCCTGTTTTTTAACCATTTCCTTTTTACTAGTATAGAAGAAAATGTTATTGGATTTGTTGCAATGTATGTTTTCAAAAATATCATCTTCTTGTAATTTTTGCTAATAGATATTGATGATCAAAGTTGTGTGTTGGCAAAATTTAAAATTAAGGTGTTACAATTAATAAAAACTGAGGGATTGATTAATTTCCCCATGATTATGGAAAATGATTGTGTATGAGGCTATGAGCTGTGGGTGTTACTTGTGAAGGTTATGAGATTTTGCTGCTATTGAGCCTTCATCACTAGAGAAATTAATGCTAAAAGGGACTTCATTTAGTTGTGGAGGATTACAGTTTAGTGTTATTCAATTTCGCAATTGGTGATACAACGCAAAATCCATGCTTTAAACAATGAAATTTATATCGCACAATTTCTAAAGCCTTTGTCTTTTTTTTTTTTTTTTTTTTTTCCTTTTTTTCTTTTTTTGGATTTCTTAATGGGTATCCTCGTGTTTCTTTGTTTTCTACTTTGTGTCGTCACTTTTTAAAGCTTTCGAGTAGTAGCCTTAAACTTTTTATTCTACCTACATAATACTCTTTTTTTTCAGTAAAAGTCAGTTCTTCTGTTAAGTAATATCAGTTCTTTTATCAACTTTTTGCTTGCTGATTTTTCAAACATATGTGTTAGATGGCTATACACTGCAGAATGTGAGAGAGAATCCTGAAAAATACATTACCATGAAGTATACATTTAACAGAAGAACTAACCTTTTCGTTAATGGAAGGGTAACTATATAGTTAGAATTATAAGTTGAAAGGTACCACTTGGAAGTTGTAAGTAGCGGGAGGTATATCATAGAATACAAAGAAACATACGAGTATACCATAGGAAACCCTTTTCTTTTAGCACCTTCAAAGCCCATTAGATGTGAACATTTTAATGAAAGTGTTTGGAGCAATGTTGTGTAATGTGATGTATATTGTACTTCCTCCACTCCCATTTAATTGTAACACTTTCAGTTTTACGCTTACCGATGCACAATTTACATTGTTAATATCTTTAGTTATGTTTTGGTAAAAATTAGATATCAATAAATTACACATTGAGAAGAATCCGACAAGATTCCACATAACTATATTTTTCCATACATATGTAACACAAAGCTAGTTATATGAGTGATTGTGAATAGTATTAAAAGTGGAAGTGTTGCAATCATGGTGTCAAAACAAGGCCGCATTGTATCGCCCGTGTCATAAAAGTTTTTCAAATCTACCGAACCGATATTATTCGCATTGTGAGGGTGTAAGAAAAACCCGCATTTTAGGCGGGTTTTAAAGGATATTTCATGGCTTAAGCCGATATTTGGCGGTACGACAACCACATCATTCCCGTCCCTGCATCACCGTGACCCTTACGGCGATTGTGACCGAAACTGCATTTAGAACCATGGTTGCAATTAATTGGGAGCGGAGTAGATATATAATTTTCATTTTGAGACTAAAATATATATCGATATTCGATTGTTTCTAGTTTATACAGTTAATTGGTTTGTTATTATATGTGAGTTTTGCTACTTCATTGCAGAATGTGTGCTAAGACTATGTATCCATATCGCAGGTTCTAGCTTATTTTGCAGTATGACGACCACTGATGAAAATAACGAAATGGTAGATTCAAAACACGCTGATGAACAGTCAGAGTTTGAAACTTCACAAGCTAGGCATTCTGTGAAGGTGAAACCTGAACGAGCTGTACCCGAGCCGATGGAGATGGAGGAGGCGCTGCCTATGGTGGAACAAGCTGATCCACAAACTGTTGGTGAACCGGTTAACTCAGGAAATGTGAATTCCGAGCTTGCTGGTCCTGAGCCGCTCGGTGAGGATGCTGTACATTCACCACCAGTCAATTCAGAGGATATGCATCCAGAAGTAGTCAACTCAGAGCATATGCAATCACAGGCATTCAGTTCAGAAGTTCTGCATTCACAGCCAGTTAGTACTGAGCTTGTTCATTCGCACCCGATCGCTGGACAAGTGGTTCACTCCCAGCCTGGAAGTGCAGATCTCATGTATTCGGAACCTCTTAGTTCCACTAATGAAAGCAATCAACTGGTAGATCCGAAGCAGGCTGATGTGCAGCCAAGAGAGTCGGGGATCGGAAATTTGCAAGCAGAGAATTGTGTGACAGTGAAACCAGAACGAGCTGAACCTGTAACAATGGATGTGGAGGTAGCCAACTCACAGTGTTTGGGCGAAGAAGTTGGTCCACATTCAGTTTGTGAAGAACACGCAAGTGCTGAGCTTGCTCATCCTGAGCCACTGGGTGAGGAGGCAGTATACCCAGTCAGCTCGGAAGCCATGCATCCACAGCTAGTCAATTCAGGGCATGCCCATTCGCCAGTTAGTTCGGAGCAAATCCATGCACAGACTGTCACTGCAGAAAACATGCATTCACAGCCTGTAAGCTTGGAGCACATGCCTTCTCAGCCTGTCAGTTCGGAACAGATTGAGAGTTCAGAACTTGTGCACTCTCAGGCAGTCAGTGACGGGCATGTTCATGCGCACCTGGTTGCTGCAGAGGTGGTTCATTCCCAGCCTGGTGATATTGTGTATTCCCAGCCACTTGGTTCAGATATTGTGCATTCCCAGCCAGTTAGTACGGAGCTTGTGCATATACAGCATGCCAATGTAGAGCCAGTTCATTTGCAGTCAGTTGGGCTAGAACTTGTCAATTCACATGGTCATGGAGGTGAGCTTGTAAATTCCCATGCTCTTGGTATGGAGCTGATCAATACACAGCCGCTCAGCACAGAGCTCCCTAATTCACAGCTAGCAACTCCTGAGACCCAACCTAATAAGCGTCGGAAGAAGAAGTCTATCGTCTGGGAGCATTTTACTATTGAAACAGTTGGTGTGGGCTGCAGGAGGGCATACTGCAAGGTATGCAAGCAGTCATTTGCATACAGTACTGGTTCCAAGGTTGCTGGAACGAGCCACCTGAAGCGTCATATTGCTAAAGGGACTTGCCCTGTTGTCCTGCGTCAGCAGGAGAAGAATCAGTTGTCCCCATATATGCCAAAGACCGGTGGAACTGATGCAGGTACTGAACATCAACCAAAAAGGCGTTACAGGAGCTCTAGTTCACCTTATCTCATCTTTGATCAGGATCGTTGCCGACATGAGATTGCTAAGATGATCATCATGCATGATTACCCACTTCACATGGTTGAACATCCAGGATTTGTCTCCTTTGTCCAGAATCTTCAGCCCCGTTTTGATATGGTGAGCTTTAACATTGTGCAAGGTGATTGTGTAGCAATTTTCTTGAGGGAAAAACAGAATCTTCAACGGTTCATCGAGGGGATTCCGGGACGAATTTGTCTGACATTGGATATGTGGACTTCAAGTCAATCAACTGGTTATGTTTTTGTGACTGGACAGTACATCGATAATGACTGGAAGTTGCATCGGAGACTTCTGAATGTTGTAATGGAGCCATTTCCAGAATCAGATAGAGCACTGAGCCATGCTATCGGTACTTGTTTGTCTGACTGGGGATTTGATCGTAAATTATTCACAATTACTTTTAATCAACCACTGGGTGAAGCTGCCCTTGAAAACTTAAGGGCCTTGCTTGCAGTAAAAAACCCAATGCTCTTTGATGGCCAGTTGTTGATTCAGAGTTGCATTGCTCGCACTCTGAGCAGCATGGCTCAAGAAGTAATAACTGCTAGTGAAGTAACCATCAAGAAGATCAGGACCAGTGTGAAGTACGTGAAGACGTCAGAATCTCATGAGGAAAAATTTCTGGAGCTAAAGCAACAGCTCCAAGTACCTACAGAAAAGAGTCTCTCTCTTGACAACGTCACAAAATGGAACACTACATATGAAATGCTCCTTGCTGCTTCTGAGTTGAAACAAGTTTTCTCCTGCTTAGATACATGTGACCCTGATTATAAGGATGCCCCTTCCATGGAGGATTGGAGTCTAGTTGAGAACATCTGCATGTACCTTAAACTTTTGTACGATACTGTGAATTTGCTCTTAGCAAAACCTACTCCATCTTCAAACGTGTTCTTCCACGAGGTATGGAAGATCCAGCTGGAGCTAGCACGTGCTGCTGCAAGTGATGATCTCTTTGTAGCTGGCCTTGCTAAGCCTTTGCAAGACAAGTTTCACAAATACTGGAAAAATTCTTGTCTGGTCTTGGCAGTTGCTGTAGCTATGGATCCCCGGTTTAAGATGAAACTTGTGGAGTTCAGCTTTACAAAAATCTTTATGGATGAAGCTCCGCATTTCATCAGAGTAGTTGATGATGGAATCCATGAACTTTTTCATGAGTACATGAATCATCCTCTTCCATTAACCCCTGTTAGGGACGGGAATGGTGGTTATGTCAAGGGAGAAGACTCAGAAGGAGGTAACCTTCTTAACAGCAATGGACTTTCAGACTTTGATATGTATATCATGGAGACATCAAGCCAACAAATGAAGTCAGAATTGGATCAATATTTGGAGGAGTCTCTTTTACCAAGGATCCAAGATTTTGATGTGCTAGGTTGGTGGAAGCTGAACAAGCTTAAGTATCCTACGCTTTCAAAGATGGCCCGGGATATACTGTCCATGCCCCTCTCGACTGTCTCTGCTGAATCTGTATTTGATACATCGTTCAAGGAGATGGATTCATACCGGTGCTCATTGCGGCCAGAGACTCTCGAGGCCCTCATATGTGCTAAGGATTGGTTGCAGCCAGATTCAACCAAAGCCTCCTCAAAAGAACTAGTGAAGATGGAACTCTGACTTTGCAGCTATTACTATAAATCTTGTATTATGTCAATGTGTAGGTAGGCTTCTTTCCATCGTTGTCGCATGTTGATGCGCATTTTATTTCTAGCACAGATTGTGAAAATGATTCCTGACTCTTAGGTAGTCTCATTGTAATATTTCAAGCGAGAACCATTATGTGATTTAGGAGTAGATGTTTGTAGGGATTGCATTTTGGTTACAATTTTATGCGAGGGAAGCTTCTGAAGTTTTCAACTGTCAGTGTCCACTATTTTTGGTTAATACGCTTCAAGAGCTATGTTAGTATTTGACTAATTGCTCGTTTGGTAGGTGGTAAAAGAACGAGGATAGCGGCTTTTGGCCTAATTTTATAAGAGAGTTACCGTAATGCATGTCTATCATTAAACATCTATATTTTTCTTAAAATTTAATTACCATCAATTATCACTTTAGAATGTGTTTTTAAATATTTGAGTGTATGGAGAAAAATATATATTATTTGAGGATTTAAGTTTCATTAGCATGCACAATTGCACATGACCTGAGGTTTTTCCTGCAAAGTTCATCACTATAAATTGTCATACATTGTGCTCTAAGATGATTTTAATATTTTTTCTGATATTTTGTGATGGCTCTACTACTATTTCGGTCAGACTGATAATCCTATTTCCAAGTCCTATTTGTGCTTACTTGAAATAGGCCTATTTTGCTAGCTTGGACAGGCATGGATAACTGTAACCCTAACAGTTCTAACACATTTGTGATATATAGATTGTAAATTTGTAATGGACAAAAAGGTCAGAGATTATTGCTGCTTTAACAAGTCTCTGGTGGATTCGGATTGAGAATAATTTATTATAAGTCTCAGGCCCCAAGTCTCTTTGGTCTCCTCCTACAGGGAATTTTTTTAAGTTGATTTTTGATGGTTCTAGGCTTACTAATGGGAGTTCGGCCTTTGGGTTTGTGCTCCGCAACTCGAATAGCGATGTCATTCTAGCAGGTGCCCAAGCTCTGGGCTTTCGGCTTCCATTCTCCAAGCTGAAGCATGGGGCCTCTGGGCAGGCCTTCGTGGTGCTCTGTCTCAAGGCATCGCTAATCTTTTAATTGAGGGAGACAATATTGCGGTTATTAATTCAGTCAATAAAGTTTGGGCTACGCCTTGGGAAATTAATAATATTATTTGTGATGTAGGTAAGAAGCTTAATCAATTCTCCTCCTTCAGGTGCGATCATATCTTCAGGGAGGTTAACAGAGCATCGAATTTTATGGCTCATCGGGGCCACTCATGTCCTTCTCTGTTGTACTCTTTTCCTCCTTATGGCTTTGACTTTTCCCTTATCACCCGTAAGGATGTTTTAGGTTGGCTTCCTGATTGAGGGTGACTTTCCTAAGTTTTCTTTCCTTGTCAAAAAAAAATAAATAAATAGAAAATTTAACTATATTATATAATATCTAACTATAAAAAGACCCACTCAAATCATACAAAAACTGAGTATACCACATAAAACTAACTATATCATACAAAAACTTAATTTATACAAATTAAAAGGTGCTCAACTCATACAAAAATTGACTATATCGAATAAAAACGGACTATATCATACAATACCTAATTGACTGATACAAAGTAAGTTTTGTGTAATTTTTATTGCGGCTTTGCGACCTTGTTATAAATTTATAATATTAAAAAATTACAGCTTCTTTGGCTGGTGTCATGTGGGTGTTTTTTTTTTTTTTTTGTATGCAAAGCTGATTCAGATAATGAGAAGATTATGACTAAATCCAGATCATTATGACTAGATCGATAATTCTATTGTGTGGGTTAATGGTTATAGACTTGGCAAAGATTTAACCATGAAGATACTAGAATCAGATTCATTGTCTCTTAAAATACATCCTTTTTTTAGTAATCATAATTGACCCTTACTTTGCCGACTAATTGCTCAAATCTAGCAGATTATAGAGATAAAAAAACAGTAATAATATTGTTACACCTCAAAATTATCATTATATTTACTTTGACATGTAAGAAAGTAGTTTATTTGAATCATACCTCCTAGCTGGGCTCATTTGTTTCAAAACTTAGAATGTCTTCTATTCAATTTATAATTTTTTTTTACTTATTTCAAAGAATATTTATGTGAATTTTAATAAGTTTCAATGAGTTATGATAAATTTTAAGAAATTTCATAACTTCAACAATGAATTTGAATTTGATTAATGGTCTGTTTCCACGCCTTGTGATGAAAGAGGAGTGCGCATGGCGTAAAGTGAAGATTAATAAGTCAAATCCAGCTCAATAGAACAAACTTCTAATTACAATGTTTCTCTTTTGAAAAGTCAAGGTAAGAACTTTTTCACCACCAATGACCAATATATATGTTAAGTTTTATGCCTCGAAATTCGTCAGATTCTGTTTTTGCAGCTCGTCCGGGCGTTCGTCGCGAATTATGACCGGGTGGCCCAATCGTGCCCGAGACATCGACAGATTTGGAGAAAATGATCGCCCGACCGAGAGGATGTCGCCCGACCCGATCGGACGACTTAACTGTTACGCGGTTTTCCGTTTTTGAGTTATCTTTTAGGATTTTATACGTGGTTCCTTATGTTATAAAAGGGCTTCCTGGTGTTCATTATTTGACATATAACTTTTGGAACACTTTTAGCCTCTAGTAATTTTAGGACTCGTATGATTCTCTCTGGTTTTTCTCCATCATATTGAAGAAGCTCTAATCCCCCACATGTAGACGTAGGTCTAATTGGATTGAACCACGTAAATCCTTGTGTTCTTTGCTTGTTCATCTTTATATATTGTTTTCTCACCTGTATTAATTATTTCATTGATTTTGTTCCGCATTAATCAAACTACAACACTCTGTTTCCTAACAATATATGTAATGTATAATAACATGGGATCTTCATGTTAATGTAAACTTCCAATACAACAACTTTTCATATATCTTACAAACATATAACCAAAGATACTAATGGTTAAAATTTTGCATTGAAATGTGATAAAGTAAACGTTGTAGCTACTTTTTGAACGGATGAAATAAGTTTTTGATAGAGAGAGTATCATACAAGAAACAATAATAAAAAGGGAAATTAGTGTTGCCCTCAACAAATAAAAAATAAAAATAGGAGCTCTAATTTTGACCTAGTATGATTTTTTTCTACCTACCTAACTAGGACTGGAAGTGGGTTGACCCATGTTGGATTTGAGTTGATCCGTTTACTTAAATGGGTTGAGATCCTCAACTAAACCCACCCTGTTTAGTGAAATGAGTTGAAATTCTCAACACAACCCAACTTAATGGGTCGACCTGAAATCGACCAGCTAACCAGTTTAATAGCATTTTCAAATTTCCTATTAACGGTCATCTCATTAGTAATTACTTAAGTACCTCACATTCTAAGAATTTCGAAGTACAAGAGTCCATACACAACAAGAAGATAAATCTAAATGCTATACAAACCTTTTTATTGTTCATTTAACTCGAAAAATTATTTTTTTGGATGGAAAAATGAACGAATTAATGGTAAACCCAACCTGAACCTGACCGATCTAAGTATAAACAGGTTAAACGGATTGAATTTCGGTTGGAAAATTTCAACTTAACCCCCAGCCCATTTTATTAAACGGGTTGGGTTAGGACGTTAGGTTAATCCATTTAATTACACGAGTTGAAAATCTTAACCCAATTCAACTCATTATTGTTGGGTTGGGTATTTAGGTTGGTGAATTTGGTTGATTTTTATCAGCTATATACCTAAAGTCCTAAATCATTAACCGAATGTTAAACTCTGTTTTGGAAACATTTTTTTGCTTTTATGGTACCAAAATTATATTTGTGGTTAAAGCAAAAATGATGGTGGGAAATTAGATGAAAGACAAAATTGTGGGTTAAATCAAAAGAAAATATATAGAGCAGAACAATGGGTCTTGGAATGAGATGGTGTCAGGCATGTGTTAATTATATATATTTACATTTTACATGAATACATTTAGAAGGGTAAAATGAATAGATGTCACTTCTGTACTGACAAATTACAGAGTACATGAAATTCTCCAATGTAAATGTTCCAAGTACTCCCCATACACGTGCATATCTGAATTTTCCATTCTGTCACTCTTTGTCACTGATCTTTGGAATGTTCCTTTCACTAAATACCCTATTTTTAATATTATTAGAACAAATTTCAACCGCATCATATATATATAAACATACAATAATACTCATGCATGTATGGACAATAGACAGCTCAGTCAGTAAAAAAAAATTTATGCATCTTGACAACCGACCATGTGTGAGCACCAATAGCTGCCAAACAAAATTCAACCTTGTCAGGTATTTGGTATTCTTAAATTGTCTAGATGTTGTAATCATAAATTCTTAAAGAAAAGATTAAGAGAATAAAATCTTTCTTAAGTGGTTTATGTAGAGAATTGCGATAGATGTATATAATTCAAATTTCAACCGCATCATATATATATAAACAAACTTGTAATCATCGGGAAAATTTGTATCAAGTAAAGACGGAAGTACAGATCTAATGCTAATATAATCAAATAAAAATAAACTATAACTGAAACTAAAACGAGTTTCGATTGCTCTACTACTTATGAAGAAAAAATTAACTATTACGTGTCAAGTCCAAAACAGCTTGTCCAGAGCGATTATGGGTGGGGTTGGGTTATATGTCTTGATGAAAAAGATCTGATATGAGATGGAACTTGTTGAGATATAAAACCCTGATGATCTTCAAAAAAAAGATTGTCGCGCATGACAATATCCACTAGATGCTAAATCTCAAGGTCCTTGAAGAGAAACATCTTTCCGTTATCCTACTGATTCAACTAACAGTGGATTCATGTCATTTTGGTGACTTCTGGCCCTGAAATTCGAAATGCTCAGAGGTCGAAACTTGGCCCAAAAAAAATTGGAGGGCCTCCCACAAGATGCATTTTTTAATTGTGATGAAGTCTGAATCCAGCCATCACGAGAACATTGGACAAATAAAATGATGGAATTCGCCCAACTCACGGATGTGAAGATCCAACATCACAATCCCTAAACTAGAAGAACAACACACAACAGAAGTAAATTGAGAAACTCCTCTCATCTTACCCCACACTGAAATTCCTAAAGTGACATAAACCCCTTGGCAACTCCATCATTGGCTTTATTAACCAGATTTCCTAGACAATCCTTTGTCATAGGAAACCAAGAACTTTGTACTTCCCACCGATCACCACTGAGGAACACCCAAGCACAACCATACAGGGCAGAAGAACAAGGACGCAACCAAAACTAAAGGACAAGCTCGCCGGCGACTGGTGGAGCGTCACTGCTACCAGCAAGCTTGTAAAGGCGGCGATGCTGGAGGATTTTGTTTTAGGGTTTCTAGGTTTCAACGAGAGAAACTTTTTTTGATAGGACAGTTGCATAGAGACTTATAATTGAACATATAAGGATCATTGAAAATTAAAAAGAAGTTAGTTATTTATATTTCTCTATAAATATAATATTTTCATAAAGATATGAGTTATTTATGTTTAACCTGATCTTGACTTGGGAACAACCAGCATAGCTCGGTTCACTTAGCTTGGTGGACGAATGCTGGATTAAGCTTCTAATGCTTCAGACTTGTTCAACTCGACCTACTATTTTTTTTTTCTGAAAAGGAAAGGACAACTTAGAATCAGCCCTCCATCCGGCTTACTATGATCTAACTTGTTTTACCAATTTATTTTCATGCCGAACTTTGAAAAGTAAAAAATTGCCTATGTTTAACCAAACTAATTCACAATCCAAAGAGAGGCGAGATTGGCCAACCTGCATTTTAGTATGCAATCCAGCTCCCAAAATTTTCTAACTCTGTCATATTTTTTAATCTCAGTCTGATATGCCTCATCCAGTAGAAAGTGGTCACCTCTTGTGATAAAATGTCAGTCTTACATTAATAATTCCTATGCATTAAAAAGAATTAGAATTAAGGTAACAATATTACTTATTGGAGACTTGATTTTGAGTTCGGCAAGAAAAAAGACCTTCAAATAAAGTATAATAATAACTAATAAGTTTAGATAAGGTTTAATAAGGACTAATATGATATAATAAGTTCAAATAAGATCTAATATAAACTAATAAGATATAATAAGTTGAAAGAAAAATAAATTGAAAATAACAAATCATTTAGAAGAAGTATTTTGAATAGGAACACCAAATAATAACAGAGTAAAAACTTAAAATGGTACACAATTGGGACATAACCTAAATTTTTTTGCTTCAGTAAAGTCCAGGGTGTTTAAGTTTATTATTAAAATGTTTCTGTTATACTTAGGGGCTAGGGCTATGTGCTTTCGGAGTTTCATTAGCTAGCCCCAATGTAAAGCTTAAATTACAGAAGTTTAATTTAGCATGCCACTATCCATGCATGACAGCATGGTTATCTTACCATGCATGACATGTATGCATGAATCATGATGGATACTTCACAAGTTCCCTTCCCCTTTCCCACCTTTTCCCTAGTACTAATTTATAACAATATTGCTATGAAATAACTGTTGGAACATTATATGCCATATAAAGTAATTTCCTAGCTAATCTCTATTACATAAGGGAAAGGGGGAGCAATGGTGTCCTCTTTTGAACTGACTATTTTGCCCCCCTTCCCTTTCTAAATTACAAAAGGAATTTCAATACCAAAATTGGAGTCAAACAAAGCCACCGAATATTAATTTCCAACAATCACTCAACAATCACTTATATGAGGAAATTTTACAAATCACTCATAGAATTGAGGAAATCACGTTGTAAAAATCACGCAAATCACTCATGATCAGGAAACTTCACAAAAACCAAAAATTAACTTACAAACTAAAACTAATATACTAGAACGTCAATACATACAAAACATTCACAAAATTCACTTGCAAATCATTGTTCTCAATAACTATTCACAATTATATACTCACAAAAATTACCTATAAACACAAATCTGAGAAAAACATAAGATTTTGACTGTTATATCACACATTCGTCCATCAGGGATTTTCGAACTTTCAGACAAGGTACATAATTCTTTTAATCTTCAAAGTTATTTTACAGTAGTCGACTGTTATGTAGTTGAAAAAATGTAGATAATAGCAATTAGTTGAAAAGGGCTTTTATATAATTAGACTTAAATTTGATTCAGTTTCATATAAAATTTTTGCCCAAAAACTTTTGCAAAAATATCCATGTTCAGAAATAAATTTTGAAAAACAAAACAATATCAAACCTTTTTGCGGACAACTTTTGCAAAAATCCATTTTCAGAAAAAAAAAATTTACATTAATTTGCGAAAACCATTTCATGCAAAATCATATTGTGTATGAAAATTTTAAAATTTCATTTAACCTATAATTGAAACTCAAAGTGTTTAAATTTAGAAAAGGAGAAAAATTAAAAATGACCATTTCATGCTAAGTCAGTTGTGTATAAAAAATTAAAATTTAATTTCAAATATAATTGAAACTCAACGTGTGAACATTTAGAAAGAGAAAAATTAAAATGATGAAAATTTTTAAATATCAATTTGTGAAATCAGAATTTAGAAGTTAAACAAGGAAAAAAACTGAAATTGTATTATACTTTTCGGTTACAATTTTGGATCATAGAGAATTTACTGAAATCCATATCAAAAACTATTATAAATTACAAAATGAATAAAACCAAAAAAAGGACATGAGATATTTAGTAAAAACATCATTTGATTATAAAAGAACATGCACATATAAGACTTGAGAAACAAAAAACTATTCAATATCACAAAAATGAATAACAACATAAAAAGAACATGGAAGAATCTTATTAACAAAATGGAGGTGAACTTAAATACTAACTTACATTTTCAGTTTGTTTACTACTTAATATTAGGCCTAAAAATATCATCGCACGCATCGCGTGTACAAAATGGCTAGTTATTATATATTGCATCGTTTATTTTTAATGATCAATTTGCTGTCAGTTATAATTTGATTACACTGGGATAGGTGAATTGTCATTGTAGGTTTGGTGTGGATTAATAATTGATCTTGGGATTTCCTTTAAGACATTCAACTTTTAGCATGATGACAAAGTTCTTAGAGGGAATCAATTTTTTTCCACTTTTCTCTTCTAGGCTAAGACAGTTCTAAATAAAATAAAATAATAATACAATGGCGGACCCAAAATTTTTAATTTAGAGTATATATAGACATATAACAAATGCAAAAGTAAGGAGAAAAAATATTCAACATATATAACCATAATTCCTCCTCTCATGGTACATCACTATTACCTGAACCACCAATTTCCATAACATTTTCTTGAGTTTGGGGACACTAATTTATAGGAATGAAGTTGAGTCGTTAGTTCCATTAGGAGGTGCTGGTGATTGTGGTGAAGAGCAGGTATTACCTATGGAGGATTTCATTCTTATGAAAATGAATTGTCAAAGTTAATGTTGCTTTCTTTTAGATTTGATTGACTTAGGGTGTATTATTTGTCATTTCCTAATTGAATTGATAAAAGTTAATCAATTGTCCTATTTCCCAAATCATGAAAGCAAATGATGTGCAAATCAAGTATACTTATAGTCATACGCACACATATCAATTGAAAAAAATTGAATAACTTAAGCTACCCCAAAATGCTAAATCCCTAAAAAATTTATTTGATTTCAATTTCATTTAGTCACTAACATGCAATTAAAAAATATATTCTGTTGATTAAATTAAACATAGAGTTATACACATACCAATTGAAAAAATAGAACAATTTAATTCACCCCTCAATTGCTAAAAGTTCTAAAAACTATATTTGATTTCAATTTGAAATAGTCATAAACCAATGAATGATATCAACAATTTACTTGTAAACATTCAAATCATCTAAATCTAACTAACATATTACATAAGTAAAGTATGAAAAACAAAATTTATAAAGTTAAAACTGAAAACATCGGATAAAAAAAACTAACGGAAACTTTCACGCTTCACCCTTTTATGTTTATTTTCCAAACTCATTTTTTTTCCCGAAAAAGGGGTACAAGTTGCGCCAAATTATAACATACACCTGGGTGTACCTTGCGGTAAGGTACACCCGGATAATCTGTAATATACATTTCGCGTGTTAATCTATCACAAGACCACATTTGCTTCAGTGGTCACAGTGTTGCGCCTCCTTCCCCATTTTGCATAGAGGTCGGGGGTTCGACTCCTCACTTCAACAACAATTGCTCTTTTTTATTTATTTTTTCATATAATTCATACTAATTTGTACAGTTCATACTTATTTGAATAACTTTCATACTCATTTGGGCATTTACATACTCATTTATAAGCATTTGACTATGTTTAAGCAATGAGTACATAAAACTCAACTGAGTATGTGCTTATTTTATAGATCAAGAATTATCATAATTAAAAAACTAAATAAAATCCCAACCCAACACTCAATTGACAAACTCATACTAATTTGAACAACTTTCATATTGATAATTTGGACATTTCCATACTCATTTATAAGCATTTGAGTATTATGTTTAATGAACGAGTATATAAAACTCAAATGAGTATGTGCTTATTTCATAAATCACGAAATATTATAATTAAAAAACTAAATAAAACTCCAACTCAACTCATACTCATTTGAACAACTTTTATACTCATTTGGACATTTTCATACTCATATATAAGCATTTGAGTTCAATTCAACAAGTACATAAAACTCAAATGAGTATGTTTATTTTATAAATCAAGAAATATCTTAATTGAAAAATTAAATAAAACCCCAACCCAACTCATACTCGTTTGACAAACTCATACTCATTTGACTTTATACTCATTTTTGTAACGCCTAATACTCATTTAAAAAACTTGTATTCATTTGGAGAACTCATACTCATTTGACTTCATACTCATTTGGATCCGTACTCATTTTAACCAATTCATACTCATTTGGGGTACGTAGAGGTACGTACACCAAGATGTACCTTTTACCTTCTGTACAAGTTGTACCCTCATGCCCCTCACTGCGTTCGCCACTGCAACAATATGTAAGCTAATGTGTTACGTACAATTGTAAATTAATTAATGAAAATCTTTTATAGAGGATAATATGTACTACTAAGTACCATATATATTTTATTGATATTTTGTAAGTTCTCTTCATCTTTATTTTTTATAATATTAATATAAAAATATCAAAAACTTATCTGACTTATAAGGTTGAAGAATTAATAATATTTACTTCCTACTAGGAATGACAATGGGTCTGGACCGGGTTATGCATAATCCGACTTCAATCCTATAGGAAATCGGATTTTAAATCTGAGTCCGACTCCGAAATTCGAATCCGACCCGACTTAAAGCCCAAAAATTCGACTCCAAATCAGATCTGACTTAAAACCCGGATATCCGACTTAAAATCCGAAGAATCGACTCCAAACCCGATCTGACTTATTTTTCTGCCAATTTTTTATAATAGAAAAGTCTTCTATAATAAAACAATTTAATCATTATAATTTATTTTAATCATCATATGAAAATCTTATATAGTACAAATAATCTAAATATTACTATTATTTTTAACAATCATTTTTTCAGTGGGAAAATCCTATATAATACAATTGGCTGAAAGTCGAAGTCAAATTATACATAAATAATACATTAAAAAAAATAAGAAAAAAAGGATTAATTGACTCAAAGTCGGAGCCGGAGCCGGAGCCGGATGTCGGATTATTTTATGAGATCCGACTCCGACCCTCCCCGGACTCGGAGTCGGATTTTTTAAACGGAGTCGGATTACTTTTTTGTCGAAGTCGACTCAAATTTTCTCCTTCGGATCGGAGCGGACTAAGATCGGATTCGGACTGAGTTGCGATCCCTACTTCCTACCCATTAAAAAAGAATATCATATTTCACGTAATAATTTTGACCCATACTCGATACTCCCAATCCCATGACATTAACCTATTATGGCATGGGTTGCATAATTTGATGTCCATATTTTTCTAACTTTAGATTGCCTTCTCTTTAAAGAATATACTACTATACTTTCTTGCATCAACTTCCACACCCAGTACTTAGCCTTCGTTAATAATTAGGAAGTTACAACCTACCTCATCACTCATCAGTCATCACATCTGAAACAAAAAACCCTAAACCAATTAAAAGTTGCTAATTCTATTTTAAAAGAACAAATGAAAGTGTATGATTGATTAAGCATCAAATGGAATAATGCGCCAGTTGTGTATGGTTCAACTTTACCGGCAAAAGATGGCCGAAAAATGTTGGTGAAAAAAGTGGTTGGACGGGGGTAGTTAATTAATTATAAGACTAATCATATCACATCAACGTAATTGGTAATTTTATTTTTCTCAGTGAAAAGACTGCCTAACAAGATGAGTGATTGCCAACTACTTTAAGCAAGATAAAGGAGATTAGACGTCCACAAACATGCAACCAATTGAGTATTGCCCGCAACCAAGCTCATTTGAAGTTTCGTGGATCTTTCACATGACTAATTTATTACATAATGTCATAACTTTGTCGAGTAATTATACCCATAACCCATTTAGATCATGTCCATGCAAGGCTGAACTTATGCTGGATAAATTAAACAATATATGGCTGTATGACGTATGACGTATGACATTATTTCGGTTAGTTGTGTGTTTGTAAACAGTAAAAATATATATAAATAAAAGACAATATTATTAGGGGGGGTTTGGTCATTGGTATTTACAACGGAGAAATGAAAAAGGTTTACGTTTAAGAAAGGAAAAGAGGAAGAATAAAAACCTAAATTCTTAGATTTACAATGTTGTCTGTTTTAATAATTTAAGAAAAATTGGCTCTAATGATAGATAGGAAAGACTGGAGTTATGGGATGATTTGAGGAAGGTAAGGACAAATGAGGCTTGAGTAGTATTGGGAGACATTAATTTAGTTTTGAATTTAGATGAAAGAATTGGTGCACAGATTAGATTTAGTGAGGTTCGACACTTTAAAGATTGTGTTGATAACTGTAAATTGAGTGATGTCAAATACTCAAGGAGATTCTTTACATAGACTAATAAACAAGAGGGGCCTAAGAGAATGTGTTAAAAAATTGATAGGGTTATTGCCAATGAGAAGTGACCATCTTGTTATGCATGAGAATGATGAAATTTCTTTGTTCCCGGAAGGGGACAATGACCATAGTCCTAACTTGTTGTGTGTCTATCCAAATAATAGGGGAAATAAGAAGCCATAAGTTGCTTCAAGTGCAAGGTTTAGTTCATAGTCAACCAGATGATCATGAGCACAATATAGAAGAAGGAACGAAACTAAGGAGTACAGGAAGACACATACAACCTATTTGAATTTTCTAAGGCAAAAAGTAAAAGCTCAATGGATAGATAAATGTGATTATAACACTCGATTATTCCATCAGTGTATCAAGGCTCGAAGGAATGCTAATAGAGTGCATGTCATTCAAAATGGCCAGGGTCAATGGGTGAATGAAGATGAGCATGTTCAATAGGATTTTGTCAGCTTCTACAAGAATTTGCTTGGGAAAAAACTGGAATACAGATGCAATGTCAATAATGTGATCATAAAGGAGGGATATACACTTACAGATGAGCAGTAGAGGTCCTTAGATTGTTCTTTCACTGTTGAAGATGTCAATCAAGAGAGCTCTCATGTCAATTCCTAATGGCAAAGCCCTAGAGATTGATGGTCACAATAGTTATTTCTTCAAGCAAACATGGGATATAGTAGGGGAAAAAGTTGCAGTAGCTGTTTTGAACTTTTTCATAACAGGAAAGTTACTCAAAGCCATTAATGTTACCTCTATTACTTTAATTCCTAATGTAAAGAGTACTACACATGTGAAAGATTAAAAGCATATATATATTCTTGCTCTGTTATTTACAAGTTCATAACCAAGTTGTTATGTGAAAAGCTTATCTGAAACACAAGGGGCCTTTGTATCTGGGAAAAGTATACTTCCTAACATTTTTCTTTGTCAGGACATAGTGAGGAAGAATAAAGGCAGTTAGAAACAAAAATGTTGCATGATAATGAAGGTTGATTTGCAGAAGGCTTATGACATAGCATGTTGGAATTTTTTTGAAGACATGATGAAAGCCCTTCAATTCCCTGACAAGTTCATTCACCTTGTAATGACTTGTGTTTCCAGTCCCACTTTTACTCTCATTGTAAACGGCTATCCAACATCCCGAGTGTGTGGAAGCTGTGAATGAGGAATAGATGTCTTAGAAGGGAAAGTAACAATGGAAATTACTAAGTTGCCTCCAAGCGAGAGTGTCATAGGATGTAAATGTGTCTTTACAAAATCAAACAAAATGCTGATGAGAGTATAAGAAGATGTAAGTCTAGATTGGTTTTTACTTTTTATTGAAAATACGCAAAGGTTTGGGATATATTATGAACAAACCTTTGCACCAGTGGCTAAATTAGCCATGGTGAGGTCTTTACTTGCTAGCTCTTGCTTCCTTAAAGGGTTGACATTTACATCAAATGGATGTTAAAAATGATTTCTTCATGGTGTTTTGTAGGAAAATGTGTACATAAAGATCTGGACATATAGGAAAAGGTTACAGAAATCAAGTTGGTCAAGAGGGGGAGGACAAAAACAAGAATGAGATATCTAAAGTTTGCAAGCTTAGCAAGTCCCTCCAAGGATTCAAGCAAGTTACAAAGCAATGGTTCGTCAAATTGAGTAGTGCACTCAAAGAGCATGATTTCGTACAATCCAAGTTAGATTATTCTCTTTTTTACCAAGCTAGATGGCACAAGTACCACTATGATCTTGGTGTATGTGGATGACTTAATCTTGACATGGAATGACTTAGTTGCAATTGACTTTCCCAAAAGTTTCCTGGATAGTCATTTTCATATGAAAGACACGGGGTGCTTGAAATACTTCTTGGGCGTAGAAGTGGATCACTGTAAAGAAGGAATATTTCTCTCTCATAGAGAAAGAATTAATAGCCTAGATATTTTGAAAGAATTTGATATAACTAGGTGTAAAACTCTTAAGCTTCCCATGGAAAGTCATGTGGAACTCAGAGCTCAATTTGGAACACCTTTGTCCACTCCAGGAGTGTATCAAAGACTAGTTGGGAAGTTAACTGATCTCACCCTTACCAGGCTTGTTATATCATTCATTGTACAATTTCTAAACTCATGCATCACTCTACTTTTGTGCACCTCAAATCTACTAAGAGAGTGTTGAGGTACGTAGCTGGCTCCCCAGATCAAGGCATATTGCCTCTAATCAATCAAGTATTTAACTCTAAGCATTATGTGACAATGACTTGGCAAGTTGCCTCTCCACAAAAAGATCCACTTCAAGGTATTGCGTGTTGTTGGGAGCCCCTCTTATCTTATAGAAATCCAAAAGGCGGAGTGTGGTGTCAAGGAATAGTGCTAAATCAGAATACAGGTCCATGACATTGGTTTTATGTGAAGTTATGTGGGTCAAGCGCATCTTTTGGAGGATTGCGCATGAAAAATATGGAAAGAACTCCTGTGTACTGTGACAACCAAATAGCTTTAGCTATTGTAGCTAATCTTCTGCATCATGAAAAGACTAAGCAGTGGACATTGATTCCCACTTCATTCGAGACAAAACTCGAGAAGGTGTCATGATCCCTACTTATGTGTAGAGATTGCAATGGGTAGGATTTGGACAAGGTCCTCTATGATCCAGATCCATTTTTTGGCAAGGATCCAGATCCTACCTGGATCCATTGGGTAATAATATAAGAATGAGGATCCAAATTTATATCCGTATGGATCATATGGATCCGGGTCCTAAACGGATGCAAAACAAATACTCGCCTATTTTCTTCAAACTACCCTAATTTTCGCAACAATTAAAGATTTTAAACAATAAATTCATCTAATATCAACTAAAAATTACATTTAAAACCATTGCAACCATTTACAACTATTTAATTATCAAACTGTAGATTGATTAACTATTTCTAAAAGATTAATAATTTTCAATCAATTTTTCGAACTCGATAATCCAGTAAATTCGCACATTAATTCGAACAATTATTCGAAATTCAAGGAAAAATCCTTTATTACATGTAATAAACTAATATTATAATATTGAATAATAATTTTATAGAAACGGGAACGAAATTGGATCCGGGTAATACTTTACGACCCGTTCCAGATCCGTTTTTTTCCAAGGAGGATCCAAATCCTACCCGGATCCATAGGGTCAAAAATTTGAGGATTCAAATCCATAAAAAATGAATATGGATCCACGGATCCGGGTAGGATCTATTACCCACTGTCATCTTTACTTATGTGCCTTCTCACAATCAGCTAGCAAATATCTCACAAAGCTGCTGCCTAGCAAGCAACATCAGTCTTTCCTATTCAAGCAGGGAGTTCAACAATGTCGTTCCCTCTCACCATATAAGGAGGTGTGTTGAGAGATGATACTTCAGTAGCCAATGTAATGGTCCTTAGGTCCACTAGTTATTCCTAGTTTGTTTGTAGTACAACAAGACTGTAAAAGGTCTTGTACACCAACTGATTGTGATTGAGTTTATCACTTACTTTGTGACCTAGGGATCACCATTTGAGGTTTTGTTACTTAAAATCCTAGCTGCTCACTAAAGTTAGTTTTAAATCAACGAAAAACAAAGATGAATATGAAAGAGAGTAACTGCGCTGATAATGTTCTTCAAAGTTCCATCAGAATTCATGACACTGCATTTGTCATCAAATGCCCTTCGCTTGTGGCCACTACCCAAACCACCCTCATCTCTTACCATTACAAAAAAACCAAACTCATAAGATTCAATTGAGTATTAATTATATCTTTTATCCCTTCAAACGGGTCAATATCTTATTTGTTAAAAAACACAAAAGTATACTAAGTCATGATGTTTATATTTCAGATTTTTTAAAGGCAAAAAATCAAGGTTGCTTTTGATTGTATGGACTATATATGGCTACTAGTATAAATTGCATATACTTATTCAAGTATATACTTTGCCTCTTGTAGCCCATAACGTATAGTTTCTATACAATATACTATTATACTACTAATACTAGTAGAGCATTGCATATTTGCATGTTACACGTAGACCTGGCAATCGGACCAATCGAATCGGATTCGGATCGGACCGTTTTTGGATCAAGTTACATTCGGACTGGGATCGGACCGGATCGGACCGTTTCGGATCGGGTCATCGTTCGGACTATTATTTCGGATCGGAATCGGACCGGACCAATTCAGATCGGACCGTTTTCGGATCAAGTTACATTCGGACCGAGATCGGATCATTTCGGATTGGGTCATCGTTCGGACTATTATTTGAGTATTCGTTACATATACTTACATGAAATTCTTCCAAAGTTTTGCTTATTTATTCTTAGAAATGTTGTAGTATAATTATATAAATTATAAGATTTTGAAAATATGAAGGAAAAATTATAAGATTTTGAAAATTATAAAAAACGGGTAAGTTTCGGGTATTTCGGATCAAAGCCTAATCGAAACCAATAATTTCAAATCGGTTTACCTTCGGGTCGGATTGGTTTTAGATTAGGTCGGATCGGGTTCGGATTGGGTAAGATCATATCGGATCATTCGGATTTCGGATGAGTTTCGGGTCAAGATTATTTCGGATCGGGATTCGGACCGGATCGGGACCGTTTCGGATTCGGATTCGGATCAAGGTTCGGACCGTCTCGTTCGGACCCAGATCGGACCACGGATCGGATATTTCGGACTGGATTTTCGGATCAGGACCAACTTTGCCAGGTCTAGTTAAACGTTAGATGGACATCGTACAAATAGAAGAGTGTGGCCAGTGGCCACTACCCACACCACCCTCCGACAAGGAGACCTCCGTTCCGCGAAAAACGGGGTACAATGTCATTGTTCACACGTTCCCACCGTGGGTCACCCTCACATGCTACCATGTGAATTCACCCATTTGCCCCCTCCTCTATAAACCATTTCACCTCATTCCGATCCTACTCAATTTTATGTCTATTTTTTTGGGGCTCTAATTTTTTTACAAATCCCAATTCCTTCAGTTTAACTTTTGTGGGATTCTAGTTCTGGTAATTGTTTTGTTCTATGAAGAAAACTACAATTCTCGATGTAGACGTACAGATCAATAGAGCACAACATTCTTAATTTATCCGAGTAGTTTTTTAAAAAATGGGATCACGTTGTTATGATTTTTGATAGAATTAGACTGTTTTTGACAAAGTTGAGGACCGTTTTTTGATTTGATATATCTATCTAGGTGCTTGCATTGTATTTTTCTTGGGAGGCCTTTTTGAGGAACTCCATCAATACTGCCCTTACACAGGGTTGTTCATTCATATGCCCAACAAATCGCAGAACTTCCTCTTTCAAGAATATTGAAATTTTGCATCCACCAAAATTTGAACCTTGGTCTCCTATATGGGATATAGGAAGTCATACCATTATACCCAATGATCCTTGGTGGTGTTTGCATTATATGATCGACATAAATAATAATACAAGTATAATTTTTCAAAAGTATAGAAACAGATATGGGCTGTTTGGTATTTGGTTATAAATGATGGTACTAAGAATTGATTTGTACGTAAATTTGTGAAAATATCATTGTTCATTCCCATTGTAACACTAATTTATCCTAAAATGTCTATTTTTCTTCTTAAATTTTAATTCTCATCCAATACCACCTTGTAGGTGGTAATGAGTGGGATGAAAAAATTTCTCCTTAGAGAAAAAAATACAAAATTAGGGGTGAGATTGCTTCCTCACGAAGAAAAAAACACAAACTTGTGGTTGAAACTGTCTTCGCATGGAGATTTTAAGCGTGTTTCCTTTGTACTATTACACTTAAAATTCATTGCCATTATCACCATCTATTAACGACTACCAACTGAGCCGATAGTATTTTGGATGAAATAAATATAATAAATTATTTACTTAATTAAATCAAAATGAAATAGTAACTTAGTTATACTCTTTTCGTGATTAATCAAGCAATTATAATTACAACTTTACAAAATATTCTTCCATTCACAATTGTTTGCACATTGTTAAGTAGGTGTTGACAATTAATTTATTTGGTTATGTATTTGTGAATACTCCCTCTGATTTTTGTTAATTTACCCACTTAGTTTGATCATAAAATTTTGGGAGAATAGTGAATGAGACAGAAAGAAAGAGGAAGTATTAATTAATATTAAAGTTGATGTGTGTCGATCATGGAGAAAACATTCCAAGAACAGAAAAAAGAAGTGGTAAACTAATAACAGATAACACAAATTAAAAAAGAAGGTGGGTAAGTTAATCAAAATCAGAGGGAGTATGATGGATTTTAATATTTTGAAAATATACATTAAAACGAATTTGATGCAAATCTATATACCGTAAACTTGTAAAGTTTAGCCAAACAAATATTTAATTTTATTAAGAGGGAGTATAACACTATTATTAGATCCTTCAAGATGTTTTTTTTTAAATGAAGCAAGTAATTAATTGTGAATATTTCCTTTTAAGAAAAAAGTTTAATTGTGGCAATAATTATGACCTATAGTGAGGAATAGTGGGTTAAATCTCTATTATACTAGAATTTTTTGCACGCGAAGCGTGCTTAAATTTTTTCGAAACAAAAACTCGATTTTCTTCGGCATAAGAGTCAAAATTTGAACATTAGACATACGAAGTATAATTGTTTTTAGTTGCAAATAAAATTTGATTGGTTTAGTTTATGTCACTTAAGTCTCTCACCATTCTTTTTGTTTTGTTTTTTTTACTTTTTAAAGTTAAATTCTATGAACAAAATAGAAATTTTATTGAATTTATTTATGATTTCTAATATATTAATTTTTTAGTTGATTTTTGAATTAAGTAAAGTACTTCATAAATTGTAAAGAAAGTAGACACTTTGATTTCAAGTCTATTTTTTCATAGGTTGTGGTTTGTAAATGAATTTTTAAGTTTTTGTAAAGTTTCCTCATTTTCGTGATTTGCATAATGTAAATTATGCAATTTTATGATTTTAGTTGACGTGTGAGTGATTGTTATAATTATATTATCGAAATTTTTGTTTGAAGCCCCCTTTGATTTGTAAGTGAATTTGTAATTTAGAATGGGAAGGGGGTAACATAGTCTCTTCATTCGGGGACACCATAGCTTCCCCCTTCCCTTATATAATAGAGATATGTTGTACTTTAATTCTTAAATGATATTTGACATAAACCTTTTTACCTTGGTAATTAATCGCTATTATATAATAGAAACAAATAGGTCCAAATATATATAAAAGTTTCATTATATATAGGAAACACTATAAGAAAAAGTAAATAATTTTTTTCCTTGTCTAACTTTTAAATTATGATTTCACTACAAATACACCTCTATTTTTTATCATGACCCACCATTAATTGTGAATGGTTCTTGAGAATAGTGATTTGTAAGTAAACTTTTGTAAATATTTTTGTATGTATTGACTTTCTAGGTTATTAGTTTTAGTTTGTATGTTAATTTTAAGTTTTAATAAAGTTCCCTGATTATTTGAGTGATTTGCGTGTTTTTTGTAACGTGATTTTCTCAATTGTATGAGTGATTTGTAAAGTTTCTTCTTTTAAGTGATTTGTGAGTGAGTGTTGTAAATTTATTTTCGGTAGTTTTCTTTGAGTGACAATTTTGATTTTGTAATTCCTTTTGTAATTTAGAAAGGAAAGGGGGGCAAAATAGGCGTTTCAAAAGAGGACACCATTGCTCCCCCTTCCCTTATATAATAGAGATAAGTCAATGGGGGAGCTATGGTGTCTCCCCATGAAAATACTTCTATATTACCTTTAGGGCCTGTTCTCCTCAGCTTATTTTCAGTTCAGTTCAGTTCAGTTCAGCTCCAATAAGTTAAGTTTAGTTCAGTTCAGCTCCAATAAGTTCAGTTCATTTCAGATCAGTTCAGTTCAGTTCAGTTCAGTTTAGCTCCATTCTTTTATAATTATTTTGTTAAATATTATTATGTTGGTATAATTTATTTTACTAATTACTCTTATTATTATTATTATTATTATTATTATTATTATCATTATTATTATTATTATTATTATTATTATTTATTTAAATATATCATTACTATTAAGTATTATTATTATTATTGTTGTTTCTATATATTATTTTGTTTATTATAGCTTTACTCATTATTATTACTATTATTATTAGGAGGAACATGTTTAGGTCAAAGCACAAATAAACCCACTTTTTTTAGCCTATAAACCAATCAAATCGCGTCAAGACGGTTTATGATGTAATTTTTGCGGTCCAACCCAATCATTATTTTTATTACTAAATATTTTTATACTATTAAATCTAATTATTAAAATAGTAATATTAATTTACTTCTTAGATATTATTGTTATTATATATCATCATCAAGTATTAATATATTAATACAAATAATATAAAATTATTATTATTAATTATCTATTATCATTATATTATATTATTATTAATTTATGATTATTAATATTATATATTTATAACTATCATTTAAAAATATCCAAAATACTATTATTATTATTATTCATTATTATTACTTATCTTTATAATTATTATTTAATATTCATATTATTCTTGTTTAAAATATTATTTATATATTTATTATATTCAGTTTATTTCAATTCAATTCAATTCAGTTCAGTTCAGTTCAGTTCAGTTCAGTTCAGCTTTGATAAGTTCAGTTCAGTTCAGTTCAGCTCCAATAAGTTCAGTTCAGCTGTTTTAACCCGAAGAGAACAGGCCCTTAGTCCCACAAAAAATAATAAATAAATTTTTTTCTTAATTCTTTCCTCATTTACAAATCTCTATTATATAAGTTAGGAGGGGAACTATGGTGTCCCCTTTTGAAAATACTTATATACCCTTAATCTCACAAAAAATAATAAAGAAAAGATTTTCTTAATTCTTTCCTTATTTACAAATATGGGTAGTAAAGGAAGTTTTACATTATAAAAAAGAAACACATAAAAATGTGTAAAAAGAGGAAACTCATAATTGAAAATATAAATTGATGACTAAATCAATTTTCAAACAATTATAAAAACAAAGAGTCACAAGATTCTTACTATATAAACTCTTAATTGCAATAACAATTTCAAATAACATGTATTAACAAACCATAAAAGAATTAAGAAACTTAACTAGAGAATATTCATAATTTTTTTTATTAAAGCACTACTCACCATACTATGCCTAAAAACCTATATTACCCAATGAAATTAAATTGAACTACTACTCATAAAATACATATATAAAATATATGTACTTTTAAATAAATAAATAACATAATATAGATCATTGTTTAAAAGGAGAGTTGTTGAATATTCTTGCAAAACAAGATAACATATCCTACCTCGACTTAGTTCTTTCTGGAAAACATTACTCTTTACACTATCAATGCAAATAAAAAATCATAACGCTCATCAAATATTCAGCATAAATATTACACTCTTTAGTTAGTTTTTTTTTACAGTTTTTGATGTTAATATTAATATTAATATATTGTTGCATGCATCGCGTGCATATATTACTAGTATGGGTAATAAGGTAAGTTCTACATTACCAAAGAGAAATACACACATAATATAAACTGATAACTAAATCAATTTCCAAACAATTACAAAAGCTATGATTTACAGAGATTCTTACTTCATCTTAAAAATGATTATTTACAACAATATTCTTATGCTGTAGTGATAGTGCTCGTTCTAATTTATTAAACTAGCTTTTTTTTGCATGCGATGCGTGCGTGAATTGTTTTAGTGATTATTATTACTTGTTAATGGATGTTGGTATATTGTTATTGCATTTCAAAGTTTAGATAAAATTAAAATTTTATGTCTTTGATTTTGTAATTGATTTGAAAAATGCTTTAGTTATGTTCATTTGTTTTTCAATCATAATCTTTTTTCTTTCAATACACATATTTTTATGAAAGTTTATCTTAGCTACTTTGAACTTCCTTTGATATACATATTTTAAATTAGGAAGGACTATGATTGAGGAAAATCTCAAAATCTTAATAGGTAATCTTTTTTATTGAATGAAGGGTTAAAAAGTCTTTTCAAAGAGGGACACGATAGCTCCCCTTGACTTATATAATAGAGATTATCCCCCTTTTGTCTGTTTCCCAAAAAAAAAAAAAAATTTACTTGCCTCACTAGATTGGTAGTATTAAAGCATTCTTTGTTAAACGAAAGAGGTTTCGGGCTCGAAGATTCACAACTCTCTTTCTTAAACATGTAAGATATGTCGCCTTGTTATTGCCAACTGAAGTCCTTGGGTAGAAGTTAGAACATAACAAAGCTCTTTGAAAGTTGATGTTTATTTATGCTATTAGGATATAGGGATAATAAAAAGTTCCGCAATTTTATAGTATTGATCTTTTTTTGCCTTGTTTTTATCACAACTTAAATATGCCAAATTAAGCAAGGGACTAGCAACATACTCTAGTAAAAAAAAACTAAAATGAACATGGTGCACATAAGTTAGTGTGCATCAGGTTGGTAATTGAAATTAACTTCATAAAGTGAGTTTTATAGAGATATAATGAACTTATATATATACAATAAGTGGATTTTATTAACGGAAAACATATAGTGAAATTATATGCAATATAGTAGGGGATTTAATTATAATGTTTTAACATGCAAGAAGATGTAGGTTGTGTAGTATATATGTCATGACACATACTTTAACATATAGAAATATTTAGTTTATGCATGATATATAGTGAATGTCTAAATGATATAGCGAGTTTATGCATGATATAGTGGATTGTTTAGAAATGGTGTAGTTTTCACATGATATAGTATGTTTCTAAATGATATAGTGAGTTTTTTCATGATATAGTGAATTGTTTAGAAATAATGATGTAGGTTCTGCATGATATATGTTTCTTAACAATATAGTGAGTTTCTGAATGATATGGTGGATTTCTAATTGATATAGTGGATGGTTTAGAAATGATACGTGCTTTTGGCCTGGGTCACACTAATGTTGACCAATTTTGTAGTCCTCATTCTAGCAGACTAGTGTTTATATGTATGGTAATTAAGAATGATAATGAGTCGAATCATATCAGATTTATCAAATTCCGATCTACCTTTGATCCATATTTGGATCTAAAATTTTAATTATCATATTCAGATTAAATTATATTCACAAAATTCATATTCATCTCTTTTTTCTAAGTGCTCATTTTAAGATTTTTATTTAGCGAGCGTGGTTGTTGCCAAGAACTTATTTAATTCATTGTTTAGGGTCATAATAAATTAAAAGTTTATCCTGCTACTCAACTCTTAGAGCCTTGAGCATTATGACCCAAGCCTGCTCGTGAAATATTCGAGCTCGGCTTGAGTTCGGCTTGGTATATTAACGAGTCAGGCCTAAGCTAGCCTTGGTTCGATTCGAAATCTTGTGAATAGGCTCAATATTTTTTGAAAATAAATTTTATGTAAAATATTGCGTATCTCACGTCAGTTTATAGTGTAAACAATAACTTTTTTCTCTAGAAAATGTTACTACCCTAGTTATACTTATGGTTTCACGATTTTGTCCCACATTAGTTGACAAACAAAAGGTTAAACCTATATTCTTTACAAAAGAAACATAATATGCTTTATGAGTTCCCTCATTGGACGAGAACAAAATGTAAATCTTTGTTTTATATAATATTAAAGGCTAATTCATAAAATCCCATTGGTGGGAGAATGAAGCATAAACTTTTTGTTTTGTTTAATCTACTGTCCTAAATTCCTAACTCAAAGTATATGAAATGGCTCGAGCTCGATTCGAGCCTTGAGTCAAGCCGATTTTGTATTCGGCGATCTCGATCTTAAAGTCTAATTCATAAAGTCCCATTGGTGGGAGAATGAAGCATAACCTTTTTGTTCTCTGTAAACTACTACTCTAAATTCTTAACTCAAGGTATATGGAGTGGCTCGAGCTCGATTAAGCCATGAGTCAAGCCAGGTTTGGAGAGTGCTTAAATAAACACTAATAGAGTGCTTAAATAAGTTAAAAAGAACATAGCTTTAAGCATCAACTTCCAAGCAAGAAAATTTGAGCCCAATAGCTATTTAGACTCAAGAGCACATAATATACTAGTAGTAATTTCTAAACAAACGAAATAACCTTGGTAAACCAAACTCTTACTCTGAAACTCATTTCTCCAGCTATAATCTCCGGCTTTCACTCTCCTAGAACATTGGTCGGACCCAAGGACAGAGCAGTCTAGCCATTCAAAAACCATATCGAAAAGTGTTAAAGTCCTATTCTAAAACCAAGTAATTCTTCATGATAATTAATTGTATTTTGAGCCCAATCCTTAAAAAAGCCCAAGTAATTGTTTAATAATAATTAATTGTTTATTTTTAATATTTTCAAAGATATTTTTTATAGTTAAAATCATAGTTTATCCCGTAAAAATCAAATTTCCGGAATTAAAGGATAAAAGAAAATCTTTTAAAATGTGTTTTTGGAAAAGCTGGTGAAGACACGTCAAGAGCCAGGTTGGTGTGCCTAGTGCACCAGCTTGCTCCTGGTGCAGGATCGTGCACCTGGCGCACCATTGTCCAACTGTGTCAGGTGCACCAATCTGCACCTGACACGTGGATTTCTGACTCACACAAAGTCCTGCGTCAAGCGCACTTCTCTACTTGAGACGCGACTTTTCTTTGTTATCTTTTTCAAAGCACATACCACATGTACACTATCTACTAGGCATGTTGCATCATGCACGTGACACGTCAGCCTATGCCAAGCGGCAGCTAGCACTTGAGGCGCAATGACATTTTCCCTATAAATAGGCCTGATTTCTGTACAGATTTTAGGAGGATTTTCTACGACACTTAACATTCGACTTTTTACACTTTATGAATATAATTAAGAATTCTCTTTGCAAAACATCCCTATAAAACACATACAACATATTCAATATACATTCAAATTTTCAGGCTTCACGATTGCTCGTCCCGAAAATTGTCAATCTCTTAGACCCAAGCCACGTTATAATCCAGAGGGTCCTTAAATAAATTCCTATTTTTATATTGAAGTTACTAACCATTTATTTCATGATATAGATCTTTGATATAAAATCGTTTTACTGCATATTCGAGACCTTTTTATTTCCTTTTTTTAATTTTTATACATTATTATATGCTTACCTGATCGTTCTGTACATATTATATGATTGTTCAGTGCATGAATTTTATCACCCACATCGTATTTTTTCTAATCAAGACCTAAAGAACTATTCTAACATTAATCAAATTAATTTGGACAACCTGTTAGGTTCCCAGTAAATTGATTGCATAATAAGTTATCACTAAAGTACCCGTTAGCTAGAAAAAAAAAACCCTAGCCCTCTCTCTTTTTTCTCTCTAAAACCCTAGCCTCCTCTACCCCTTCTTCATCAGTTAGGGGCTGCCATGGATGATTTCATCCATGGTAAGCCCCTTTTGCGCTTTTATTTTCAGTTTTTATTTTATTTTCTTGTTTTGTTGAATAAATTAGTATTCATTTATGAGATTTCTTTAAATCCTATTATGGGGTTTTTAGTCTCTGTTGTGGAGATCTCCTTCTGCCCTATGGGAGTTTTGAGTGTAGTTTTTTGTTTTTAGGTATGAGAAATTATTCTTATTGGTTGAAGTTCGAGACTCAACATGAAGGTATTGGAAACTCGGATGCGGTTAACATGGTTTGATCAAGAATGCTCTTCCCAAACTATGTCAGAATGATAGACTTCCTCATCAATAGCTTTTGATTCAGCAAATACAAGGGGGCTGCGCTGTATTGCTCGATTAGGTTCATTATAGTTTCTTCGAAGACGAATTTGATTTAATCTTGTTTAATTGTATCTTGTTTTTCTTTAATATCTATTGTAGATGCCATTTGACCTTCAATTAATGAAATTTCTCTTTCAAAAAAAATAAAATAAAATAAGATATCACTAAAAAATAATATTTTTATGAGTTTCCTGAACCAACCTAGACCAATTATTAGGGTGCTTAAAACATTATTTGGTTATTGTATTGCATAAGAATTGACATGAATCGATATTTAGTAGAGGACAGCAACGGAGAACATGGTTCCTGACTGTGTTGTACCCTCACCCTCGAACTCGATCTTTGGTTCATTTTGACCATTGATGGAGTCAGGACGGGAAAATCTACATTGGATAAGTCTCTAATTTGTCCATACAGTTTTCCATATCCAATTAGTTTTATGAGTATTCTTTAAATACTTGTTGGCAACTTCAAAATATTTTCAATATAAAAACCTTTACAGTAGGGTAGTCAAATACAAATACGCAATCATCCAGCGTAGACGAAATAAAAACACGCCTACAGTTCCACATATGCCTTCAATCCACTGGCCAGAGCTATTTTTACAAATTACCCTTATACATGCATGACAGTTGACAAGGCAAAACGAGGCATTCACAATGACAATATAGGCATAGATAGTTTCGAAAAATTTCGACTTGGTTTGGTATTTGATCAGAGGTGGGAGGAGAGGAACGAAACAAGTCTCAAGCAAACAAATTTCATAATAAGATAGACAAAGTGATGCCATAATTGGTGAAGGTCTAAATCCTTTTTGTTGAACACCCATTAGTTTTTCTAATCCAAATCCTACAACAAAGGAAGGAAAACATTGTTACCCAAGGGGAATCATACTGATCTTTGATGGCCATAGGAGACTTCACATTTGTTATAACCCAATTAATGAAGTCAAGGTCAAAAAAATTACTAAACAGATCGCATTTGCTCCAATCTTTGAGGGCTTTAGGGCAGTCTCTTAGAACATGTTGTCTGGTTTCAGGTATGGTTTGACAAAAGGGATATTAGGGTTATCATGCACTTTCCTACTATATAGTACTTTTTTACAAATTATTTGGTTGTTTGATTTGTATAAAATTTGCTATGAATCGTATTAAGTAGAAGTCCGTGATGGGCGAACCTAATCCCTAATCATGATCATACATGGAGATTGATGTCTTTATGGTGTTTTTTAATGGTGGATGTTGGATGATTAGAGAATGAGAGTGGAAGTGGAAAACTTATCTAATCTTTTAAGGAAATATATAGACTTCACATTCTTAAAATAATTTCGGACTTAGGTCTTTGGACTGCTTCGTTCCTTTCATATCAGACCAATTATGACGAAGACATGTATCATCATTGAGTATTAAAATGGTATGTGTCTACAATTGTACTTTTTTAATGGTACATAGAAGAACCTTTGTCCAAACCTTAACTCTCACAGCTTTTTGTATGGCATTTGCTAGTTGGGTGCTCCGTGCTTGAGAGTCGGTAGAAGGAGAAGGGGAATCATACTGATCTTTGATGTGGTCACTGGAGACTTCACATTTGTTATAACCCAATTAATAAAGTCAAGGTAAAAAAAAATTACTGGGCAGGTCGCATTTGCTCCAAATTTCAAGGGCTTTAATTAGGGCAGTCTCTTAGAACATGCATGCTCTCTGATTTTCAGGCATGGTTTGACAAAAGGGATAGTTAGGGTTATCATGCACTTTTCTACTATATAGTAATTTTTTACAAATTATTTGGTTGTTTGATTGCATATATAAAAATTGGCTATGAATCGTATTAAGTAGAGGTCAGTAATGGACGAACGTAATCCCCAATCATGATCATACATGGAGGTTGATGTCTTGTTGATGGTGTTTTTTAATGGTGGATGTTGGACGAAGCTTTAGAGAATAATGAGAGTGGAAGTGGGAAACTTTTCTAATTTTTTAAACAAAATAAATAGACTTTGCATTCTTAAAATAATTATGGACTTAGATTTTTGTATCGCTTCCTTTCGTATCAGACTAATTAGGACGAAGACATGTATCATCATTGGGTACTAAAATGATATGTGTCTATAATTGTACTTTTTTTAATGGTACAGAGAAGAACCCTGTCCAAATCTCAACTCTCACAGCTTTTTTTGTATGGCATTTGCTAGTCGGGTGCTTGAGAGTCGGTAAAAGAAGAAGAGGATCACTACTCTCAAACATCATGTACATTTGACAAGATTCAAACCCAACACCTCAATGATGTAAGGGAATAGTCACACCAAGTGACTGATATTGCTGTATTTGGTTACTGGTATATACTAACAGAAAAAGTAAAATTCTATTACAATAAAAGTCGAGTCACTTTATACTGCAGACAAACTTGTATCAAATTGTATATAACAAGACAACATGAAATAGCATACCCCATAAAACCTTATTCCAACTTATTTGGCATTAATATACTTGATGTGGCTTGTGGGACATGAGAAAAGGATATGGGTGTAAACTTGACAATATTGGCAACGTGACACAACTCTTAAGCTAAGCCCATGAAAAGGAGATTGTTGGTAGAGGGGGCTTTGTGTGTGCTATCCTCATCTTACAACCAAAGATCTGTGAGAACAAGGTTGCTTTGAATTTTTTCTCTTTCCTTCTCTTTATGATTAGCCTATTATACTCCATACGTTTTGTTACATTGTTGTTCAATCTTTGTACTCTGAATAAGAGGGTTGATAAATTAATTAGTTGTTATGAAAACGGAAGTCATACTTAGAGTATGTTTGGTTAACCTTCAAATGCATAGGAAATTAGAATTTCTAGGAAGTAAATATATGTGTTGTTGTTTGGTTGCCAAAACATGGGAAAGTAGAACTTCCTACGAAATTGAGGAAATAACTTACCTAGGCTCCCCTAGGTAAGCGAAAATTCCCATGGGAAATAGAATTTCCCTTGTTCAACCAAACAAAAAATATACTTCTTAGAAAATAAAATTTCATGAACAATGCAAATTCATAGGAAGTTATACCAACTTCAACCAAGCACGCCCTTACACTCTTTATAAAATTATACACCCTTCATTTTCTTATGTTTCTCTTTTGAAGTTTTACTATATGCAGATACGTTCTTTCTTACGGTCAACAAAGAAACATAACTCCATTAGGAAGCTAATTAATAACAAATACAACTCCATAACAATTGGAGTACTCCTTTGCAAGCTTAACATCAAGTAATGTGCACAGGCGTGGCATTTATTTTTTTCCGGATTTTCAGCAATCAATCCTTTCTGAAATAAATATATATACCTCTACTACATAATATATATTGAACAAAAAATGCATACAGTATTATCAAGCAAATTACTCCCTCTGTTTCAAAATATAAGACATTCACGCTTTACAAAAATTTGCTTTGACCATAAATATCTCTCAAATACGATAAATAAAATTTATAAACATTATACTGTTGTATTCGTCTTGAAAAATACTATGATAACATTATTTATTAAAATTTTCTATCAACATATATTGAGTAATTAGTGGTCAAAGTTCGACCTTGAACATCGTACGTACTTTATATTTTGAAATGGATGGAGTAATGAATATAGGGCCAGTAGCTCATGCATTGTTTTCCACAAATATTTTTTAGAGTAACAACTCACCAACTTTGACCATCAAATATTTAAATCCTATTAATATTGAGAGAAAAATATTATCTTTCAAATTACTAAAATTCTTAATAACTACTACTATACTTCAAAGTAGTTAAAAGTATCAATATCCAATAAGTAATTCAGAATCCATAAAATAGTAAATTAAACTGAGCAAACAATTAGTACCGGAAGACCTAGTTCTCTTCAAAGCCAATGCCTAAGTCACAACTCACAATCTAAAGGAGACCAACCAATATCAACTAGAGTACACTTTATTTTTTGAGGTCGCCAACGTCAACTAAACTTTGTTGCAAATATTTTCGAAAAAAAAAAAACTCACTTCACGTTGTTTAGTCTTGAGGTTATTATTTTTTATCTCATTTCACTTGATATATACTTGATAGTATATATTTTCACAAGAACATTTATTTAAGAAATTGAAAGCACGGACGCAATTCAATACAAGGCCTCTATTAACCATATATCACTAGTAGCTTGACCATCATGCATAAATCCACTTTAATTTTTGTACATAAAGTGCTTTAGGTGTCTTACTGATCATACGTTACACCCTAAAATTTGTTATAGTGTGTGTTTCTCCACATTAATTTACTAATAGGAAGTTTTTATTCATCGTCTTATTTTTAATTATTATCTTAGAAAAAGAAAACTTGAGATAAGTTAAGTTCCGAGTTAATAACTTTAAATAAGCTCAATTTTTTCTTGAGAGGAGATGAGCTCATACACATAATCAATAAGTTCCGAGTACTTTACATAAAATACAATGATCTCTAATTGCTTCATATAAGTTCAAATATTTAAGTTATATATAAAGGTCCACTAATAAGTTAATAATATGAGTTTTTTTTATTCACGTGATCATGCAAATTATATTAATATAACTTTTTATCAAAACTTATTAGATTTTATTGAATCTTATTTGAAAATACGTATAACCTTAAATTGGACTGTATTTGTATTCATCTGTCTTTTAACGATTTTTTTAAAACTTACCAGTCCTTCTTTGTAGTTTAATCCCTTATGTAAACTTACTGAAAGCCATTGTGTTATTTTTAATCAGAATTTTTTAAATTGACTCATTCTTTAGGCACACTTGTTGAGGCAATAATTTTAACTTAATTTGTCTAATTATCGATAACCAAAATTATATAAAGATGATATTTTGAAAATATACATTGAGATCAATCAAACAAGATTTCACATGATTATATTTTTTCTTAAGTATAATAACACAACAAATAGTCAAAGTCATGTATGTAAATAATGCCAAAGTCAAATTGAATCGTCTGAAAAAACGGAGGAAATACTTAACAACGTCTACATATCTTTTACCTATATATATGGCTATATGTAGCTAATCATTCTTTTTTGGTACTGAGAGAGCCAAAAGGACGAAAGATCTAGACGAGATTTGATTCCACCTTTAGGATATCACCTCGCGAGAATTTAACCAACTAAACTAGTAGCAATTTGATCAATAATGATCCTAGTACGGAATATCAAAAGATGTTTTCAAAATGATTATTTCAACATTTTCTTTAGATTTGGAAATGACATTAATTATTTTACTTCCAATTCAATCGTCAATAAAATCAATGGATAAGCCTATTACTCGTAATTAACTAATCAGATTACAACAATATAATTATAGTAGCTACAATTTCTTGATAACCATCATACAACCCTTCCACATCTCCCTATCTCTATTATATAAGCCAAGGGGAGCTATGGTGTCCCTTTTAAAAAGACTTTTTAACCCTCCATTCAATAAAAAAGATTACCTATTAAGATTTTGAGATTTTGCTCAATCATAGCCCTTTCTAATTTAAAATATGTATATCAAAGGAAGTTCAAAGTAGCTAGAAAAATATGTGTATTGAAAGAAAAAAAGTTTATGATTGAAGAACAAATTAAGATAACTAAAGCAGTTTTCAAATCAACTTTCTTACTTAGCAAAAAAAAAAAAAAAAAAAAGTTTTCAAATCAAAACTAAAGACATAAAATTTTAATTTTACCTAAACTTTGAAATGCAATAACAATATAACATCCATTAACAAGTAATAAAAATACCAAGAAAACAACTGTTTCATCAAGTAATTTTTATAATTTGTATTTACACCACATGATATTTAATTAGACCTACTGATGATTGTAAAGTATATCCTTCAAAATTAAATTTAAATGAAATTTAATAATAATAGCTAAAATAATTCACGCACGCATCGCGTGCAAAAAAGCTAGTATGTATAAGGGTTTGTTCTCTTCGGCATAAAATAGCTGAACTGAATTGAATTAAGCTGAACTGAATTGAGCTGAACTAAACTGAATTGAATTGAACTGAATTCAACTGAACTGAAATAATAGTGATATGTGAGAGTAAAAGTATTGTCTAGAGCTGAACTGAACTGAACTGAACTGAATTGAACTGAACTGAATTGAACTTAACTGAAAATAAGTTGGAAAGAACAGATCATCCAAACATAACTTGATCAATTTTATTTTTTTTTGGTATTTTTTAGAGGATTTTTTTTGGTTTTGGTAAGGGTAAGCAATAAATCCATAAATTTTAGTAAGATTTAAGAAGAAAAAAAGAGAGAAAGTTTTTTTTTTATATATATATTTTAAAAGAGAAAAAATAAACAATAAATAAGAGGAAAAGAGAGTTTTCAGTTTAAAAAGAGGACCCTATACCAATTATTCTTCTCGGGATTGGTGGTAAAAGGACTTTATTTCTGCTATTTATACCCCCTCTTCCTCTCCCCCTAAACCTACGCCTCTCAATTCTCTTCTCTTCTTACTCACTTTCTCTTTCTCTCTCCTCTCTTCCATGCCATAATCATATTCATATCTAGGGTTTTTATCTTATGAATAGATTTAAACCATTATATCACCATGATTATTTATTTATTCATGCTCCTTTCTTTATTTTTCCACAGCTTTCTTGAACTGCATCTCAATTTTTCATCAACAAGATCCTTCTTTTCTTGATAAATAAATAATTTATTTTATTATTATTAAAAGAAAGGAGAAAATTCTGGGTTTGCGGTTCAATAAAGCTGTGGGAAGATACAGATAGGATCAACAAAAGCTACAAATTTATCATTCAAGATCCATCCATTTTTGCTGATGATAATGGGTATATTCATTTTTTTCCATTTTTTATTCTTTTTTAAAGATTTTTTTCCCTTAAATAACTTTATTTAGCTTTTTCAATTTTTATTTTTAGGGTTCAGTTCATTTCTTGTAAATTTTGATGGGTCTGACTTTTATTTTTCATTAGATTTGGAAGAAAGAGAGCAATTTCTTCATGTTGGTCTAACCCTAATCACCATAAAAGAGGAAAATAATGTATCTTTAATTCTTTATAATGGGTAAATACAAAAGAAAGTAAAAATATATTCTTTGCCATGATTAATTTTGTTTTAGATGGATCTAATTTTTTTTATCTATGTATAAATGATTTATTCTTATATTAGAATATTTCTGATCTATAAAAAATTACTCTTTTGTTGTTTTAGAGAATTTGAAAATTATATACTTTGTATTTCTGTTTTTTTCTCTATTAGTTGTTTTGTTTTTTTCTTTTCTCTTTACAGATAAAGCCATGCAGTAATATTTGGTAGCATTTTATTTGGATCGGATGATGGAAGTTGAAGTGATATAATTTACAATTGGAGCTTTTTTTCTGTATGATTTCTCTTTCTTTCTCTATTTTATGTAACTGATTGGTGGCCTCTCTCTCATGGTCCCTTCTCTTTTTTTTTGTGCTGTTTTTCTTGTTTTTTCCTTTGTCTCTTTGTTTTTGTTTGTATTTTTCTTTTATCTTCACACTCACATATATAATATAATTATCTAAACTAAATCATACAACATAGAGATGAAGTCAGTTCGTGCTCCAAATTATAAAAATACTGGCACAAAATGCTGGATCAGTTTACATATTGACTCATCATGTAGATTTTGATTTTCTTTTTTCATTGTTTATACATATAATAAACCTTTACATTGACCGAATAAGAATGTTACATTCATGTAAGAAACTGTTATTTAAGGTAGTGAAGCCAGCATATTTTGTGCCGCCTCTGAATTTCAGGAATTAGACTTTGGCTTATAAAAATATGTAGGCTCAAAATGAATAGGTATTACGTAATCGGTAATTCTTATTATAACGATTTATTATGTGTAATTGACATTATACTCTCTCTGTCTCGAAATAATTGTCAAATTTGCTACAAAATTTATTACGAGACTTTACCCTTACAATAGTCTAAGATGGATAACAATTTATTCTTTTACTAAAATTATTAATGTAGTGTAGTTGATTGTTGCTTTTGTAAGTTAAATCCTAGGACATGACATGAACTTGTCAATGAAAGAGACTATATATGTAGTTACTTTACAACTATAATGTGCTTGTGCTATGTAGTGTAAGTTGTAAAAGGAGTTATAGAAGTAGAGATTCTCTTGAAACTTATGGAATTAATAAAGAACGGACCATGAGATTAATAGGTTTTTCTAGCTGACTTTGATGATTTTTATCTCATGTTGGAAGTTGAATCCCCACAACAAAGTGCAAATTTTTTTGTGGGAGGCTTTTAAACCATTCACATGGAAACTATGGGTTAGGTGAGGCTTTTATGATGAGAAAGGTACTTGTGAGTTGTGACTAAGATAAAAACAAAAATAACTAGCACTTTGCATGATTTTTAGGAGCTTATATCTTGTTATGTGAAAATCATTTAGAAGGGAGAGTTTATATTAGTCCTTATTTTGCTGGAATTTTAGTGTGTTCTTCATGACCTTAGATTTCAACATTAGTGTATTTAGGCATGTTCTCCCAACTTATTTTCAGTTCGGTTCAGCTCTCTCAACAATACTTTTACTCTCACAAATCACTATTCATTTCAGCTATTTTATGTCGAAGAGAACATGCTCTTAATCTTATCCTTATCTATTTGCAATATTGTGAATAAGTTGTGTAAATTGCAAGGTCTTAATTAATATTACGAGAGATAGGTATTTAACGGTGAATTACATAATTTGTACTTGGAACTAATTTATTCTCGATATATTTTATATTTAAGAGAAAAAGCCACATATCTAAGCACTTTCACATTATTTCTTGGCAATTCGTATTGAACGTTGTTTTACTATGACTCATGTGTAGTCATATGACATTGGCCAAGTTTGTTGTAAAAGCCAATATTACAAATTTGAAGGTGGATAAATTTAAGTATCTTAGATTAGGTTAAAGTACAATTCATGCCTAGATGTGAGCTACTTCATGAGATAGAGCTCTCAAGATCAACATTTTAAACACACCTCTTTTACTTTCTTGTAATTGGAAGCATAGTTAGAGCATAATTTGCACAAAACTATTAAGTTGTTGATGAACTTGCTTGAACAAATTAAAATGGAAAATTTTGCTTACTTCTTTTGCAAAAAAAAAAAAAAAAAAGAAAAACTCATCATGTGGTGTAGGCTCCTCTCACTACTATTTAGAATAGACAACACAAGTAATGGTCCAAGCTTCAACCTTTGTCACCTTACCTATTTTTTCATTCAACCATTGAAGTTTTCCTATAAGAAGAAAGGAAAACTACATCATATGTATTTCTATGTTGTCTCTTTACTACTTGCTTGAATTATTATTTTCAATATCATTTCCATTTTTTTCATTACTACTTAGGCAACAACATTATTAATCCAATAATATCTCTTTTTCTCATTTCCTTGAACTCAAACTTATATGAAAATGAAAAGAAAAAAAAGTGAATTCCTCTTGTGTTATTTATAAGTAAATTTAGATTCCATGCCTTTATAAGTAGGCATTTATTCTTTACCTCATAAGTGGTCAATAATATATAAGGATTGGTTTTGTTTCACCATATATGGACCTATCAAATTAATTTCACCCCTTTTCTTTTACATATCTTTACTGATCTGTCAAAGCATATGATTTAGCTAAGTTAGCTGGATCCAGCAGCCACATACTCTACTTTCAGACATTAAATTCTAATAATATGTATATTTATATGTTCATTCATATAATAATTCAAGTACAAAGTACAAACATGCATGTTGCTGAAACTTGCTTGATTTGTCTTCATTTACTTTAAAGTTTATTTAGGAAGAATTTTAAAGGTAAAAGGATAAAAAAAAACCCATCACCAGAAACACTGATCTTTGTCTGCTGCATAGGAAGATGCTTAGGTTTGTTTAATTAATATTTTAATTAATTATGGTTTAGTAAAATATATTAGCATTGGGATCAGTTAATATGTACATAATGCTGTTTCACTTTCTGATGGTCAACCCATAAGTTTTGTCAATGCTGTTGAGAAAAAGAGAAGCAGGTGTGTTAATCTATGTGATTAAGAAAAGAAAACTTCAAAAAAGGCTTAGATTATTTAATAATTTCTTAAAGAAATTTCTTGTGAACAACTCTTGTCAAAAAGGCTAAGTATGTTTGTCTTCTTTGGTGCCTTTTTCTTAAAACATTTTGTCTTTGCCTTTCTTTTTCATGTCTAGAAATTTTTTAAATGAGCTAAAGTTGCTTTATGGATGGAAATTGAAACATAATCTTTTTTGGGATTATTCTTAACTTTATTGCTTTTTATTGTGCTAAAAGCTTCATTAAAATACATTTGATCTCTCTGATCCAGATTCCTGGATCCTCTTTTACTGCTAATACTTTATTAAAGCCTTGGTGCTTTCTTCATTGGCAATGCCAAAGTTTTAATTATTTCAATAGATGAGAAAAATGATGAATCCAACCTTATTTTTGCTCAATTTTGTTAAACTGAACTTATTAAATGTTATTAATCCTTATTTGAACTAAAAATAAAGTGAACAGAATACCTTATATGCTCGTTTTGAAAAAAAAAAAAAATCACTGACGACGATTACAACGGAAAAAAATGACTAAAAATAATACTCTCTTTGTTTTCTTCTACTCACTTTGTGTTTTGGCACTATTCACATTTTTTACTATCGTTTGTGATTTAAATATAAGGTAAAATAGTCTAGTGGAATCTTGTTAGATTCGTTTTTGTATATATTGTTATAATATTAACTATTTATAAAAAAATTCATAATCAAAGATATTAATGTCAAAGTTATGCCTTGGTAAGAATGAAAGTCAAACTACGTAAATTAAAAAGGAAAAAAGGTACTTCAAACTAAGGTACGGTTCGTTATTGTCTTTTGTTCCTACTAAAAGCTAAAAACAAAAATGTGAAAATCATAAAATGTAGCTTTTACTTTTTATTAGATATTAAAATTGACATGTTTAGTATAAGTATGATCAATTTTAAGTTCATTATACCTCTTATATAATTTGACTTTTACATTTATAAAAATAAAAATTAAAAACTACTAATAATTCCGAACAAGTCCTAAAGTATTTGCTTCAAATTAAGAACATAAACTTTACCATCAATTGTGTGAAACATACCGGGGTCTCCCCATTCTCGAAATATTTTGTTGGGAAATATATGTAGAGAGGGAGAAAGAAAAGGTAATAAAAATAAGGAAAAATTGATAAGAATAATTCCACCTTTGCTCGGTCTTCCACCACTGGTACCACCTTCAATTAATCCAGCAATAATCCCACCTTTTACCCCCATATTCTCTCATTGGTACAGGTGACCTGTGACTTGTTTGACCGGTATAAATTACTGTTGACTTTTAAAAAAAAAAATCAAGTTAGAAAAAAAGCCCTCCCCCCTCCTTAAATTAACCCCTGCTGCCACCTCCACAGGGCCCACACCCTTCCCCTGCTGTCACCTACATCATGTTCTATCAGCACCACCACCCTCTTCATGTCCACCAAAAATCGGTTTTGTACCCAAATTGAATTCATTCCACCCAAAAATCCATTCCGGACCATCCAGATCTGTTCTTTTTCAATTAATTTCCGAAATGTTGGTGGGTTGTTATGATGGAGATGATGGTTATGAGTTTTCGAATGGTGGGTTTCGAAAGGAGATGTTGATGGGGGTTGTTGGTTGTCCAATGGTGGGTTTTCAAAGGAGATAATGGAAGTGGGTGTTGGTTGTTGCAATGGAGATGGTGGTTGTGGGTTGTTTTAATGGAGATGGTGATGGTTACGAAGGTGGAAGTGGTGGTGATTTTAGTGGTGTTGTGTGCTGGGGTTTGCATACGTTGGTTGCGTTGGTTTTTTGTGGTGCTTGTGGGTTCGGGTTGGGCGATGGTGGTGACGGCGGTTGGTGGTGGCAGTAATTAGTGGTGATGTTTTAATTAGGAACCATGGAAGGAGTAATGGTGGGGGTGACAACAGGGGGTGGGCGTGGGGGGTGGGGATGGGGGTGGGGGGAGGGGTGGTTTTAGGGGAGAAGGTGATGTTTCCGGGGGTGAGGGAGGGGTGTCAGAGGTGTGCAGTGGTAGCGGTGGGGGAGGGGAGGGGAGGTGGCAGCAGTGGGGAAAGGGGAGGGGAATTTTATTTTTAAAGTAATTTTTTAATATATAAATTTGAATTAAGATTTTAATTAAAAATTTAAGGTTAAAATAAACTTAATTAGTTGTTAATCACGTAATTAAGGAAGATAACCTATAATTGTAGGTCACCGACAGATGATGGCCCAATGAGAGAATATGGGGGTAAAAGGTGGGATTATTGCTGGATTAATTGAAGGTGGTACCAGTGGTGGAAGACCGAGCAAAGGTGGGATTATTCTTATCAATTTTTTCTAAAAATAATTATGATTTTAGTTCTTAAGAAAATACTCTTCTATTCATTACAAACGACTATGACATCTGATTTTGGTCTAACTTCCACAGAAGTCTGCAACCAATCTCGGATGACTTGTTTGCATTTTGCATCCTACTCCACAAATCAAGCTCCTTACTTATGCCTACCTTTCCCCTCCAAAAAGAACAGTAAAGATTTATTTTAAGTTTAAAGTCAAACATTGTATGTCCACTTTAATCATTAATATAAATTATTATGTCATTGACAATATTATAAAGTTATTATCTTACAAAATTTATTTGGTTATGATTAATTAAGATTGTTATGATCACATTGCAATTAATTGAATAGAACTTTCTGAAAAGCATAAATTATAAAATTTTGACCACTAAATGTATGTGACCTATTATTATCTAGAGGTAAAAGTAATCCGAAGCAGGGTTTTATGTGAATCTGAGAGCACGTTTGTTTCATTATCTATGGTTTTCAAGAAACTGAATCAATTACCAATTTTCTATTGTTTGGTGCAATCCTCATCAACCCAATACCATTACTTGATGGTAATGAACTCTTCCCAATTTGTTACGGCTCCTTCTCTCGAGTAACAAAACAATTAATTTGTGGTAATGGTTAACATTTTCTTTCCATTTCATGGCTTGAATGGTTGAACCAAACACCCAATAAAATTATGTCATTTTTGTTACCATTCTCCTCTATTTTTATTACATTTCCACTCCATATCTGGAACTAAACGAATAGTGAGATGATTATATGCATCCCGAAGTTTTATTAAGGCAAAAACGAAAATATATTTACTATTCAAACGGCCCGTTTGGTAGTTGGTCATAAATGGTGGTAATGGGAATGAATTTGTGTGTAAATTTGTGAAAAATATCATTGTCCATTACCATGGTAATGCTAATTTATCCTAAAGTGTTCACTTTCCTTCTTGAATTTTCATTCTCATCCAATACCACCTTGTAGGGTGGTAATGAGTGGTAATGAATATTGCTTCCCCTTGGAGACAAAAACACAAGTTTAGGGGTGAGATTGGTTGTACATGGAGAAAAAATGCCTCCCCATGGAGATTTTAAGGATGGTTCCCTAATAAAATTACACTTAAAATTCATTCCCATTACCGCAATTTATTAACGACTACCAAACGGGCCGAAACGGTTGAAGCTAGTTTAGAACAAATATATCCATGTCATATACGCTACTATTTTTTCACTTTTTGCTTACATAGTTACAATATATAGAGGAAACAGACAAAAATATTTCCGAACTACTAATGTAAAGTATCTAACCAAGTATAATTGCAGCATTATATTTTCAAAGTTACCAACAGATTGCTCCCCCAAAAAGATCAAAAAGAGTTTATTAACCAATGAATGAAAAGAAAAGAATCCAAGGCTTTTAATTCCTCATCATGGCATTTGGCACTTAGGTACTATTTTGCCCAAGCACTTAGTGAGATTATTGTATGAAAAATAAAAGATAAGATAAGGACTATATATGCTTCAATTACATAATTTGCTTTGAAGTCCAGTCCACCTCAAGATGGACAAAATTGGGGCACTAATCCATGTTTTGCGCAATGGCCACAACAAAAGAAAGATAAGATGATCACGCGTGGAAGGTTAATTGAGTCTTGTCCTTTTAAATATTCAATTAGCCACAGATTGACATCAATCACATGTGAATAATTTTAATATATGGTACATTATAACATTAATAATGATTATTGGTCTTTCCACTCCAGAGCTTATCTCTCTTGTATGTTGTTTCTCATTTTATGATCTATATATTCATATACTCCTAATTCCTAATTTACTATACACATCCCCTTATCAAGGCTGCTCCTAAATATTATTGAGTTCGGGGCAATATATGAAAAAAGGACCTTAATGTATAAGAAATTTAGTAAATTATGCACGTTATAGAATAAAAATTAATTTAGAATTGACTAACTTATATTTATCAGAAACTATTTCTTCAAAAAAAAAAAACTTTTTCATATATATGATTAATATATATCTAATACTCCCTCCGTCATAGAGAAATCTGAACTTTTGTTGGGTCACGTTGTTTAATGTGATAAGTTGTAGTGTGGTTATCAAATGATATTCTTATAGCAAAAATAAATGTGATAGGAGTTGGTGGGTATATTTTATTGAAAAAGAGAGAAATCACATAATAATAGTAGGAACATGTCAAAAATAAAAGTGTTCAAAAATAAAATAGAACAAACAAAAAACAAAAGTGTTCAAACTATTGTGAGACAGATAGAGTAAAATGTAATAAACTAGATAAACTGATAATTGGACGAATACAATCGGAATATCGAAAAAATTAATACTCTATCAACCAACGCCTAAAATATATTAGAAGTCTAAGTATATACTTTAGGTTAATGTATACTTTTTTTTTTCTAACAATTTACAATTTTAAAGTATATTAGATATAATATCATCATACTAACTAAAAAAAATAAAATAATATAATATGATGATAGAAAGAAAAATTAAGAACCAAGCTCGAGTTATTGTAAAAAGGAATAAAAGAGAAAAGAATAAGAAATAAAAGAGAGAAGAAATAAAAGAGAAAAGAACATTCAACAAGCAAAATGAAAGAATGCTATGACTAGGATTTAAACCCCCGAAGTATTCAGCACTTCCAACACCCCCATAAATAACTACCATCTTTGCCAAGCTTGATATTTGCATTTCTACTACTGAATTAAATACTTATCCAATTTCAATTTTATGGGCCCTAGGTGGGCTCCCCGTCTGCCCTGCCCCAGGGTCGGGCCTGCCCCTTACAATACTAGTCTTAATTTCAAAACTTGTTAGTCTATTGTGTAAAATCGTACTATATTTATGATTATACTTAAAATGTCTAAAACTAACAAAAATTGTGAGTCATTTTTAATTATAATTTTTTATAAATGTACTTTGAACTAAATAATAGACTTAATGAGTTTGTTTGACTGAATTAAAGGGTATCAAGGTAGTGAATGTTTCATAATTTTTAGGTGGATGTTATATATAACATCTTCTCTTATAAAAAAAGTCAAAATATTTTATCCATTTAACCTTTTGATTGAAATATTTTAAGCATATACCATTTTTAATTTGTTTAGAATGATTAAAATGAGAAAGAGTTTTTAAATTATTATTTTTTGTAATTCATTTCATTCTATTAGATCATTAAGGAAAATCGTATTTTCAGGGGGAGGGGACACCGTACCATCTTCATACCCCTCTCTTATATATATAATAGAGATGTATGATCTTGTACATATTTTTTAAAAAAATCTTCTTAGGGCCTGTTTTCTTCGTCATAAAACAGCTGAATTGAACCGAATTTAACTGAACTGAATTGAATTGAACTAAACTGAATTGAAATGAACTTAAATGAATAGTGATATGTGAGAGTAAAAGTATTGTCTAGAGGTGAACTGAACTGATCTGAATTGAACTGAATTGAACTGAATTGGACTGAACTGAACTGAAAATAAGTTGGGGAGAACACACCCTTAGTATAATCTTCATTAAAATAAGTCACTTATATGTAAAAGAAATTAACCTTTAGTTTTTTTTAAAGAGAACTTTCATTAATTGAATGCCAAACGGTATGTACGATAGGTATAAAGTTATTTGGTCTTGTATGAGATGTTGAACAAATGTTTAACATTTAACTTTAAAGTTATAAATTTTTTCCTAAATATTGTACTCTCCCTGTCCCTAAATATAGTTCTCATTTCCCTTTTTTACGGTATTTTATGCAAGTAGAATATAAGAGAAATAGTAAATATTTTTTGTTTATTTATATAAATATTGCACAACAAGAATGTCAGCCTTTAGCGTCCGCAAAAATCAGACGCTAAAAACGCTGAATCGGAGGCTAAATATATTAGCGTCCGCCAACGGACGCTAAATGGCTGATGCAAAACCCTTGGTCGCTAATTCTCCAAATAGTGCCCGTGAAGCGGACGCTAAAAAATTAGCGTCCGATATTTCGAATTTAGCGACCGTTTCCTCCGCAGTCGCTAAATAGCGAACGGTTTTCAACTGCTGACGCTAATTAGCGACCACCTAGGCAGTCGCTAATTAGCGACCGTCGACAACATACGCTAATTAGCGACCGCCTGGGCAGTCGCTAATTAGCGACCGTGTCCTTGGCAGTCGCTAATTAGCCACCGTTTTCTCAGATACGCATTTGCACTTGCTTTTTTGTTTTTAGTACGCATTTGCACTTTTTTTTTTTTTTTGCTTTTGGTTAACTAGTATTAAATGTAATAGCTTTTTACTTTTAATTAATTGATATTAAATGTAATAATATATGGAATGATGCAAATACCATACTTCTTTTATCAAGGCAAACAAATTAATCAATTCAATTATTATTGATAATAAATGTCATTACAAGTGAAAAAATAATTCTAGAACTAAATTCTAGTATACTTCGAACAAAATCTAATACAAATCTCATATAATTACATGTACACTTTAAACTCCACAACAAAAATCTGGAACCAAAACAGACTTTAAATCTGGTATTTGGATCGAAACCAACTTCAAATCTGAAACTCAAACGCAAATCTCATAACCATGCAAATCAACAAAAACAAAGAAATTAATGAAATTAACCAGAAAAAATAACAATTATTAACAAGAATTAAATGAATAACTAAATAAATCTGGAACCTATTTTGCCCGAACCCCCACCCGAGCCAGCCTAACCCACCACCCAACCTACCCAAACCCTAACACAACCAACGACCCAGCCCCCCATCACCCACAATTGTATGGGAAAAGATGATTTTAGGAGAGAGAATGGAGAATGATTGGTGAAAGAGCATTAATTGTAACATTTTGGTTGAATAAACAAAGGAAAAAACAAAATTCAAGAAGCAAATAAATGACGGGACACAATTTTTTCTAGACAAATTACGGAAAAATATGAAACTAAATATGAAAATAGGAGCTATATTTTGGGACATCCAAAATAAAAATGAGAACTATATTTTGGAACGGAGGAATTATATTTTATTTAATTATGTGACTTCGAAAGATGTTTAGATATCACATACGACCTTAGGGCTTCTTTGATCAATTTCACATATGATCTTAATTTTAGGTTTTTTGGAGTAGGAGAAATGAGAGATTGTATGAAAGATCAGTTTTCTTCGTAAATTATATATTTTTTAATCAGTAAGGTTTCGGAATATATTATATTTGTTGAATACTATTCATTACGTTAGTTGACATCCGAATATCTGCTTTTGGAGATTCATGGTTGAACGATTTTGCTTGGCTTTGACTGAACACTAATCCAATATCATTCCAAGATGCATGTAGAGAACATAGAGTTGTGTCGTTAATTAGTTATCTTTGAATATGCATGAATATTGGAAATGCATCTAAAGTGAAGCATTCTGTTACAATCTTTCTGTTCTAATATTGCCTTTCAAGCATAGATTTTAATTACATGATTCATGGTTATTGCAACTTTAGGGTATCTTTCTCTCGTCAAGCAAAAAACTTTAGGGTATCTTTCACATGAACTCCGCTTTTTTAAACTTATTTTAATTTATTTGAATTTTTAAAAACTTATTATAGTTGTAATGGATCTTCAGTAACCCTAATTGGTCATAAACTTAAAATATATGAACTTTTTGATACTCAGCTAAAGTTACATAAATTTATTATAATTATAATTAAAGTTTATTCATTATTTATTTATTGTTTAATATTATCATTTTTAACTTCTTATATATGCAATCCTAAAAGCTAGAAACATACATATATCAAAAGTATTCCCGTTATATAAGTGATTAGAGGTCCAACTTCAATGTTCGTTTGCTCGTAAAAGCTTTACATATATTGCTAGATTTACTTTAAAAAATACCAATATAGTAACATACTATTTTTTGAGAAATTTTATCCTGATCTGAGAGAATGTTACGGTCAAGTTAAATTGACCTTAGCTTGGAAAAACAAACAACCTTTGTGAAGTGCAGCAGATCTCTTACGGCTCGTTTGGTAGTTGTTAATAAATTACGGTAATGGGAATGAATTTTAAGTGTAATTTTATTAGGGAAGCACCCTTAAAATCCCCACGGGGAGGCATTTTTTCTCCATGGACAAGCAATCTCACCCCTAAACTTGTGTTTTTGTCTCCAAATGGAAGCAATTTTCATTACCACTCATTACCACCCTACAAGGTGGTATTGGATGGGAATGAAAATTCAAGAAGGAAAGTGGACATTTTAGGATAAATTAGCATTACCATGGGAATGGACAATGATATTTTTCACAAATTTACACATGAATTCATTCCCATTACCACCATTTATGACCAACTATCAAACGGGCCGTTAATACTATTCCAACCTCTAAGTGAGCTTTTTGCTGATTTATTGTTATTGGAGAGCCAAAATTCCTAAATTACTACTAAGATATGGAGTATGGTGCAAGTGTGCAACAATAGCATGAAAAGAATATTCTACACCTTGAATGGAGTGTGGACCATGTTTTTGCCACGTGTCATGATTTGAATTCATTGAAGTTCACTTCCATTGCATTGTGGAACATCTTAAGATCAACTCATGAGTAATGTAGGCCTTCGATCAAATCAAAATTATTTACTTGGTTTGAATTAGGTGGCTTTGAAGCATGGATAATAACTTCAATTTTATTATGAAGGCTTTGAAGCATGGATAATAACTTCCATTTTCTTATCATCTAATTAATGTAGTATTATCTTAGTTTGACTTAATTTATAAAAAATAGGTTTAGATATATTTGGATAAATCAAAATTAGGTTAATATATACAACACACTTTAATTAAAAGTAGCTTAGATTCTCTAAAACTGTGTACTATCTCCATTCTTTTTAGATGTAATATTTGTTTTTTAATCCTTCTACCAAGAAAACAAATATTAAATCTTTTTTTAAAAAAAAGACGAGGTATTATATAAATTAAGTGACTACCTATCACAATGAACTAGTCAATGCTACATTTTAGGAAGACATACTTTTGCAAATTTGTCAAGTATTTCACTATGATATGATAGTAGAGATTGATGAATTTATTTTTTATAGAATTATTGCCAATAAAAATCAAAGCAAACGTACCATCTCACACCTTTTTGCAAATTAGAGGAACAATTCTAGACAACACTTCAAAAAACGGTGAATAATTTTTTTTCATTAACTAATGTAACATGAGGAATTTGCTATTACTATATTCATGACACATTTAAGTAACTTGTTGTTGAGTAGGGCCAATTTTGCTTCCTGATTTTAGTGAAAACTTAACCTTTTAATGAAGAGACACAAGCTTATCTAGCTATAGACTTATATAGACATAGGGGACAGACATTATTTATGTACAAACTAGAGTAATGTGGTTGTACCTGCAAAAAGATATTCGAGGAGTAGTAGTTTTCCATCTGTCCCGCCAATGAGACACAACAACGGAGATCGATAGCTAGTTAGCTACCCAATTAACCTTACCTCCACCGTTATTCTATCACATCTCTACCTATAACAACAAGGTGATTCAAATAATTGTTTATACTTGGTAGTTTTTTTTTTTTGTATAATAAGATTTTGTATTTCATTAATGCTCATGAGAATGAAAGAATCTACTCTAGATAAGGTATGCCTTTCAAAAGAAGGGAACTTTCATAGTGATAGACACACCCTGTAAAGAGAAAACCTCCAATCTCCGTCAAGAAAATACATCAAAACCATAGCCTTAACATACACAATTTGAGGCCATAGATGAATCCAACAAAAATGAAACTACTACATAGACAAAGCCCAAGCCTATTCGAGTGCAATGTAAAAGAAAGAAAACTTGAAAACTTTCAATGTTACATCCATGCAACAAAATCTAAATCTCTTTGGATCCTTGCTTCGCCAAGGCATCGACAACCATATTGGACTCCTTTCCTTTATAAACAATGGAGATGCTAGCTCATCCATTTCTTCAGAGCATCGCGAATAAAGTTTAGAGCAAAATTCATGTTCCATGCCCCTCCACACTTCATCCGCGTTACACCATGAGATCACATTATGAGAATCCGATTCAATGATCATATTAGAATGGTGGAAGGATGCGTTGTTAATGGTGATGTTCACAGCTCTATGGATAGCCCATATTTCAACACAATTGATTCCCATAAAAGCTATGGGGAAAGAGAAGATACACATGAATTCACCCATATTATTCCTTAGAATTCCTCCAACCGCAAAACGGGAGATGAGAGTCATACCTGAGGCATCAACTTTTCATTTAATGTAAAATGGAGGAGGGGTAATCCAAGTGAGATTTTGTTTTGGATTTCTGACAGCTTCAAGTTTTTTTTTACTCCCCCCATATGAGACATATTGGGTTGCGGAGAACCTGGTCGATTGAGTATGGGAAAGGGTCGGACCAGCCCTTAATCCACCAACACATCCTTAAAAGCACGAGCTGTTGTATTTGCGTGAGGTCACATGAAGAATTTTCGAAGATCTCGTAATTTCTTTCCTTCTAGATCGACCACACGATGATGAAGAAGCTATCCAGCTTTCCAAACCTTTTCGAAGGAGCTTCCATGGTGAGGAGAGGATCATTAAAAGCAAGCATCCACTAATGAGTTAGAAAAAAGCCAACAAGTACCCCATAAGTTTAGCCATCATGACCACAACCTCCAGGAAAAGTGACAATGGAGGAGTAAGTGTGAACAATCTTCCGACGCCAAATTGCACTGACCGAATGAAATAGCTATGTTGGTAGATTAATTGGGTTGTAGCTGGGATGGCAGTTGAGATTTACTTTCTGTGTTTTGAAATAAATAAAATTTTGGAATTAAGATATGTTCATTAGAAAAATTGAAAAACTAGACTAAAACATGTTGGATGAGTAATTACATAGAATTAGAGACTTTATTTAGAATTGATGGGGTAAATCATTATAAACTATTTCATACCAACCGGCTTCTACACATGATCCCTTCCTATGCTTCTAGCTAATCCTTTATGTTGTCCCTTGGTGATTTCTTATCTAGAGCACAAGTTTAACATTCTTATTTTATTTTTGCTAAGTAAGATGAGATGTATTATAGCCAAAACCACAATTACAACCAAACTAGCCTTTAAAAAAGGCCAAAAAAGCTATGTATACATGAATCATATGTATGAAGAAAAAACAAGCTAAACAAGCTCTTGAAACCTACTTCTATCTCTACTAGAGATTTTGCTAGGAACCACAGCTAAAACACGATAATTAATTACACTTTGTAAAGCCTTGATCACACTGGCTAAAGTGGGGACCTTTTGACTCTAGAAACTATCATTTCTGCTCTGCCAAATGATATAAATCATATCTGCAACAACATCATAAGCAACATCTTTCCCGAACTAAGACAACTTACTAAATTTAACCCATCTGAGTACACCTTGCAGATCAACTGTATTCCCTCTGATATGAAGCCATCTCTTTATACTCTGAAGACAAGTGTTGATGTAATGACGCTAAAAAAAGATGTTGATGACTCTCAGTATAACTCCCACACAACAAGAAGACTTGAGAGGAGGTGATGCCAATTTTATACAACTTTTCAGTTGTTTGAAGCTTCTGCTGAAGAGCAAGCCAAAATATAAATCTGTACTTAGGCAAACTTAGTCAACAAGCATTGCTCCAATTCACCTGAGGAACTTGCTGAATTAATTTGCTATACACTTGCTTAATTGAGTAAGAAGGCATAACTCTCGAATCATTCAAAGTGAAGACTGATTTTAATTGCTCTTTAGTATTATAAACTATTTCCCAATCCCAATTTACTCCCTTCTTTGGAGTATTATGCCACCAATCTGCACCTTTGATGTAAACTACATCAATCCATCTAATCCAAGCATCCATTTAATCCAAGCATTATATTTCTTATTTGCAAGAGCCCACACATACCTGCCCATATTAGCCACATTTAACAAGAGAAAATTTCTGAAACCAAGCCCAACAAACTTCTTCTCATTACAAAGATTATTCCAGGCCACCAGACTAGGTTTTGTTGAGTAAATCTCACCACTTTAGAGAAAATCACGACAAATTTTCATGATCTCACACAACACTTCCTAGGTAAAATGTACACTCGAACTCAGTATTGATGAATACTCATTAAAACAACATTAATGAGTTACACTCTGGCCATGTACGACAAGTGTCTTGAACTCCAGACCTTGATTCCGCGTATCATCTTCTCTATTAGAACATCACAATGAACTGCAGAAATTCTCCTTGAACATATAGGAACACTTAGATACTTGAATGTCATAGTAGATCTAGGGAACCTTATAACATCTTTCACTCTTTGCACATCCTCATCACTCATACCACAACAATAAAAAGTAGATTTTTGAGAATTAGCCTTGAGACCTGAAGCATCAGAGAAGAGTTTAGGCTTGCAACATTATGTAAATGGATTGAAAATCCCTTTACAACACATGATCAAGTCACCTGCAAAACAAAGGTGTGTGAGCTAAACAGCTTTGCATCTAAAGTGGAATTGAAACCGAGGAAGATTGCCAATATTCATTAAGATCCTAGATAAGTATTCCATACTTATAATAAAAAGGAATGAATCTTGTGGGGAAATTCAAACAGATCAACATTTCTATCCAAGAAACCCCAATCCACAGTATCATAGGCTTTTTGTAAGTATATTTTCATCAAAAAACTAGTAGTGACATTCTTCCACCCATAATGCCTAACTAGGTCTTGAATAATCATTATGTTGTGCACAATGTACCTTGTATATATGCACAAATCTCCCTTGGTTTTCATCAATGATGTCAGGCAAAATGTCCCTCATCTATTACTTAAAACCTTAGTAATGCACTTATAAAATACATTACAACATGATATAGGCCTAAAATCTCCCACATTTGTAGGACATTTAGTCTTAGGAATTAAAGTAATAGTTGTAGAGTTTACCTCTCTAAGAAGATTTCTTGTTCTAAAAAAATCAAGAACATCTTTGATGAAATCATGTCCAACAACATCCCATGCATCCTTGTAGAACTGAGCGCCAAATCCATCAGGGCCTGGTGCTTTGGTGCCATCAATGGACCAAAGAGCTTCTTTAATTTCATCTGCATTATAACTTCTCTCAAGTGAAGCTATATGACTGCCATTGAGAACATGACCACTCTAAACAATTTGATGCACTACAACCCTCTTATTCTGACATTTATTGTCCAAAAGGTGCTGATAATAATTAAGAAAAGCTTGTGAAACATCATTAGCAGCATCCTGCTAATTGCCATCTTGATCATAAATGGCATACCCCTGATTTTGAATTCCCCTGGATCTAATCCATGCCAATTTTGATTTTTGTCTCAGGAATCCAAGATAGATCTTATGCTTGTGTTTTATACTCAGCAACAACCTCCAACTGATCAACATATTATCTCTGACTAGGAAGTGTGCATAAGCTTCTGAGCCTCATGCATTGCAATTAAAGCTTTAGTGTCTTCAGCCTGAACATCACTAGAACCTTGCTTGTTTAGCTCTTTCAACTCTTTTTTAACCAACTTAAGTCTCTACACCACAAAAAACATCTTTGTGACTATAATAGGATCTTGCCAAGCTCTTGTCACTCTAGGAATATAATCATCAGCTTGCCTCCACATGCTAAAGTATCGAAAATGTTTCTTACCCAAATCCACTCTAGGATAAATAGTGAGTAAACCTGGAGTATGGTCAAAAGTCCCCTCATTCATAAATCCAACTTCAACATTTGGATAATGAATTTTGCCAGGCTTGATTAGCCATAATTTTGTCTATTTTAGAATAAACTCGAGCATCTTCAGCCTGCTTATTATTCCAAGTAAACATATTACCAGTTCCATTCACATCTATCATATTACACTCATCCATACACTGATTAATCGTCTCAATTTCACTCCTTTTCACAGGAGCACCAATCCTTTCCTCAACAGCCATAACACATACAGTTCATATCACTACAAATCATCTAAGGCTCACTAGTATTAAACTGCTTCAAGAAACTCCATAACTCCGTTCTTCTAACATGATCATTAAAACCATAAACAAATGTGCAGTAGAAACTAAGCCACTCATAGGACTAACATGGCAATGTATAGCTTGATTTGATCCTTGCAAGATCTTTGACAAAAAACAACTCAGGTTTCCATGTCGTTATTACCCTACCACCATCATGAAAAGCTGAATTGGAACTAAAGCACCAACCCTCAAACACTCTTTGGTAAAGGCTACCCAAATTAGAAGCCTTTACTTTTGTCACCAAGAGACCAACTAACCCTAAGCATGTTGTTGAATAAATTGCTTGACATCAAGCTGTATTTTAGGGTTATTGATCCCTCGGACATTCCATGATAATATTCTATCCATTAGGTTGGGAAGAGTCCCCTCTTCCCCTTTCATCATCAACTAACCCAAACTGAATTCTAGGTTCCTCTATCTCCTATATAGTCACTTTAGTTTCATTGTATGTATCATCAACTAATAGCTCAAAAGAATTAGTTGCAGTGGTAGGTTGAACCATTGCAGAATTCAATTTAATAGGCTTTAGAGTCCTTTGAAATCCCTCAGCATCAACCATTTTTGATGCATTACTCTGTTTGTGAGTGATGGCTTGAACTTCGGTAACCTGGACCACTGAATTATGCTTTTTAACCCATACCTTCTTCTTCCCAGGCACTCTGTAAGCACTAGTATCATGTTCTAGTTTCAAGCAGTTTGAACACTGAGATGGTTTCCATTCATGGGAAACAAAACATTCTTGCTTAACTCCATCTTCATCCAGAAAAAACATCTTACTAGAAAATTGTTGATCTAATTTAACTTGAACCAAAACTGTAGCATATTGTGTTTTATCTCTGTTTTTCGTAGCCTCGTCACATTGCAATGGCTTGCTTCCCCAAGTGAGCAATAATAATCTTGAAAAGAGCCTTCTCACCCTAATATTTCAAGCCAATTTGAACTTGAATCCAAATAGGAAGTGTTCTAATCTCTTCTTTTTAAATATCCTGAGACCAAGGCCTCATGATAACTGGTTTATGATCGAAAAAATATGTACCAACTAACAATTGATCTCTCGAATCCATAGCACAAAATCTCACCATAAACATCCCTTTCTTCACCATTACCACCTTATTACTCTAAAAAACTTCCAGATACGCCTAATGAAACCCTCCATAACCTGAATTGGCATATTAGCCCCAATTACATAGCAAACAATGGACGAATTCCAGAAAGCAATCACTTCTTGAACATCCGACAAATCAATTTTCAAGAGCTCAGAATCACAATCATTATTATCATGATTTGCACCAGCATCGATTATATCATTCAATTTCATGAGATTCAATGTCATTAACAATCAAACATAAATTTTCATTCCAATCATTCTCAACCTCATCAAATTGCTGCAATATAGGAATTACTAACGTACCTCCTTCAGTTCTAGAATCAATAGATTTCTTCTGATTATTCTTATTTCTTATCCCTTTTATAGGTAATAAGTAGACATTTTTCCATTGTGAATATTTGAGAAATGTAGCTAGAGAGGAAATATATATATATAGAGAAATCTAATGTGATAAAATGTAATAATGTTTCTCAGCATACAAGAAGAATCAACTTATCCACTTATATATAGTAGCTAACAAACAACCAAAAAGAATCACCTAGACTTTGGTATTATTTATTGAAAACAGTGAACTAAGCTGGAATATATTTCATATTCCCCCTTCAAGTTGTACATGTGAAGACTCCACAAGGCCAAGCTTGGATACAAGAAGCTGATGTTGAGGACCATAGAGTGGCTTAGTTAACAATCACGCTTCAGGTGTTCCGTTCTCTTGTGAAATACTGGATTACTTGCAAAATATTCAGCAATAGTGTTATCACAATATAAATAAATAGGTAGATCCACATGAACTTTTTAGATCTTGAAGAGTACCTTCCAACCAGACAACCTCAGAAGCAGTACTAGACATACTTTTGTACTCTGTTTTTGTCGAAGACTTGGTTACAGTCTTATGCTATTTAGTTTTCCAAAAAAAACTAGGTGTGAACCCAAACATACATAGTATGCACTCAAAGATCTACTGCTAAACAAGCAAGTACTTCAATAATCAGCATTCCAATAATCAGCATCACTGTAGGCTGATAACTGTAAATTAGTGTTGATGGAATAGAACATACCCAATACAAGTGTGCTTTTAAGATATCTCAATACATACTGCTTATAGCAGTTTCAAATCCACTATTCAAGCTAAGCCTAAGAGGAAGTGCATCAATCTTTCTTCAGATTTAAAATCAAAGATTCTTTTTCTCTAAGAAATTCATAGCTACATTTCGACAATAATCCACAATTATAGCTAGGAAGACTTCGCAAATTCTTCAACTCATCCCAAAACCTCTTCATCTTACCATAATAATTGACATATTTCTTCCCTCAAACCATCTAATTCTCTCTTCAATTGATAGATTTAAGGTCCATTGGATTTACCAAATCTTTCACATATTTCGTTCCATAATTGCTCAATTTTCTCAACAAACGTGAAATTCTATCCAATATCTTCATTCATGGAATTCACTAACAAACATATTATTATATAATCGCATGTCATCCATCGATTATAATCTTCATCAGATTGAACAGGTTTCTTAAGTGTTCGCTCCATAAAACCTAACTTGTCTTCGCAACTAACGCACGTTTTACGTTTCGTTTCCAACTAAGAAAATTGTTACCATTCAAATCCACAACAACAAGTTCTCCTACAGACAGTTGATCTGAACTAGAACAAAAAAAGGATTATTATAAGCTGAACTTATTACACGGGTGACGATTATTTCCCGAATTCAGAATCTCAACATTTGGAATTTCTTCTCTCATATTTCCATAATATAAATTGCAGAACAATTAATCAATTGATTTTATCAAAAGAATTCAATCACATATACATATATAACTCTGAAAAAATGTGAAAAAAATTGAAATTCTAGGTATAATGAGCAAACACTACTCTGATACCATGTAAATATTTAAGAAAGAGGAAATATAAAGAGAGAAATCTAATGTGATAAAATGTAATAATGTTTCTCAGTTTACAAGAAGAATCGGCTAATAGCTAAGGAGATTTAGTTACAGATGTAACTAACTTATTATTACGGCTAGAGTTTGTTAGAAACTAAGCTGGAATATATTTCATATTCATCCCTTCAAATCGAGATATATTAAACGTGGGTGTTTCAATAGGCTTAGGCAGTATTATGTTATTGATGTTATATGTTATACTACTTTAACTCATTGTTATCATAGTCTTATTAGATCCTTGTATATAACAAGAATGCCTACTATGACTAGCTAGAATCAACATTTTGTAATAACATAATACTTCGGTAACATATCAACGCCTAATCAAAGGTGTCTAATCACAACTATATACCTAATAAGAACACATATGGTCATTGAAGATATGTTTTTTTACTCGTTTCATTTACATCGAAACGAAGGAAGTAGCTTTCTTATGTTAGACAACAATTTTTTTGGTTATTGCTACTACATCAAGCATTCAAGCTTTTCCTACATGGAGAGATGTTTTACAATATGTTGTTTTCTCCGTGGTATATTTTGAAATTAAAATTGTTTATGTAAATTGAGATTGTTTATAATTTTTTTATTTTATAGAGAGTTAGCAAGTATCATCTCTATTCAGCAACTTTGAGTGATATTGTGACACTAACTTACCCTAAGATTAAACTTTCTCCTTAATTTCATTCCCTTTTGTTCTTCATGGTTAATTTTTCCTTTTATTTAATCCACACTATAATCATCAATAATTTAATTATTTATTAGTAAAAGCTATGAAAAGTTGATACATTGAAAAGATTCTAATAAGATACCACATAAAACATTGTAAGAATCGTAGTTGAAACTTTGATGTGCTTCTCTTCCTAGTTCCTACTACTGATTGGTTTCAGGAGGAAATGTCATCGTACAAGTAAGTTATGAAATTCTTCGGTGCAGGTAATTGCATGTAGAGCCATTGAAGATCTATCAAAGAACACAGTTTTCATAGTCTTCAATTCGTTTTATTGACCTTCTGTCTTTTAGGATGCGACCTCTTCACCTACCGTTTACTGAACCGAATTTATTAGATCTGACTAAATTAAATTTAATCTCGATTTTACCTTATATATTTACACTTGATTAAACATAATTACATTTAATCGTAAACATTTGTTTAAGGTGAAGAGAACGCTTCCTAAATCTGCATTATTCATGACATCTTATATCTTGGCCAAAAACAAAGCATTAAGTTTCAATAATCTATCTATATGCTAAAAGATATAAGATGTTTCGCCTATGATTAGATCTGACTTAATGCTTTCCATGTAGGGGATACATGGTCATTATATTTTCCATCCCATAAAACAAAATTGAATTACACTTTGAGATAAGATCCATATTTAACATTAAAAATAATTTTATTAGTTAGTCTTGTAGCCTATACATAAGAAATTAAATATAGGAGAAAATTTTCATGAATGCGGAGAACACCCCTCAAGTAATCATTCTAGTATGATAATTAATTAACTAAATTATTATGTTGATTGAAAATCTTATGAGGTATTTAAGAAACATTTATTGTACACCCGAATATACCATGTGAATGGTATAATACCCCTCAAGACTATATTTTTCTCATTTGCACATTTGAAGCTTTCCCTATATGAGCAAAATTTTTGCATATTTGGAGGTTTCAAATAATGAGCAATGAGAAAAAAAAAATATTAGCATAGAGTGTACCATATTCATGGTACACGCAATTGTATGATAAAAGTTGTAAATGATTAACATATAATAATATATTGAAATCTAGTGTAACAGACAGGACAATGAAGAATATTCAGTAAGTAGGGAAACCATATAAGATGGAGTCGACCTAGCAAAAACTGAGTTAGATCTATAAATCGATTAGAACATCACTACTAAAATACAGCCTGGATTGAAATATGAAAAGCCCGTGAAAAAGCAATTTATGAAATGCACCTAAATTTGGAAATTATATTGACACTCATTGAATCACAAAAACCCGTCCACTAAAAGGAGAATTAGTTATATCAAAGTCATAAATTGCGCCAACACGCACTTTAAAGCCTCAGAATCACGACCTGCCCCTTAAATAACCTAAAAATGTACCTAACCAAAAAATCCAACCCGACCCCACTAATTTAAGGGTGTAAATGAGACGAGAAAACTCGCGAGCTACTCGAGATCGACTCAGTCAAAACTTGGTCAAAGTTTGACTCGGGTGAGCTGGAATTGAACTCAAGCTCCATTCTAGATGTTGACGAGCCGAGTTAAGAAACTCGATACTCGACCGGAAAACTCGTGAGAAGCTCGAATAACCAATTATCTATAGCAAAATACCTAAATTTGACATATTTATCCTTATGGTTGCTTTTAACCTGATACACTTACAAGATACTCGAGATTTTCTCGGTCAAAACTCGACTTGAGAGAGTTCATCTCAAAAATGCTAACGAGTCGAGTCGAGTCGAGCTAGTCCAAACTCAAACTCAACTCGGATCATTTACACCTATAGGCCGGACGACAAGCCAACAAATTTGAGTGATGGTCCAACAATCGCAATGTTAGCAACAAAACACTTCAAACCTTTTGTTAAAATAACACTTCAAACCCGAAAATTCTAATGGACATAATACCCGAAACCAACCATTTGGCCAAATCTAGACGAAAGAAGTAGTTTTTTTACAACAGTAAGATAATTAGTAAGGAAATAAAATTACACCAAATAAGTAAAACTGAAAATGTAACCAATTAAAAGCACAGATATATTAATTGTATAGTGCAGCCAAATGATAAATTAATTCCTTTTCATGATTTGCCAGAAACTGCCATTCCCTATTGTCTGGCCTTTGATACAACTACTTGTGGTGGACCACCTTCCCTCAATAGCCTATAGGAAAATTATATTAATTTCTCTAATATAGTAACATTAGAAATTAATTTTGATAAAATTGATTTGAAAAGTATTTCATGGGGACATGGGGTCTATATTGTTCACCTTTTATAAGGTAAAGATTCCAATGCCAGTAACAAAAGAGCAAAAATACAAAGCTAAGAAAAGATTGAAATTTTAATAATTTTATCTCCATAAATATTTATACTTTTGATTTTATGTCATTGCCAAATTACCCTTCATGGTTATCTGGAGCAAACAGTCCCAGTTTCTCTGGCAGAGAAGCACAAAATTGATAGCTAGCAGTAGATCAGTAGGAATTATTGGGATTCATGGGTGTCATGTGTTCATATGCCCACCCCCCTATCATAAAATTCAAGCCCAATATTTTGGGACCATTTACACATATGTATAGCAGTATATGATGATGAACATTTTGTACTCTGATAGCACATAAGTTACAAATCTATGGATCTCAATAATGGCTAGCTAATATGCCAAAATGTTGTACCCTATAAAAAAATTTAAGGTTAAGATGGCGAAATTTATTCTCCCTAAATTACATATGAAAAGATTATTATTATTATGAATTTGTCATTATAAATTCATAATAAATAAAAATAATTAAAGAACGTGTAAATGAAATTAGTCTCTAGAATTACTAGAAAATACGTACGGATGATTAATCTTAAATGTCACCATCAATTATTCTTCGTCATGACAAGGAAAAAAAAGTATATTCAGCTAATGCATGTGCATCGTCCTAATATGTCCAAAAATCTCAAAGCTCAATAGTAGAAAATTTAATTGGAAGAAACTAGAAAATTCCTTTTCTTTTCTTTTTTCTAAAAAATCCAGTCTTTTTGTAAAAAAATTACTTTGGAACCATTAGAGTATGTTGGTAGAATATGTAACGAAAAGTTGAAACTAAATGAGCATTTGAACAAGCTAGCTAAGACCAATATGACACAAATTTAAATAGCTACCCGCTTTTTGTAAATGGACATTTAATTTAAGGGAAAAGCTATATGCAGCCCTAAGGGATGTATATAAGAAGCTAAAAATGGAAATAAGTTGCATTAATTGATCATTTATTACATTGGTTGATGCAATTTTTTTTCATAAATTCACAACTTATTTCCATTTCAAGTAGTGTATTTATGTCTTTTATGCAACCCTAAGGGCTGCATATAGCATAACCCTTAATTTAAACAAGCTAATACTTCAATAATGTAACTTATTACATGAGGTCCAGGTTCTTAGTCTTAATTATTACTTTAGCTATAAAATATCTGATCTTTCATGAATCAAATTTATCCCTCGAACCTTTTATTTAGACAAAAAAAAAATACACAAGTCAGAAAATTCTATGTTTTTCCCACAAGAGACAAAGAAAAGGTTAAAATTAAAGATCAGCAAAGAAGATGGGAGTATAAAAAGTAAAGAATTTTTTTCAATAAATATATGAAGATATAGACAAAAGGTAAACTTTTTTTTTTCTTTTTTAAAGTGGAATGCTTACATGAATAGAAAAATAAAAACCCAGAAGACAATAAGGGGAGACTTATCATTATCATCATCATCTCTGATCTGAGTGACAAAAGGAAAAGGTTGAGAATCTTCTCTCTGCTCCTGAAAAAGAATTATATAAATGAATTTCATTATTAACCAAAAAGGAAAAGTAAATTAAAGCACTAAAAAGGTGTAGTAAATGTAAATTATTCTGAAATTTAACAGCAAAGAAGTAAAAAATTATTCTCTTTGTGGGTAAATCTTCTTCAATTTCAGTGAATGACCATCCCATAAAAGCAGAAATACAAAAGCTAACTTTTTTAAATTTTCTATTGAAATTTAACACTAATCCTAATTGTGAAATACTTCTAAAAAAAATCTGCACATATATATATTGTAGATGAAAAATAAAGACTTATAGAACAAGAAATCTCTGATCTGAGTGACAAAACCTAAATTTACAGATCAACAACAAAACTATATTCAGAAAGTATTTCATTATTAATTAAGATGCAAATCCGTACACATAATGGATGAAGAAATGAAAATTTGGAAAATGAATTGAAAAAAAAAGCACCTCATAATTCAGCATCAAATAGGGTAAAAAAAACCCATTAAACATAGAATTATGCATCAGAAAATAAAGAAAGTTTTTCATCATATATATTCATATGATGATGAACAAATGACAGTTAAACCAAAGTATAAAACATACAATTATACAAATCATTACTCCAAATTAAATCATCTACATAAGCAAGTAAGAAAGTTCTGACCTTTTCTTCATATACAAAAGACCCATCTGATCTATGTGAAAGCATAACACTTAACAGAAGCCAAAGTCCTGAAAAACGCCATATTTTCCCACAACTTTCTTGAACTTTCCATGGTGAATTTTATGGATTCGGTTCGCCTCGTGGATCTCCTCCACCATAAACATGATCACCATGAATGTAATTAGTTAGAGGAGACGTACGAACACGACGAGCGGAAAGTTCAAGAAAGCTGTGGAAAAGCATGACAGGACTTATTTTACTTTCACCGCTAGCTAGCTAAAGAAGAAGGAGAAGATTAGAGAGAAAATGAAAGGTTGAAAGAGGTGGAATGAATTAAGAGAGAGATAACAAAAAAAGTGAGATAAAGAAAGGAAGAAGAAGGACCACTCTAGCAATATGTAGTATGTCAAGCAGCTTTTATAGAGTTAAGAAAGAAAGAGAGAAATGGTGGGGTTAGAGGGGAAGAGGGTTTTGTAGGGTTCACAAGACTAGCTGGGAGATAGACAACTAGTGTGTAAGAATTATGTAATAAAATACATATATATGATACAAAATACTTACAAGTGTTTTGCGAAATAAGTAGTCTTCTGTCATATTGTCTGACCGTCTGACCTATTTTTTTAAAATAAGATAAAGAAAAAAAAAACAAGAGATCCTACACTCGAGAAGAACTCCTAATGCATATACTATCTGATCTACTTATATCGCCTAGATCTTAAGTATTTTTGTATAATTCTCAAATTTTAAGAGTTTTTAGGTTAATTAATTAATATTTTCTTTTGAATCTGTTTAGTTACTAACTGTGATCTGACTTTGTCATATTATCTCACGTAACATATTGCATTCACGGAGTACACTTTTTTACCCACGTATACTTTGCATCTCATCTATGCTCTTTTTTTTTTTTTTTCCCCTCTACTGATCTATCTGTTGTTAGTGCGGTCTGCGGTAGCATGGCAGATACGCAACGCTGGAATAATGAAGCCAAAAACCCACTCTATGACACCTTTAAAAGAAAAAGGAAGAGAAAAAATATTAAAAGAAAGAAATGTAAAAGAAAGGGGTTAATCATGAATGTATTCATGGATAATGGATGGTTGCTAAAGAAACATAGTTACCATGACTACCAAACGTTATTTATCAGAAATCAGAATTCATACCCAAGTTGTAATTCAAGTTGCATGTTCAAAATGGGAAAAAGGGCAATGGTTTGGCAATTGGTGGATTGATATTTGTTGTTTTAAATAACTTTGTTTCACTACTTGTTTGTTAGTTGTTTGAGTCGATGAAATTATCAGTTATTTATCAAAATTTATTTGGTGAAAATATTGGTAAGTGTAACATATATATAATGACCACGATTTTAAATACACGAGGAAAAAGTTAAGATAAGATAATTAATAATAGAAGTAACTTTTTCATTGTTGATATGCGATGTTTTATTTTTCTATTGAGATAGTTTAAGATTAAAGTCATTTTCCCATATAAAATGTGACTCCTTGATCAAGCAAAGAAGATAAAGGCGTATCCAAAGATGAAAAAAAGATATGTACCAACCAATTAAGCAGCATATATTATGATGTCTATGTACGTAGAAAAAAAACTAACTTTTTGTATATTTGTTAACAACTCAGCTACATAGACTTGTGGATATCTAATTTAGTAACAAAATGTAAGTGCATCTGGCCCTCAATTGTACAATGGGATGTCAATATACTTAGGCGATGTGCTCCACAAAAAAATCCATCACTATATTTTAGTTTTGTCTGTGAAAATCAATTCTTATAAAAAAAAAATATTTTAATGCTTAAAGTGATTCTTAAGACCTTTTCAATTCAACATTTATAAAAATATTAAGTAAAATCAGCTTACAAACAAGAATAATAAAAATATAGCCCCGGTCCCCTCTTCTCTTTCTCTCTAAAATCCTAGCCTCCCCTACCCTTTCTTCATCAGTTAGGGGTGCTCATGGATGTTTTCATCCATGGTTAGCCCCTTTTCTCCCTTATTTTCAGTTTTTAGTTCGTTTTCTTGTTTTGTTGAATAAATTAGTATCTCTTTATTCTTTCAAACCCTAATATGGAATTTTTAGTCTCTGTTGTGGAGACCTCCTTCTCCCCTATGTGAGTCGTGAGTAGATTCTTTTATTTTTAGGTATTAGAAATTGTTCGCAAAATGAAGGTATTGGAATCTCGGATGCGGTTACCATGTCTCGATCAAGAATGTTTTTCCCAAACTATGTCAAAATGATAGATTTCCTCATCAATAGCTGCTTGATTCAGCAAATAATATAAGGGGGTTGCGTTGTATTGCTTGATATGGTTCATTGTAGTTTCTTCGAAAAAGAATTTGATTTAAACTTGTTAAATTTTATCTTGTTTTTTTTAACATCTATTGTATGTTTGGCATTCAATTAATGAAATTTCTCTTAAAAAAGGTAAAATTAGCTTCATTTGGTAAAAGTCGGTTTAGTCAATAGCAAAAATTAGTTGCAACAACTAAAATAAGTAATATTCAGTAAAATTCACAAGAGAAAAATTGAAGTTGGTAAAATAAGTATTAGAGTAACATTATATGTAAAGGGTAGAATGGTTTTTTTACTAGTCATAGGTTTGTATTGTAAACATTATATATATTGGCCAGGGTTAACCAAATCAGGTCAACACAATTATTCTCCACACTTGTACATGGTATCAGAGCTTAGGGTTTTCTAAAAGAAAAAAAAGGAAGTACCATCGAATTTTTTTTTCAACGTCATGAATTCTTCCTCGCCGTATTCTTCTTCGATCCCTGCGCCTCTTACTTCCGCTGCCCAGGCCGCCTCCACGCCGCCTTCCTTCGCGTCGACCAAGGACATATATATATGCTCTATATATATATATATATATATAATATATATATATATATATATATATATATAATATATAAATTTAATATATATATATATATATATATATATATATATACATTTAAAAATTCTCCTTCTAATACTTAAAAAAACACTCTCGTAAGCCCTAAAATATTCATCTACATGCCAAGAAATTGCACCGAATTTCTAATTCTATAATTTAGACATGAAATCAAGCCATATTTGTGTTAATTCAAAGTGATGAGTGAAACTAAATGAATTCCATCAAAATACTCAAAATACTATTAATATCTGCACATTCAAATTAAACCAAGATTAGATCTTGCCTGACTAATCGAACAAAAATACATTTAAAAATTATATCAAGTGTCCACATCAGTTTACATATATTCACTTCACAAGTATAATACTATAATAAATTTGTATCCCTAATCTCTATACTATATGATGAGTGCCTAGCGCAATCATATTTGTGCATTTTTGGACAATATATGAAGTATATATATATCTAATCAAAAATCTTGAATCTAGATCTCACGTTCAAGGCATGGGCCCATTTCTCATCATCTTTCCACAACTTTTATGTTTTAACCTTATTCCATTCAATCACTATAGTTATTGGTTCATATTAACATGAATTAGCTAATATGTGGAATGTTCAATCATCTTTCATCGATTTGTTGCATTCACAAAATGGAAATGATAAAATATCAAACTTTAGAAGGTTAAATCATGATGAGAAGCTAGCCTTGAAAATAACTGGAACCTTAGCTTCAATTATCAATTTGGTAAGTTTGATTCTTACAAAATGCTCTTGAAAAGCTAACCTTGAAAAATAAGTATGTTTTGCTCTTCTTTTTCTTTTTCTTACTTTTAAGTTGTATTAACTGTGAGTTGTCACTTCGCCTTAGGAAAATAATTTCACGTTTAATAAGTTTATATAACTAGTTTAGTTAAGCTTAGACAAGTTCTAACTTCTAACAAGTTATATAAGTTTCAATAAGTTTAATTATGTTCAGCTAAGTTTAGAAAAATTTGGGTGAAAAAAACGCATCCTAGGATTTTTGTGTATGCTATGTTTACTTCTTTAGCAAAATTATTTGTGTTTTTTCATACTTAATAATGGGCAAACTGTAACATCCCGTCCAATACAAATGACTTGTTTGACTTTCTTCAATGCATTATATGATATCTTTAACGATGATCAAGGTTGGCCTACTGGTTGTTAGACCCTCCTTCTATCCCTGTGAAACTGTGTCATGTGGGTTCGATTCTCATCTCTTACAAGAGGGATCCAACTTCTTCCCCTTCTTGCAAGGGGTATTCTTAAAAATAGAGTAGCGAACTTTAATAGATAGAAATTATAAATTGAAATGAATTTAGTAAGATTTAGTCATAATTGTAAGAAATTTGACCCAAAATAGTCAAACAATAAACATAAAAAGCTCAAAGAATATCATGTCAAATCAGCTTAGTAAAATAGCCAATAACCAATTGTCACACACCCCTTTACATTTAGGAACATTGGTTTCAAAATTAGGTCAAAATAAATTCATCAATGAAAGTTTATTCTGTAAAAATTTGATATTGCAACTGATTCATTAGTCACAAATGAACATTACGTATAAAATTATTGGAATGTAAGCAAAAGAAGGAATTTTTTTTAAATTGCCAGATAAAATGAGGCCAAAAGAGAGAAAGAAAGAAACCAAAATCATTCTCCCATATCTCCACATGCAGCCATGTGACCAAGATCTCTCTATTTTTTTAAAAAAAATGTTATTATGTTGATTGGTAACCACAGTATGGGATGTTCATGGTCCCCCAACTTAATGTTTTTGCTACAACAAACTCTTAGTGACGCTCCATATCCTTCGATTTATTTTACTCTCCTTTTATCATTTTTATGCAAAGCCATTTTAAGACTGTTTCACTTTAAAGAGATGCACATATGCTCCCCCTATCATGTTTAACTAAAAGAAGATACAAAGATGGAGGGGATGTAGCCATGTTGCAATGCAATTTAAGTAAAAGTTTTTTATTAGCAATCATAATAGTTTATAAAGATGGTCGGTTAATTGGATTGAAAATGTGTATTAGATGTTTTTTGACCAAGTGAATGAAAATGTGTACGTATTTTTTTTTAACCCAGTGAACTTTGATGTCACAGATTAAATCTGAATTGAACATTATATCTATATAACTCAGACCCTACATGATAATGCAAAAGATACTGATCATACTCTATTTTTGCATGAATTTATGACTTGAATGCTTCCGAAGATAATTTGAATCAAATATGAGTAACATATAGTACGATAATCAACTTGATCTTAAATAAGGTCATTTTTTTATGGGTAAATAAGGTCATATTGATCATTATGAATTTTTCATTAAGTCTCACTAAGACCGTCAAATCAAATCATCACTCAAATTAACTTTTCTAGGCAAATTTTCATGCGAGTCTTATTGAACCCTAGTGCTTGTTTCAATGAAACTCTCACTAAGTTGATTTGCTTTGAGTTAAAGGAGAAAAATTACCACCCCAAATTATGGAAGTACTTCTTCCAAGACTATAAGGTGTTTGAGATAGAAATTAGCTTGCTCTTACTAGTGAAAATTGGACAACTGTTTTTTCTTTTTTTTTTTTAACAACAAGAAAACATGCATTAAATTAAGAAAGGAAGTACAGCCTAATATTAATACAACCACAAATAATACAAGCAAACAAAACTAAAGGATCGAAGCTTCATTTGCTCTTACAGACTCTATGAAACAAAGACAAACTATTACAAGTCCAGTCCAACGTAAACTTGCCACGAGCGAATATAGGTAAGGATGGGTTGAATGACTTGACGAAGACCCAGTCTGAGAGGGAACCTGTTGAAAGATAAAACCGAGACGATATGCAGAAATGGATTGCTGCAACTCATCTAGTAGACGCCGATGTCTTCTAGACAAGAAATCCCAAGGCCCTTGAACGAAAAATTGCTTCATGGGATTCTACTGATTGAAGTAACAACAAAGTCACGTCTTTTGGTGACTTCAGACCCTTCTAAGAGGGTTTCTAGAGTTTAGTCTCACGAGACTGAAACTCAAAATGCGTGAAGGTCGAAACTTGCCCAAAATAAATTGGAGGGCCTTCCACAAGATGCAATTTTGAACTGTAATGACTCTGAAAGTCATCACATGAGTTGAGGGAGAATTCCAACTAAGAAAATCACTCGAACTACGAATCCTGAGATCCAACATGGCAATCTCTAAACCTGGAGATCGAACCACAACACTGTTAAAAAGACAATCTCCTCTTGTCGAACCTAACACGCGAACCTTTACATTTGCATAATTGAAATTCGATAGACCTAAACTCCAGCTAAAATCAATAATGTAAAAGCAAAAAAGTATACAAACAACTAACAGTCACGTAAAACTATGCCTTGAACTACATTGTCCTACCTTCAAAAACATCACGTAGCCTTCACATACCTTATGAATGCTTCCTTGACAACCTAACAAAACTGACAACGAACACAAACAAGGGATGGGGAAGGGGATACTAAGACGACAATCAATCCTAAAATGGGGGGTGAGGAGGGGGAAACTATGACTAACCACCTTAACACTATAACATGGGAACGAGGAGGGGGGAACTAAGACTAACCACCTTAATTAACACTAAACTAGGGGGGACGGGAAAGGGGAGACTTGACTCTTCAGGACACCTAAACCTAGAAACAACCGACAACTAAACCAGGGCGAATGGGGAGGGGAAGACTTGACACCAGGCCACGGAAGCGGAGAGGGGGTGAAGAACGACGTTCGAAACTAGGGAATTAGGGGAGGGGGTGAAGAAAACATTAGGAAAATAGCACGACAACCAGGAAGGAGGACGACAAACCAGTGGTGCGACTTACAAGAACAACGCGACACTAGACGCACTTCGTCGCGGGCGGAGACACGCGAACACGGACACCACCGTCAACGAAACTACTTCTAACACCCGATAACTAGCAAAGGTAGGAAAAAAAGGGGGGGTTCGACAGCCACTGTGCTAAAGCAGCTCAGGCGGTCGTTGATCCCCTTATGGCTCATGCGCATCTAGGGTTTTGCTGGAGAGAGGGGATTTGAGAGAAAACGACTACGGAGAGATGCTAGGGTTTTTTTTTCACAACTTTTATAACTATTTTTTTAGGAGAAGCACTAGTTATAAGAAATTAGGATTTTCTCCATTTCTCTTTCACCATTTTCTATCTTTAGATTGTGACATATAAAGTAATAAATATAAAGACTCCTATATCTTTCACTTTCACGCATTATTAACCTTTGATTTAGAAAATAAATCATCCATGATAGTATCACGTTCTAAATTGACAAGTTGGATAAACATAAAGGACATTTACTTGCATATAATATTGATTTATGATTTCATCAATCGTTATATATTCATGAAACGCAAATTGTACCACTGTGACAGGGCCAAAATCTACTAGTCTTATATGCACGCGATGCGTGTGCTAATTTCAAAATGTGTTATTATATACTACATATTATTATAGTTATGATTACTCTTAGGTCTTAAAATGTGAAAGATTAATAATTAGATGAATCTAGATGTATTAATTCGCTAATGCAAAAAACTAAAGGTTGTGAGTGATTTTTAATATTAATTTTTTGTAAATGAATTTAGATATATTAATTCTTAAGATTTACTGAACATAGAACTTTAGACATACTTTTGTTTTCAGTAACAAACTGCGTATCTGATTAACAGTAAAATATTTGCAATTTTTCATAATGCCGTTTTTGAGGATGTCGTAGTTTCAATCTATGAAGAGAACTGGTTTTTTTTTTGTTTGGAGTTTTTGTTTGTAATTGTGTTTGTGTTATGGAAAAATTATTTTGAGTTTGTATTGACTTGTCTATGAAATGATAATGTCGTGCATTTTTTTGTTATTGTTTGTGGTATTAATGTTTGGTAAGTTCTTGATTATGAATCTTTTTGATTGAATCTTTTTTATTGGCAAGTTTATGTGATTGAGCTTTTATATGAGTTGATTGAGTTTAATAGAGATTTGATTGTTTTTTTGGCAAGTTTATGCATTGAATTGGTTTTGATTAACTATTAAAAGTGTGTGTCGAAATTTGAAATCTAATATTTATGTTGTGGAGGGACAATTAAGTAAATTTTAAAGGGAACACCATTGCTTTCTCCTTGGCTTATAATATAGAGATATATTTGGAGGCTGGGTTTAATTATATAGTAAATCTTTGAGAGCGAGTGAGAACATATTCTCAAAATGGCTTAGATCATGAGACTACAAGATGAAAATTGAAACAAACATATATTGGAACAAAATATGGATTATTCTTGGAGAATTTCAATTATCTTATACCAATTTGATATACTAGAGCTATCACCTACAACTTTTGATAGATTTCCAAAGCTGTTAGATTTAGGTAAACTCCCTTGGTTGGAGTGGATTCCATTAATCACAATATATAGATTACAACCTAAAGATTATCCTAACAATATTAGGAAACCTAACTAGAATAATAGAAAAGGTATTCTACAAATTATATCCAAATACAAAAATATATCCCTAATATATTTTCTATCGCACGCCCGCAGTCATAGCGGGAGGAGGGCGAACAATAACATTAAGACTGGACTTAAACTCCAAGAATAACTGTCACAAAAGTCCTTTTGTGAATATGTCAACAAACTGGTATCTAGTAGGAACATGCAAAACATGTACTTGGCTAATTATCGACCTTTTTTCAAACAAAGTGGATGTCCATCTCCACATGCTTGGTATTGTTACTCTAGTATGAATACTAGACCAACTACAAGAGGGGGTGAATTGTAGTTGAAGAAAAATATTCAATTTCAAAATGCAGAATAAAAATAACTTACAACGAAAGAGAAAATGCACACGTGATTTTTATAAGGAAAACTTCCTAGACCCAATAGAAAGAAAAACATTGACCTCAAGAGATTTTGACTCAATACTTCTCTCTTAATATAATAGACACTCTCTTTACAACCTATTACTGGACCCTTCTTTGTTCCTCTAGGAACTTGTTCCCAATTACTCAGTTCCCCCTGAATTGATGACACTCATTTGACTTCACTCGAAGTCTTCTCTTTTCTCTCTTCTTTCTCTCTCTTGATTACACGTAAATTCTCAGATTTTTCTCTCACCCAGACACTATGAATATTACAATGATATGTTGTAATTGAAGAAGAAAATACAGAAAAACTTTCAAAGTAAGTATGGGCTTGAAATGCTTGAAAGTTGTTAATTATTCAAACAACTCTTTTTCCTTAAATAGTTGCTGCAAATTTTTGTTCTTCACTCCATGTTCTCCATGTTGTGTACTTGCTAGAATTTAGGGATCATGGCCCATTTACGTTGCACATCGTCCATGATCTTTGCAATGGTAAAAAACCAACTCCCACTAGCCATTGTGCGCAAACAACCAGCGAGTTGTTAAGAAAATCTCGCCCCACTTCCCTTCTTTGTAGGGACAGATATTTCAACTTAAAAACCATAGCAAAGAGACAACAACAAGATCTAATAACCTATGAATCTTTTCATAAAAAAAACCAAATGGCTCAAATCATACATTGAAAATAATGTTTTGAGAGTACTAATGAGACAATCCCGCAGAGAATCAAAGGAAGTGCATATAACAATATCATCAACATAGAGTAGAAGATATGCCATGTCATGTCCATGCTTGTAAGTGAACAAGGAAGTATCACTTTGCACAACAACAAAACCAATCTGCAGAAGAAAGTTAGCAAAACGTTGGATACCAAGAATGAGGTTTTTGTTTAAGACCATACAAAGCCTTGCGCAATCGACAAATATAATGCAAAAACCTTTTGTCAACGAAACTAAGAAGTTGATGCATAAATATGGTTTCCTGCACATCACCATGTAAAAGGGCATTCTAACATCAAGTTGATGAATAGACCATTATCTAGCCATGGCTAGATCCCCAAGACTGTGCGAATAGTGGTCGGTCGAACAACATGCCTGAAGGTCTCATCACAATCAACACCATATTCCTGTGACCTGCCATAACATGCCAAACGAGCTTTGTACCTTTAAACCACATACAGTTAACAATGTTCACCTCCGTAGGTATAGGCACCAAATCCCAAGTACCGGTTTTAATTAAAGCATTATATTTCGCATTCCAATTTTGGCCTGACAAGGCAAGTTTGTGATTCTTTTGGAAGTGGGGAGCGAGAAACTAGCTCAAAGATCTACCCCATACATTCTATTAGGCTACCTAAACAATCACTGGGGATATCGGTGCTTTGATTTATCTACTAACAAAAAATCATCTCTAGACATGTAGCCTTTGTAGAAACATCTTTCCCTTACTATAAAATCGCAGCCCACACGTCTGAATGTTGTTGTAATACCCCTCATGAATGCTTTAAAGGGATTTAGTAGGGTACTCATTCCAACAAGATGCATCTTTCCTTTAGGGAGCTCATTTCCTTTGTCACTCCACAGTCTAGCATGCTTGGCTGGGAGTAGTCCAGGGATAGGTGACCTCCTGGGAAGTTTCTTAGAGTAAGCATGAGTGAGGATAAAATGCGCAGGAAGAACTTGTGTTGGTTATATATTGAGGACAGTGGTTATCCCTGGATGCGCATTGGGGACAATAGACTTTGACTCCAGATGGGTCGGGTGTTACAGCTCCCCCCCCCCCCCCGTCTAGGCCTAGCCTAGCAGGCTAGCACACTGCCCCAGTCTCCCATACAGCAGCAGGCGTGCACGCACAGACCCCACCCATCATCTCCTGCCAAGCAGTTCTTAAGCCCACCTCAACGATACACCCCCCTATTTAGCGCACACATCCAAGACCAGCCCAGCTTACCCCCTCTGTCACCCCAAATGACAACCCGCGCTCGGCATGGCCAAAAACACGAAGATGGTCATAGTAGGATGTTTTGTTAAATAATGCATGAAAAAGAGTACTGATGTTGGGATCGGAAGAGTCTTGATGGGAAAGATGTTATGGAGATTTTCTAGTATATTTTATATTCTATCAAAAACTATATTAGGAGGTCAAGGCCTACACCAAGCCCTCGGTTCCGCCATTAGCCATAAAATGATGAATGAAGATCCTTCGTTTTGTGCAAATCTTTAAGGTGTTCATGTTTTACAAAGGAAAAAAAAACCTTCTATATTCATATATAACAATCTTCAGCCCCCAACTCGATTAGGAGTATGTCTAGAAAACAACTTTTCAGCTAGCTTTTAGAGGTACTTCTATCTTAAAGCTCCTCTAACTGTGAAAAGTGGGTAATTACTATAATAAGCTAATTATTCACATTTGATTATCAAAATAACTTATAACCAATACTAACTTGAATTGCATTAACCTAAACCGACCAGAGATTTATGATAATATTAATCGATGTTCTTTTATTAAAAAATTATTTTGATAGATTTGTTTATTGCTTTATCTCAACTAAACCAAAGTAAAGTGAACGACTCATCAATCAAATATGCTGCAGAAGATATCACAAATAATATCCTTGTAAAACTACCCAATTTTCATTTCACCAATCAGTCTCATATTACACACATAGCCACAAACACTATCATATATATACTCCTTGCATCACAAACACCTAGCTCATTGATAACAATAAGCTACCTGATGGCCTGATGATATGGGATCGACAAAGAGAAGATATTAAAATGATGTAGAGAAGTTGTACGCATGGGCAACCTGTCCTAGATTTAATTGGGTATCGTAGAGTAATCATTCAGCCAATTGTTGTATGGCAAGAATTGTGAAGTTAGACAAATGGGTTTAGGATCGCAAGTCGTATTGCTTATTAAAGTTGTTTGACTACATGCATTATTTTACCTTTTCTAGAGGAAAATGAATGGATCTCTCTTTGCCTATGTTGGAAGACATATCATATAAAGGCCTGACCAATTAATTCAACGTTGATTGGTGATTGAAAGCAGAAAAAGACGTTGCTTAGGAAGAAAAAAAGATTGTGTTTTTATACGTGGAAAACACATTTTCGAAAAATTAATCACGCTGCTGATAAACTTTTTAAATTAGACATATATTTTAGCAGTCGGAAATAAACGTTTAGACTAATAGAAATTTAACTCATATTTTTTACTTATTAGACCTAATTAAACTACTGCGAAAATCTCAAAACTTCTTTTTCTAAAATTGGTCAATGTAATTACACTGCCTTATTTGATTAATTGCATATATCATGTATAACTTAAAACAGATATGATTGATTTTATGCTGCATATATAAATCATACTTCATATGCTACATATAAATGATTTCAAAATCAAAGTCAGAAAGCAAATTGGTATGACAGATAGTGGAATATGCTGAAAAGTTTTCATCATCCAAAATTGCAACTGAAATACCTTAGGGGATATTCCACCTATATTTATGTAAATTCTTTTTACAAGCATTCATAACTTTGAAGACCAAAGCTATTGTTAGAACAACTTATTCAAGTATTGGTCGGTAATAAGTGTGCCTTAGCCTAGATAACCCTGGGATATTGTTAAAGTCTCATCAATGGCATTAGTAATTATTGGATGACTGAGGACGGCCTACAAAAGTCATTTCTTAGTTGTCAAGTTCTCTCCATCCGTTATATCTTTTATAGACACAAATGAGATCGTTTGGTTCACTTCAAATACTATTGGAATTTGGATTTCCCAGAAAATACAAAATAGAATATTTGCCTGGTATGCAAGGAAATTGGAAATTCATCGGAAATAGAATTTCCAAGGAAATGGAAATTTCTATGAAATGTAGGAAATTAATCACCAACCTCTCCCCCTTATTGATTAGAAATTTCTGTGTCAATTACAAATTCCTATACTCAAACAAACACCAAAAGCCATTTCCTAGGAAATAGACAAGGGAATTTACTTCATTTCAAAAAAAAAAAAAAAAAAAAAAAAAAAAAAGACAAAGGAATTTACTTCCCATAAAATAAGACTTTTCATGAGAATTAAGTTCCAACAGTATCCAAACGAGCTCCTAATACTATAGTTTTATACTCTATCACGCCCCCTCACGCGAGAGCTCATTGGGCTTGAAGTGTGGATGTAGTACAGGCCTCCCTCATACCTGGTGCTAATATTCCACTTAGAAAGGAGGGTTGGATGAGATTTGAACCCGTGACCTTTATGTCACGCTAGCTCATATACCATATCAAAGGACTAACTCAACCAAAAGTTTAAGTTAATGCTTGGAGTCCCTATAATAGTTTTATACTCTATCATAATTACTCCTAGAACTTTATTAAAATTATAACTTTCAAATTATTATTTTTTGATCTATATGAGCCACGAAGGCAGTACAAAGAAGGAGAGGGAAGATTCGAACATGTGACCTATCGTTCACAGCACCTCAATCTCAACCACTAGGTCAAGACATTCTTGGTTCATAACTTTCAAATTATACTTAGTTTTACTGGGTAATTTTGTTTGAAGTTTTGTCCATCATAGACATAAAGCGTCACTAATACTATAATAATTTATTTTTCTATAAAAATATTCATATATTTAAAATTTAAGATCTCATGTAATAAAGTCCATAATTTTATACTTCTTCCGTTTTGTTTTAAATGCAACAAGTAAATATTTTATATTTCACAAATAATATCTTTTTATTGTATTTAAAATGAAACAGAGGATATATTGGTAACGAACGGGATATCAGCTAATATTGCCAACAAGAATTGAGAAACCTATAGTGGTTGGTAGCCCAAAAGATGAATGATTACTTGTCATTTATAATGGTAGCCCATATATAATTAATCTTAGAACTTATAATGTGTGGAGGGAAATGAAGTATTTAGAAAGCTCCTTTTTAAGAGTAGGTAAGAGAAAAAAAGAAAAGAAGGAAAGTAAATGTAAAAGGAAGCAACAAAAACAGTGGTGGATGAGAATGAGAGTGAGAGGGATATGGTGGGCTCCAAGCCTTTCACACACGAATGGGCCAAGCTACCAATTGGGGCAATCTTCAGATCAAACCAAAGGGACCCAATTTCTTGTCAGGTCCACCGCATTACCTCCACCTGCGTACATCAGCTTGATTTTCAGTTTGTTTTTGGCTCTATTCTTTACCCAACTTGGGGGTTGTCAGTTCACCTACATATTTTCACCTTTTCCCACAAAAATAACATAAAATGAATAATATATACGTATATGTACAATTACATATACATATATTACCTCATTTTTTGGTTTACAATAATAAAACAAGTGATCGAGCTAAGCTTGGCCTATTGGTAAATAAAGAACCTTACAATTTCAAGGTTGGAAATTCGATCTCCACTAAGGTTACTTTGGGAGAGGGTCCAATTTCAAAGTATATGCCCACAAATCCAGAATAAGTTAACCTGCGAGAAGAGTCGGTATGTAAAACAAGTGATCAAGCTAGGCTTGGCCTATTGGTAAGTATAGAACCTTACAATCTCAAGCTTGGAGATTCGATCCCCACTAAGGGCACTTTGGGAGAGGGTCCAATCTCAAAGTATATGCCCACAAATCCAAAACAAGTTAACCTGCGAGAAGAGTCGATATGACAGGACCCTTCATCTTACCATGGGTCCATACAAGTGATTATCTACATTTATATAAGTGAAGAGGGGGGGGGCGTAGTGTCCTATTAATTGACTATATTACCCTTAATTTTCTAATTATATCAATTGTGTTTAAATTTTTAAAATAATAATGCATAATCAATCAATCAAAACATTTGCCATTTTTAAAATCTACAATTAGAATAACTTAAAATTTTATGTTAAAAAAAAAGAAAGACTATTAAATCTTACAATAAAAACAAAGATAACATATTCATTTAAGAATATCAAAATCTTTTATCAAAAGGAAAAATGGTAAAAAAAAATTAATCAACAATATACTTCCACAACATTATACATAAATGATAATAATATGAGATCAATAACCTATCTGAACTTATTTTTATTGAAAGTGACTTCTAATAAGTTGAACAAAACATAGCCTGTATTGAAGAACCTATCAACTCAAACTATTATAATTAGTTGTCGACTTGTCGTTGCATGTATTATGTGTAGGTAAAATTAGGTATTCGACATTAGGAAATATAACAATGAAAAAATTGTCATCACACACATTGCGTGCTTAGAAAGCTAGTAAAGTACGAATGTAAGTGGAGAGAGTTCGATTTTTTCGGAAGTCGGAGTAAAATAATTTAAGAAGAAAATGATGGTTATTGGTAGTTCGATTTTTTCTTGTTTTCGACTTTTGTTATATCAAAGATATGAGAGTTTGTGGCATGTGGGGAAGATGTTAATGGATGCTTAATAGAGAGGCACGTGATATAGCAAAAGAACGGCAGGATACAACATACGTAAGATAAAGTCAAAAATAGTAATTTAAAGATTTCATAACTTTAATTTGGTAGAATATACAAGCTCATTGCGCTTTATTCGTGTTGCTCCCTACACCAAAGATATATAATTAGTATTTGTCATATAGATTGATTTTTGCTTTAATTGAATTAAACTTTTTGCATGATAACTAAAATTTCACAAAAATATGATTCAAATTGAAAATGTATCTTCACATTTCTCATAAATCTCTATCATATAACTAACTTATTTAGACGTTTGTTTTCATCTAAAATGTCTATTTTTTTTTTTTACTTTTACAATATAATGTCAATACACTCTGACTATCATATACTTACTCCGTTTAAAAATAGTTGCACAATTTCATGTTTTCACTTTTTTGCCAATGCATTAATTCCAACATTAATATCTCTAATTATCAATAAGTAAAAATGCATTGATTCAAACATTAATATCTCTAATTATCAATAAGTAAAAATTATAAAAAAAATTAATATTAAAATAATATACATTGAGATGAATCTAACAAGATCTCATACGACTATGACTATGTCTTTCCTAAAATATAAATCAACAAAGACAATCAAAGTGCAAGATGTGAATAGTAAACACTATACAAATGATGCAACTATTTCTAAACAGATGAAAACTCATTGCGTGCATTTGAATCTAGTTAGTTATGTCTTATGCTCCACAATTTACTATTCTCTAAAGGCTTTAATATAGGTGTTTTATTAATTTCAAAGGGATGCCTTGATAGAGACTTCAAAGTTTCCACACTACCTACGGTTTAAGATGCACTGGAAGAAAGTTGATCACGTGACGTCAGGAGCAATGAAGCATGAAGCGTCGCTTTACTAGTACCAAAATAAGAGGTCTGATTGAAGACGACGTCGTTTAGGCCCCCCACGTGGAGATGAATAGTTTTAGCGCCGGCGCATTTTTAGCTCCCGCTCTTTCTATGTTTGCTCATGGCGCCGCCAATTCCCTTCATTGGATGAAAAATAATTGATTGATTAAGTATTTTGTAAAAAGTACTTTGTCCACCTTGGAAAATATTGTCAAAATAATTTAAGAAAGATAATATAGATATTATTGAATTTAAAGTTTTGGATAATATTTCTCGAATATAGTTCATACTCACTTATTATATAATCATGAAGTGGCTACGTACTATTCCATATTTATGTATATGTGGAAAAAAAACAACTCGCAATAAAGTTTGTATTGTAAGAGACCGCTTACTTTTAAAATAAAATTAGGTAATGGTAAGTCCAATATTAAAAAGGAGAATTAGCTCATTATTAGTGATTAGTTAATTTCTTTCGGTGACTAGCTAGTGTAATTCATTTAGTGTTTAGGTCTACTTTTATTATTAAAATTAGACCGTTTCTTTTAATAATTTTTTATATTATAAATAAGTGCTACATTGAGTAAATTGACAGAATTATCAACTAACTGTGACTCTATCTTCTCACTATTATTTAAGGGAAAAACATAAACTATATAGTATATGGGATCTTATTAGTTTTATATCAATGTATACCAAGTTTATATATTTTTTATTTGTATACGATAAAAAATAATAATGATTAAAAAATATATTGTATACGTAAAAGAATACATGAATATAGTACTTATTTAGCAATGCAGGAAGTATTTATTATTGAAATGTAATTTAATACTAATGATCAATAGGTGCATTAAAGACGGTGAGACAACAAACTTTGCATCTGTACGAAACAAGTGAAGTGTAACGAAGAAATATGGTAGGATGGTAATAGAATGAGAAATTGAGAATGCGTAATGTAAACACCCTATGAAGAGGACGACTAATTACAGTTGTTAATTATGGTAAGTAAATGGGCCTCTGGAAGAAGTGGGCTCAACTCTTCACTTGGGCCACATTAACAATAGATAACAGTTGCACCTTTAGTTTGATGTAAACGACAGTTGTACATTTCTTTTGGAAGAGAAAATCTCATCTCGTGGAACTGTGGAAGTTTTTTTTGGTGCAATTATGTTTACTGGATTAGGATAATATTGCCTTTGTTTCTAAATAAAAGTTAGGGTTTTACTTTTTAACATTTTTTACAAATTTTTCTTTTATGATTTAAAGAAAATATGGTCATGTGTCCCCTCAAAAGAAAATATACATGTGGATCTTGTTTGATTCGTCTCGATGTGTAATTTTATAATATTGACTTTTTATATTTATTATACATACAAAATTAGAAATATGAAAGCTCAAAATAGTGCATCAGCATGCGTGAAAAGTATAAGTGTAACTATTAAAAAGGAACTAAGGTAGTAATAAACAACTTGCAGTCAGATTACAACTTAAACTAATTAGGTATATAATACATTGAAGATTTTTTTTAACTTAATTGGTAAGATTAATAACCCTGCTGAACTGATATTTCGCACAGGTATAACCAGTAAGGTTTTTAACTCCTTGGAGGGAGGGGGTCGTAAGTGAAACTTCATCCGAAAGAGCCCCTAGTAGGATTTGATCCCATGATCTTGAATTCACAAGTCCAAATCTTTAACATTAGGTCAACCCTTGCTTAATCATTGAGAATGATTGGATGACTACATTTCATGCATCAAGTATATGTATGTCTTTCGTATCATACTAAAAATTTAAGTTAAAGCTTAGAGATTATAATTAATCCTAATAGTCTACTCCTCATACTATTAATTATATTTGATCGATTTCTTAATCTCTCAATGTGGACATTTAGCTTTCTCACGAGTAGGGGTGCTAATCGAGCGAGTCGATCACGAGTTGGGGTATGCTCGACTCGACTCGAAAGTCATCGAGCACAAAATTTTCTAGCTCGACTCGTGCTCGATAAGAATTATTGATGCTCGACTCGACTCGAGCTCCTCAAGCTCGACTCGGCTCGACTGATCAACTCGAACTCGTTAAGCTCAACTCGACTTGGGCTCATTATACTCAACCCAACACAAACCTATCAAGCTCAACTCTCAAGTGTCATCCTTCCCTTTTATAAACAAAAGGAGCTTTGGTTTTTAGTTTTCAACCAATGTGGGACTTTTGTTTAAGCCACCATCTTTTTGTAAAGTAAAATAGGCTTTGATGTCTTTCTACAACGTGGGATAAGTTTTATGCATTGTTAAGGTCTCGAGTCGATCACGAACTCGAGTCGAGCGTTGACCGAGTATTGATCAAGTCGATCACGAGTTGCTCGTGAGCTGCTCAACTCGATTAGTACCCCTACTCACGAGCTGTATTTACTATTGTTTAATTTATAGAGTTACTAATCTACAGTTAACAATTGCACCTTTTGTTAAATTTATATACTCCCCCGTTTTGTAAGGATCTTTAAATTACGGTGCCAGAATCAATGTAACGAAAAAAAGAATGTGTGGATGTTGGTCCTTTTTGTTTATTTGGAGAGGAGAGAGAATGAAGTTGCAAGATGGTATAGAACTGTGTAGGTTCAATTGTTAACTGTAGATCACATGAGAATGTTTCTTACATGAGAAATGAGAATGAATCTCAACCACGCGATTGAATTAGAGTTACAACACTTGTTCATTAGAGTTATATCCGCCTAAAAAATTTTGAACCCAAAAAAGAAAAAAAATTATTTTTTTTTTTCTAATATTCGTTTTTTTGGAGTTACATCACTTTTTTATTAGAGTTACATCACATCTTCATAGCGCGTAAAATTTATTTCATTTCTCATAAAACTATGCATTCTCATATAAACTCATATATATATATATAAAGATGCAAGGAAATATAGTTGCTCATAAGTTAGTTAAGTTACGCAAGTCCATAGATTGCATGCAACTGCAAGTTCGATTAGAGGAAGTTCCTCTTGAATTTATTAAATCTGTAATTATAGACAAGTTTCCTGAGTAATAATACTTTTTTCGTCAAAAACAAAAAGTCACTAGACGATTACAACATATATGATTGATCATATATGTATGGACGGGGATTATATTATGTGATTGAGATCCATCTCAGGCCCGTCGCTTGGCTGATGCGATGTGCTCGACCGCGCAGGGCCTCGGTTTGGAAGGGGGTCCGAAATTTGTTTACTTGTTACTATTGTTACCATAATATAACAAATAATTGTGTATGGAGCAGCGGTAAGGTTTTAGCAATGTGAGGTTTTGGACCCAAGTTCGAATTCGCGTGCCTTTGTTTTCGGACAATTAATTGTTGTATGTTGTACTTTAATTACTTCCATTACTTGTATTTTTTTCCCCCATTTTCTCCCCACTTTACAAGATGTCGTTTCCTATTTCACACTTCACTTAATGCGGTATCTCACTTTTTCCCAATTTCACTGTAGCCAAAAATTCATCTTAATTTCTATATCAATCAATCTTCTAAAAATTTATCATCATCTTAAATTAATTCTTCTACTTTTCAATCTTTATTAATTAATTACTTTAATCTTTAGTTATCCAACAGTCACACTCTCTTTTTTGCAAAATCATCAACTTTGTGGAATTGAATTGTATCTTTGGGAAGAGATGAAGGTAATTACTATCTAATTCAACAATTTAATCTTCAATTTTGTCATTAAATTGTTGACTAATCCGTTAGATTTGGAGTTAGAATTATCTTCAATTACCCTATATATATTGTATACAAGCTTTGCAATAATTATAAAGGCAATTATAAGATCCGAAAATCCACCAATATACTTGAGTACTTCGTTCAATCTTTCTCATTCCAACAAAGGCGACAAGTATACAACCACAAAGATTATTGTTTGGTAATTTTTATTTATATTTAATTTCTTTTTTAATTTTGTAATTACGATTATTACTTACTATAATTGTAAATTCAACTAATTTTTATTTTTTCTGTCTACATTTAGTTAATAATTATCTTTGGAATTTTTTTATTTTTTTTAGATTTAAGGGCCTCTTTTTATAAACTGGTACAGGGCCTCTAAAATTCTAGCCCCCGCCTTGATCCATCTATTGGTGATAAGTTTTCCTTTTTCATACTGTACAAATTACAGTGCATGTGGTTTGCCAACGAACTTGAACTCTTGACTTTGATAATGGAACACCTAAATTCAAATTAAACACATTGATCTACAAAAATCTCTACCAATTTATCTACCTAACATACTCAATGATGTCAGACAATCACAGCAAGTAACTAATAATTTACAAGCACTATTATATACATAGTCCCACCTGTATTTGTCTATTATTAAAGGGGCCGAATATCAGTCAAGTCATTACAATTCACAAAACTATTAGGAAAAATCAATTTGCTTTAGCATCTATATATATATTATGTCATGTAAAAAATAAAAGCCAATTTTAGAGGGGAGTGGGTTGCCCCTTGCTATGACAATGAATAGGGATTAATAACAACATTATTATTGTTCATGATAGAGATTGAAATAACGTAACATCACACATGTATGAGTATGATTTGATGAGATATAAATTGAATTTATTCTATATATTCGTAGGTCCAAAATTTAGGCCAAACATGTCCTCGTGTGCAACCTCAGAGTAATAGTAGACTAGAGAATCGAGATACAGAATAGAAAGACATAAAACAAGAAGCATGACTTTGATGATGAGATGTTTCTGCGCTACTACTATTTAACTACTACTATTCACACATCTTTTCTATTTGTCATATATCACCTTCTAAACTTGGTGGTTTTCCCTTTTTTTCATATATGAACATAGATAATGCTAGATTTGGGAAATCTTATTAATCGAGTGATTATCATTGATCAATATTTATAGTTATACATCGTTGGATAGTACTATTATGATTAGGAAACAAAATATATCCTAACTATATTATTATTCTATCACATACCCCACAGCCGGAGCAGCAGGAGGGAAAACGATCAACATGATCGATAAATCAAATTCTTTTAACTCTCGAAATTTTAAAAATGCGGAAGAATGGACTTAATTAAATTCCAAGAATAACTGAAGCGGAAGACCATTACTGAAAATGTCTGCAAACTAATATCTACTAGGAACATGCAACATATGTACCTAACCCGGCACAACTTTTTCTCAAACAATATGAATATCTATCTCAATATGTTTGGTTCGTTGGTGTTGTACTAGGTTGCGAGATGAATAAATAGCACTGACATTATCATAATAAACAATATAGTCTGTCGGAGAGGACAATGTAACTCCAAAAGAAGATTACGCAACCAACAAGCTTGTGCGACAATATTTGCGACGCCTTGATATTCTGCCTTAGCACTTGATTTGACGCTTAGACTGCCAAGAAATCATATTATCACCGAGAAAACAACTATAACCAGAAGTATAACAACGAGTGTCAAGATACTCGTCCCAATCAACATCATTATAAGTGATCAAACGCAACTGAAGAGTATGATATAAGTGTAATCCATGATTAATAGTTCCCTAAATATAGTGTAGGATGCGCTTTAATGCATTATAATGAGTTTCCTCAGAATCATGCATGAAAAGGCATATCAGTTGCACTGCATAAGCAATATTAGGACGAGTTAAAGGTGAGGTACTACAGAGGACTCGAATCTGCACTAAGCTTAGAGTTAGTGTCAACAAGAGTCACTGCATGCATACATGTCCCCACACCTGCGCGCTCCAATATTTTCTAGTGCATACTTTTTTTGAGAAAGAAGCATGCAGGAAGGTGTACAAGTAACTAAAATACCCAAAAAATAACTGAGTGGCCCCAAATCAGAAATAGGAAATTCAAATTTAATGTGAGCAATGATACGATCCGGCAAAGCATCAGAAGATGAGAACAAAATAATATCATCAACATATAGAAGAAGATAAGTCATACACTAGTAGAATAAATGCTATTTGCTGCGGTGATATTGCTGCGGTTTTACCTATACGCAGCAATATAACACGCAAAAAAAAAAAGAAAAAATAGAAATTGACAATATTGTTGCGGTTCCCGCCCAAAACCGCAACAATATTGTCCAACAAATTAATTTTTAACAAAATGCGGGGCCCAGGAGAGCTAATATTGCTGCGGTTTCCACGTAGGACCGCAGCAATATAAACCAAACACTTAAGACACGCTCCTCATTCTCGCGCCTCCCCCACTGATAAAATCCAAACCCTAAACCAAACCCTTTTCGCTAACTCATGCGCCTCTCTCTCCTCTCTCTTCTCTCTCATCTCTCTCCTCTCTCTCAGTCCTCAGTCGTTGCTCCTTCACGCGATATCTCTCCTCTTCGTCTCAATCGTTGCTCCCTCACGCGATCCCTCTCCTCTCTCCTCTTCGTCGGCCGTTCTTTCATTATCAGGCTCGAAGATTCATGAAGGCTCGAAGATTTCATGAAGACTCGAAGATTTCCTCGATTTCATATCGAAGACTCCTCGCATTTTTTTTTATATCTTTTCTCGTTTTTTTTTCATTTCGATTTTTTCAGATTTGTGTATTTTTTCGTTTTTTTATATTTCAGATCTGTTTTTTTTTTCCCTTTTTTATTATTTCAGATCGGTTTTTTTCATTTTTTTTGATTTTTTTCATATCGATTTTTTCAGATTTTCGCTCGTGGTCTCGCCCTTTTGTCGTCGCCGTCACAAGCTTCAGTTCCAGTTCTACTCGCCGTCGCCGGTTGTTCTCCGTCGCCTGTGTTCGTCGTTGCCGGTTGTTCTCCGTCATCCGTGTTCGTCGTCGCTCGTTCGCCGTCGACAATTCCCAATTGAAGGTTATTGGGAAACCTGGACCCAATGTTAGACGTATCTCAGGAGTTGATATCCTTGACAACAACGGTGTCAATCTCATCTCAATACTTCTTACCTCCGTGTTGACTTCTGTTGCTTGTGCGTACATATTCTGAGATACCAGAGTCCTCAGATTCAGATAGACAATACTTGGATATATAGATGCTGTCGTACGAGCTAATCGATACACTTGAAATGCGAATTTGATAACACAGCTTGATGATGATATTCTGAAGACTTCACAGATTTTGTAGATCTGACAAACTAGCTTGATCTCTTCTCTTTTTTGGTTCAAGTTATTGTAAATGTTCATGAAAGGCATTTTGTGTTTTGAAGCCAAAATGAATACACTCGTTTTTTTGTGAACTGCCAAGGAAAATACAAGATAGGAGTATAATATTTTGTAATTATTTGTGTACGAAATTATTACTTATGAGTTATATGATTTTGGTTTTTTATTCTCTGCCATAAATATTTTTTTGTTTTTTTTGGTATTATAATTTTGGTTTTTTATACTCTTCCCGAAATATATTATAATAATATAGTTTAATTTTTTATGTTTTTGAATTTTGTATAATAATTTTTTGTTATTAGTTTCAATCAGCATTTATTATTTTCTTTTTGTCTTTCAAATTTGATGGCAAAATGTAAAAAAAAAAAAAAAAATTCTGTACCACTACATATTGTTGCGGTTTCTCCATGAAACCGTAGCAATATGCCTATTTTTCATTATTAAATACAGCATATTGTTGCGGTTTTTCTCAGAAACCACAGCAATATGCTTTATAAATTTGATATAAAATAGTCATATTGCTGCGGTTTTACCCAGAAACCGCAACAATATGTTCGGATATTGTTGCGGTTTAAACCGACAGCAATATATTAATTACCTTTTGCTCCCCCCTTAATTGCTGCGCTGCCAAAACCGCCGCAATAGGCCACTTTTTGACCACAACAATAAGCATTTATTCTACTAGTGATATTGTCACACTAACGAAAAATGAATAAAGAGTTGTCACTCTGAGCAACAATAAATCCCATCTGATACCAAAATTGGGGAGCTTGTTTGAGACAGTATAGAGTCTTGCGAAGACGACAAACATAGTGAGGAAATCTCTTATCAAAAAACCCGGGGGGGTTGATGCATATACACTGTTTCTTGTAAGTCACCATATAAAAAAACTTTTGTTACATCAAGCTGATGAATAGGCCAGTTTCGAGCCATAGATAATCCCAACACTATACTAATGGTAGCAGGACGAACAAATGGACTAAAAGTTTCATCACAAATTCACAATCTACACCAACCTCCTGAGCTGTCATCACAAACAAGACGAGCTTTGTGCCTTTGAAGATCATCTTTATCATTTTTTTATGAGTATAAATCCACATGCAATATACAATATTCACCCCCATAACCCTAGTAACTGATTCCTATGCCCACGTATTAATTAACTGCACTATATTCATCATGCATCGCTGCATTCCAATTCGGATCAGTCAAAGCTATTTTGCGAGATTTAGGAATTAGGGAGCGATGTAGAGGAATAGGTGGGGCAATTGCATGAAGGTAGTATTTAGGATCAAGCTTGGAAATATCTGATTTGGACTCGGTATGCATGGGATGAGGGGAAGGAGGGGGACAAGTGGGTCGAATAGGAAGGAGGCCACGAAGGGGAGGTGGGTTGTTGCGCGCCTGTCCTAGCTGGTGGGCCTAGATACGCAAGCGGGTAGGATTGCGAGGGAGGTCTGGTTGAGCTGCAACATGTGGGGGGGGGGTGAGGGTGCAGCGTTAGGCTATGACCCAAACGCGAGGAAACATGCGGGCCGGCTGGAGAGAAAGGAGGTAATTGTTGGGCTAAGGGTAGGTGTGAGTTTGGGCCAGCAGAGTGGGGAGGAGAGTTCCACAAGGGAAAAAGTAATGGGTTGGAATCAGATTCATCCAGAAAATTATCCTCAACAGGCTTGAATTTCCTCAAATTAGTAAAGGAAAAAGTATTCTTACCAAAAGTGACATGATGAGAAATTATTATTAATGGTGGAAATACCTAGACACCAATACCCCCGTTGATGGGATGGATAGCCAAGGAAAATGCACGGGGTGGAAGGAGGAGCTAATTTGTGAAGAGGAGTAGTAGTTAAGTTTGAAAAACATAGATACCTAAACACCCGAATATGATCATAAGAAGGGTTAAATAAGACTGAGGTAAGAGAATAATTATTTAGTGTCTTAGTAGGCAAAAGATTGACAAGATGGGTGGTCGTTTCAAGTGATTCTACCCAATATTATGGAGGAACAAAGTCATGACAAAGAAGAGAATGAGACATAATATTGTTTAAGGTTTTTATCATGCGTTCAACTTTTCCATTTTGTGAGGAGGTATGAGGACATGAGAAACGAAAAAATATTCCATGTTGAACACAAAACAATATAAAAGGGCGATCATCCAATTCCTGACCATGACCACATTGGAAAGCTTTAATGGGGCGCTTAAATTGAGTTTGGACATATTGACGAAAATGTATTTTTGATAGACCTCAGATTTAAATTTAAGAGGAATGATCCACGCAAAATATGTAAAATCGTCTAATAGTACTAAATAATATTTATGGCCTTGAGAACTATGAAAGAGAGGTCCACAAATCAGAGTGAATAATATCGAAAGTAGAATGTGTAGTACTATTAGATTCATAAAACAGTAAATGATGATTTTTTTTTCCTACTTGACAAGAATTGCAAAAATCGGAGTAAGGCTCCCTGGACAATAAATTAAATTTCTACTCCTAAGAAAGCTTAAAACTTAGGATCCTAGATGTCCAAGGCGATCATGCAAGGTAGTGGATAAGGTGGCCGCGACGGCATTTGCTAGGCAGGTAGATGGTTGAGTGGTGGTCACAGGATAAAGTTCCCCCGAACTATTGCATCTCACTATAATATTCCCCGTGCGTTGGTCCATCACAGAAAAACCATAAGGATTAATTTATGGAGGCATTATTATCTGTGGTAAATTTTCCAGACATAAATAAAGTTTCTTAATTATTTGTGGTGCAAATAGAACATCACGGAGGGCTAAGGGTGGCTGAGGGTTAGAAAGTTTAATTGACCATAATCCAAAACAGGAATGCGATGACCATTAACAATCAAAATATGATTAGGAGTGCTTATATTAATTAGGGGTATAAAAGTACCTAAAGAATTCGTCATATGAGCAGTCGCACCCGAATCCATGTACCAAGAATTATCTTGGGGAAGTGTCATAGTAGCAAATGAATTGGCCAACTCAGAAGGGGTCATAGTAGGCTCATGATCCGGATAAGGAGCATATGTGGCATGGATTTGTGGCATCATGCGGCTGGCCCAGGGAGGCTCATAAGCTTCTGGATATGAGAGGCGGAAAACATGCTGCTGGGGGAATAAAGATGGACGCCTGGGCCCAAGGGGGAGGAGCTGACTAGGTCTGTTGATGGAGATGAGGCCCAGCTCAAGAGGAGAGTACGGCCTGATGCTGCTGGGCCTGGGGTGACTAGCTCGTCGTGGCCTGCTACTACTGGGCAGTGGAGTTGCGCCCACGGCCAGGACGGCCACCCCTGCTGCGTTCCCACTACCACCACGTTGGTTGTTCGACGGTTGGTGCAACGGTGTGCTGACGTGGCGGCTGTTGCTGTCGTTAGTCCTTGAGCCACAAAGGAGATGTTTGGAGTGGTGGAATCTTGGGTAAGGCGAGATTCTTCGAGCAAAAGACAAGATATGGCAGATCCAAACAAAGGTAAAGGCTCTATCTGTTGGATCATCGTAGCCACACAACATCAAAATCTACACCATCGAGGTCGGAAACGAGCCGAAGGACCAACTTTTTCTCCGAAACAAGTTAGTCAAGATTTGGAAGTTGATCATTCAAAGATTTCAATTTTGTGCAATATGACGAGACATCCGAAAAACTGGACAAGTGAGGCGCATCAAATTGATTTTCAAGATATACAACCCTAGTGTGTCTGTTATCTTGAAAAATAGATTTCAATTTGTTCCATAGTTCTTGAGCAGAATCCCCACAACAAAGAACAATTTGTAAAAGATTGAAAGAAATAGTACCATAGATCATTAAATCCACTGTTCAACAATGGAATCAAGACGAGTCCACATGTCAATAGTAACATCAGATGGGCGTGTGTTATTTAAATTTATGTGATCTAAAACGTTAAAAGCATGAGTGTGGCACTCAAATAACTCAATCCAATTTGAATATTGAACTTGCTCATGATCTAGAATCAAAATGGACACAATTTTTAATATTTGTGACTGAACGGTCAAGGAGGTATTCATTAGAATTGGGTTTGGACGAGATCGGTTGGGGTTGCTCAATTTTCGGTGCCATGAGAGGCGAGTAGGTGGACGACGCATGACAACTAGTGTGGCAGAAGCGTGCATTCCATGAAATCATAAAAAATTCTAATTTTTGTAGGTAAACTTAAAGTTGTGATAACATGCTAGATTTGGGAAAACTCCTCAAATGGAGTGATTAACATAGATCAATATTTTCATTATATACATTCTAGGATAGTCTTATCAAGAGTAGAATTAGAGGAACAAAATATATTCTAACTATATTATTATTTTATCAGATAATTTAGATAGATTCATTCTATGGCATGATGATACCGCATGACAACATTGTACTTCATCCGTTAATTCTAAATGCAACAAATGCACTTTTTCACAATTCATACTTTTCACTTTGATTAAGATTTGTAATTTATATATAATGAAAAATATAGTCAAGTTGGATCTTATTAGATTCGTCACGTGACATACTTTCATAAAATGTAATTTTTATAATTTTTACTTATATGTAATTATAGATCTTTGTGTCAAAATAATATCTCGACATGCGTAAAAGTGCAATTGTTGCATTTAAAATAAGCAGAGATTTGTAGAGCTACCAAATTGCTTAATATGATTGAGTTTTAGTTTGATTAAAGTAGATGATAATACAAATCTTATCTGCTCAAATCGAGTCAAATCAAGTCAATTGTCAAGTAATTTATTTCAAAAACAACCTCCATTTTAGTTATATCTATTTTCTATTTAAATTAGGTCAAGTCTATCTAACTTGAGGACAAAATTTTGTTATATATTGAATTGGATTTGAGTAAAATACAGGTCGGATTAATTTTTCTAGTTATACGTTTGTGTTACCTTAGTTAGAATAGTTTTGGAATGACAAGGAGGCACCACAATGATTTTACATACTAGCTCCAACAATTAGTAGATCCTGGACCAAGGTGTAGGATGAGCATCCTACACCAGCTCCAAAACGCAAGGCAAGAAGAATGAAACGCACCATTCAACATGCAAAAAAGTAATTGATTTGACAGCTAACGTACATTCCCATTACATCCAGTGTACATGTCGAAAATACAAAAAGTAACTGATTTGACAGTTACTGTTCACCATTTAATAACGATTGATGTCAACGCCATCATTTCCCCCATAACTGTTCACCACTTCTCTCTTTTCCACACTCAACCTCCTTGTACATTCTTGGCTTCGTGGTTGTTCATTAACAAAATCAAAATGTACAATGACAGCCCCCAGCTGAAAGTAACCCAATTCCTGAAGCTGATGTCAAGTGAGTAATTTGCAATATTTGTACACTGATGTGTTGATGTTTGTTCACTAATGAAATTCAATATGTACAATTACAGTCTCATACCGAAATTCACCACTTCTCTCTTTTCCACACTCAACCTCCTTGTACATTATTGGCTTCTGGTTGTTTATTAATAAAATCAAAATGTACAATGACAACCCCCAACTGAAAGTAACCCAATTCATGAAGCTGATGTCAAGTGAGTAATTTGCAATCTTTGTACACTGGGTGTGTTGATGTTTGTTCATAATGAAATTCAATATGTACAATTACAGTCCCATACCGAAATATGTCAAGTGAGTAATTTCAATCTTTGTACACTGGTGTGTTTGATGTTTGTTCACTAATGAAATTCAATATGTACAATTACATCTCTACGAAATTCAATAAAATCACAATGTACATGATGTCATTGCTTTGATCACTGAAAATCCCCAAATATACACTCGTATATTATTGTACACCAAGCCATATGCATTTCTACATTAAAAAAAATTGTTTCACGTGATGAGAGAGAAAGAGTTGGCCTACTTTCAAAAATATTGCCAAAAGTCAGCCACATGGGCAAGGTGTAGGATGCTCATCCTACACCTCGGTGTAGGATCTAATTTGGGGATCCATCAAATGACTAATCCGTCCTCTCTCTTTTCTTATTACTGATTTCTTAATAGTGATTTTACTATTTTGATACTGTTTTGGCTAAATGATAGAAGTGGCTATTTCTAGATTTGCAGGGTACGGATATAAAGATTCCTTAAATTTCTTCGCCGTGCATGTAGCTGATGATAGCTTTTACTATTAATGCCTTTGCCCATGCAATTTGTGAAGATATACTCATACAGAACTCATACAATATATAATTCCTGAGAATTAGTATGTAAGTGCAAACTTGTGTTAGTAATAGTCTAATAGGTATATTTTTGGTTCATGTAAAAGGATTAGTTGAGACTTGACAGTGTGACACAATTTTTACACTCTAAAGAGATATCACATGTAGCACTTCACATTTCCGAAAGTTAATTGTCATGCATGCATATATATAACTAATACTCCCTCCATCCCATAATATAAGTCATGTTTCCTTATAAAGTGTCCCAAAATATAAGTCTTATTTCTATTTTCAATCAATAATTATTCCCAAAATACCCTCATGAAAATAGTTCAATTCCCAAAATGTCATCATAATTTCAGCTTCCAATGCACCATTATTAATGACTAAATGAAATCTTTTACCCAATTGAACTCCTCTACACATTAAGGGTCTGTTCTCTTCGGCATAAAACAGTTGAACTGAACTGATCTGAACTGAACTGAACTAAACTGAACTGAATTGAACTGAATTGAACTGAACTGAATTGAACTGAACTGAACTAAATTGAACTTAACTGAACTGAAATGAATAGTGATATGTGAGAGTAAAAGTATTGTCAAGAGCTGAGCTGAGCTGAACTGAACTGAACTTGTCTGAACTGAACTGGTCTAAACTGAACTGAACTGAATTGAACTGAACTGAACTGAAAATAAGCTGGGAAGAACAGGCCCTAAACCATGCAATATTAAATGACAATTTTTATTTTTTTGTTAAAAAGAAAAAAACAATGCAAGTGTTTCTCAATAAAAAAAATAAATTTTTTTATTCAAATAAAACAAGATTCCATTTAACCATAATTCCCGCGTAAAAACAGAATCAGGACTTATATTATGGGACGGAGGGAGTATCATTAATCTATATATAGATTTAATTTTGAGAGAAATATAAATATTAATCTGTGGAGCCGTAGAGGCCATAATTACTAAACTTGGAAGGACAATATTATTATTCAAAAGTAACATGTTTTTTCTTTTCGATATTTAAGCAAACCATAATCCACATTGATCTCTTTTTCAAAATACACAATTATACCTGTATTCTTGTCACATTGTAGTGATTTTTTTTAAGGAAAACAGTGATCATATTATCACGATATATCAATCCCCGGTAAGGCTAATCCTGAACAATTAGTTTTAGCTTGATAAGATGCAGTGATTTTATTTTATCTTCGATTTATCTCAATCGACAAAAGTTATTAGCCATTTAGCCCTTTTATACCTTATTTAAACTGGAAATTTTACAGTAGCTTTCTTCCAAAATAAAAAAGGCTACTGTAATAAAGAAATAATAGCCACAAGTTCCTCCACACCCGCAATAGTTTATTTATGTTAATATACTTATGTATAAATATTTCTTATGTTTTGTGTATGAATTTTTTTAACTTTATACTCAATTATGGATAAATTCCAAATGAGAATGCTCCTTACATGAGAAATGAGAATGAATCTCAACCACACGATTGGATTAGAGTTACAATACTTGTTCATTAGAGTTATACCCCTCTAAAAAAATTTGAACCAAAAATAAATAAATTTGTGACACTTTCATTTTGGGTAATAACTTCTCTCTATCTCTCCTAGCACATGAGACCATTTTATTTTCTTTCTCTATCTTTCTCCTCTCCAAAAATTGCCTAATAGTCCGTGATTTTGAAAGTGCCACAACTAAATTGACACGGAGGAAGTATATATATAACACAATAATCAGTCTCAATAACTATTGGAAAAATTGATATTAACAGTCTCAATTATTGGACACCTTCTCTAATCAGTCCCAACTTTTGATTATTTTTACCTGGGCCTAACTATTACATCAATTTGATATAAATAGTCCCCTTGACTTGGAGACCTGTTATACCAGGTAAACCAAGGGTCACGTGAAACTTACGTGACTTTTAATGAAATTTTTTCTTTTCTATTTTGTCTTTTCTTTTTATCTTTTCCGTTACTTTTTTTTCTCGTTTCCTCTTTCCCAGTCATCCCTTCCACTTCCCTCCATTCTTCTTCTTCTTCAACTTCATGGCTACACCAAGTCACCACAATAATCACAGTCAAAGCATTCTTCTTATACTATTCACTGGTTGTTGATTTCCATTTGCTTCTCGCCAATTTCAGGCTCTTAGCCGGGCACAATTTCTTCCTTCCACTACTTCTCCTTTGCCGGAGCTCCATATGCGGTTGAATTCCTGAACTGCCACGTCTGCATCCCCTGTCGACTACGCTTACCGATTCTTGGTTCTATTCTTTGTCTTGCACCTGAAGTTAGCGCCGCTGCCGCCCGATGGCTCGCCGACTATTGTTTCCACCGTTGTCTCCAAGCACTGGTGGTTGATGTTTCAGGAGGGGGGGCGGTGAGTTCATGTGGGTTGGTGAATTGTGTTTCGTGTATGAGATGGGTGTTTGAGACTAGGGATAGATGAGGGTGGGGGTGGAAATGGGTTCTTGGGGGTGGGGGTGGAGATGGGTTCTTAGAGGTGGGTATGGGTTTTCGGATGCTGGTGGTTAATGCTTCAGGGGTGGTAGTAGTCCTTGCGGGTTGGTGGTTGGTGTTCCATGGTAGGGGTGGGGATAGGTTTTTTTAGGGTGGGTGTTTCGGGGGTAGGGATGGGATATCGGCTTTGGCTGTTGAATTTCTTGACTTGGTGGTTGGGGTCAGTGGTTGGAATGGTTCTGTGGTTGGGTACAAGTGAGGGTGGGTTGTTGTCGTGGTGGTGGGTGTTTGGGGCTAGGGAGAGTGGGGTGGGTGGGGGTGTGGGGGGTGGGAAAGAAAAAAAATAAATGAAAGGAAAACAAAAATAAAAGTTGTAAAAGTCATGTGCAAGTCAGATGTAAGGGTTTTAACCTGTTACTATAGGTTATCAGGTCACCAGGACCATTTTTAGCAAAGTCATACAATAGTTGGGCTCGGCGAGAAATAATTAAAAGTTGAAACTAAATAGAGCATATGTCCAATAGTTGGGAATGTTTCTATCAATTTTTCCATAACTATTTGACTGAATTTTTTCCCTATTCAACCCTGTAAAACCGAAAAAAATAGTTATTTTCGCCATGGTGTAAACAAACAATTGGTTCAATTTACTAAAAAAACAAAATTATAATTTTTTTGATAATTTTTTTTTGAGAATAATACAAAATATAGGTGGTGAATAGTAAACCCAAAAAAATATCGAATCGTACACTGTATAATGTCTTGTATTGTACTGTATAAGTTCGTAAATCATATATACCAAATACATTAAAAATTCAATCTAATAAATATAATTTTGGAAGTTATATCCATAACTTTTTCGTATAATATAAACTGCCATATATATATATATATATATATATATATATATATATATATATAATATATATATATATATATATATATATATATATATATATATATATACACATATATATATTATTACATATATAAGAATAAGAAAAAATACACACTAGCCTCAAATGCACGCGATGCGTGCGAAGACATATTAACATGAATAATACTAATATTAAAAAGCGCTAGAGGCGCTAATATTATTTTATTATAGTTCAATTTGATCATTCACAACTTTATTTATATACATATATATATATATATATACATATATATATATATTATACATATATATATATATACATATATATATATATATATACATATATATATATATATACATATATACATATATACATATATACATATATACATATATATACATATATACATATATACATATATATATATATATACATATATACATAATATATATATATATATATATATATTATATATATATATATATATATATATATATACACACACACTAGCCTCAAATGCACGCGATGCGTGCGAAGACATATTAACATGAATAATACTAATATTAAAAAGCGCTAGAGGCGCTAATATTATTTTATTATAGTTCAATTTGATCATTCACAACTTTTTTTTCAATGTGATTAACGAACATGTATCATAATGTACTATAGGTTGATGTTATTGGATTTTATATGTTAATCTCTTTAATACATGTGTAATTTATTGCATACATTACATTGAAAATTGGATGATATAAGCCTATTTCCTTATAATATATTTAAATTACAAACATATTCTTAAATAATATACCTAATACTCCCTCTGTTTTTTTATTGTTCTCGCTTAGAATCTTGACACTATTCATACTTAGAGAGAATCTTCTCAATTTTTTTCAATTTATAAGAAAAAATATAGTCATGTGGGGTATTGCTTGATTCGTCTCAATTAGTACGTTATTAATATTCAATCATTATAAGTTTTACTAATATATAATGAAAGATATTTAAGTTCAAAAATGTGCATTGGGAGATATGCACAGGAAAGTGAGAAAGATAGAAAACAGAGGGAGTAATCATGACATCTTTGTACATAAAAATAAAACGATGAGATGGATTATCCAAATGACACAAACGACTACTACGAACCTTTAAATATATAAAATGGTAATTATCCTAATCGACATATACGACAATTATAAAAGGCAAAAAAATAAAATATAATGAGACTATCATATTATTTTTCTTGGTAGGTTTATGGATGATTAATGTATGTTCTTTGAAATTATAATTGCAATTGGAAGTTTAGGTAGAAAGAAACTTTATAAGTTCTTACTTTGTAATTGTTTGAAATTGCTTAAGTTATATCACTTTAATTTTCAATCGAAAATATATATTAAGCAATTTTTTTTTTTTTGAAAGGTGCTATGCATACATTACATCTTATTAATTATAAGTTAAGCAATCTTAAGTTTCCTTATTAGTTTACATATAATATTATCCAATAGCTTATAATTATAGATCAAGAAGGAATTGAATATTTTAAAATAAGTAATTTTTGATAAGTTAAGGACGTAAAAGTAAATTTATATGGAGATGCCATAACTCACCCCTTGACTTATATAATAGAGATATACCTAGTACTGATATGCAGATATAGAGCAACATGTGGCTCACATTATATCATTGTGATAGTTTTTTTTTTTTTCAAAAAGTCACCATAAAAACATCCTATTAAATCTCATCTAAACTCGTTTTTTTTTTCAAGTCAAAAATAAGTTCAACAAAATCCTACTTATCTTCATTCTTTACCACTTTTCAACATTCCACGCTCAAGACTACACCTCGTTATTGTACTACTACATTGATAACATCATGATATGCCGCAAGAAAAAAAATTCCCTCTATCCCAACAGCTTGCGGTGACAAAAGCTCCAAGTTAATTTCTTGGACTGAGTACAGCCTAAAGTACATGAGAAGACCTTTTTCCCCTGGTGAAAATAGGAGGAATTTGTAAAATCAGCTTCTTCTTCTTTTCTTTCCCTAATTCTTTTTTTTTTTTAGTAATCATGGTAGTTGTGAAATAAGCATATCTTTTACCCTACCATGCGTCCATGCCACCCTTGTCTCATGGTGAACAAGAGAAAGAAAAAAAAGTTTAGGGCCCGTTCAGTATATTATGGTTTTCTGTTTTTTGGTTTTTTTATTTTCAAAGTCATATGATACATGTCCTATAATGAATAAAAAATTAGTTAAATTTATTGAGAACATGATGATTTTGAAAAACGACAACTAAAAAGTGAGAACCACTTTTTTCTGGTTTTAAAAACTGAAAATTGAAAACAAAAAACGATAATGAACTGGTTAGATGATTAGGGTGGTTGATCAATTCTCTTCAAATTTCCAAACAAAAATTAATATTACAAGTTTTTAGTAACTTTTTGTTTTTAAATAAAGTTCTATAGTGGACAGTTGGAACAACAATACTGCACTAGTTTCCTTCTTATGATCATTGTAAAAGTGGTAAATTTATGATAGTTATGTAGATTGTAGCCCTTAAACTAACAACATGCAATGAAATACTTAAAATTAATTATTTCGGTTTAATGTCGATTTATATTAATCTATTACTAGTTTTTGCACATACATTTTACAAGTGAATGTTATGTTCTAACTAGCATAAGAAAAGAAAGTATCATACTATCCACTCAAAAAAAAAAAAACAAACACGAAGGTACATCATGATGCTATCAAATGTCAATTGTCATTCGAATTAATAATTGTCTCCTATAATCAACAAATCCATCCTTATATGCTATAAAAATTTATCATTGTACTACTTTTTTAAACAATTATGGATCTAGAAATTACTCTAGTAAAAGAATAAGTTTTCTCTCATATATTTACTCTAATATGAAAGAATAAGAGTGTGTGATAACAATAGAAAAAATGGTTGAAAAACTCTTATTCACGGTAAACTATAATCAATTTACATTTCTTTTTTTAATATTGTTATAAGCCACGACTTTATAAGTTGTAGACGCTTATATGTAAAAAAAAATTATCATACACCCATGTGTATCGTGAGCTTGATATATCCAAGTCTACTTTTTACTCATTTCTCATTTAAAGACTATAATCATCCAAATGATCAATATGTAGTAAAGAATGACAATTTTAAATGAATAAATGAGTAAAAATTAGCTTTAAGTGTACTATACACATAATATATCCGAGTGTATGATAAATAAACTCCGCTTCTATCAATTCTAGTAATAAAAGAAAAAAGTCTCCAAAAAAATTTATAAATGAGACGGTCTAATCTATACAAATATATTAAAAGGCGTGCGAAAAAAAGAAACTGTGCCACGTGGCGCTCTCCCTAGGGAGTTTTAGTTCATGTAATCCCATGTACAATAAAAAAATTAAGAAATTGCATAGTATAAGGTTTGATCCCAAGACCTCAAGTACATATACTAAAGTTTTAACTACTAGGCTAAGTTGTATTTAGTGTTATTACCATAAAGTATTATATTGATAAATAAATATTTTTCTTACCCGAGGCATAGCCCGGACCTAATAACTAATTTTAATATAAAAGTAGACATAGTCACTAAATGGATTACACTAGTCACCGAGAGAAATTAACTAGGTTACTACTGGAATCATTCTCTTTTTAATATTGGGTCTACCATTACCTAATTTTAATTTAAAAGTAGGTGATCATTTACCCGACAAACTCTTTCTGCAGAGAGAATCAAAGTAAAACAAGGTAGCTTAAAAGTTAAAACAATAAAACAGGACGGTGTTTGATAATGGCAAGTCCGCAAGTACGGTTGTCTGTTTCCGTTTAGGAGTCGCTGTCATGGGCCACATGACAGTCTGTTTACGGCAGCAAAACCCCACATTCTTTTTTCTCAAACAAAATTCTTTATTTAATTTTTTATATATTAATTTTATTTCTCTTTGTACAAAAAAAAAAAGAAAGGAATAATTGGAAAAGGGTGTTGTGGGCCGTTTGGATCTATGCGGGAGCGTGGAAGTAGAACAAAAACCACAGGTAAGGCCCACCTAGGGAAAAAGAAATTTGTGTATATGTTCAACTTTTTGGGCCCAAAAAATTCAATAATTTCATCACATGCAATAGTTACAAGAAATTTAAAATTCAACTTTTGGGTCTTGCTATTGTGTATTTGTTGCACACTTCTTAGATGTTTTTTTTATGATGTTAAGAAATTTCTGGATGTGTAGATATAAACGAATAGTACAATGTAACCATCAACATAAATGCTGTTTTTAACCGAGCTTGTTTGGTGGAGGTGGGGAGGAATTCACCTTGTAACTTTGAAGTCACAAGTTTAAATCCCACTACTTATTCGTGTTCGAGTAAGGATTCCCTTTTGTTCCCCTATTCTCAAGCGTTATTTCCTCTCTCAAGGTGTTGGTCCAGTAAGATCCTTCTTACAAAAGAGTCATGGGAGCCCAAATAAAAATAAAGGTTGTGTTTTATTTGAGTTATTTAGAAAAAAAATATCTAAAATAAATGCAGATACATTTAAATAAGTTTAATTAAGTCAAATTAAATTTAATAAATACACCTTTATTTGTTTTCTTTTCCAAAGAAATGAGAAGGTAGCGCAAAATTACACATTAGAAAGAATATCATAGTTCGACTATATAATGCAATCTAGATCTAATTTCGATGAGTGGATCTCATCTAGTTTAGTTGGTAAAGTTTTTTGAGGGTGGTACCCAGGACCTGAAATCGAATCACGTCTACATCATTGCGCTTAGTCGCTCACCTTCACAAAAAAAAAAGTACTCCATCCGTGCCGGAAAGATCTGAACACAGGAGTCAGGATACGTAGTTTAAGGTGATAAGTTATAGTCTGGTTATCAAATGTTATTTTATTAAAAAAAGTAGATGTAATATAAGTTAATGGGGTATTTTTTATTGGAGGAGAGTAAAAGTTGATAACTTTTTATTGATAAAGGGAGAGTGTGGGCCAAAGGAGTGTAAAAGAAATAATATAGTAAGAGTGAGTTTATCCCTTAGACTCAACTCAAAACTCCATATTGTACCACATCAGCTTTCTACTACTTTTAATTTGATAGACCCATTCCAGTCTCATTTCAATTTTATACTTTATCCATCAGATTCTCTACAGAAAATGGCTAAGTACGGCACACCAGAACATTCATGATGTCAAAGTGGCGAGGCTCAAATCGACCCATATTCTCCATATCCGGACCCGCTCGGCCATCCTGTATTGAGCATAACTTGAAGCGAGGCACAAACTCGGCCAAGGGAGTTGTTCGGGCGGCTTATACTTCGCAAAAGTTCGAGGGCATTGCTTCCTAACTCTCACTGGGGCTTCTCCCCCCCCCCCTCTCAGGCCTAGCAGGGTATCCCGGGAGCATAGATCTCTCTCGATTTTCGCTGGACGATCGCCTTGGGAAAGAATGATGCTATCCTATCCGATCATCCAGCGTGGGGCTAATTGCTTAAACGCCTCAGCTGGTCAAATGAATACAATTGATAGAGGTGCGATGATGTTCGTCATCTCCTGAATAAAAACTTCTCCAACGGCACTCAAATACGGGGAAACCTCCCCCGACTAATTTAGCCAAAAAAAACGGCTAAGTATCAAAAATTGGACCTACTCGAGATCGGAGTAGCGTCAGAAGACCTCCTCGGGAAGCATGGATCTCCCTAGCTTACCGAGTCGAGAATCTCCATCATGGGCACCTCCTCAGTCAGAGAAGGAGCGTCCCACTTAGTCGAAAAACGACTAAGTATCAATAATTGGACCTACTCGAGAACTGAGTAGCGTCGCGAAGACCTCCTCGGGAAGCATGGATCTCCCTAGCTTCCCGAGTCGAGAATCTCCATCATGGGCACCTCCTCAGTCAGAGAAGGAGCGTCCCACTTAGCCGAAAAACGGCTAAGTATCAATAATTGGACCTACTCGAGATCTGAGTAGCGTCGCGAAGACCTCCTCGGGAAGCATGGATCTCCCTAGATTCCCTGAGTCGAGAAGCTCTATCACTGGCACCTCCTCAGTCATAAGAGGAGCGTCCTAACTTAGTCGAAAAACGGCTAAGTTTCAACAACTGGACCTACTCGGGAGTCGAGTAGCGTCGCAAGACCTCCTCGGCCAAACATGGGGCACAGTAGCCTCCCGAGTCGAGCATATCTCGCGGTACCTCCTCGGCTAGGCCAGGAGTACCCTACCACTTAGCGAAAATAGCTAAGTGCAAAACAAATTCACCTCCTCGGCCAAACATGAGGCTCATTAGCCTCCCGAGTCGAGCGTGCAAACAAAGTCACCTCCTCGGCCAAACATGGGGCTCATTAGCCTCCCGAGTCGATCGTGCAAACAAATTCACCTCCTCGGCCAAACATGGGGCTCATTAGCCTCCCGAGTCGATCGTGCAAAAAATTCACCTCCTCGCCCAAACATGAGGCTCATTAGCCTCCCGAGTCGAGCGTGCAAACAAAGTCACCTCCTCGGCCAAACATGGGGCTCATTAGCCTCCCGAGTCGAGCGTGCAAACAAAGTCACCTCCTCGGCCAAACATGGGGCTCATTAGCCTCCCGAGTCGATCGTGCAAATAAATTCACCTCCTCGGCCAAACATGGGGCTCATTAGCCTCCCGAGTCGAGCGTGCAAACAAATTCACCTCCTCGGCAAACATGGGGCTCATCAGCCTCCCGAGTCGAGCGTGTATCTCGCGGTACCTCCTCGGCTAGGTCAGGAGTACCCTATCACTTAGCGAAAATAATTAAGTGCAAACAAATCGAGTCGCTCGGCCACTAGGAGACCCTCTCTCCTGTGACGAGTCGTTCTCATACTCAGCCAAATTAAAGCTAAGTACGTCATGGCACCCACTCGGACAGCATGGGGCTCATTAGCTCCTCAACCGAGTGGCGTTCGACCCGCTCGGCTTATTGGAGACCCGCTCGGACAGCATGGAGCTCATTAGCTCCTCATCCGAGTGGCCACCCGCTCGGCCACTAGGAGACCCCCTCTTTTTTGACGAGTTGCTCTCATACTTAGCCAAATTAAGGCTAAGTACTTCATCGCACCCACTCGGATGAGGGGCGTCCAATCTACCTGGTCGGCCAAGTCTTGAGAGCATCATGAAGCCAAGCCTCGAGGGCACCGGGTTGGCCAAGTCTTAAGAGAACCATGAAGCCAAGCCACCCGGTCGGCCGCTTGCCACTTGATCAAGGAACCTACTCGGCCCTCGGCCATGATACCCGCTTGGGTAGGGAAGTCAATGGGCCAGGGGAGCTGCTCGGCATGAGATAGCTGCTCGCCTCGGCCAACTCGGCTCGAGGGAGTTTCTCGGCTAGGGTACCATCGCTACCCGGTCGGCCAGCCTCGAAGTACCCCCATCAGCCCGACCAGCTCGGCACGAGATAGCTGCTCGCCTCGGCCAACTTGGCTCGAGGGAGTTGCTCGGCTAGGGCACCATCTCTGCCCGATCGGCCAGCACCTGGTCGGCCAGCACCCCGTCGGCCAACACCTGGTCGGCCAGGGGAGTTGCTCGGCCAGCACCTGCTCGGCCTATCCCCCCAGCTCGACCCGGTCGTCCATCCTTCAGCAACAGTTCGGCCGCCCTCTCGACCAAGGTACCTGGTCGACCAGCAAGGCTCGAGGTACCTGGTCGGCCAGCAAGGCTCGAGGCACCTGGTCGGCCATAAGCATAGTTCCGCTCGGCTCGACGACCCGCTCGGCCTCGGCTAGCGTCGAGCACCCAGGTCGGCCCTTCACCAAGGCACCTGGTCGGCCATAAGAGTAACTCCGCTCGGCTCGGCCTACCATCAGCGAGACCCCCGTGCTTGGTTAATCCTAGCGCCATAAGATTTCCTCCGCTGCGATCCGGCATGAAAATTCCGCCAATCAACCGAGCTAAAATGGCGATTTTCACTCCGATTGCTTGGCGTGGGGCTAATTGTTTGGGCCCATTTCTTGGACCAGCCCACCTATGGCAAAGTTACTAAAATACCCCTACATCTAGGGAAGCAAATCCTCCACCACCTGGAGATGACTAAAATACCCTCATTTATTGGGGCTCCTCTCCTCTATAAATAGGGGTTGTCTCATCAGACAAAGGTAAGCGATTCTAAGCTGCCAAACCCAGAGCATCTCTCTCTACATTGATCCCTTTCTCTCTCTACCTCAATCATCTACTGACTTGAGCGTCGGAGGGGCGATCCCGGGACCACCCCCGGAGTAGGCTAACCTTACCTTTTGCAGGATCCCGGTGTACGGACAACGGAGCTCAGGCGTACCTTCTTGGGGCCTATATCAAGTTTCTCAACACACATCATCATTTGTGATCACCCTCAATTTCTTAGCAGAAACATATAGTATTTGATCAAAACTTCCCTTTAGACTACCAATTAATATTCATATCCTTATAGTAGGATCACGTCAAATATTGAAAGTGTACAAACTAATTTGGGACAAACATAAAAGAAAAATGTTCAAACTATTCCGAGACGTAGTGAATATATCATCCGATGAAAAAAGTTATACACAAGTGATACACATATTATCATGGACAAATGTTTTGTGTTCATTGAGTACCTATAAAAAGAATCAACTATACATTAGGAAAGTGATCGGCTTCATAATTGCCAACACAATAAAGATTTCTTAAAGATGCAAGCTATTTGATTTAGTTATGTCTGAGGGTGGTACGATTAGTTGCCTTTCTGACTATATATACACAGAAACTATAAAAGAGCATTGCGATGTTATTATTAGTAATCATAAGAGGTGCTATATATTCAAGTATGCATCAGCTTTGAGAGTGAGGGATAGCTCGATTGATTAGAGCTTCTCTCTCGATTTCATGTGATCCTGTAATCGATTCTCATCATCCCCGTCCATGTGACTAATTTGCCCAAAAAAAAAAAAAGTATGCAACAGCTTTAGTATGATTACTTGATAAAATTTCATTCATTTTGCTATTTCTTTCATACTTTCAAATAACACACACAAGGACTTTGAGGCAGTTGGTTAAACTCCCGAATTCAGGCATAAGGTCTAGGTTCAATTATCATCGGGCTTACTCTTACAGATTTCCCCTTACTCCCTAGCAATGGACCACTTAAACTTACAATAGTTACCAACCAAAAACAAAGAATCTCCCAAGAGAACACCCTCTAACAAATAGATATGTTCAGACAGTTTGTTTTTACTTTTGTATTTTGGCAAGATTGGTTGGTATTTTACAAAAATAATAATAATAATGACATAAAATATGCATATGATATATATATTTCAATTGAGTTTTGTTTATTGTCGGGAATAGAAACCAAACTAACTGCCAACATGCTTCAAACTCAATGGAAACGTTACTGTCTAGTTACATGAGCATATAATAAAAAAGTCTTTTTTTTCTTAAAGGAACCTTTTGAGTTACAACTATTTCTTAAACTCGTATATAGACTATAGTTGAACACTAGAAGTCGTAATATATATATTGTGTTGAAGATAGAGCCAACTCTATCTTATTGTTATACGTAGCTCACTGCTACCTTCTAGCTAGTTTGTAAATATTCTTTTATTATCTCTTGTTGTTTGATTATAGTAGATTGTTAAGAGTAAAGAAGATAGGAATAATAGTCCCACATTAAAGAATTAGAAAGAGAATAACTAACGTATAGATTAGTGGGTTACTCCACCTATCATCAATTGGTTTTAGGATGAACCCTGCCAACTTTTATGTAGTCACTCTTAAGTTTATTTTATTTTTTTATTTTCTTTATCTTCTATGTCTCGTTTCTCCACTTTTGTGTTGGTTTATGTGTAGGCGAGCTTTTATAGCTACGGAGTTACGAGTTTCAAAATTAGAGTTGATTGTGTGTTTGACTTGGAGTTAAAATGCAAAAACTATCCTACACCACAGCATTTCTTAACCTTTATCGCACTAAAACTACCCTACACCACCACCATTACCCTCAACAGTCAACACCATCATCTTCCTTCACCAAGCCCAGTGCAACCTGTTCCAGCGAACCAAGCCAAAAGCCTGGTCGCTCGTCTAGTGATAAAGTGAAGCCCATTGCCTTCCTCGCCCATATGGTGATGCTCGCCTCGATTCATCTCGCTCCGGACTACCGGCATAACATCCCGCCCGAGCATGTCCCTCGCCTGCCCAATTTGTTCGCTGCTGGAAGTTCCTGCCAAGCTCGCCAACAACGTCCACGCCCGGTGGAAGAGCCCGAGCTAGTACTCCCTGCACCGCCCGGGCCTTGGGCCAGCTCTCCCGGCATCCCTCAATCAGCCTGCCCGGGCTGCTGTCATGCGTAGGTTTTGTCGGCCCGTTTTTTATTTAAAACGTTGTAATTGTAGTATAAATAACCCTCCTAAGCCCATTTTAAGAGAACCAAGTTTTATTTTATTTTTTTGGTAAATCAATGAATAGGAATAGCAGAACAAACAAACAAAAACGATTACACCTATAGGCACTTCTCACTATCTTTGATCTTCTTACTCATAATCTGTAAGATCTTATGTTTAACTGTAAACTTAATTACATTGACAGTATACTCTATAGTATGGACAGTATTCTCCCAATAAGCTAAATTACTATTCTTTCAAATCATATATATATAAGCCACAATAGCAGCTAAAACCACATGCTTCTTAAATTTTGATCCTTTGTATCTATCCTTTATCCACTTGTAATGTTGAAAAATATTCCTACCATTTCATCTTATACCAAGCCACTCTATAGTCTTCTTAATACAGCCATAACTTAAAGGACATGCAAAAAATAAATGCTCTATGTTCTCAGCTTGTAGTTGACAGATTAAGCACCTATCATTATCACACAAACCAAGTTTTATTTTATTCACCACTCTTAGGTTTAGAATATTTTTAGTGTTTTAGGGAGGATTAGACTCCATAACTTAGTTTAGGGGAAAGGTGAGAAAACTCAAAGAGAGATTGAAGATTTGGATATTCAAGGGTGGCAACTTGTATTTAAAGATTCAACAATTTATCTATGAGCATTTCTTACTATCTGTATCTCTTCGTTTGTTGCTTTATTTTAATTATTTTCGTTGTTAAATCTTCGTGTTTCATAGTTAATTTAGATTAAAGTTTTCATCTTTTCCTAGTTTCTTCTTGTTTGTTCACTAGATTTTGTTTTGTTTTTGCTTTAAAGTCTTAATTTTTGGTTTTTGCTATTTTTGGTTTGGTGATTTATTGCTTGTTTTCGCGTTTAGGATGTTTGTTAGTATAATGGATAGTGAGTAGTTCGTTAACTAGGATTGAAAGTAGCCCAATCATTGTTTCAATCCTATTTTCATGAGTAGAGTTTATTAAGTTGATTATGTTTGGGATTCGTGCAATTTCAATCATTGATGTTGATTGGTTACTTAGTTGGATGTGAGCTCCATCACATTTTGATCCTTTTAATTTGTTGTCAATTTAATGGTTTGCTTTTATGCGGTTGGCCTTCATGATTGATTGATTAGTTAATATACATCACTTATTGATTGTTATTAACTTGGGTTTGATTTCAATTCCTAACTTGGCCTAGCTAGTTGGGTGATAAAACCTCAAAATATAGGCTTTGTTGCCATAATTAGGACTCTAAACTTCCTAATAACAATTTTAGAGGTGTTTAGGTTTGTTTGTCCCATTTGCATATTCCCAAATATATGTCATCAATCCCTATATCTCTACTCAGTTGTTGGATGTGAACTATGATTTTGATGTTTTCTCATTCCTAGAGTTTTTCCTAATTTGATTTCAATAGTTTATACGCTTAGTTTAACCAAAACTTGACGATTTATTCGGCCTAACTTTTTGTTAAATTAACACATATTGGTGCTCATTAGTCCTTGTGGAAGAATGATCCTTGCTTATCACTTTACTTAGTTTAGTGGTCTAGTTAGATTTTATTTGACTTTAGTAGACTAGTAATAAGAAAACGAGTATTATGGTGAAGATAGAAATGATCACATGAGGAAAAACACCTTAAATTAGTTAATTAAACACCTAACTAGACCACGAAATCGCGTGATGAAAACGATATATTAGTTTAGTGCTTGTCATCACGTATATTATATGATGATATAATATATCAAACGTATATATCAAACGCCTAAACTCCAAAATATAATATCATCACATATAACCAATGGACTCATTTAACTATAAATGTTCTAACAGATAATATTTCCTTTATTACTTAGCAAAAAAAAAAAAATTTGTCATCAACCAAATTCTATCGTTTTCTTATTTGTATCTCATAGGTACTTATCGTGAACTCGTTGATCATAATTGGTCGGTAAAATACTTATAGAAAAGCGTACAAATACATGCTTGAAAAATCCATCCGATTTTTCACATTTCATACACATCTATAACAATATCATCATTATACATACATCAAATTTACATTATGCTGTAAACTTCCAAGGATTGGGTAGATTTTGCAGTGTTTGAAGCATTTTCTCCCATACCACAACTAATTCATTTTTTCTTAATTTTAATTCTCAAAAAAAAAACCTTCAAAATAAGTATACACAAGTGTAATTTTCATTCAGCCTAATTAAATTACAAGATTAACAGTTGAGAAAATCTATACAAATATATTAAAAGGCGTGCGTAATAATGTATACACGTCACGTGGCACCTCTGTTACTCCACTAGAATTGTCCAATGTGTATATAAGTCATGTTATTAACAAAAAGTAAAATTAGCTTGCAACGAAATTTAAACTCATGACCTCTTGCTATTATACGTGACACAATTACCATCTCAACCAACTTTTACTCATGCTTTAAGTATCCACATTATTATATTTGTACCTTTTAAATCTTGAGTTTTCCTTAATATATTTTAGTGGGAGTGGAAAAAAAATGCATATCACGTCGGGAACCCAATACCAACCCGGGGTAACTCCCGGGCCCAAATACTAGTTTTATACCCAATAAGCTGATAACTTTACATGAAAAATTGGGCTTAATCTTCTTACTGATGTTGTTGAGGCCGAATATATGATATAAATAACATATCATATTAGGGGTACTGAGTGATTATCAAGGCTCAACGTAAAGTAGTTAGGACTTAGGACAAAGGAGACACATTATCTTTATTTGTCTCGATCATATTCAAGTGATAAGTCATCCACTTAAGTTTGATTTATACTAAAAAACAAATCATATAACCTCGAGAATATTTATAATACACCTGGGTGTACCATGCTCATGGTACATCCAAGACTATTTTCTCCAAATGAGCAAAATGAGCGAATGAGCAAATGAGCAAAATGAGCAAATGAGCAAATATTTTTACTCATTTGAGGAAATGAGTAAACACTTTTATTACAAAATGAGCAAAATGAGCAAATGAGTTAATGAGCAAAATTCCCATATGAGCAAATTGGTGTCAAATGAGCAACTAAAGCTCTAATTTATTACAAAAATACATTTGGATGTACCATGCTCATGGTACACCCGGATGTACCATGAGTGAACTCTATAACCTCACCCATAATTTTTTTTTTTCGAGGTGGTTCATTTTAACATCGGGTTATTTAATTTTGCAATTTTTGGGTACTGTTTGAATGTGCTTGTGGTAGAGAGATCACTTCTGGATCTAGTTAGCACATGGCTGAAGTTAAAAAGGCCCAGCCCATGTCGTATATATCAAGGCGATAAGTGTGCCGTCAAAATAAATGCGAAAATGTGGAGTTGTAAACTTGTAACTTGTAATATAGGACTATAGGAGTAAAAAAAAAAACCCTAGCCCCTCTCTCTCTTCTTTTTTTCTCTAAAATCCTAGCTTCCCCTATTTTTTTAGGAGCTGTCATGTATGATTTCATTCATGGTAAGCCCTCTTTTTCTATTTATTTTCAATTTTTAGTTTATTTTCTTGTTTTGTTGAATAAATTAATATCTCTGTATGAGATTTCTTCAAACCCTATTATGGGGTTTTTAGTCTCTGTTGTGGAGATCTCCTTCTCCCGTATGAGAGTTGTGAGTGTGGTTTTTTTGTTTTTAAGTATGAAAGACTCAACATGAAGGTATTGGAATCTCGGATGCGGTTAACATGGCTCGATCAAGAATGCTATTTCCAAACTATGTCAGAATGATAGACTTCTTCATTAATAGATGTTTGATTCAGCAAATACAAGGAGGATGCGTTGTATTGTTCGATCTGGTTCATTATAGTTTCTTCGAAGACGAATTTCATTTAACTTTGTTTATTTGTATCTTGTTTTTTTAAATATCTATGTAGATCGTTTGACCTTCAATTAATGAAATTGAAATTTCTTAATGAATTCTAGCGAAAAATTTCATTGATTGAAGGCCAAACAACATCTACAATAGATATTAACAAAAAATAAGATATAATCAAATAAGGTTAAATCAAATTCGTCTTCGAAAAAACTACAATGAACCAGATTGAGCAATACATCGCAACCCTATTGTATTTGCTGAATCAAGCAGCTTTTGACGAGTGATTCTATCATTATGACATAGTTTGGGAATAGCATTTTTGATCGAACCATGTTGACTGCATCCGAGATTTCCAATACCATCATGTTGAGTTTTGAACTTCAACAAATAAGAATAATTTCTTATACCTAAAGACACGAAAAACATACTCACAACTCTCATAGGGGAGAAGGAAATCTCCGCAACAAATACTAAAATTCCTATAACAGGGTTGAATTTATTTTTCATAAATAAATCAAAACAATAAAATGAACTAAAAACTGGAAGCAAAAGAGAAAAATGGACTTACTATAGATGACATCATCCATAACAATCCCTAACAGATAAATAAGGGAAAAGAAGGCTAAGGTTTAGGGGGGTTTAATAAAAATTAAAACACACCAACTCATAACCTCAAATCATTCCTTGATCTTTGGAGATTCATAGAATTCGAGATAGACCACTAGAATGGCATCTAGTAGAAAACTATACTTCTATAATTAGTTCCATACTAATGTTGTATAACTAGAAAAAGTTGGTGACACGTGTTAGATTTTTTTCTTAGTGATTTTTTTTTTCGTTTCTTGTTCTTTTGTTAAATGTGATTATAATAAGGTTGTCCATAGATTAGCTTAGTAGTTTTCTCCAACCTATGATGATGGGAATCGGGATACTGTAATCTCATATTTGGGACCAGTGGTGGACCCAATAGGAGGCATGGGGTACAACTGTATCTCCATTTTTTGCAATGAAAAAATCGGTGAAACCAGAGGTTGCAGCGAAACCTATGGTTGCGAAGAAGCAAAGAAGATCGTTGTAGAAGTTGTTGTGAAGGTTGCGAGATCTCCGACGAATAAGGTTGAGCAGGGGAAGGCAAAAAAGCCAAAGAGTATCAAATCACCGACGAAGAGTATCAATCGCAGACGAAGAAGGCGACTGCAATGAAGAAAACTACATCGATGAGGAAGACTAAGAAGTAAAGTTGACGTAACTACGATTTGATGATGGTTAAAATTAATAAAGGTTTGTGGTTTGTAAATTTGTCGATAGGATTAAAGTTTGGTTTTAAAGACATAAGATGATAACGGACAGTTGAATTACTTAGAGCATGGGTGCTTATGAGTCAGGATGGCTCGCAAACTGTTTAAGCTTGGCTCAATTAAAAATCGCTCAAAGCCAAGCCCTGTCAAATACATTTTCGACCTGAGCCAAACCTAGTCAGATTTGGTATCAGTTCGGCTCGTTAACACCCTAACTTGAAGTTTTGATTTACTAAATTGTAACACTAGAGGAAAAAAGGTCAAGGATTGCAGTCAAAAGTGGCCTAAGGGCTGCGTTTTTTACCGCAACCCTTGGTGTATGTAGCAGCCCTAAACAATTTTGAAGGGTTAATAACCGCAACCTTTAGCAATTAAGGGTTGCTGTTTTAATCAAAACTACAACCCTTTATCCATTAAAGGTTGCGGTTTTGAGAGATAACTGCAACCCTTAATGAATAAAGGATTGCGGTTTTTATCCAAATCGCAACCCTTATACCGACTCAAAAAATGATTTTTTTTTTTTTTTGCATTTTTTAGTCCTTAATATTCTCCAAACAGTTATATATATCATTTTTCATTGCAATTATATATGTTTTTTTATATAAATAGAAAGTTACAAGATATGTATCATTTAGTCTGAAATTTTCTTGCAAAAGAGGAGAACCAGCCGCTGCTCGTTGGGGGAAGTAGCAGCTCGTTGTGGACAGCAGCACCAACAGCAGCTAGGTGTAGGCAAGAGATGTGAGACGAAGAACATTACAGTTGCAAGAGATTTGACTTGAAACAACACTACAAAATAAAACAGATCCCAATTTAATCTCTCACTTATCAACAAGCATGTTACCTCGATCGATCCCATGGATTTACAGTTAAGAATTGAATTGGTTGACTTGAATTCAATATCAAGAAGATTGCATAATCACTACAAGGAACTCATCCTAAATAGAATTCGAGGATGAGTTGGATCATCACAGCACTAACACTGACCTCATCAGGTTTCATTGCCGGAAAGAATCCCAAGTAGTATTTCATTGTTACTGGTTCATAGCATTGCACTTTGTCCTACTGTCTTTCCCTTGTCAGTATCTGCTCAGATAGACAGATATTAGGGCTCCGTTTGGTTGGGCGTAAAACATTTTCAGCGTAAAATGATTTTCATGGAAAACAATTTAGAATGGAAAACACAATTTCAAAATTAGTTTTCCGTTGTTTGGTTCAATGTAAGAAAAATGATGAAAATGAAAGGAAAATCAAAAGGAAAAGTAAGGAGGTTGTGAGAGTGTACAAAAGATACAAGAAAGAGGAAGGAAAACAATTTTCCCTTCATTTTGAAAGGAAAATGGTTTTCCATTATTAGGAGAGAAATTTTACTCTAAAGGAAAATGGTTTTACGCTCATTTGTAAACGAAACAATGTAAAACTAAAAATAGAGGAAAACCGTTTTCCAGAAAAATGTTTTACGCCCTACCAAATGGAGCCTAAGACTAATCATAATTGAGAAATTGCTACAATTGTTACTACAAGTACAATGCTACACCTAATATAGCTCTAGAAGAAAATATACTAATCTTAAGGGTTCGTTTGGTTGGATGTAAAATGATTTTTCATGTAAAACATTTTTACAATGGAAAATTCAAATACAAAGCTAATTTTCCTTTGTTTGGTTCAATGTAAAAAAAGTTAAGGAAAAGAGGAAAATGAAAGGGAAAAGGAGAGGATGGATAAAAAGATATTAAAAGGTTGCTAAGGAAGAGGGAGGATACTAAAAGGTTACAATGGAAAATGTGTTTTCACCTAAAGCTCCCTTGATGGAAATCTTGTTTTACTCCCCTTATCAAACCAAACAACGGAAAATGAAAGGAAAAGGAAAACTCATTTTCATGGAAAATATTTTACACCCTACCAAACAGACCCTAAATGTGCGATCCACAAATATCCGTGTCAAAACAATATCTAGGAAAAAAATTCCCTTATTTTCAATTTTTATAAGTTAATAACTTAATATAAGTACTTATAAGATTCAAATTATAGTTTAATTCAGCAAAAATAAAGTTACACTCTCACAAAATAAGATTAGATAAAGTCTAATAAGTTTAAATAAGTTTAAATAAGTTACAAAAATTATGGTCATAATTTAAGCTAAAATTCAAGGAGACTCAGGATTATTTCCCCCTATACTTCTAATCTTTTGTGCTTCAAAGCATTAAAAAGACAAAAAGTTTGAGACTCATAGACATATTGACACAGTAACCAATGCACTTAAGTGGTACTCCCTCTATTTTTTCTTTATCATTCCTACTTTGACTTTGCACGTTTGCCAATGCACGTTTTAAAACTTAAATATCTTTCATTATATATTAGTAAAAATTATAACGATTGAATATTAATAAAGTACTAATTGAGACGAATCAAACAAGACCCCACATGACTATGTTTTTTCTTATAAATTGAGAACATTTGAGAAGATTCTCTATATGCATGAATAGTGTCAAGATTCTAAGTGAGAAAGATAAAAAAAAACAGAGGGAGTATATATGAGGGAAAATTGTAGTCCCTTGCCAGTTTGCCATACAAATAAACACTTTGATGGGTACATGTTAGAGGTGATCATGAGCCGGACCGGGCCACGGCCAAAAAATTTGCCCATTGGTCGGATCGGGCCTAAATTCAGGTCGAATTTTTGTGTCCAAAGCCCGCTATTTCGGGCCTAAATTAGCGGGCTTTTGCAGGTTAAAAAATAGACTAAAAAGTTGTTTTTGCCTTGCCCAAAGTCAAAAAAAATACGACCAGGCCCGGCCCGCGGGCCGAAAAATTCTGCCCAAAACCCGGCCCAAAAACGGGCCAAGCCGGGCCAAAGTGATCACCTCTAGTACATGTATATACCAATATATGCATTAGGATGGCAATTCAATTCGAATCTGACTCTAGTCCGTTCCGATTCGAAGGAGAAAAATCTGAATTGAATCCGACAAAAAAATAATCCACATCTCACTCCGTTTAAAAAGTCCGACTCAAAGTCGGAGTTGGAACCCATAAAAAAATCCGACATCTAACTCCGACTTTAATGCAAAGGATTTTTTTTATTTATATTAATATATTATGTATGTATAACCTGACTCCGACTTTGAAGCAATTGTATTATATAAGATTTTTCAGTTGAAGAAATGATTGTTAAAAATAATAGTAATGTCTAAATTATTTGTAATATATAAGATTTTCATATGATTATTAAAAAAATAGTATTAATTAGATAACGGTTATTTCACCAAATAGCTCTGACAAATTTAAAAATTCACCTTATACTCTCAATGTTTCAGAAATGCACCATATACCCATGAATTTCGAAAACTGTGCATCATATACCCTTTTCATAACTGTCGTTAACTCACTGTTAGCTTTATTTATGATTTTGCCATTATTAACCCTAAATCCTAATTCGAATCTAACCCTAACCATAATCTAATAACCCTTACCCTTACCCTAATCTTAAACCTAAACCCTTAACCTTACCCTTACCCCCTACCCCAAACCCTAACCACCAAGCCCACCAGCCCCATCCCCAGCCCTACCTCCTCCCCCTCCACCATTGCATCCCCCCTCGCTCCTTTCCACTGTCGCATCCCTCCTCCCCTCCCTCCCCCCTTCACTGCAGCACCCCTCCCTCCCCCTCTCCCCCTCCCCCTCTTCTTTCACCGTCGCATCACCTGTCGGATTTTCGCGCAAGTGGTGGGTAAACGAAGAGGGGGTGGGTCAGATTTTTGCGCAGGGTATGGGTCGGATTTTCGCGCAGGGAATGGGGGAATCGACGGTGAGCGAAGAGGGGAGTTGGTCAGATTTTTGCGCGGGGGTAGGGTAGGCCGGCGGTGAACGAAGAGGGGGTGGGGGAATCGATAAAGAACGAAGAAGGGGTGGGGGGAATCGACGGTGAACGAACGCGCAGGGGGTGGGGGAGGCCGACGGTGAACGAACGCGTAGGGGGTCGGGGAGGCCGACAGTGAACGGACTCGTAGGCGGTGGGGGAGGCCAGCGGTGATCGGATGGGTGCTGCGGCGGTGGGGGAGGGGGAGGGGTAGGGGATACCAAGAAGTTAGGGTTAGGGGAAGGGGTAGGGTTTAGGGGTAGGATTAGGGCTAGATTAGGATTAGATTAGGGCTAGATTAGGATTAGATTAGGGTTAGGGCTTAATGATGGCAAAATCGTAAATAAAGTTAACAGTGAGTGAACGACAGTTTGGAAAAGGGTATATGGTGCATAGTGTTCGAAATTCATGGGTTTTGGTGCATTTTGAAACATTGAGAATATATGGTGAATTTTTAAATTTGTTAGGAGTAGTTGGTGAAAAAATCGATCAGATTATTATTATACAAGATTTTTCTATTAAAAAAATGGGGTGAAAAAAATCAGATCGAAATCAAGGTCGGATGTTCGGATTTTAAGTTGAATTGGAGTCGGATTCTCGTAGTCGGATTTCGGATATCGGAATTGTAGTCAGATTTAAAATCCGACTTCTTATAATGTCTAAGTCAGATTCTCATTCATATTTATTGCCTGCAGTACTTTGAGAGCTAGCCAATTGGACTATTGGAGTAAATTTTACGCCGAAGATTTAACATGATATTTTGATTGGAGACTCGAATATGTATTGTCGCAAGGAAATATTAAGTTCTTTTCGTCAATTAATTATACGCGTATGTCACCGGTACATGACAATGAAATTTGCCATGAAACATCATTTTCCAAAACAAAACACTTCATGGCAACTGGTAGTCTTACCTGATAATCTTATAATTGTAAGCAAGAATGATGATAAATGCGACACTTTTTTACTGTTTTTAATGGATTATGCTCATGTTTTATTAATATGAATCGTAATGAACGGACACACTTCTCATAGAGCTCTCACATAAAAAGGAGAAGTGTATCACTTAAAAAGAAACGGATAAAGTATTTGCAAATTATCAACTCATGAATTTAAATATTTAAATTTTTTAATAATGATATATATTGAATTTTATAAATGTTGGTTAAAATTATTATTATCAGTATGTCTTGATCCTAAATATATATTCATCAAAAATATTTGTTTTATAAACAACAAAATATATAATAGTGATGTTCATAAGCTTATTGGTTATCTACATAATCAAGTACCAATAAGCTATCAGCTACTTAATAAACATTTTTTACAAACAGCTAATACAATCAGCTAGTCAAATCAGCTAATATAGTCATCAATCAGCTAATAGCCTAATACACTTAGTTGACAGCTATCCGCTAATTGATAGACTAGACATAATCAAATTTATTTTCGATGAAACTACAACGAATTAGATCGACTAAAGTAGCGCATACCTCTTGTGTTTGTTGAACCTTATAACTATTAATGGCCATTATATTGACATAGTTTGGAGAAGAACATTCTTCTAACAATGTTGACCGTATGTGAGCTTCCAACACTTTCATGTGTGATAGTCTTAAATTTCAACCAATAAAAACAATTTTCCATACCTACAAACCAACATATAAAACTCACAACTCCCATAAAGGAGAAGGGGACCTCCACAATAGAGAAGACAAAAATTATCATTGCAAGGCTCGAGAAACTCTCACAAAAGATAGACTAATTAATTCAACAAAATAAGAAAATAAATTAAAAACTGAAAATAAGAGGAAAAAAGGAGCTTACAGAGCATAGGAACATCCATGACAGCCCCTTACATATACAAAGGGAAAAAGAGGAGAAGAGGGAGTGACGAGAGAGAATAGGGGAGGTTAGGGTTTTTTTTTTGTGTACAATTCTATTTATAAGCAATATTTTTACCTGAATTCCCCTTATTTGAACTTATGTTATTAGTCTTGAAGTTACTGATATAAAATTAAATTAATTTAAACTTATATAGATTTATTTTAGAAAATGGCTTGGGTTGAGTGTTTTTAGCTTTTAACATATTGTTATCAATTATGACTAAATATTATCAATTCTAAGGCATTTTATTATCAGTTTACAGCGTTTTGTTATCATTTTATAAACTTAAAGTATCAATTTATAAAACTCTCCTTCCTTCTCCCTTCATTTTCCCTAAATCTTAAGAGAACCCTAATTTTTTCTCTTCTCCTCCGAACCCACCTTCATCAATGGCGAACGTTGAAGTTCTTTGCTTTAACAAGAACAAGAAAAATAAGAGGAGCAAGAACAAGGGAGAGGAGAATTATTGCACCAAAACGACAGAAGCAAAACATCAAAATGACAACAAAAACATCAATTTCTTAATCAAATCGCAGAGTTTCAAAAAATACTGATTGTTGAATATATCAAGTATGGAGGCGAGATGATGGGTAGTGGCAGGGACGCAAAGTAGAGAACACAGCAGGCAGCGCTGCAGTGACATAGGAGAGATGATCACACGTGAAAGGAAGAGAACAAATCTTCACTGAGATGGTCTCAACTAAGTTTTTTCGTTCATTCTAAGGCTGGTTGACAAAATAAATCATAGAAGTGCAAATTCCTAAAAAGTAGAAGTATATGAAGTTGTTTGGTTGACAAAATTATGGGAATTTACACTTCCTAGGAAATTCTACTTTCTTCAAAATGGAAGAAGTTACTCCCTCCGTTTCAAAAATATAAGGCACGCACGAGGTTCGAGGTTGAACTTTGACCGTTAATTACTCTCAATTTATGTTGATAAAAAAATTTAAAAAATAATATTATTATAGTATTTTTCAAGACGAATACAACGGTATAATTTTTACTTATCGTATTTGAGAGATATTTGTGGTCAAAGCAAATTTTCGTAAAGCGTAAATGCCTTATATTTTGAAACAGAGGGAGTACTTACCTAGGTCCCCCTAGGTAGGTAGAGCTTCCCATATAAAGTTCTACTTTTCATTATCAACCCCTAGGTAGGTAGAGCTTCCCATATAAAGTTCTACTTTTCATTATCAACCAAAAACAATTTTACACTTTCTAGGAATTTCAAATACATAGAAAAAATAAATTCCTAAGAACTATGACTTCCTATATACAACCAAACAAGGTCTAACCATAAACGTACTTTTATCATGAGATATAATATATAATCAAATAGCTCATACTAAGAATTTAGAGTTAAAGGTATGAGGTTGTACATTTGTAATATTCTAATTTTATAGATAACATTTCATAAGAGAGTGAATGAATTGGGATTGGCTCAAGTGGTGAGCTTTTTCATTTTCCCTATTAAGATCTAGGGTTCAATTCCTATATCAAGCATTTGCTTGGGATTTAAGGGGGTTGTGCGAGGATAACCCAGAGAAATTCTTCTTACCAATTTTTTAAAAAAATTCCATAAAAAGAGTGGAAAAAAAACATTCCATCAGAAAAGGGCAGCATGGTAGACCCTATCTTAAATAATTAATCTCATATTCTTGTACCAAGTAGTCAAGTACCCCCATATCATTGAAAGCTATGCCTAAAAGCACTCATATAATATTTACTTCTATAGTTTTATTTACAGCTAACGCGTTTTGTGGGCATCAAAAAGTCCACACGATCCATACGCGTAACTTGTAGTGCCTTCACTTTTACCAAGCTTATTAATAATATTACTATATAATTCTAACATATAATTAATCGCAAGTTACAGACTTACAGTAGTATAAAAATATACAAAACCTATCATAAGAAAATTCTCCATGTTACTCTATACAATAAACCTCTCTGTTTCTCTCTGTTTTGTTCTGTTTTATTAGAACAAACAAATTTCACTAGAAATAACAAAAACAACCAACAACAAAGATGATCATACCAATACTCATATTAGTATCATCAATTTTCTTCATTAGTGGTTTTTTAAACCTCAAATTATTCAACTCCACTAAGAATTTCTTGTTACATATCAAAAAACCCATCTTATCTTCCCCTGCATCTCCCCTGCAACCAATTTCTTCACCCAAAAAAAATCACACGATCCATTTGATCAGCAAAGATGATGATCTAAAGCGAGTTTTCGACTCGTTCGACAAGAATGGAGATGGGTCTATTACAAAAGAGGAGCTCAAAGAATCACTTAACAACATGGGTATTTTAGTGCCATTGAAGGATATTGAAGAAATGGTTGAAAATTTAGATTCTAACAAAGATGGGTTAGTTGATCTTAGTGAGTTTAGAGAGTTATATGAGTTGTTAAAGGGGATAGAAGAGAAGAAAAATGAAGAAGGTAAAAAAGTTGGTGATTTTGATGATGAAGAAGAAGATTTAAAAGAAGCTTTTAGTGTGTTTGATGGTAATAAAGATGGATTAATTACAGTGGAAGAGTTAAAATTGGTGTTATCTTCATTAGGGTTAAAAGAAGGAAATAAAGAAGAGGATTGTAAAGAGATGATTAAGAAGGTAGATGTTGATGGAGATGGTATGGTTAATTATGATGAGTTTAAGATGATGATGAGAGCTCGTTGTAGTAATGCTTCTTCAAGGTTTTGTGCATAATTTTTAGGTAATTCTAGGTTTTTATTTTTAGGTCTTTTATGTGCATGTATGTGAGTTTTGACTTTAAGGTGTTTTTTTTTTCTTTTAGGGTTGTGTAGTTTGTGTTCCAAGACTTTGTTAATATGAATTTGCTAGAGAATTAGAGTTGGGGGTTAAGATTGGGTTTTTCCTAATCTTGAGACCTTAAAATTGTAATGTGGATACATATCAATTTTACTCTTATCTCATTGAGTCATTGTTAGGTAGGTGAAAAAGAGATGAACAAGTAATTTTTGTAACTTTGTTTTTTTTTTATGTGAATATAATGTTAATATATATGACGTTCTTTTGAGAATTGTGAGTTGTGACAACTAATTCAATGTATTTTACTTTTGTTGCAAAAAAAAAAAAAAAAAAAAAAAAAAAAAACTAATGGTCTTGATATTTTATATGTTTGATTTGTATATTACGATTTTAAGATAATATGCAATGTTACATTCCTACCGTTACAGTTACAGACTACATTTTTCTCTCGTGTGGCCTCTCCTAACCTTTTCTATTTCTTAACTTATAAAAAAAAGTTGCAGACTACATTTTACAAACAACAATGTATGATATTTCGACTAGTAACGTGCCTAAACCTATATAAACACTTAGTAACATAATTAAACTTATGTAGTCATGTGTAACCATTTCTAATGTATCTTTTGTGATCTTCATTATATTGGTTCATTGCAAATCTTTCTTTTTACTCCAACAGAAGTTTATTACAAATCTCGACATACAAGTTAGCTAGATAATCATTTTCTGTTTATAAACATCAAAACCTTAAAATTATTCTTTACCATCCAAAGTTTAAGTTCTATCAAAGTTACTTATTTGAGTGTTTTAATCTCAGCATTAATTTCGAATATTTAGGTCTCCCAAGAAAAGAACTGTGTCATACAAGAATGGACAACATTCATTGTCAAAAAAAAAAGGATGACATTAAATTAAACTAGTAATGTCCAAATGCTTTTAAACCACATTCTCAGGGAAAAACAAGAAATGGGATATCAATCATCATCTACAAAAATTACTCAAAGAGACGGTCTATTTTAATATAAAAGTAGACTTAACTAAATAAATTAAACTAGTCATCGAAAGAAATTAACCTAATCATTATTCGCAAATAAGTACATGCACCCAAGTGCATGTAAAGCATGGTGCACCCTTTTTTAAACTACGTCGTTTTATCATTTTTAGAGTCTATAATTTTAAAAGATTATTGTTATTTGCTTCCTTAAATTTTGCAACTAAAGATTCCTTTTTTAAATTTGAATTTAAAATGTATATGTTCTTTTACCTTAAGTGTAGATGTTCATTTATTATATGTTCTTTTCATTATAACCTTCGTTCTTTTATAAATATAAATGTACACGTTCTTTAATTGTAAGTCATGTGTTTTTTTTTTAATGTAGAAAAATTGTTGAAAAAAATTCATGTTTTATAAACGGTATGTTCTTTTTGGGTACACAATAAGCATGGTGCACCCTAGTCCATAATCCACGCTTTGCATAATCCACGCTTTGATCATTATTGGACTAATTCTCTTTTTAATATTGAACTTATCATTACCTAATTTTAATTTAAAAGTAGGCAGTCTCTTACAAGATAAACTCATCTATCTATGACTTCCAGATATAAATAAATTTTTCATCAAACTCACGATCTAATCAATACATGTAATTACCAAACAAAAGTAATACAATTTATACAGCGGTCATTGTACTGTTTGTGGATTTTCAAAGATCAAATATACTTATACTTATAATTTGGTTCCAATAGCTATTAAATTATGACACTAATACGATCACTTCAACCACAAGGACTATAAAGCTCGAAAAGAGAATACACTAAGTTACAATGTGGATACAAAGCCATATTTTTTAGAAGATATCAGGGTTGAAACGACCAGGTATGGAGTTATTTTGCTCAGCCTGCTTCAAGTGCATCGCCAAAGCATAGTTGTTAACCTGATCAAGATAGAATGATGACTATCAGGAAACAAAATTTCGATACAGATTATTGCAACGCTTAACTTTTAATAATTACATAACATAATTGGATTTCAAACATTTTCTAGAACACTAGAAACAAGCAGAAAAAATCCCAATTCACACAGTTACAGCGAGAAAGGATCTATGTCGAAGAATATAAGAACGTGCAAAAAACCATGGTTTAATCATGTACATCATCAGTACATGTAGAAAGGCCTGGCAGTTCAACTGATTGAGCCGACACAATACACAGGACTAGTATAAGCAATATAGATAATCAGGTCGTGCTAGAAATTGCACCGGTGTGTGTGTAGGTATAACTAAGGTAGAAAGCAGAATTTGCAGACAAGGGACAGTTCCAATGGATGTTAGGGTTATTGAGTGTAGTTGACAAACCAATGATAGCAAATGGCCAGCCATTCTTAAAAATTACTGTAGTCCCCCAAGAACGACAAATTCATGCCAACTTACACATACAACATATTGTACTCTGATTTCCACCTCCCTCAACTTTCGGTGCCTTCTTATAAACATGCATAAAAGAAAGAGTTCCTCACTCATGAAACAAAGCTATTCATAGCTTGTAACAAAGAGTTTAAGAGAGAGGGGTTCATATAAAGAGCAGCCAACTCACAGAAATAAGAATTATCTAACGACCTGCTACAGTGTGATAGTAGTTAGTACACAAGAGCGGCTTGTGTGGATTATGTCTAAAGGCATAATTGGCTTTGCAGTTTTCTACATAGTGAATGATTGTTATTTAAAATGTGGCCTATCATTTAAGGATGGAGGTACTTTGGAACCCACGGGCCACAAGTCTAACATAGTTCCCCATATACCCAAGTTCTGAGTTTGAACTCTGACCTCTAGTGTTCTTATATGTTCTTGGCACTGGGACAGAAGCTGCTTAAGTTGTTGCACCTCTTGTGACTTAACTTCAAACTCTTTCTGTCGCTCATGCTGGATAGAGACAGCACGTTTCAGAATTCCGTTTTCCTGAAGTAGTGCTTGAACTTGCTCTTTCAGCATTGAGTTCTCCTGCAGGTGTGATGAAACGTAAGTATAACACAGCATTCAGCAGCAAACACGATATTTCCCTTCATTTTCCTCCCCTTCTTATTCTTGGGATAATGGGGTTGGCGATAGGGGTCTCAGACATCAGGGCCCCCAATGTTAAGGGGGCCCACCTATATTTTATTTTACTTATTAGGTTCTACTATGAGTTTAGATGGAGAAGATATTTGATAATCCAAAATTTTGCCCCTAATCTATGTACTTCTTTTTTCATATTTCATAGCTTATTTTAGTTTAGGCTCCGTTTGGTAGGGTGTAAAATATTTTCCATGAAAATGAGTTTTCCTTTTCCTTTCATTTTCCGTTGTTTGGTTTAATAAGGGGTGTAAAATAAGATTTCCATCAAGGGAGCTTTAGGTGAAAATCATTTTCCTTTCAAAATGAAGGGAAAACACATTTTCCTCCCTCTTCCTTAGCAACCTTTTACTATCCTCTTATCCATCCTCTCCCTTCCCCTTCCATTTTTCTTTTTTCCATAACTTTTTTTTACATTGAAGCAAACAAAGGAAAATTAGCTTTGCATTTGAATTTTCCATTGTAAAATGTTTTACATGAAAAATCATTCTACATTGAAAATATTTTACATCCAACCAAACGGAGCCTTAATCTTAGATATATCTTTAGTATTATGTTATATCTAAGGGTGTCTCCTTGCTAAAAATGAAATATGGAAGTACTTAAGAAAGTTAATCATTTTTTCAACCATTTTCAATAATAAGCATAAATTAGTTATCAATAATATGGGATTATGGATCCATTTCATAGCCCTATAGGGACCATGTTTAATGCTTGGCACATGGCCCGAAATTGTCTGAGACGTCTCTGGCAGTTGGGGGTTGGAGGGGAGCTCGGTGTTGAGTACAAAAATCAAACACATTGACAGATAATATAGAAGTCTAAGTGAGAGAAAAGGGGAAATGTCCAACAATTTTATGCCAGTATGTAACAAGCATGTAATAAGCCTGTCAACATATCAAGTTTATTGAAAGGAAAAATAATCACCTGCTGAAAATTTTGAGCAGTATCTGCTTTTGCATGAGCACGTATAGTTTTCTCAAAAGCCTCAAGAGCTCTTGACGCACGAATTCTTGCATCTTCCACATCAGATGCAGCGCTCATTTCCCTTACAAAAAGCTCCACCCACTCTAAACCATCCATAGGCAAATTATTTGATACTGATGGGTCTCTTGTAGATCCACCATCATCACCATGTACTAAAGAAAGAAGAATAGAGAAACTCAATTAGACTATAAAAGTGCAAGTGTTAAACTAGAGATCATGTGATGATGAACGATTCACATAAAAGACCAATTTTCCCTTTATGGTAAGCAACTCAAAAAAATTGATCACAAGCAGACACAATAGTACAAATATTCTAACGACATATCAATTAGAAAGAAGAAGCAAAAGCAACAATGTATCCAACAAAAAACCAAATAAACAACACAACACCATTTAGAAATTTTCCTCGTTCAACAACATAAGTAGGAGCATATATTCAATTATTCATATATGCCCTTTCTGCTTCTTCCAAATGCCAGAAATAGTGACACACGATCACATGCTGAACGCAAGATGTTGATATTGGAAACCTTGCTTTATAAGGAAGGTTTATTGTGTGGTCAAGTCAGAAAAGACAGTTCAAAGGGATCAAAAGATATCCCAGATTCTCCTTAACACCTGACAAATGAAGTTCGTATCTTTTTATCCCCGTGTTATACAAAAGATGCCTAAAGCTGTTATTAGTGGATTTCCAGCATCATCAAAGGAGCCATTGTAGAAAATATACCCTAGTGAAGTTGAAAAATTTTTTGGCTTCAATTGTTTAATGTTTATACTTATATTTGATAGCTTTAACTGTGTAAGGAATTTTCACAGTCTGCAAATACGTCAGGTAACATGCCACACATTATGTGTTTACTGCATAATGGAAGTGGAGACATGCGACAGCCAATTTTTAGGAAATGTAAGCCAAAAGGCATCGAGAACAGAAAAATGCAATAGTTAATTAAATTTGATTTGGTATTGATATATTCTTTTACTTTTTTTGCAATGGCAAAAGGCAAACTGCTCCTCATGCTATTTACATATAACAGCAGATGATAGCTTAAGAGGGTTGTAAATAATAATTGAGAACCCTCTGAAAAAATCTACCAAATGGGCAACTGAAGGCAAAGTAAAAAATTTATGTGCACATGTTAAACTACGAGACCATTAGTCCAAACAAATAGAAACCATATATAGAAACACAGTGAACCAGACTTATAATGCAAAAGTTAACTACCTCATACATCGAATTTACAATGGATCATCACTCTATACACACAATTGACAAGAAAATTCCATTACAACTATATATATCCATCAGAATCTCAGACCAAGTAACTGATGACCTGACAGCAATATAAAAATGGAGCCAACAAGTCCAACAGACTTGCGGCGGCACACCAGTGGCGCCTCTTTATTGCCATTGCTCAAGCCAAGAACATACGCAGCTTATCATACTCATAAGCAAGAACAAGTTTTCAGCTCAAGGCAAAATAAGCTTGGCTACAATTTAACCGCCATCTTTTGCAAGACAATATTTTATAAAATGTATCAGATATATGCATGAAAAGTTGAATTCAGTTCACAAAAAAACAAATTACAGTCCTGCTTAATACCTGTAACAAAAACCTGAGAAAGCATCTCTAGTGTGGAGAATGTGGTATATGTGAGATGACACAACCTCAAATCTTGCAGAATTTCAAGTATGACTAAGAAAACCACTTTCATTCTCGACAAATAACTGAGAAAAAATCCTCAGGGTCAAGGATGCTGCCTATGAAGCAAACTTATCTTTAGGAGGAGAAAACCATATAACAATCAACAGCGAGAGCCATGCCTCTTAACCATATATACATGCATTTTTAGTACCTTTTCCACATCACTGTACTAGAAATTAGACACTTCCCACCTAGAAAGAAGGTCTGAAGACGTTCAAAGAAAGAAAACACTTTGTTCCATGACTATTGAACAGCAAACAAGTACATGTAATTGAACCTGCCATTAGTTAGCAAAATCTGCTTCTGCGTGGGTTGATTTTAGAATTTACAAAATGACATAAAATATAGCATGATATCATTATAGGAAAACATAGCAACAGCTAAGCAAGGTACCATATAATTATGAATACCTTGTGGCTGATTGCTTGGTTGTGAATGGGTGGCTGAAGAGGAATCAGTGGTACCCAGGACATTGCCAGCACATCCTAATCGGAGGTCATTCAAGCTTTTGATAGCCAAGTCCAAATCATGTCCATTGTTCTCAAGTGTTTGCTCAATAAGCTGCAGCGGTATTCAAAAAAATGCAATTAGAACACTAATTCATCTACTTAATTTAACAAATATTAAAACACAGACATTCAGGTAGAGAGATGTAGCTGGCAATCTCAAAACCCCAAAGCATTCTGATGCGAGATTCCAACAAAAAGGGTGCAGCATAGCAGTAGCAAAAGCAAAAGCACTTGAAGTAGAGGCAAAAGGAATCAAACGGACTTTATTTGACATCAGATGCTAGATGTAATACCATATGGAATCGCTGCATCATAATGTCTGCCAGAAATCTATACCCCTTCAAGCAACTATACTAAAATGGAAATGAACAATCAATTAATTAAGCAGCAAATATTGAGGATCGAATTCAGCCATACATAATTGTGGCGCTTTAGCCACAATATAGGTTGTGCACTAGTAAACAATTGACGAAAGGTAAGACTAGCATGTTGCGTTTCATTTCTTACTCAAACAAAAAGGTTGTTTCAAGAATTTCCTAAAGAAATCACAATTAAAAAATCTGTCCTATGATGGCACTTAAAAAACCTAGTAACTTTTTTTTAAACATCAACATTTGCCTCTTCAATGCACAGAATTTTACAAATAAACCCTAGATCAACAATTCCTTCTTTAGGACATTTGCACTGGCAATCAGCCACTTTTTTTGACGAGCAGGGGTATTGGAGGATTAAATCACTTGCTCTCTAGTCCAACCTGTCTGCTGGTTGTATCCTATTTCAAAACAGATCTACACACGATACTCTCCAGACAAGTTGGAGTATCAGAGAGTAGAGAAATGATATAATTGGAGATCTGAGATATCCGAAGAAGTCTAAGAGGAGCTTCTCAGAAAAGGAGACTAGAGCAAACACAAAAAAGCAAAAGCACTAGAATACAAGTGTAAAAATCAAAAGCAAGATATTTCCCATCAGACGGTAGATACTATACCGCATGAAAACGCTTCAAAACGTCCATTGATGAAATTTTGCTGCTCATTGTAATGTTTGCCGATAACTTATACACGCTTGAAGCAACTATTCTAGGACGGAGATGAAGAATCGTCTAATTAAGCATCAAATTTGAGAAACAAATCAGTCATCCGAAACTGTCGAGACACAGCCACAAAATAGGTTGTCCATTATTAAAGGGGGGGGGGGGAATTATCAATTGGCCTAAAAACAAGATCGGTGCAAATTACTTTCCTTACAAAAAAAAAAAAAAAAGAGGTCATTCTATCCTAATATAAATGGAAATTAAATAAAAAAACACTATCCTCTGCGTCGTGACTATGTACAAAGCCAAAATAACTTCCAGCTCTTTCAATTTTTGCATAACACTCTTATTAACTTTAGCTTTAACCAACCAGCACAGACACACTTTCAAAGAGTAAATCCTCCATAGTTTAAGAGACAAACTTCCGACCACGCCACAGAATTACATAACTCAGTAAAGCTTATATTCAACCATTCAACGTAGTACATTTCCACAATGTTACGGACTCAGGCATAATCATGTTTAAGATTTACATTCATCCACAATTACTTGTCTACAGAAACAAATACCGCAGCAATTAAGAAACCAAAAACCATCCAATCAACCATAACTTAACAAACACACCATCAAAGGAAACCTTATATCACAGCAACAACATTCAAATCAATTGCAATAGAATTAAATGTCACTTTAGAGCATCAACGTAGCAATATACATCATTTAACAACATTATGCGCAAAAACGACAAATAGAAGACTTGTATTTTGGTTCAAACGAGCTATCAAAATCAATAACGAAAACAAAAAGTCAAAATAACAACGAAAGTCAAAGGAGAGAGAGAGAAGACCTTCTTGTCCATATGAGGAAAAACGGCGAAGAGGTGTTCAAGCAATAGGAAAGGCGATTGACCAATAGAACCAGAGAAGCGAACAGGAGAAGAAGAAGAACAACGAATTCGCTTCGAAGAAGACGAAGATGGCGACGGAATTTCCTCGAAAATCGACGATCTCTTTCCACACACTATTGCAGACATGTTGTGGCAAAAACCCTAAACCTAATTATAATCAAACCGATCGATTTGAGATTTCCGATTCCAATTCGAATTCCAATTTATCGCCAAAATTAACAATTCCGAATTTCTGGCGATTTAAGCACAAGATTTTAGGTTAAATTGAAGATTAAAGGAGAAATTAGGTATTTGGATTCAACCATTTGAAGAAGATGATGTTAAAGTTTTTACAAATTACTACTGTAACCATTTGTTCCACATTCTCTCTCCTCTTTTGGAGGAAACAAATGAGATAACGCCGTGTTTGGTTGGTGGAATGATGATGGTGTAGTAATGTGATTAGATGGGAAGAATGATTAAAAAAAATATAGTGAAATGAAAATTGGAGGTAAGATTCTCGTGAAAGAGAAGAAAATCTATATAGCATAAGGTTTGATCTCATGACCTCAATGTCATATATTAAAGTCTTAACCACTCAACTAAGTGATATTTGGTGGTATGATATTAAATTATAATATTAATAAATAAAAAATCTCCTTACTCGGGGCATAGCCCGGGCCTAATAACTAGTAATCTATAAAACGAAGGTAAGATGATAATGAACAAAATTCACCTAAGGCTTTATTTTTGAATCCATATGAATTATGAAAACAGTAAAAAAAATGAGAGGGGGAATTCAAACTGTAACCTATCGTTCACAGCATCTCAGTCTAAACCACTATGTCAAGACATCCTTGGTTCACCTAAGACTTTATGCATGTGGATGGTTGTGTTGTAATATGACTTTTGAGGTGAAAATCGTGAATATTAGGCTTTTTTTGTGTAACAAACTTAATAATTTATGATTAGTTTCTTTAGTTAACAAATTTCATAATTTATGATTAGGTTTTTTAGTTAACAAATTTAATGATTTATGATTAACTTTTTTTAGAGGTGATCATGGGCCGGGCCGGGCTTGGGCCGGGTCGCGGCCAAAAAAATTGCCCATTGTTCGGGCCGAATTTTTGTGTCCAAAATCCGTTAATTCGGGCCTAAATTAGCGGGCTTTTGCGGGCCAAAACGGGTCGGGCCAAAATATGGACTAAAAAGTTATTTTTGGCTTGTCCAAAGCCCGTCCAAAGCCAAAAAAAATACGACCGGGGCCGGCTGGGGCCGGCCCGCGGGCCGAAAAATTCTGCCCAAAACCCGGCCAAAAAGCGAGGCGGGTCGGGCCCGCGGGCCGAGCCAAAATGATCACCTCTAACTTTTTTTTAAAAAAGAAAAGTCACCAGAAAGTTCTCATAAAAATGATAAAAGAAAAAAGTTATGAACATTGGCTTGTGGCCAAGTAAAAAGTTATGAACATTGGCTTGTGGCCAAGTAAAATGTTGGGTAAAAAAAACCCTAGCCTCCCTTCTCTTTTTCTCTCTCTCAAACCCTAGCTTCTCGGCCCTCTCCTACCTCTTTTCATTAATTAGGGGCTGCCATGGATGTTTTCATCCATGGTAAGCCCCTTTTCCCATTTTATTTCCAATTTTTAATTTATTTTCTTGTTTTGTTCAATAAATTAGTATCTCTTTATGAGATTTTCTCAAACCCTGTTATCGGGTTTTTAGTTTCTGTTTTGGAAATCTCCTTCCCCCTGTGGGAGTTGTGAGTATGGTTCTTAATTTGTTGTTATGTATGAGAAATTATTCTCATTCGTTGAAGTGAGACTCAACATGAAGGTATTGGAATCTTAGATGCGGTCAACCTGACTCGATCAAGAATGTTCTTCCCAAACTATATCAGAATGATAGACTTCCTCATCAATAGCTGCTTGATTCAGCAAATACAAGAGGGTTGTGCTGTATTGTTCGATCTGGTTCATTGTAGTTTCTTCGAAGACGAATTTGATTTAGTCTTGTTTAATTGTATCTTGTTTTACTTTAATACCTATTGTAGATGTCGTTTGGCCTTCAATTAATGAAATTTCTCTTTAAAAAAAAAAAGTAAAATGTTGTGTTTGAAACAAGAAAAGTAAAATATGGAAGAATAAGGATTAGTTCAAGACATGTTTATAAAATCTAAAACCCAGTTATTTAAGTCATATACAGCATTTTCATTTATGATAAAATTCAAATTTCGTGAATTTTTATTTAATCGTTAGACAATATGAAAATCTACAATAATCTCATATTTTAAGGGACATATGTCATGTGGAATAGAGATTATGAGGGTAAGAGAGTATGGTAAAGATAGGAAATTGGTGGGTGGGATAGAGTCATAGAGGATTTTATTTTTTTTTCCTTATCAAACATACCCTTATTAACTCTTACTCACTCTCCCCCCTTCTTCCTTTCCATTAAGGCCCTGTTCGGCAACAGTTTTTGGATTAGCTTTTAGTGTTTTGACCGAGTCAAAACACTAATTAAGTGTTTGGCATGGTAGAGGTTGGAGTAGTGGTTAGAGTTTCAAGTAGTGTTTAGATAGCTTTTGATAAACGTTACAATTTATAGCGTTCAAGGTAAAAAAGTAGCGTTACTTTTTTTTTCTTTTTTTTTTTCTTGAAAAAATTACAAAAATCCGTGAAAATATCACCTTCTTCCTTGCTCCATCTCCAGTTCAAACACGAACTTTTTCTTGCATGGAGAAAATTCCAGATTTTTCTTACAAAAGTTGTGTTTATGCGAAATTTTTTGGGATTGTTTGAGGTGAGTGAACACGAACAAAGAAGAATTGAAGGTGCTTTCGGTGTCGGGTCTGCTTCAAAGCTTCTCGATCTCTTTGGCGTTGGCGGCGGTAGCGAAGGTGTTGGTTGTGGTGGTGGTTGCGGCAGCCGTGTCAACCATTGATGGGCTGTTTCTTACTTTCATTTTGGTTGTTTATGCTGGTGCTATGTAGAATTTATGGCTTTAGTCGGAAATTGGAATTTACAAGTTCATCAGCTTTGAATTGATTAGAAAATTATAGGGAACATTTTGCTTGCAAATTGCAGTTGAACTTACTGCTCTGAATTTCATGAATTTATTGATCTTGGACTACGGAGGAATGACAGTGTGGTTTAGTGATTGATTCAGTGGGTTCTAGGGCTTACTTGTAAAAGTGGGCTTTTATGTTGTAGTATTAGATTAGTATAATAGTCCTTTATTGCGTTGATATTCTATTCTTCTATATGAATAAGATTTATTAGTACTCGTATTTCAAAGCTTTGCTTGGTTAATTGTAGAATGATTGAGAAACATAGGTGGAGTTAAATTTTTTTTTTCTTAGGTAGATAGGCATCGATGAATTTGACATTAATGACGTGTAATTTAGAAATGATATATACAGGACAATGAAGTAAATTTACGTAAAAAAATTACCCAAAAGAGAAATGATGGATGTACCGAGAAACATCCATAAAAGAAATATGTTGCATCAATTGAGAAACACGGAAAGTATGAAGTGTATATATTTGAATGTCATCTTTAAGAGTCCCAAAATTCAATTAAATTTTATAAATTATTAAAAAAAGTAAATGCATTGCGTTCACGATATAAACATTGAATTTGACCATAAAATAATTAATCATGTTATTGAAATTAATATTATAATTAAATAATATGTCATTTTTATCTTATATAGTCTCTACAGCTACTTTTATCGAACACTTATATTTTCAATAGCTACTTTCACAGCTAAAAGCTGACAGCTACTAGCACACAACTAAAAGCTACTCGAACAGCTAACAGCTACTCCAATAGCTAACACTACTTCAACAACTACTTTTGCCGAACAGGCCCTAAGTGTAAAATAATATTTTCTTCACTTTTCTTACCCCTTACTCTTATACCACCTCCTCTAGGTATTAATTGGTGGGATAAGAGGTGTTTTTATCCCTGTCCCTCATCCCCTTAAACAAACATTACATTATAGTGGAATTTATATTGCCCCGTGTCTTAAATATCAATTTACATTTCACAATATTTTTCCACGATAAACTTCGGCAAGCGAGATTGAATTTTTTTTGAATTATGTAGTTATGACTTACACCATCTTACGATATAATGTTCATAATTATAATCTTATGTCAATTATAGTAGGAGTTAGGTTAATATGTCAATTAATTATTCACCTGCTTTAAACTTACTCTTTATCTCTATTATATAAGGAAAGAGAGGAGCAATGGTGTCCTCTTTTGAAATGTCTATTTTGTCCCTTTTCCCTTTCTAAATTACAAAAGGAATGTCAAAATCAAAATCGGCACTCAATGAAAACTGCCGAAAATTAATTTACAACACTCATTCACAAATCACTTAAAAGAAAAAACTTTACGATCACTCATACAATTGACAAAATCACGTTATAAAAATCACGCAAATCACTCAAATAATCAGGAAACTTTATTAAAACTTAAAATTAACATACAAACTAAAACTAATAACCTATAATGTCAATACATACAAAAACATTTACAAAAGTTTACTTACAAATCACTATTCTCAAGAACCATTCACAATTAATGGTGTGTCATGATAAAAAATAGAGGTGTATTTGTAGTCAAAATCAGAATTTAGAAGTTAGACAAGGAAAAAAATTATTTACTTTTTTTATAGTGTTTCCTATATATAATGAAACTTTTACATATATTTGGACCTATCTTTTTCTATTATATAATAGCGATTAATTATCAAGGTAAAAAGGTATATGTAAAATATCATTCAAGAATTCTCTATTATATAAGGGAAGGGGGAGCTATGGTGTCCCCGAATGAAAAGACTATGTTACCCTCTTCCCATTCTAAATTACAAATTCACTTACAAATCAAAGGAGGCTTCAAACAAAAATACCAAAAATATAATTATAACAATCACTCACAAGTCAACTAAAATCATAAAATTGCATAATTTACGTATGCAAATCACTAAAATGAGAAAACTTTACAAAAATTCACTTACAAACTACAACCTATGAAAAAATTGACTTGAAATCAAAGTAACTAAAAAATTATAATATTAGAAATCATAAATAAATTCAATAGAATTTCTATTTTGTTCATAGAATTTAACTTTGAAAAGTAAAAAAAAAAAAAAAACAAAAAGAATGATGAGAGACTTAAGTGACAGAAACTAAACCAATCAAATTTTGCAACAAAAAATAAATTATACTTTGTATGTCTAATGTTCAAATTTTGACTCTTATGCCGAAGAAAATCGAGTTTCTATTTCGAAAAAAATTGAAGCACGCATCGCGTGCAAAAAATTCTAGTGTCCTTTAATAGATTTGCTATTTCTCTAATACACATTTGCAAACATACGTTTGTATCGTTATATAATTAATTACATATTAGTAAAAAAATATAAAAGTTTAGTTTTTCAAATGTACATAATAAGACGAATCAATCAAGACCCCGTATGACTATATTTTATCTTACATATTAGAAAATTCTTTTTAAAATTTATTTACCTATAAATAGTGTCCAAATTAGAAATGAAAATCTATTAATAAACAGAGAGATTATTTAAGTTACCCAATGAAGCAAACGAGTTAAAACACTAAGATTTAAATCAGTGAAAGTATTGGGTCAGACCGTCTAACCAATGCTTACTGTCAGACGGACTGAGCCCAAAACTCAAACTTTTTTTTAAAAGCGATAGAGGATACAAGAAAATAATTTCTCTTTCTGTATTCTTTAACCATGCAACTTTACTCACGAAAGAACCAAAATTAGGAGTCAAGTTCAACCCATCAACGCTCATTAGCTTCATGATTGCCCTCGGCGTCGCATCATGAAGACCGACGGAATCAACTACATCTACGAATGCTTTGTGAAGGTGCAGTGTCCAAATCAGTCTCCCCCGCTTTGAGGTTCTTTCTTCTCCCGTTGAATTTGATGTTGAAGTTAGTGAAGTGGAATGCGATTCGCAGAAATGAAGGTTCTTTTGATTATGGGAGATGTTAGGTAGGATCTTTTATGGTGAATTGATTTATAATTTCAGTTCATTGCTCTATTCTTTCAGTTGGTTGGTTTATCCTTTCATTTGATGTTTTTATTTCATTTAGACATTTCTACCTTTCATTTGGTATTTTTGATTTTGTTTTTCTTTGATTTTTTGATGTTTTCAGTTGATTATTGTATTCTTTCAGTTGAAACCAACTGAACAAAAATTGAAACCAATTGAAAAAGAATTGAAACCAACTGAAAAAAATTTGAAACCAACTGAAAGTCGTCCGACCAAATATTATGGTCAAACGCGTTTGACCCAATACCTTCTCCTTAAAATAAGGGTGGAACATGTAAGGGAATTGTAGTGATGTACCAAACCAAACTGTTTCGATTCTTTTGTCAATTCATAATATGCCCAGGCCCAACTATCATAAACATTTGGTCCACTCTAAAGCTGTGTTTGATGTTGGCAAAATTACCATATTCTCTCTGTTAAATACTACCTCCGTTCTTTTTTAGTTACAACGTTTGACAAATTGCATTATTCATGTTCTCTTATTTGACCACATTTATTGATTTATATGTTAAACAAAATATAGTCATGTGGGGTCTTGTTTGATTCGTTTCGATGTAAGCAATTTCATAATGTCAAATTTTTATAATTTTTACTTACATACAATTAGAGATAAAACGATTTAAAATTGTACATTGGCAAGCGTGAAAGTCAAAACATTGCAACTAATATAAATAAAAACAAAGGTAGTATGTATATCTGAGTGTTTTTAACTCTACCCAATCTTCCAATCATATGGTAAGTATAATAGTATGACCTATTTAGTGATTTCTTTATCGTCACTATCCAATCAACAAGTAGTTTGTCTCTACAAATTTGATTTTTTTCTCTATGTATGATATATATAGCTTAATTTGCAAGTGTTCCAATGTAATACTGACACTAGAGTATGTACAATGAGGCTCTTCAACTAGCTCTCCAACTAGCTCTTCAAGGAGAGAGAAAATGGAGAGCCACCTCTTACCCAACAATGGGGCTCTTGGGTGTGTCTTGGGTGTCTCTCCATGGATACACTTTGCAAAAGGGCTCTTGGGGGAAATACCATTTGGGTTGATGGAGAGATGGCTCTCCAATGTGTGGGACCCACTTTTTATTGTAATTACTTCAATTCTATTTTCTTCATGCAACCATTTAATGATCTTTTCTATAAAAATTAAAAAAAAGATGGTAATAATTATTATGCCAACAAGTATAATTTTCCTTTATCTATAAAATGAACCTAATATTGAATATTTAAAAATTAGTTTTTCATGTTGTAGGTTAATTCTTCATTCCATGCCAAATTTATGAAAATTAAATATTAGCACTCATAATTATATTGTTTTTTAAAAATTCTACTTTGCTTAAATTATGAAAAAGATTAATTTGTAATTATATTTAATTTACATGAATAACTTAATTTATATAACTTTGATCATAATATGAAATGAGGTTCATTTATTGACATGGGGACCACAAAATAATAAAAAGTTGAATGGAGAGCTCTTTAAAGGGTTTTATTGTTGTTGGGTGTTTTTAGACATGGCTCTTGAGAGTAACTTGAAGAGAGAGAATAGGAGAGAGAGTGTGGAGAGCTAGTTGGAGAGACACCAACCATTGTACATGCTCTAACTACTCATCATTTAGCACTTTTCCTTTCCTTTCCATAAATGGTGAGGGCCTACAAATTTAGGGAGGGGGAAATTTTATCCCTCTTTTTCTAGCAAATTAAGGATTACTATTTACTCGGTTCAAAGACAAATATAATACTTCCTCCGTTTCTTTTTACTTGCAACGGTTTGATTTTTACACTATTCACCAACTCTACTTAGTTTATGTTTGGTTATTTATAGTTAAGGAAAAACATATTCATGTGGAATCTTGTTAGATTTGTCTGAATGTGTATTTTTTGAATATATACTTTTTATAATTTTTATTTATCGGTAATTAAACTTATTGATGGTTGAAATTATGCATTGGAAAGCGTGAAAGTCAAACTGTTGCAAGTAAAAAAAAAACAGAGGAAGTAATAACAACAACAATAATAATAATAATATAGTTATTACCAATTCTTTTACTGGTTTAATTATATCATAGGAATAACTTTTTTACTTTAAAAGGCCTAAATGGATTGGTTATATAAAAGTGATCCATTTAAGGTAAAAAGTTATCTGTCAAACGAAATTAACTATTTGTTCTAAATATGTTACTTTACTTATATAAAAGTGATCCATATAAGGTTAAAAGTTAGCCTTTGTTTAAGAGTAAACCTTCTTGACTTGAAAAATTATCCATTTTGACTTAAAAATGACCTATTTTGACTTAAAGTAAACTTGTCTGGCAATAAATTTATTATACACCTGGTGGATGGTGCACATAATACTAATTATTTATTTATTTAATTAATTTCAACCCTCGATATTCAATGACTCATCTTGGCCATTGATTGTATTGACCTTTAAAAAATTTATCGAAAACTAGATGAATAGTAAATTGTGAATTTATTAATGTATAATTGTTAGTTTTTATTTTAGTTAAATTATAAAAGTTAATTAAATAAATAATGTAGGTTTTAGATTAAAAATGAATGTTTTAAATTAGACAAGTTATCATGAATACAATTTTATTGTTGAGATTGGAAAATTATTCACTTATTTATTTATTATTATTATTATACAATAAGAACAATTTCACTATTGCATTTTTTATAAAAAGTGTATGATACTATGATCCAACAAAATTAGTAGAATAAAAAGAAAGCATTTGTACACAAAAAGAAATGTTGTTACGTGTAAAAGGTTAATATCAATTTATGATCCAAAACTTTGAGTTTAGGTAATGTTAACTAATGGATTGTTAAAGATATTAATGGTCAATATTATGTATTGATATATCTAAAAATTAGAGTTGAACAATTTTTTTGACAACAACAAAAAAGAAGTTTTAAGAAAACAATATTTGTAAAAGTTTTACAATGATAAAAATAAAAAAAGAACAATATCTGTAAGATACTTATTGTAGTTGCCCATAAAATGAGCCGTGTTAGAGATGGATTAATCACAATTCACAATATAAATTTCTAGTTGATCAACCCAAAACATTAACATAATTTTCTGTTGTTAAATGAAATGACATCTCACCCTCTTTCTTTAAATTTTCTTTGTTGTTGCACTAAAATTTAAATCCTCTACTGTATTTAGCTAAGATGATGTGCATAAACTTGAATTTCTTTTCCTTTGAAGCTGGTGGAGGGGTCGATGAGACAGGATTTGCACATTTGCAGTCAGATATGCTCTGACTCCCTTTTATACGATCTTTGACTATATAATCCTTTTCTCTCATTCCCTTTTTGTCTCTAGATTGTGAATGAGTCGCGGTAGATGTTAATTAACTTAGTTGGTTGGATTTTGGAGTATTGAGATAATTGATTGATTTCTAATATTAGGTTTTACATCCGATTTTATTACTATATTTATTTATAGTACCATGTACAAAAAGGTACATGTAAAACGATATGCATCATCTCTAATACAATTAATTAATAAGTTTAAATGTCACAAAATGTATATTTAATAATTGCGTTTTTGTGTTAATACGTGATTCTATATGGGTATTGGAAAATTATGAAATAATATAAGGCAAATCATCGAGAATTATATGTCAGGCCCTATATGCCAAATAGAGTATGCATAATCTAGGATTACTTTTAACTTTTCTACAACCCTTAAAACTACACAACTAGGTTAGGAGACCCTCTGCACGAGGAGAGCTCTTACCTTATCAGTTACAAGGATATTAAGGAGAGTGGAAGCAGTCCAATCTTCTATAGAGATATGACTATCTACTAAATGACCAACATTAGTTATCCAATCCATTGCCTTGTTGGCTTCTCGGTAGACATGACGAATATCTCATGACTTAAAAGCTCTGAGGAGAGAGTGAACGTCACGGATGATGTTGGAAATCTGCTATGGAGGGGACCATATCCCTTTGCCTGAGTTGATGATCATAAGATTTTATCCCTCGATAAAGATGTGCTTAATATGATTTTGAAGAGCTAGTTATGAGAATACCCTGGTGCAGAGCCGTTGCTTCACTATGAAGACCGAGGAGGAGCCGAGATTGATTGTTGAGGCTCTGAGGAGATCCGAGCAAAATCCCGAATGATAATAGATGCTGCTGCTGATGAATTGCCACGAACAGAGCCATCGAAGTTGAGTTTGAAAGATTGTGGAGGGGGAGGCTCCGAGGCCACGAGGATGGAGTCGTATGATGATGATATGTTAACCAAGTAGTTTTAAGTACAATAAAAAACTTCCGTTGGCAATACCGTCCACGTAGGATAGCACGTCCAATTTGGTTTTAATTTATTCTTTGGACTAAAGGTGGAATCAATTCCTTATTTACCGTCCACGTAGGACATCATGCCAGAAATTTGGTTTTTCTTTATCGTACTTAAGTAACTCAGACCAGAGGTTAACCACAATGAGCCACAAATTTGAATAGTGGTTAATGGAAATGGGAAACCGCTACGTAAAGTAGCGGTTCATTTACCATGACCACTACTCTTAGTAGCGGTTCATAGTACTCCCCTTAAGCACAGATAAGGCACTAAACGCATGGAAACAACTAAGGCACTTGAACCGCTACTAGAAGTAGCGGTTTCTTCTTGTAAATCCCTACTCCATGTAGCGGTTCATATAAAAGTTTACCGCTACTCTACGTAGTGGTATGCTATGTCGAAAAGAAAATTTCAGCGTGTTATCCTACGTACAGTTTTTTGATTCGATGTTATCCTACGTACATGATAGGTAGAAAATTCAACTTTTACGCATAGATTGAATTAAAACTCTATTTGATGATACGTTTGTTATATGTAGGAAAAAATTCTGGTAAGTTTTCTATAAAATTTCACCCCGCCAAAAACCAAGAAAAATAACCAAAACCCACAGAAAAAGAAAGAAAGAAAGTAGTTTTTGTAACACAATGAGGAGATATGGTGATGATGATGATGATTGATGATACCCTGCAATCTCCAACAGCAACAAACAACAACAACAATCTCTTTCACTCCTTCTCTCTCCTCTCTCACTTTCTCTCTCTCTCTCCCATTATGATAAAAAATCACTCTTTATCAAATTTCCTCTTATTTCCCTCTCATGCCCAACAATTATTTTGATATATAAGCTTATAACTAACTACCCCATGAAACCCACCTATCTTATTACAAAATTCAAAGGAGAAAAAACCCAAAAAGAAACAACACAAATAGTGTAAAAAATAAGTAAACAAGTTAAATTTATTCCAAAAATGGAGAAAAAGTGTGGTTGTTGGGCAGTTTTGCGCAGAAATGTTAGAGGTTCCTGCAAATCTTCTGCTTCCAAAAATTCTGCTAATTCTATACCTCGTTCTAGCCTTGTTTATGATGCAGGTCTCATAAATTTCCATTTTTTTTGGTTTAACTTCAAACTGATTGTGATTGATTTATTCCCTTTTTTTTATGGGTTGTTGTTTGATTCTTTTTTTCTGAAAGTAGATTTTGATCACATGAACTTTTTACCATCTGGGTATAAATTTTGTTCTTTTTTACCCTTTCTGGGTTAGAATTTGCTGAAAGTTTTTCCAAAGTTGTTGGCTTTATTTTTTGTTTGATTTGATGTCTAAATTGCCTAATTTTAATGTATGTGGGAAGAATTTACTACCCATTTATGTAATTGTTTAAAATTTTGATATGTAAAGAGTCTCATTTGATCAAACTGCTAAAATCCACTTTTTCTTTTGTCATGATCCATAACTTATTCCTCAAAATAGGTCAGAAGCTAGTAAAAAGTGACATTTCTGAATTTAGGTCAGTTAGTTTTGGTGCAAATTATGGAAATCCCAGTTCTTACTTCTTTGATTGCTGCTTTACATAGTACTTTTGAGTCTTCTTGTTATTTATGGAATTAGACATCTTTGTACTAAAGTAGAAATATCAATTTTTTTGTCTTCTTTTTGGTGCTTGATTTCCAAAAAATGAAGCATATTATATGGTAGAAATTTAATTTGAGATTATTTTGTGATTATGAATGCAGCTGCTGAAACCAGGTATCTGAATGCTAGCAATAGGGAAATGTGTGTACCAAATGATGATCCTCAGCTTCCCTCGGATCCCCCTGATCCACCAGGACCACCACCTTTAGAAACAAAACCACCTCCTCAACTCCTCCAATTCACATTTCAGGAACTAAAATCGGCCACCGGAAACTTTAGGCCCGATAGTATACTCGGGGAGGGCGGTTTTGGGTATGTTTTTAAGGGATGGATTGAAGAGAATAGCACATCACCTGCAAAACCAGGGACTGGAATTACTGTTGCTGTTAAAAGTTTGAAGCCAGATGGTCTCCAAGGTCACAGAGAATGGGTGGTTAGTGAATTTTACTTGGAATTAGTTGTGTTTAAGGCCGTGATCACTTCACCTCGTTTTTACTGATTAAAATTGATTGAAACTGATTTGGTGATTTATTGAATAGAACTGTTTTTGACTGATTGAAATTGATTTTAATTAAGTTGAAGTGAACAGGGAAAATGAGGTTTGTTTAAGTGCATTTCGGACATAAGTTGTATGCTTAATGTGTTTGATGAATGCAGGCTGAAGTTGATTTTCTTGGGGAACTTCATCATCCAAATCTTGTTAAGCTCATTGGGTATTGTAGTGAAGATGATCAGAGACTTCTTGTATACGAGTTCATGACTCGTGGAAGTCTCGAGAACCATCTCTTTCGAAGTAAGCACCTTATAAAAAAAGTTGCATACTACTATATCATAAGTTCCATTGAATTACTTGTTAGAATTTGAGAGAATTTTAGATGTTGAAACCAGTTAGTTAATACATCCACATCAATTTTTTCTTCACAGAGTGGAATTCCTATGAAGTAATGAAGCTAATGAAAAAGTAAACATAATTTACGATATTAGAAAAATATCTTAGTATTGTTCGGTTTCATTAGTTTATGAAGAAGTATCTTCGTTGTCGAAATCAGTTCTAGGTACTAGTAGGTAGTTAAGTTCAGATAAGTCAAAATCAGTTGAATAGATTACGCCCTTTTAATAAAAGATTGTATCATGCCTTTTGTTACATTTTCATCAATTATTGGATGTACTGATACATTATAAACATTTTTGTGGAATGAAACAAAATACTATACTATGAAAGATGTCATGTTTTTGTTGAGCAAATTGACCATTGTAGCTCTGAATTATTGCTGACTTTTGGTTCTTATAACATGATTTTAACCCTTTCCCAAATACAAGCTTATTTTGTAAGTAACTTGTTGAACTTAGCTACTAGGTTTGACTATTCAAATACCTTATACATTGTTCATTCTTTGAAGGAACTATGCCTCTTTCATGGTCGAGCAGAATGAAGATAGCACTTGGTGCAGCTAAAGGATTAGCATTTCTTCATGGGAACCGGGAGCCTGTCATTTACCGAGATTTTAAGACCTCGAATATATTGCTTGATTTGGTAATATATCGAGAAATGAACCGAACCTTCTTTCTAATTCCTGCTTAATCTACTTAATTACACTCCTAATTTCTAAGTTTTGCATTTTGTAGGAGTTCAATGCAAAGCTCTCAGATTTTGGTCTTGCCAAGGCAGGGCCTCAGGGGGACAAAACCCATGTTTCTACTAGAGTGGTAGGAACATATGGTTATGCTGCACCGGAATACGTGATGACAGGTACACATCCTTTAACCCATAGATTTTCTTCATATACCATTACTTTTTTCTGGTATCACTTGATCTAGAAGCTCTGTTTGGAATTAGGAGTTAGAATATTAAAAGATGATGTAAAAGATTGGTGTGTTCTATTCAACCGATTAAACTTATTTAGATAAGTCAAAATTAATTGAACAAAAACACTTCAGTAAGCATTTGAGAAGAAAATTTTGGAATAGTAGATAATAAGTTGTGCAATTTGTCCCCTGAAAATATTGGACTTAACGATTGATTATCGAGGCTGCTTTCCTTCATCTCTGTTACCCTAGTGCCGTTTCTGATAGAGTATAAATCTATTCCTGGGGCCTCAATCATAAGCTTAAGCTCATAGTGGGAGTCCCAAGAATAGATTAATACTCTATCACTCCCCCCACGCGAGAGCCCATTGGGCTTGAAGTGTGAGATAGTATGATAGATATTTTGGTTTATTATTTAAGCTTAGGTACGTATACATTTCTTGCATTAGTCACTTATGGTTTTAAACATAATTTTCCTTTCATTTCTTTGTGTAGGGCACTTGACATCTAAGAGCGATGTTTACAGCTTTGGTGTAGTGCTACTTGAGATCCTAACCGGGAGGAGATCAATGGACAAGAAACGGCCTAGTGGTGAGCAAAACCTTGTTACTTGGGCTCGGCCATATCTAACAGACAAGCGGAAGCTATATCATATAGTTGATCCTCGTTTGGAGCTCAACTATTCTATTAAAGGTGTGCAAAAGGTCTCCCAATTGTCTTATAGCTGCCTTAATCGAGACCCTAAATCCCGTCCTTCAATGGATGAAATAGTGAAGGTCCTCATCCCATTGCTAGACCTTAACGACATGGCAATTATATCATATCAATCGCGGTTATCTCAACCAGGGAGGCGAAGAAAAAAGTCTGATGGACATGTACTTAATATGTCTTCCCACCCCCTTCAGATTAGGAATATTAGGAACTCTCCCTTGAATTCTGGTAAGCATCATCCTTGCTAATAGTTTATCATAATTTGATCATTCTTCCCTTCTGAGTTGTGTTATTGGAAGATTCTCTCCGAAAACTTGATGATTTCGCGAAAGGATGAATCACGTTGAAGTTGATCAGGACTAATGATGCTTCATAGATCCACCCTTATAAAATTTTTTTCTTCATTTTTTAGCTTGCAAATTGTAGCACCTTTTGGATATTTCTTAAGAATGATTTAGTGTGCTAATAGCTCAATTTCACTCAATATATGAGTTTTGAATGTTGCCTGTGCTAATTTCACAGTTTCTTCCAACAGGTAAGTTATGTTTGAAATCATTATTGTTGCTTTTAGAGTAAGCTTCTTGTTTTCGAAAGTATGTATTAAGATCTAAGGTGCATTTTCTTCACCTTAAAATGATACGTTATTATAAGATCAGTAAAGTCTATTTTAGCTATAAATAAAAGGTGAAATTAGAGCTGATTAGGTTCAATCAAGTCTAATAAAGCTTAGTTGAGACAAATTTAGCTTTAGCGAATACACTCTATAGCCCTAAGTTAACATGTGAACACATGTCCACTAAAGATGGATAGCTGAGGGCCTGTTCGGTATTAGTGTAGTTTTCTGTTTTCTGTTTTTCTTTTTCATTTTCAAAGTCATATGATATATATCCTATAATGAATAAAAAATTAGTCAAATTTATTAGAAACATGATGATTTTGAAAACTGGTAATGAAAAAGTGAAAATCACTTTTTGTGGTTTCCTATTTTTGGTTTTTAGTTTTCAAAAAAACTGAAAATTGAAAACAAAAAACGATAACGTACGAGTCCTAAATTACTCGTTTGGTTTTTAGAGTCCATAAACCTCTTTAGATATTGGAGTATCTTTTTATTTAAATATGTGGAGGTTATTGGAATATGATGTTGATCTCCAAGTGGAGCTAAAAAAAAGTAACTTCTCTTTAAATTTTGGGTTATATTGTGTCCAGCAACAGTAGTAATCAAGCAAGATATGTGCAATCATATGTATACTAAAGTGATCATCATTCATCATATATAAGTTAATTAAAAGTCAATTAGAAACAACCGTTTTCTTATGTAGGGTAACTCTAATACTCTATATGACCCTCCTTTACCTTACTTAGGGTAGAAGCCATGTAATAAATATTGGAAAATTTCCTCAGATATTTTTGAAGTTTGACATGATTTTCAAATTACTCCTCACATTTATAAAATTCCTCAGATATCTTTGAATTTTGTATTTGGGCTCAAAATACCCTTATCATATACCGAAACTCAAGTGCATTAATTTCCTAAGGTACCCTTCAAACTTAAACTTTGAATTTCAAAATTCAATAAAGGGTATTTTGAGAAATATGCCAAACTTCAAGGATTCCTTAGAAAATTTTCCTTATTTGGGAATTTGACACCGCAATTCTAGATGTGTGGTATGTTACTATCTTTTGCTAAAAAACATCACATTGAATCATTGATCCTCATAACTTTCTCATAAGTACATGTATAAACCTAAATAATCTTTATAAATACAATCCAAACTTACATAAGAATCATATGGTAGACTGGTAGTTATCCTAAGATAAACAGTACTACCTCCGTTCAAAAATAGTTGTCAATTTTTGACTTTTGACACAATTTATTTATGATTTATGAGTGGGGTCGGGTATTGTTTGATTCATCTCGATATGCACTTCTATAATATCGATTATTTATATTTTTTCAAATCCAAAAATACTTAAAGATATAAAGGCTCAAAATATTACATTGACATATGTAAAAAATGTAAATGTAACTACTAATTTATTACTATTAATTAAAATTTTATCTTACATATATTGTAAAAATAAAGGCGCGGTCTTTACTTGGTTGACGTTCCAAATTAAAGAGTGAGAAAGACAACAAACCAAGGCAGGCATGTATGCATGCGCTTAAGCATGTTAACCACATATACTTTACAAATTACATATACCTTGATTAGGTACATATAATCTTCATGTAGTGTATATGCTTTAGGAATATAACAAAAACAGTAGCCTCTAGCACCCACCTTTAACTTTTTGCGGTGCACACTTTTTTTTGATTAATTCTCCAAGAGTATCCTTTTTGCTGTTTGGTCCAAATTGATGTCACCCATTTTTTATAATATATACCTCTAGAATCTAAATCTTAAGCTTGTAACATCATGTTTACCGAATATTAGTCACGGGCCGATAATTTTCTTTTCGGGTTGTTGACTATAAGTTTTATAACTGGTATTGTTTGAATTAATATAATCGATTGATGTTAGGAAACATGGTGTTGTAGTTTGATTAATGCGGAACAGAAAATCAATGAAATAATAAAGGTGAGAAAACAATAAAGATGAACAAACAAAGAACACAAGGATTTACGTGGTTCAGTCAAATTTGACCTACATCCACAGGTGGGGATTAGAGTTTCTTCACTATAATGGAGAAAAACCAGAGACAATAATACAATGAATCCTAAATTCTAGAGGCTAAAAGTGTTTCATAAGTTGTGTGTAAATATTGAGGTCCTTTTATAACATAAGGAACCCCGCATAAAAACTCTAGAATATACTCTGCACAAAACCCTAAAAAGAAAATTATGCTCTCGCAGTTCTTCGTAAGACGGGTACAACTTTCTCGTTTCTCAGCGGAATTGGGCATATGACCTATCGTTGGAAAGCTCCTTGAACAAGCTATCACCTCAAATTTGAATCACATCAAAACCATTTATAAATTGAGATATGTACACTCAAAGTCAGCCTTATGCCATTCACAAGATTTCAAGTCACAAATAACAATTGATGTCAAATGAAAGAATTATATAATCAATAAATAACAATTTTAATCTTTTTCCCTAATGATCCAACTAAAAGGTAAATAACTCATCTGTTATAATTTGAAATGTCAACTGATATTCCTTGTCTAAATATAAATACGCTACTACTGAATATAAGTTAACTTTAAAAATTCGAATGTTTCCATTATGTTGATTGAAAGAACGAGAGAGATTCAACAATAAAAAAGAAGAATAAAAAGGACGAAAAAAGGGGGAAAATTGTTTTTTTTTGTGCAATAAAGGAAAAGAAATTTTTTGCCAATCACTTTGTCGTGGTAAAAGTGACAACCTTGAACATAATGCTGGTGAAGATGATTATGATGTTTGAACCTCTTTAAACGAGGCCTTTACTTTTCTACCAAAAGTTTTGCACAACATTCTTGGTTCTATTACCTTACTCTTTTTTACTCTTACAAGTTTACAACTATAACATCATCTCAATTTGAATTTCATTATCACATATTGATTGCTTAAATTATACTCCTTGTACCGTGTCCAAAATAAGCTGTTATATTATCTCTAACTCTTTTAGAATATGTTTGAATTATCTAGAGTTGTGAAATAACTCTACAAAATAGAGTTCGAGTAGTATCAACCTTGTCGAGTTTCACTAAAACTTTAGAGGATCCGGACTCTTTTAAAATTACCTTTAATATAAAAAATTATTCTATTAAGATATTTAATCATACGACATTATACTATATTTGAGAAGGTAGCAACTTTTTTAAAAATTGAATATAATGTATATGACAATATGTTGATTACATAAAAGAAAATACTTTAACAGACTAATAAAAAAAGGCTTTTAAATTTTATACAAAGATAGTTGATAGAAAGGGGTATGAGATAAAGTCGGCCCACTAAAATAAAATTAAATATTTGGCCTTGAGAGAGTTCGACCCAAAAATTGTTTTGCCTAAGAAAAAGGTTTTGCAATAAATATATAATGTTTATAGTTAATAGAAGTACAAACTAAAAGGGTCCAAAGTGTATCAATTATCTTCTTTGATAGAACAAAGAATCAAGATTAGGTTGGTTGGATGCCCTCTTTCAACTCTTGCGACAAGGCTTCGATTCTTTTCTCTTACAAAGTGAAATCTCCGATTTCCTTCCCTAACTAATGTAAATGATATTCATCTTGCCTTAAAAAAAGAGTCTTCTTTGCTAAAACATGAAATAATACAATTACAAGTAATTGACCTAAATAGTTGTTCTAATACTTGTAGTCACTTCCTAGCTATCTATAAAAGATTAATACTTCCTACGCTCAACCATACTTCTTTGATCAAAGTTCATAAACTTTTGACCATTTTCACCAATATATACTATTTCGTTTACGAAACGATGGCGAACCTAAGAGTTGTCTGTCAGTAATGTTATCCGGGAGTGGTGATCTGCACAAGAACAAATGTGAGCTACCCTGGCCTCGGGTTGGTTGTGAGGAAACCCCCTCCAACGCTCAAGTCAACTAATGTCCGATAAGGATTAGAGAGAGAAAGTTTAGAGAGAGAGATAATAAGCTATTTTAGTACTATTGAGCTATTTATAGATGTACTATTCACTTGATAGGATGGGTAAGATTTTGACACGTGTATGACTGTGATGAATCTGTCAGAGGGAAGATTCCCTATCTTTTGTCCTCTTCGACGGCCGCGACGGCAGTCCCGGTCTCATATTGGGGAACATTTATTTCCTCCTCACGAGTTCGCATCCTGGACATGCATTTGCTGTCGGACATAATTAATGTCCACCAGCAGACTTGGGTACTACCCATACATATAATATATTAAAAACATGATTATTTGAGATCTTGTTATATTTGTCAGAGTGTAAAATTTTTCAAAAAATAATTTTATAGTTACAAAATTAATAATATAAATAACAATAATAATATAAATAATAATAATAATTATTATAATAATAATAATAATAATAATAATAATAATAATAATAATAATAATAATATTCATAAATGTCTCTTAAAACTTTTTCATTATTTTCTCAACTTTTATAAAATTTTCTTAATTTTTCTGAATGAACAAAACCTAAAACTAATTCTAAAAAAAAAAAGACCCTAAGAATGTTATATGTAAGATTGTATTGTTAAAGGACCAACTAGGGAAGGAAATGGATCAGATTCGATGCGGGTTGAACATCACTCGCAATTGTTTACTCCACCCGCATCCATCCATCCGTCATCCATCGGGTGAAACGGTTGGGTCGAGTGCTAAACGGGTGATGATATTTAGTATATTTTTAAAAGAAATTAGTGACATAATATAAAATAATTATATCAAAAACATAAAACATAAGTAATTTACATGTAAAATTTAATAATTGGGTAATGAGTTGGATGCTAAACGAGTGATGGATCGGGTGACGGATGAAAATATTGTCACTCACCACCCACTTTCCAGCCATTTAAATTCGGGTTTTCATCCATTTACAATACCGGGTTAAGCGGGTGATGGATCATCCATCACCCATTTCCATCCTTAGGACCAACATTGGTGCTCTTTCAGGAGAGAGAAAATGGAGAGCCAACTCTACCCCAACATTGAGAGTTAAGGGTACAAGGCCAACATTAAGTTTTTCACCATTCAACAACTATTTTTTTCACCCTTTGGGACCTGATGAAAAGAATCCGGCAAGTTAACTCAACTTTAACTCACCTGAGGTTAACTAGAGCCAAAAAAAAAAAACAAAATTAAATTGAAAAAGTAATCGTTGGAATTTTTGGAACTTTAGTTCCTGAAATACAGTTGAACACCTCCCACTATAAAAAAAACCCAAAAAAAAGCAGGAGAATGTTCTAATGTCAGCAAAAATATATTTACAACCCAAAAAATCAGAAAACTCGCAAAACTCCATTGGTGAGGCTCTTGAATCTTCAAAACTCCATCTGCAAAGAAATGTATTTCAGTGAGGTGCTTTGTGATTGTGGCAGAGTAGCAAAGAAAAGAGTTTCTAAGACTATGAGAAATCCATTTATGAGGTTTTATATATGTGAAAATTATAGAACAAGAAGGGGTTGTCAATTCTTTGAGTGGGACCTCACCTCTTGAAATAAGGGTGAGATGGTAGGTTTCATTAGAAGCAAGATGGAAGTAGAAGATGAAGTGGAAGAATATAAAGAAGAAGCTAAGGAAATGTAGGATTGTTGTGGCAGTGTTAGTCTTTGTAATTTTCTTTTTGCTACTGAAAATGTAATTTTATGTAATTAAGGGAAAGAAATGCTTACATTGTATTAGAATAATGTGTTGCTCCATAGTACAATGATCCAATTTCAGCCATATTGGTTGTTGTACTTGTGTTGCTTAACCTTGTCTGACTTTCATTGAACTGCAAGATATAAAGACATTAGATTCTAGAATTTGCAACTGTTAATGATAAAAATGTAGTTACGAAATTGCATTACATTTGTTGGCTTTGAAATTCTGAATGTGATTGACATTTGGTGGAGTTGCAATTGCTTGGGAGGGTGCCTTAGGTGCTGTAGGAACAGGACACCTTCTCTTGTTGTGTCCCTCCTCTCTGAAAATGATGCACCTCATTGAAACCCCCTTCTTGGACAATCTATTACCAACTACCTCCCCAACAGATGGCCTTCTCTTCACAGTAGGTCTGTTATGTAGTTTTTTGACAGCAGGTGCAAGTATTGGGTTATAGGATGATTGAGGCCACTGTTGTGGTCCATTCAATGGCTCTAATGGAAACAAGCTTATAAACATCCCAAATGTGGTGCCATCATAACCTAGGAACCTAATACCTTTATGGAGTTCTTTTAATGGATCACAATAGTGCAGCTTCACAATGTTGTTATACCCTAATGAGTTAATCAAACCCTTAAGGTAACTTGGATCAAAATCAGTAGGCAGATCATTAATCAACTTTACATTACCCCCCATATAACAGAAGCTTGGCTTATCAACCCACTTTCCACCATGGTGGATGACTAGACACATTGGTATATCCATATTTCTGTAATGGGTATTTAAAAAATGACAATCAATACACATTGAAAAACATGTTCATAACTTAATAATAAAAACACAGCATCAGATTTCCAATAAACTTCCATTAAAATCATTCCATTAAAAAAGAAGTCACATTACATATCAATTCACTTACTCTTGGAAATGGATTCTTACAATTACAAAAGGATTCCATTTCCATCATTAAGTGCAAATCAGCAAGAATTCAACACTACATAAACTAAATCAGGGCTATCTTTCACCAAAAAACAACAAGAAGCCCTATACTACCAACCCAAATCCCTGCTACAACAACCAAATAACCCAAAAAAATACCTAAATGTACTACTTGCAAGCAGGGGATTTGAACCAATCACTCATAATCTTCATCCATGAGAAAATCACCATCATAATCAGCCAACCAATCATACAAATAAGCAGAATTGTTGTGAATTATGTCCCAGCATATCCAATTGCGGAAACGATTAGCCCAAACTGCAGCCCTTTCCGGGATCCACCACTTCCAATTCCACATATCCCTCCAATCCCTACATACAAGTGACACTACCCCCTTGTCACGTCTGTTGAGCCTTGGGAACACATGCATAGTCATTATCTCACTCATGAACAACACTGGGTGGGGAGCTTCAGTTTCTTCTGCCATTTTTTGCTTTAAAAAATAACATCTAAAGTTAAATAATGACTAAAAAAAAAAAACCTAACACCCTCTGTTGTAGTTAGTTCATTTCATAACAAAAATCAAACAAACCCTAAATGTTCATCATAATTTATAGTAGATACACATACAAAACAAAATTTTTCCACCACACAAAGTATAATCTGAACTGAAAAACAAAAAACATGAACAAAAAAAATTCAGAATTTTGAATTTCCAAAGTTTAAACATCCAAAACCCCTCCAACTGACCCAAGAAAAACACTGAATTATGCTCAAAAATACAAAAAATAGAGATTTAGATGATTACCAGAAATATATAAGTAATTTGAAGCCGAAATTTTTTGAGATGAAGCTTCTTGTACCAAGCCCTGAATTTTCGCCTTTGAGAGAAAATGAAAGAGTTCTGAAAACAGGGGAGTGGAGTGTAGTGGAGTGGAAGATAGAATGGCGCCAAGTACAGGTAAAAGCTTCCTTTAGCGTTTTTTTTCTCTCAACTGACACAATTTTTTTTGGGAAAAACAACAAATTATTATTTTTTGGGGGGTTTAATGAGTTAAGGGGCCCACAAGTTAACCAAGGTTAACATTAATGCTCAGAATCCCGTTTGAGGTCCCAAACGGTGTACAAAAAAAGATCAGGTCCCAAATGGTGAAAAGTGTGATAGTTTGGGTCCTCTTTGTACCCTTAACTCCCAATATTGGTGCTCTTTGTTTGCTCTCCATGGAGAGGACTTGGAGAAATGCTCTCCCCCAAGAGCATTGAGAGAGCATGCTCTTGACGTAATACAATGACACATGTCACTAGTGGCGGATCTAGGAATTGAACCACGTGGGTTCGAACTTATTTAAACATATAACAAAAGCTAGTCTTATTTGCACGCGAAGCGTGCGGCAAAAATTTACTATTAAAATACTTATATTTAAAGGCGTTAAAAACATTTGTAGTGGTTTGCCTAATAAATTATTAATGACATTAATGATTAACGACTCATCAATAATAAGGTATTTGTAATATAATTTGGCTAATAAATTATTAATGCTACGATTAATTGATTATTTAAACAAGTAAATTGGAAGACATGGGGAATTGAATTAAATTTATTTCCCAATCAATATATTAGTACTTGGTGGAACTTGGGTGGGAGTATTTGTGAAGAGCAAAATCTGGAAAATGGAAGAAAAATAAAACAAAAAATTAAAACAAAGTTGTAAACTTGTCATAATAAAAACCGAAGGGAAGGGAAAAAAAATTAAAAAATTACAACTAGCCGCAATTCGATCCCGCTACCTAAGATAGGGTAAGGCTTTCTATTTCACGCGATGCCACTAAGCCAATTGCCTATCATTGAAATTATTTGGGCGCTTTAGCTTATAAACGTGTTTTAGGTTTTTCCTTATTTCAACTTCTTTCGCAGATCCACGTGGGTTCAGTTGAACCCACTGAACCCACGCTGGATCCGCCCCTACAGATGTCACTAATAATTAGGTTTTTATTTTTATTTTTGAGAGTTCATTGGAAAGTAAATATCATTGTTAACAATTTTTAGAAGGGTGTTCTTGAAAGTATCTTGAGGAGAGAGAAAGTAAAAAAGAAATTGTAGAGTAAAGTTGGAGAGCTATGCCAATATTGGTGCTCTTAGGTAATAGGTTGGTGTATCTTTCAGAGAATCACAAAACATGGAGCAAAGGTGAAAGGCCTAACAAAGTAATTAATGACAACAAATATTCGTATAATAACAGCATAAACTTGGTGGTCAACCACATAAATGTCAAAAGTCAAATGAAGTCCTACTCCATAGTAGGCTAGTCAAAGAGAAACCAGTGGGCCCACTTGCCCGCTTTCAGCCTGGGTGTGATTGTCTAGTCACTACTCACTAGCCCACTACAAAGTGGAACTCAAATGGGCTGGACCCAAATGAAAAGCAAAAAGCCAGATCTATGGTGACTAGTCTGGGCTTAATTTGACCACCAAGCGTAGCCCTGCTATCAAACCTGGATCAAGTGGTCCATAAACTAAACTGTATAGGCCCACCAAGAGGTACAGGCATGCTAAATTTAAGGAAGAATGGGCATGACGAGTTTGTAAACCGGCTCACGACCTGGCCCATCTGACAAACTTAGGGGTGTGTTCGGTTGGACGGAAAACATTCCAATTGAAAAGTGATTTTCCATCAAAATCATTCTTTAGAGGAAAACTCAAGACTAGATTGATTTTCCTTTGTTTGGTTATAAGAAAAGTAACTTTTCTTGGAATCCATTTTCCTTCGTTTGTGTTGTGGACTAGTGGTATTGTTTGATAGAGTTGGGGGAGAGTGGCTTCACTTGTCTCCCGAGGGGAAATAATTTTCCACCCTTGGAAAATGAAATTTAACCCACATTTCCCTTCCTTGATTCGGTTCAAATCAAACAGAAGAAAGTCAGGAAAATAGTTTTCTTGGAAAAACTTTCCTTCCAAATAAAAATGAAAGGTCAAAATCCACCCTACTATAAGTTTTTTTTTTTTTTTTTTCCAGATTTCTTTGTAGAATTATCACATCTAAAATGAGTAGATGTTACGAAATGTTTACACATACTTTTCCTACATAAATCCAAGAAAATGACATCGTGATTTGGACTAAGATCTAGATAATATGATATATTAATGAAACTTAAGTTTTATAACTTTAGTAAATTCTTTTTTTTTTTCAACTTAGAAGAATTCTATTTTATTTATGAGAGTATTTTCGAGAAAGGGGCAAAATTTTTTTTTTTTTTTGAAAAATAGAAAAGAAATTAAAACTCTCGATTAAATATGAAATGAAATTTAAAAGAATCAATTTTTTTTTTCCACATTTCAAGTTAGAACATAGAACATATGGATGTAAAGTGTTATTGTGTTAACCTTCCTAAAGAGGGTTAACAGATTTAGGGTTAAAATTGGATGTAACTATCTAATTTTACTCGTATCAAAATATTTAACTATCTGTCCAAGACTCCAAGGTAAAGTCCAATGGATCAGCCAACATGTCTTATTATTGTGCATGAGCATCCCACAACATGACCCACTAGGTTTGTTTTGTGTATTAATGTACTAGTTCTTAGCCAAACACGACTCTAACTTTGTATCTTGTAATCTTTAATCAAAATTTGGCCCAAACACAATTACTTTTTGTCTTTGGGTAGTCTTTTCTTCAACTTTACATTAAAATTGTTTGACTCCAAGGTACTTTTGAGCATGATCTATGTCTTAAGATGGTTTCTTCTAATACTTCTTTCATTTTTTAAAGAATGTATCATTTAAAATGTATATGTTATTTAATTTATTACTTTAATCTTTAATATATATTTTGTATAAGTAAAAATTATTAAAAGTTAGTATTATGAAAATATATAGTAAGATGAATCAAATAAAATGTATTTTTTTTATATACAATTATAAGAGTATATGGAATAAGGTTGATAGATAAATTGAGTGTGGTTACTATACAAATATGGCATCTTTTAAACAACTGAGGATGTATAATTTATACGCAATATGAATGTGATTGACTTAAATTTATGTTTGAAATATTATATTGTACTAATAACTTGATATAAATATTACTATATGCTATATATTGGGAAAATTAGAAGTATCTGTTACAGATGATAATTCGAGTAAACAATGATAAACTGAGAAACTAAAAAATAAGTTTTTCATGAAGATCAAAGGATAATTTTCGTGACATCCCCACAACAATATTTTTAGAGTGCCCACCGTTTCTTGACTGAATTGTCTCATTTACATTGGTGCTTATTGGTCGATTCGAGTTCGAACTCTTGTTAGCTCGATTTATGTTCGTTTAAGTTTACTCGAATTCGCGTCGTGCTTGAAACTTGACGAATCGAGTTAATTTTAACTGAGTCGAGCTTTGACCAAGCGTTGACCGAACCGTTATTAAGCTGTTCACAAACAAGCTTGACCTATTATTATCTTTAGTTTACTCGTCTGCTTTACATTCATTTTTTTGATTATCTTTTTTTTTTTCTGAGTATATTCTTTGTCAATAAAACTAGTAAATTGCTATTGTGTGATGTATAAATAAATATATATCTATGTATACGTATATAATACATTATTTCCATATATAAAAATAATCGAGCTTGCTTACGAGCTTTTCGAGCTAGCCGAGCTTTTTATAACTCAGCTCGGCTTGTTAAGGTCTCGAGTCGTATTCGAACTCGAGTCATAACTAGCCGAGCTTTGATCGAGCCGAGCTCAAACTATTTACGATATCCCAAGCTTTTGGAGTACGCATCTTTTCTATTTCATAATAGAAATAAATGGTCGATTTTCTAAATTAATGGCTCAAAATGCATGAACATGTTTCCAAATAAATCTTAAGACAAGAAATGAAAATGGGTCTAAATTTCTAATACAAGCCATTGAGCTTTTTGTCGGTCCAGCCTTATTCTACCTGAACCAGTTCATCGCCCATGTAATACAAAAAGATTTTACTCTGATGTACTTTCAAAGTATTTGTATGAATCTCTCTTAGGCATGAACATAAGTCGCTAAAGTTGATAGAATATAAAAACCAATCTTGGAGCTCCAACTAAATTAAAACTTAAACTACCAAAATTGAAAATATTCCTCCTCCATGCTATTTGACGAGTATCACTTCACCAACGTACTCTCTTGAAACCTTGAATTACAGAGGCTCTTTATGTAATTTATGCAAGCCCACTTCTCAATAATTTATCTTCAAAACAGTTAATATTTCCTATAGGAAAAAACAAATCAGATAATTACTGACAGTCCATCAACCTTAATCCTGCCATGCATCGTATAATTTAGGGAAATTCTACATGGTAGCCTCTTACTTTGTGTTTTTCTATTTGGTGGCAGGGTAAAAAAATAATTATATCAAGTGACACCTTACTTTGTTTAATTTTACTTAGTGACCTTAATATACTTAAAACTAGGCTAATCCATCCTTTAAATTTAATTTACTAACCTACCCCCTAATTATATTGTTCTAATTTACCAATAATTAGTGATTAAAATGACAATTAGTTCCATAATAATATAAACCAGTCCTCGAGTAACATAAGCAATCTGGCTAATCTCTTGATTCCTTCACTTCCTCTTTTTTCTTTTCTGGAATATTGTTGCAAAATATCATTAATGGATCATCGACAGATCATCAAAATTTATGATCAAGATATGTAAATTAAAGCACTATAATGCAAGATATGACAAGTTCACAAAATTATACACATAAAATAAGTCAAAGAAGAAAAAACAAACCTGTCCATTGGTGGGGATTAAGGTCGCAATGTTTTGAATTTTTCGATTCTCAGGCATTTTAATGTATGATCAAGTAATGCTTAACCAACAAAAACCTAGAATATTATAATGAATTCAGACCAAAACCAACTAACCAATTTAGTGTAGTATTAAAAAATACAACTTTCCGATTATTAGTAATGTAAATAGATAAAAAAAATTGAGAAGAGGAAAGGTGAGGGAATCAAGAGAAAGAAGACGAAGTCTGAGAGAGAAAGGCATACTGAGAATTTAAGTTAGAGGGTAAAATTAGTAAATTCAGCGTAATTATTGGTTAGCCTGGTTTTAATTCGATTAAGGCCACTAAGTATAATTAGACAGAGTAGGGTGTCACTCGGTATAATATTTTTTTTGCCTTGCCACTAAGTAGAAAAACACAAAGTAGGAGGCCACCATGTAGAATTTCCCTATAATTTAAAGATAGTATTGGAAATTTGGAAAGGGAGCTAAAAACAATACTTCCTCCATTTCGTTTTAAATGCAACAAAGGAGTGTTATTTATGAGATATAAAATATTACTTTGTTGCATTGAAGGAAGTATGTGAAAGATGATTCAGTTTTTTAATCCAATTTTTCTAATGTGAAAGATAATTCATGTGCTACACTGCTATTGATTCTGTTGTAAGTTAAGGTCAGTATAATGCATGGTAGACTTGGAAGAATTGAAACATAACAGATTTAGATGCAAGCTAACGAGCTCCGAAGAGCTCGCCGCGGCGGGCGGCTAGCTTAGCAGCTTGACTACCTGCTTCGGCAGAATTCAGCAGTACTGCAGTATGCAGCTTGCATTACTAGTTGCTTCCATCAAAACTGCTAAACGAACTACCAAACTATGTATTTTTTTTTTTACTCCCTACGTAAGGATGGATATATGTGCGCCACTTTTGAGTAAGTTCCAACAAGAAGCTGTCAAAAAAAAAAAAAGAAGTTCCAACAAACACTCCATGTTGGCTGCCGGAAGAAAGTACTAATGCATGGCACTTGTGAGTTGCGACCTTTGAGTTGAATGTCTGCGCTAACCACTAGGCCACTTTTGGTCAATATAAGGAGTAATAAGCATCAGTGAGTTATTTTACGTTTTACATTTAATCGTTTTAGAATATTCAATATATTTTGACTTTTTACACTATTTATATATTCTTTTTTAACTGTGTTTTATGATATTTACATGAAAATGAATATAGTCATATGTGATTTTATTAGAGTAAAGTTGATATTCACTTTTTTCTTTAGTATGAGCAATATACACATTTAGAATATCAAAAGTTTAGAATTTTAAATTAAAGGGAATTAGATGTTCTACTTAATAAGTAGGTGCATGTGCACATACACGTACATGTAGACACCTAAGTGTACGTTTTTTTTTTTTTTTTTTTTTTTACGGAAAACCTAAGTGTACGTTGATCTGCCATGAAATGGCACAAAAGATAGAAGTGAACTACTCATGCTTGCGGCAAGTTTGGTATTAAATTATATTGTTACACAAAGAAGAAAATAACTAATTAATACAACCAACCTTAACTCAATGTCTCTCAAACGACTCTCGTCCTAGGCGGAGAAGGGAGTTGAATATATTACACGTATGTTTAGGCTTCCCTTTGGTTGGACGTAAAATATATTCCGTGTAAAAATGATTTTCATGAAAAATAATTTATAATGAAAAGTACAATTTCAAAATTAGTTTTTCGTTGTTTAGTTTCATGTAAGAAAAATGATGACATGAAAGGAAAATAAAACGGAAAGTAAGGAGGTAGTGAGAGTAGTGTACAAGAGAGATAGGGAAAATGAAGGAAAACAATTTTCCCTTCATTTGGAAAGGAGAACGATTTTCCACTAATAGGAGAGCAATTTTACTCCAACGGAAAATGATTAATTTTACACTCCTTTGGAAACCAAACAATGTAAAATTGAAAATAGAAGAAAACAGTTTTTCAGAAAAATATTTTACGCCCTACCAAACGAACTAGTTACACCGATTATTTTACAATCATACTGTAAGTGCTTACATATCAAGTTACCAATGTTTATGAAAAGTGTATGCTTAGCTTTCTAGAAGATACTGAAATAGCCAAAGATTTTAGGTAGTCTTTTAACATTCTTGCATTAAAGAGATTATACTTGCTTCTCTCCATATACAAAATAACTCTTTGAACCATAATTTCATATGATCCACAATCGTATGTCATCATTTATTTCGATTGTTTCATGAATTCATGTTGATAATAAGTTAATAACTACTACTTAGCTACAAATTCAACAGGAAAAAGCGCCACGTGACACTGTTCCTCATTTAAGAACGCCTTCTAATATATTAGTATAGATTAACAAAGAATTCAGGTCTTTCTCCCCTAAATAGTATTATTGGAAAAAACAATCAAAAGACCTGTGGAAAAGACAGCAAATAGGGTCATGAAGCGGATGCTCGGACATTGAGAAAGAAGGAAGCTTTTCAGGCACTTAGAAGTGCAATCTAGGAATAGATCTTTGATCGGGGCTTCCCTTAGCTTAGTCTCTTTGGTTGTTGAAAATGTTCGCTTTATAGTTTATATACACAATGAGATGGCTAATCCATTGCTAGCTAGGCCTGCGCGGGTTCAATTCCCGTCGTTCGCCCAATGAATAGCAATTGTGTGTCCAATCATTGTGGGCTAGCTAATTAAACGAGACAAACGCAACTACATCAATATTCATCGTGTGATATTTTTTTTATGCACACACTAATAAACTATTACCTACGGAGTCCATGCATGCATGATGGATCCAGCATTCAACCAGCCAATCCAAATTATGGCCAATGAAAGCTACATAGATGTGTACAATTTGAACCAACCATTCCTTCCCTCACAAGGCACTAAGGTGATTAGACCATTGAGCCCTTAGGTATGGCCAGACTAAGAAAAGAATATCAATAATTTCTCCTATGACGCACAACTACACACATGTAATGCACATTCAATGCACTATGAACATCCATTCACAATTTTTGCACATCCAGGAATTCAATAATTCACAAATCATATAGTATTTAGATGTGTAAATATAGTTTTTGGATGTGAAATTACATGCTTTTGATTTGCAAGCATAATTTTGGGATGTGCAAATATAGTCTTTGAATGTGCAAATATACAGTTTGGATGTGCAAACATAGTTTTTGGATGTGCAAACCTACCTTTTGGATGTGCAAGAATACTTACTGGATTTGCAAACATATATATTGGATGTGCAAATATAACATTTGGATGTACAAGTGTAGTCTTTAGATGTGCAATTATATAGTTTGGATGTACAAATATATAGTTTGAATGTGCAAATATATATTTTGGATGTGGAGATATAATTTTTGGATGTGCAAACACTAGGGAGTGGATGTGCAAATATATGTTTTGGATGAACAAGTGTAGGTTCTGGATATGCAAAAATTGCTATGTACAGTTAGGTGAAATTAACAATTTAAGAAAAACACAGGAGTATTCACCATCGAAGTGTTTGTCAAATAGTTGGACTCTCCAGAAAATGAGATAAGCTACTTTTGTTATAAGTATTGTGAAATATCTTGAAAAGTAGGTAAAATTGACCGTAATACCACAAACTATATGACTTAAGTGCACGAGCACGACGAACATTGAGTAGTAGCTAGAATATTACAAACTATTATCCTTGGTGTAAAGCGTATTACTAATGATGCCGGAGGTCAATTTTTTGGTCGGAGATTCCACCTTCGACATTATTAATGATACTCTTTGCACCAAGCTAAGGCTAATAGTTTGTGATACTCAATCTACTAGTCAATGTTTGTGGTGCTCCGCGCACCCGAATCATAGTTTATGATATTGCAATCAATTTTCTCTATAAATTTTTATTATACAATCTCTAAAATAGTAATAGATATCTTTGAGAAGAGGTCTATTTGAGATGAATAAGGATTACCATAAACATTGATATAAGACATTCTTCATAAAATCACCTATATAAATTTATTATCATTACCATTACCAACATTTATTATCGCTTATCAAACAAACTGTTTCCTATTCAGTGTAATATAATCAGAGAACAGCAATAACAACAAAATCAATACGATCAAGAAGGGGAGATATAAGTTACCTCAGTATGCTTGTATGATCAGTATGAGTATGCCACGCCAGGTTTTCCAAGAACAAAGGTAGAGTGAAGGCACCATAGCAGAAAACCTTTTAGACAAATTAACTTTCATGAAGAAACAAAGATGTTTCACTTTCACGTTTCAAACAGACAAAAATTACAGATAAGATTTCCATCTTTGGAAAGTGAAAAAATTACTATTTCAGAAAGTGAATAACGGGTATGCAATACTTTTAACAAATCAGATCATGCAGGAAAGTTATTATAAGTTTAACAAAAAAAGGTATGAATAAAATATACCTATGTTACTTCAACACGAGTAGTTGTGTTGAATATGGGTATGTGTCCGAGTGTTCAATTCAACGAATTATGAAATTTTTTCATGATATTGGCTCATCTGAAAATGTCAAAGTGTCGAAAATCTGAAACAGGTACTTGTAGTAAAATGAAGAGTTCGAGGGAGAACAAACTAAAGCCGAAAGGTGGAAAAAGAAAGTGATATTGGCGCGGCTCAATCTGAGATCGTATCTTAAAACTCTACTTCAGTAAGATCCGTCTTCGGATTGAACCTCACCAATATCGCTTTCCCTTTGCCTTCCCAACCTATCAACCAGTCAAACATATTCTCCCCAAACTTCAGTTCAAATAATCATGATGTTCCATTCAAACCTATACATTCTCATGTAATAATGAGTTCAAACTACTACAAGCTGACTTAATAATTGAGAAAAATAAAGGTTAGAGGGTTTGGAAAGGGAAGTAAAAAGAAGCTAAATGGTCCCATACACCACTTTTAAACAAAATAACTAGCAATTGGGCATAGTCTAAGCCTCATATTATTGCATGTTTTGCATTTAGATATTGCTAGACAACTCTTGTGAACTATTCCCAAATTTGTTTCCTCTTAATGGCGCATGCTCTTCACCTGAACTCATCTGAATTGAACCTTTTAGGTCTAATCGGACCTGATCAACCCTAATTTCACTTTATTGTGATTGGAAGTGATGATCAACCCTGAATTGATTAAACTTATATTTATAAGGCGAAAAGAACATTAAATTTGGATCATGTGGTGAATTGGGTTGGAAGGATGTGGCTTGTTTAAGGGAATCACTAATGGAAAAACATGATGGCATCAAAATATGGAGCTTCTTTAGTATAAAAGTTTGGTGGAGTAGGAGAAACAGAGTAGGTAAGCAGATCAAATCAACAAAAAGGGACACCAACATGCGCGCCAAATCAACAGAATATTCAACTATCAATATATCATCATTAAAAGGTGATCAAATCAAACACACTAATATTCTTATAGGAAATTCTACATGTTATTAGCTAAATATTCCCAATCATACCAGAAAAAAAAAACAGACAAAATCACCTAGCTATAGTACAAGTTACCATATACATAAAATAGATTTTGCTTGATCAAATTTGGTATATATGACATAAAATGTGATAAGACTTTATATATGCTACTATTCTAGTGTAGAACACAAAAAAAAGATACCATTTATGTGTATATATATATAGATAGATAGATTTTGCTGCACTTTTTACAGAAGATATACACTATGGTATATAATATAATAAGCAATAATTTCATGTAATTAAGAAACGTATATATATATTAGGGATAAAAAGATAGAGATTATATAGAAATTAAAGCAAGTAAATGATATATATTATGGTAGTTGAAATGAGAGATAAGAGGTGAGAAGAAAGAGCAAGAAGAGAAGATGATATATAAGAGTGTAGGGTTTTACCTCGGGATGAGAAGACTGAAGAAGGTGAGTGGAATGATGTCAAGAGGGAGCAAAGATTACTTTTAGGGTTTATCATGCTTAATTTGCACTCAAATAAAAATCACAAAAAAAAATTCCAATTCTTGTTTTTTGCGCATGCCTTCTGAAAATATTCTCTACTTATCTTTCATTATTTAACTTGCTTTTATTATTTCATGCTTTGTTCTTGAGCAATCAAACAGACAAAAAAGGTTTAATACAATAGTTTTGTATGGTTATGTAGGGAACTACATCATGTTAATGTTGTAGTTCATACTTAATTGGTCAATTGATGAGTAGAAAATATATAAACTTTATCTCATCAACTTATCAATATATTCATTGTACTGGATTATAACTTGTGCATGGTATGGTACACCTAAAGTTATGTTTCGCTTAGTAGGAGTTCTCTCGTTCCGTTTATTTAATTTACTCATACATATGTTGTAGGTCTCAAAATGAGCAAAACATGACCTTTGATGAAACATGCATGTGATACACCGGAGTGATATCAATTTATAGATCATGCTTATACTTCTTGTTCAATAAGCATAAAGATCATTTGTTAAAAAAGTTATAAATTTAGCAAAAAAGATTTATGTTAGTTTCATCTCGTTTCTTTTCAGAAGAGTAATATAATATCAACAAGCTTATTGTTCTTGTTTTTGGCTAAGTAGGAGTTCTCTCGTTTCGCTTATTTGCTCATATATAGGTCTCAAAATAAGCAAAACCGTGAAACACCACCTTTGGTGGAACATGCGCATGATACACAATACACCTGAGTATATAATAGAATTATATCAATTTATAAGCATAAAGATCATGCTTATAAATTCACATTCATCTTGTTTAATATCTAGATTAATAAATCAATCTTCCTTCTATGACAATGTGAAAAAAATAGTATTTACGAATGTCTTGTTCAATAACATTTTAAAAATATATCTAGCTAATTTTAACACAAGCAATACTCAGATATAATACCCATTATTTATTGAATTACAAATCTTTTTCTTGTAAAAGTTGATGAAAATTCTCTTAAATCTATTGAGATTTAGTTGTCTCTGTCACATAACCATTATTTTCAAAATGAGTACTAGATCAACAGAAAACATGTAATACAGGTGAGTTCTCTATCCTATCATTGGTTGTTTGGTATAGTGAAATAGACAAAATTATATAGTATGTCGATTTGATGGGTATGTAATATGTTACAATATATGGATATGGTATGTGGAGCAACAATTACTTTTTCATTGGTTCTTTTCCCTTTTCTCCATGAATGTTCAACTTAAATCCAAGTACATAATAACTACACTAATATACTAAGTCCAGTTCTTTATTAGTTTACCAATAGAGTTTGTCTTGTAAGGGACCGTCTATCTTTAGACTAAAAGTAGGCAATGGTAAGCTCAATATCAAAAAGAAAATTAGTCCAATGGTGACTAAGTTAATTTCTCTCGGTGACTAGTTTAATCCATTAAGTAATCAGGTCTACTTTTATATTAAAATTAGACCGTCTCTTTTAATAAATTTTGTTACATGTATTCTCTTTTGAGATGTGCTTTATTAATTTATCCATTTTTTTTGTTTCCACTTTTAGAATGAGACCACTAACTTTCTATCACATACATTCAACTTTAACATAAAATAATAGTTTTCCTTCTTTTTATATCCCGCAACATTATTTCTCCTAAAAACTTTATGCAAAAGAAACTAATAAACTAATAAAGACGGAAAGAAACTAAACATAGGCTATGTTCAGTTCACCTTATTTTTGCTTATTTCATATCTAATCAGATCAGATCAAATCAGATCAGAAAAAATAAGTTCAGATCAGATCAGTTCAGATCATGCTTATATTTAAAAATCATTATTACTATTAAATATCTTTCATTACATATTAGTAAAAATATAATAATTGAATATTAATAAAGTACTCATTGAGACGAATTAGAGACGAATCAAACAAGACCCCACATGACTATATTTTTTTTCTTATATATTGAGAAAAATCTAAAAAATAAAATCTTGTAAATCAGATCAGATTAGATCAGAAAAAATAAATTCGGATCAGATAAGTTCAAATCAAAAAATTTTAGGTGAATTAAACATAGCCATAAACCTATAAAAAAAAACTATCCTAACTCATGTTGAAGAGTCAAAGTATATACAAAACTGAAAATAACTGAAAGTGTGACCTAAAAAATTTACCTTGAAGGAGAAGGTTTTGTGGGGTCAGGTGAAAATGGAGGAGAGAGAAAAGGGTAATCTTGGGAACATCAATCCAGAATGTCAGTGAAAGAAAGAAGTTTCGGAATGAATAGTACTGTAGAAAGTCATACTAGTAGTAAGATTATTTATTTGTTTTGGAACAAATTGATATCTTTATTTTTCTCTCACGCATTTACACAAACAGTTGGCCGGCATCAGGAATATAATCAGCTGAAATAGAAAGCCTTCTTCACTCACACCAAGTAGCGCATAGCGGGGACACCGGCGCTAAAGAGGGCCCTGCTGTGGCGCGGCAAGGGGAGACACTCTTCTTGGATATTGCTCTTTTGCTCCCAATAACTGTTTTTCTCTCTCCTCTATGCCCTCTAATTTGTGAATGAATTTTGAGATCTCCAAGAAAAAAGGAACCTTTTTGTATTTTTGAAAGGTGGGAAGGGTGAATTTTGAGTTGTAGGGTTGTAAGGCTATGTTTAGTTCACCTGAAATTTTCTAATTTGAATTTATCTGATCTTATTTTTTCTGATCTGATCTGATTATAAGATCTTATCTTTTTTATTTTTCTCAATATATAAGAAAAACTATAGTCATGTGGGGTCTTGTTTGATTCGTCGTACTTTATTAATATTCAATTATTATAATTTTTACTAATATGTAATGAAAGATATAATGATTTTTAAATATAAGCATTATCTGAACTAATCTGATATGAACTTATTTTTTCTGATCTGATCTGATCTGATTAGATCTGAAATAAGCAAAAATAAGGTGAACTAAACATAGCCTAAGTTGTAAATGAGTCGAGTTTAGTTAAATACTAGTTTTGAAGCCCGTGCGTTGCACGGGTTGTTTTTTATATTTTTTTTTGTTATTTTTTCTTAACATTATTGATTTATGTGACTATAAAATGAGATTTTTGAACACGATTTGATTTAGTTACTTCATTTGTTCCTTTTCCATTGCAATCATCACCACTTTGGGAAGTTTTAATTATTTATTTGGACCAATCAACTTTTAGTAAAAAAACAACAACTTTAATTGTCAATATTACCTTTACTTTATGTTAATAGTTAGATGGATTATTATTGGCTATGAAATTGCATAAGAGATTCTGATTTGCATAGTTGATTCATAAAGCTAGTAAAATTCATACCATTATAGGTATGAAAGAGTATAACCTTGAATAAATTCTGGGTTAATTATCGTTCGACGTCTTTTTCTTGCTTCTCGTGATAAGTTTGGATCACAATATTGGTGAGCCATTGTTGTAAGTTGTAGTGTTGTAAGTATATGGAAATGGTCAATTGTTAGCTAAACATGCATATTTATAGTAGAGTGAATCATAGTCGTAGAGTGATAAACTCTTATCTCTCAAACTCTAAATTTTATTATCTCTAAATTAATAAGATGACGTTGCAATTAGATAATTTATTTGGGATATGACCATGAGATATTTTTGATGAAGTTTCCTTTGATTTTTTTTCCAGTTGAAACAAATTCGATTCTCATCATTTGAATATATTGTTGTAGTAGATATTTCTTAGCAATTGAAACACAAACAGAAAAAAATAATTGAAATAATATGAAAATATGTTTTATATTTCTAATAAAAAAATAAAAAAATATTGAAATAGATAAAGTCTTATCTCTCAAACTTATCTCTAAATTTTATTATCTCTCAAACTCTAAATTTTATTATCTCTAAATTTTTATCATCTCTAAATTTTATTATCTATAAATTAATAAGATGACGTCATTATCTCTAAATTTTATTATCTCTCTAAATTTTTGTTATCTCTAAATTTTATTATCTACATTATCTCAAAATTTTATTATCTATAAATTAATAAGATGACGTCTCTATATTTTATTATTTGTAAATTAATAAGATGACGTGGCAATAATTTTTTATTATCTCTAAATTTTATTATCTATATTATCTCTATATTTTATTATCTATATTTTATTATTTGTAAATTAATAAGATGACGTGACAATCCTAGGTGGCGCGCTCTATGCTCCCGAAAAGTTCCTCCTTTATATATATATATATTAATTAACAATTTTTTTTTTATGAAGGTAGCCATTTTGGTAGAGGTAAGCTAATAGTGATTCTGCGGAAGATAACTATTATATTATTGTACTACTAATTGTCGATTATGCTATATCGTCAATTGTTTTTAATATTGCGCATATTAATTAAGTTACGCTTAGACTCGATTTCTCTTCACCTAAATTTTGATGACGTGAAATTGTTAATACCGATATATTGTACTTATTAAAACATATGAGAATTGGTTTTTTTTTCATGATCTATATATATGTTGTATTTATACTATGAATTACCAGTTATTGTTGATGCAATTGGTTTTATTGAATAAGATGATTTTTATAGATCGAAATCGATTTTTATTGATTACTTAATAATTTTTTTTAATAAGTTGTAGAGAATAAGGCCTTACTTATAGACTCATAGATGAAAAGATGCATATGATAGCATTATATAATCAACCTTTCATATCTTATTTACGAGTTTAAGGATGTTTACCGTTTCTACTCCACATCTATTCTTATGAGAATAGAAGTGAGCCGTCTTGAAGATTTGGGGTCCTCAGTTTATGAAAATTAGGCCCCAAATTTATAAAAATATAAAGACGCAAGCTTGGGTATTAAAGATGTAAAGTTGAAAATTTTAAAGGTTGATGATCATTGAGAAATTTATTAAGGGTGAAAAATAAGGATAATTTACTCAAATTTGAAGTAAATTTTTTTTTAAATATTATATTTTAGGACCATGTATTATTGAGCTATTTACACACCCTCATTTACCTCTTCAATTAGTACCCTCTAAATCTACAGATGGGAAAGAAAAAGCTACTCTTACTAAATATTCTGATGCATCTTAAGCATAATAGTGCCTATAACTACGTATTGGACGGGCACACTCAAAGTAACCATACTTATTACTTAAACCACATCAACGTTGAACAAATAGGTTTAAAGAGTTGATTTCAAAAAGGGTATTTAGGCAAAGCATGCATGCTTTAATTTATAGTACATGATATATATTCCATTAGTAAGTTCTAAAGCAGTCAATGCCACTTTTATATAGCTGAATTATGTTAGAAACTAATGATGGATCCTAATAGGCTAATAGTCTCTTGGTCTGTATAGTTAGTTATAGCGAAATACTTAGCAATGTCAAAAAAAAAAAAAAAAAATTCTAGTTGAAAATAAAGATATATAGCTGCACAATTTAATATAAACCTTCAAAAGATTTTGTTTCTGCTAAGAAATTGAGGGTGATCATAAGTGTTGATGTGTGCTGAGAAACTTGATATGGGCCCCAAGAAGGTACGCCTGAGCTCCGTTATCCGTACATCGGAATCCTGCAAAAGGTAAGGTTAGCCTACCCCGGGGGTGGTCCCGGGATCGCCCCTCCGACGCTCAAGTCAGTAGATGATTGAGGTAGAGAGAGAAAGGGATCAATGTAGAGAGAGATGCTCTGGGTTTGGCAACTTAGAGTTGCTTCCTTTGTCTGGTGAGACAACCCCTATTTATAGAGGAGAGGAGCCCCAATAAATGAGGGTATTTTTGGTCACCTCCAGCTGGTGGAGGGATGGCTTCCCTAGATGTAGGGGCATTTTAGTAACTTTGCCATATGTGGGCTGGTCCAAGAAATGGGCCCAAACAATTAGCCCCACGCCAAGCAATCGAGGTGAAAATCGCCATTTTTAGCTCGGTTGATTGGCGGAATTTTCATGCCGGATCGAAGCGGAGGAAATCTTCTGGCGCTAGGATTAACCAAGCACGGGGGTCTCGCTGACCGGTCAGCGAGTCGGGGTCCAGGGGTGAAACGCCCTGGTGGGGGTTAGGGCGCAACGCCCCCGAACTTTTCCAATGTATAGGCTGACCGAGCAGCCGGGCCACTACATTGGCCGAGCGGGTGCTGGCCGAGGCTGGCCGAGCGAATGCTGGACGAGGATGGCCGAGGCTGGCCGAGCGGGTGCTGGCCGAGGTTGGCCGAGCGGGTGCTGGCCGAGGCTGGCCGAGCCGATGCTGGACGAGGATGGCCGAGGCTGGCCGAGCAAGTGCTGGCCGAGCAGGTGCTGGCCGAGCAAGTGGTGGCCGAGCAAGTGCTGGCCGAGCAAGTGCTGGCCGAGCAAGTTTCTCGTGCCGAGTTGGTCCCTTGGCCGAGCTTCCTTGGCCGAGCTCCCTTATCCGAGCTCCCTTATCCGAGCTCCCTTGGCTGAGCTCTCTTCGGGTGCCTTGATGCTATCCGACCAACTTCATAGTCCGAGCGAGTGCCATGACCGAGTGGCCGAGCAACTCTCGAGTTTTGCTGGCCGAGGAGGTGCTCAGGTTGAGTAGGTCTTCATGCGGATCGGAGGCCACTCGGACGATGAGCTAATAATGCGCCTCATGCTATCCGAGTGGGGGAACATGAAGTACTTTAGCTTGATTTTAGCTAAGTATAAGAGCGATTCGCCAAAGGAGAGGGGGCCTCCTGGTGGCCAAGCAGGTCTCCAATAGGCCGAGCGGGTCGGACGCCACTCGGATGAGGAGCTAATGAGCCCCATGCTGTCCGAGTGGGTGCCATGAGGTACTCAGCTTTAATTTGGCTAAGTATGAGAGCGATTCGCCAAAGGAGAGGGGGCCTCCTAGTGGCCGAGCAGGTCTCCAATAGGCCGAGCGGGTCGGACGCCACTCGGATGAGGAGCTAATGAGCCCCATGCTGTCCGAGTGGGTGCCATGAGGTACTTAGCTTTAATTTGGCTAAGTATGAGAGCAATTCGCCAAAGGAGAGGGGGCCTCCTAGTGGCCGAGCAGGTCTCCAATAGGCCGAGCGGGTCGGACGCCACTCGGATGAGGAGCTAATGAGCCCCATGCTGTCCGAGTGGGTGCCATGAGGTACTTAGCTTTAATTTGGCTGAGTATGAGAACGACTCGTCAAGGGAGAGAGGGTCTCCTAGTGGCCGAGCGACTCGATTTGTTTGCACTTAATTATTTTCGCTAAGTGATAGAGTACTCCTGGCCTAGCCGAGGAGGTACCGCGAGATACACGCTCGACTCGGGAGGCTAATGAGCCCCATGTTTGCCGAGGAGGTGAATTTGTTTGCACGCTCGACTCGGGAGGCTAATGAGCCCCATGTTTGGCCGAGGAGGTGAATTTGTTTGCACGCTCGACTCGGGAAGGCTAATGAGCCCCATGTTTGGTCGAGGAGGTGAATTTGTTTGCACGATCGACTCGGGAGGCTAATGAGCCCCATGTTTGCCGAGGAGGTGAATTTGTTTGCACGCTCGACTTGGGAGGCTAATGAGCCCCATGTTTGGCCGAGGAGGTGAATTTGTTTGCACGATCGACTCGGGAGGCTAATGAGCCCCATGTTTGCCGAGGAGGTGAATTTGTTTGCACGATCGACTCGGGAGGCTAATGAGCCCCATGTTTGGCCGAGGAGGTGACTTTGTTTGCACGCTCGACTCGGGAGGCTAATGAGCCTCATGTTTGGCCGAGGAGGTGAATTTGTTTGCACGATCGACTCGGGAGGCTAATGAGCCTCATGTTTGGCCGAGGAGGTGAATTTGTTTGCACGATCGACTCGGGAGGCTAATGAGCCCCATGTTTAGCCGAGGAGGTGACTTTGTTTACACGCTCGACTCGGGAGGCTAATGAGCCTCATGTTTGGCCGAGGAGGTGAATTTGTTTGCACGCTCGACTCGGGAGGCTAATGAGCCCCATGTTTGGCCGAGGAGGTGAATTTGTTTTGCACTTAGCTATTTTCGCTAAGTGGTAGGATACTCCTGGCCTAGCCGAGGAGGTACCGCGAGATATGCTCGACTCGGGAGGCTACTGTGCCCCATGTTTGGCCGAGGAGGTCTTCCGACGCTACTCGACTCCCGAGTAGGTCCAGTTGTTGATACTTAGCCGTTTTTCGACTAAGTTAGGACGCTCCTCTTATGACTGAGGAGGTGCCAGTGATGGAGCTTCTCGACTCGGGGAAGCTAGGGAGATCCATGCTTCCCGAGGAGGTCTTCACGACGCTACTCAGATCTCGAGTAGGTCCAATTATTGATACTTAGCCGTTTTTTGGCTAAGTGGGACGCTCCTTCTCTGACTGAGGAGGTGCCCATGATGGAGATTCCCGACTCGGGAAGCTAGGGAGATCCATGCTTCCCGAGGAGGTCTTCTGACGCTACTCCGATCTCGAGTAGGTCCAATTTTTGATACTTAGCCGTTTTTTTTGGCTAAATTAGTCGGGGGAGGTTTCCCCGTATTTGAGTGCCATTGGAGAAGTTTTTATTCAAGAGATGACGAACATCATCGCACCTCCATCAATTGTATTCATTTCACCAGCTGAGGCGTTCAAGCAATTAGCCCCACGCTGGATGATCAGATAGGGTAGCATCATTCTTTCCCAAGGCGATCGTCCAGCGGAAACCGAGAGAGATCTACGCGCCCGGGGTACCCTGCTAGGCCTGAGAGGGGGGGGGAGAAGCCCCAGTGAAAGTTAGGAAGCACCGCCCTCGAACTTTTGCGAAGTATAAGCTGCCCGAACAGCTCCCTTGGCCGAGATTGTGCTTCGCTTCAAGTTATGCTCAATACAGGATGGCCGACCAGGTCCCTGTCCGAGCAGGTATCAGTGAATTACTTAGCCTAAATTTGGCTTAAGTATAAGGCGGCTCGACGAAGGAGAGAGGGTCTCCTATCAGCTGAGCGGGTCAGATGCCACTCGGATAAGGGACTAATGAGCCACATGTCGTCCGAGTGGGCGCCAATTTAAGTACTTAGCTTGAATGAGTATGCCGCTAAGTATGAGTGACTCAGCAAAGGAGAAAGGGTCTCCTAGTGACCGAGCGGGTCCAGATATGGAGGATATGGGTCGATTTGAGCTTCGCCATTTTGACGTCATGAATGCTCCGGTATGTTGTACTTAGCCTTTTTGGCTATGTTAGTGAGATTTCCCCCTCCTGACTGAGGAGGTGTCATGGCGAAATTCTAGCCTTTTGAGCCTCCTTTTGCTCGCCTCTATTGGCTTGATAGTCTTAGTTTTGCTGGACTGATCTGGGTGATGCAAGGCTTTTGATACTGTGCCTTTGAAGCTCAGATAAATTTCTCATAAGTTGAGCAGGCATCTAAGGCCGAGTAGATGCCTCAGCTGAGCAAGTACCCAAGGATGAGTGGGTACATCGAAGGAGTAGGTACCGTTGATGAGTTGGTGCCTTTGATGGTGAATAGGTGCATCTGGCTGAGTACATTCTTTTCGCCGAAGGGGCACCCAAGGATGAGTGGGTACCTTAAATGAGTAGACCTCATTGATGAGTCGATGCTTTTGAGGAATAGGCCCCTCTAGCTGAACAACATCATAAACTCGAGGGTGCCACTTCTTATTCCGGAGAGGTTTTACGGTTCTGAGTCACCATACCCCTCGTTCAGATCAGTCATCATGGGTTGTGCTCTTCAATACAACCTCTTCCGTTTTCCCCTTTGAGGGTTGACACGGTCCTTCCCTCTATTTAGGCCCTAGCCGGTTAGGCTGACCATCTCAGGAAGGACAAATGATCTCTTCACGACGAGTGGAGACCATACACATCCGACTTTGTTGGAGAGTTTGTTGAAGATGAGATGCAATCAAGGTGACGTTTGTTGAAGCTATGGGCATTGGGTCAGCTACTCACATCTGACCTGATGTTGCGGGATAACCGACTCCGTGGTGGATTCTCCATTGGGGTGGAATCCTCATCATTCGGACAGAGGGATAGCACCATAGGTGCATATATATGGGATGCTTGAGCTCTCTAGGAACGGTTGGCTTGGGAGAATGTCTTCACGGTTGGGGCCATTGCTGAGCAGCAATGAGGTGAGTTTTGCTGAGTAGCAACAAGGTGGATCTTGCTGAGTGGTGGCGAAGTAACTTCTTGTACTTTCCCCACAGACGGCGCCAAACTGTTTCTGCTAAGAAATTGAGGGTGATCATAAGTGTTGATGTGTGCTGAGAAACTTGATATGGGCCCCAAGAAGGTACGCCTGAGCTCCGTTATCCGTACATCGGAATCCTGCAAAAGGTAAGGTTAGCCTACCCCGGGGGTGGTCCCGGGATCGCCCTCCGACGCTCAAGTCAAATTAGGTAGAGAGAGAAAGGGATCAATGTAGAGAGAGATGCTCTGGGTTTGGCAACTTAGAGTTGCTTCCCTTTGTCTGATGAGACAACCCCTATTTATAGAGGAGAGGAGCCCCAATAAATGAGGGTATTTTTGGTCACCTCCAGCTGGTGGAGGGATGGCTTCCCTAGATGTAGGGGCATTTTAGTAACTTTGCCATATGTGGGCTGGTCCAAGAAATGGGCCCAAACAGATTTTAAAGTGTGTAAATCTTTTACGATTTCTTTTAATCCCTAAGAGATTGATCTTTTAGGATTTAGATATACAAAAATTATATGCTTATCCATGCTCAGGACTTCCATGCCCGAAAAAAATCCATTGGGTAACACCACTTTCACCCTTTCTTTTGACAATGTTAATGAGATTCTGACGCAGTCGAAAAATATGGAGAAAAGCGAGCGCTAATCTCGATCAAGAACGAACAGATGTACAAGCGATAAATTTGTAAAAACTCCGAAATCCACCAGAAAAAAAGTAGGAACTCTGTGATATTATTAAAAGTAAAAATATGCCTCCCAATAATGACCTAATAATGTTTAAATACTTAACACAAAACCCTAATACGAAATTAAGGAAATAATAAAAGCCAGAAATAATTTAAAATGCTTATTTCGGACCTTAAACGAACCCGGATGGCTTAAAAAGCCTATAGATCACGGCATAGTCGTGTGTTTGACTCGCTGGCCCGTTCCGCTTTCAGAAAGGTATCACAATAAGCAATCGGACTCCGTAAACCCGATTAGTAGAAATCATTTCAAGCTTTTTTGTCAAACTTCGTTATCGAACTTATCCGCTAACCTTCCTACATCAAATTCGAACCCAAGACGTTGCCCCTAAAAAAGAAAGTAGGTTCTATCAGCATATCCCCTTACATGAAAGATCATGAATGCTACTTAGTGTAATATCTTTTTACAATATAGAAGGGATTTGGACATTGAGTGTTGACAACTTTAGGTTGATATTAAGTTGCCCTCTTCTGTATTGACTAAAGCCACAACTTGAATAATGGTTTTTTCGTGTTGTCAAAAAATTGAACAATGATGATAGATGGCGAGTGTGTGATCGAATTGATCGGGCCATTATTAAAATGAACCAAGTATGAGATAGATAATCAGAACTACAATAACCAGTTAACCACTAAAAGCTAAAGTTCAGCGTTAATAAGTTTATATAAGAAAAAATGAAGTGAAGAAAACACATTTATTTATTAGTAAATTTCTTAAAAGTACTCCCTCTGTTTTTTTTTTCTCACTTTCCTGTGCACATCTCCCAATGCAAATCTATGAACTTAAATATTTTTCATTATATATTAGTAAATATTATAGTGATTGAATATTAAGAATGTACTAATTGAGACGAATCAAACAAAATCCCACGCACATGACTAAATTTTATAAATTAAAAAAATTGAGAAGATTTTCTCTAAATATGAATATTGACAAAATTTTAAGTGAGAACGATAAAAAAATAAAAGGAGAAATACCTAAATCAGTGTTTATTACTTTCATGTCACTACCATTTGAAACTCTCTCTACGCCTAAAGCAATGTCCTCATTGTAAAGTCAACCATATATATTATAGATTAGACAACTAAATATTAGTCATTTTGTTTGTCTATATGGGTAAGTCATTAGACAAAGCTCTTAAAATATGGTTTTCCTACTATGTTATTAATCAGGTTCTTATTTTAAGTAATGGGGAAAAAAAGAAGTTAATGGGTCCATTTTAACGGGTAATTGGCTTTTTAAAATAATGTAAGGACCAATTTAATAAACAAAGCAAACATACTTTTATCTTTTCCATCTTTTGTTAAAATCGTGATGTGTGCTTCCGCCTTTTCAAGGGAATATTTTGAATAGCTTTCTAGGCTTTTGTTTCCTTCCTTTCCTCAACTTTTCGTGTCTTACACTGCATGTACGCATAATCAAGGGTGGTTATATAATTCATCAAAAATCCACGTATCATTGCGTTATGTGAGTAACCAACTTGGATTATTATCATAAATACGCAAATGAGACGGTAGACACGAGTCTATCATCTAAATGTTGCGCACAATTCAATATAATGAACTAAACAATATTCTTAATGAACAATCTAGGCAAAAGAGTAAGCAATACACGAAACTCAATGAACATCTAAATCAGCAATGAACAACAAGTAAAAAAAAAAAAACATAAGAGTAAATATATATTAAACAACTACTCAACCTAATAATCAGACAAAGAAAACACAATAAATAAAAAAATATATGCAATAAACAAACTAAGAAACATAAAGATAAAGGTTAACAAATAAGAATCGTCGAAATCGATGTTCATTGGAAAATAGTTGATGTATATTAGTTTTACATGTTCATTGAAGAACAGTTGATGTACATTAGTTTTACACGTTTTATATATTTTGGGCTATATTTTAGCCCGTATCTACCATTTAATAGTAGACACAAGTCCACCATCTACCCATTGATCATAAATATTGGAAACACGTTTTTGGGTTTCCTAGCCGGAAAGGTCAAATGAGCAAGCAACAAGTCTACCAACTAAAGAATTTATGGGAAGCTTGAATTTCTTTTAATTAAGGAAAACAACGGTACTACTATGTAGAATATGCAGTATAAGAAGTCTTGATTTATGTTTATGTATGAGAATAAACTATTTCCTTTGTGAGATAGGATTATTAGGCTCCGTTTCTGGAATGGAAAAAACAAAACTGGTCTGCTTGTTTGGTTGAAATTTAAATGTAGGGAGTGTAAATTTTTTGGAATTTTATTTTCCCATGTAATTGTATTTCCTAGTAATTGCTAAACGTTGTTTGGTTATTCATGGAAAATGAAAATTCCCCTCGAAATTTCCACTTACCTAGGTCCTCTTAGGTCAGTAATTTCCTCCATTTGTGGAAAGTGGAACTTCCCAGGAATTTCTACTTCCCGTGAATTTGTCAACCAAACAACATTAAAAAATTTCAATTCCTAGACATTTTAACTTCCTATACTAAACAATGTCAACCAAACAAGCACTAAATTGAACTTAATTGACAATAAATTCAAAAGAATAGGACCTTATTTTATATATTCATCTTACCTTTGAGTTAATGTATGATAACAAAGTGTAAGTTAATCTTAACATTAGACTTCCGTCTTCCTAGTGGTGGAAAATAAATCAATTTAGATTATCGATTTGAATCATACAATGTATTCGTTCAATTTACCTCGATTTTGGATCAATTTTTTTTTTTAATATTGTGCTTGAAGCAGTCATAATTTACAATCTATGGTAAATAATTTAATATGGCAAGTGGAACAATAATAGTAATATACCCAATTTAATGTATTTATATATTGTAGAGTAATTCATATATCTTAATTAAGGCTATGTTTAATTCACCTTATTTTTGCTTATTTCAGATCTAATCAGATCAGATCAGAAAAAATAAGTTTAGATCAGATCAGTCAGTTTTAAAAACTCATTATTATTATTAAATATCTTTCATTACATATTAGTAAAAATTATAATAATTGAATATTAATAAAGTACTCATTGAGACGAATCAAACAAGAACCCACATGACTATATTTTTTTCTTATAGATTGAGAAAAATCTAAATTATAAGATCTTGTAATTAGATCGGTTCAGAAAAAATAAGTTCAGATCAGATCAGATAAGTTCAGATCAGAAAATTTCAGGTGAACTAAACATAGCCTAAGTAGGTTATATTATTGTAAGTTTTCTTCATATTTTGTTTGGTTCAAGCCATGCTTTCCTTGTAAAGAAGCATCAAGCATCCTAGCATTAGAGTTTATGTTTTCGTCTTCAAAGAGGAGATGCTACGGCTAAAAGAAAAGGTTTCAAATCACGTCAAAACAAAGCATGCGAAAATTTGCTTCGCGCAAAATGAAGTGTTTGAGATAGATAAAAATGAGAACATTTTCTCCATGTATCAATTTACAACCAACTCTTGGCCAATATATCGCACTTAAATGTACATCATAGTAATATAGTAGCTCCCTAGAAAAGTAGAAGAAGTCATAGACTGACAATTTAAAAGCAGTCTACATGAAACTCTCATTTCCCTTTGAGTTTGCAATACGCATAGAAACAAGAACCCAGAAAGCCGATACCTTGACCTAGTATGTTGAACTGATCAGATAAAAACAGGAGCAAAATATGTGAGAATGGAAGAGACAAAAAATAAGAGAAAGTATCATGATATGGAAGAGGAGATAAATACTTCAATAGACAACTTTAGACTAACCAAGTCAAATGGAAGGCCACCAAACCATAGCCAACCAAGTCCAATAGTGAATACATCCTATACATTTTATAACCGGAGTTAGAAATCAGCATACAACAAAAAAGTGATGAACAATGACAAAAACAATCCGAAAAAAAACTCATGCATGACTTGTTGGGTTAGTGGTCGTAAATGGTGGTAATGGTAAGGGCTGGCAAAAGTTGATCCAACCCGACAATTCAACCCGAACCTAACCTGCAATAAGCAGGTTAGGGTTGGGATCTTTGACTCATTTAAGTAAATGGATTGACACGATTAACCCATTTAACTAGACAAGCTAGGTTCAGGTTGCCATTCGCAACCCGAAATGACTTGGTTTGACCTTATTAACTTATACATATAAAACATTCTCGAAAAATATATTGATAAATCTACAATTTAGTTAAAAAAAAAGTTAAAATATCGTTAAAATTCGTCATGATTATTCTAAGAAACTCCAAACATAAATACTTTCAATAGATAATTTTCTTATCTAGCTTTTAAAGAAAATAATTACTTTTTAATTAATATAATAATAATGATGACTAAATGGGTTAAACGGGTGACCCGTTTATTAAATAGGTCGAGTCAGGGTTGAGTTTTTTCAACCCGTTTATTAAATGGATTAGGTTTGAGTTGAAGAATTCTTGACCCATTTATTACTTACCCCGAACACGAATCCGACCTGATTGTCAACCCTAATTGCAGTATAAATTTTGTAAAGAAGATCTCATAGTAATGCTATATCATCCCCAAATATTGGTTTCTTCTTAAAATTTCGTCACCATTTATTACCACTTGGGAAGTTACTATTGGGTGGTAATGAAAATTTATAAAGAAAAAAACTCATGTTTTATGATGAAATTTCATTACTATGTGTATTGATATTAGAATTTCTTTACAAATTTACACTAAATTTCATTACAATTACCACCATTTATCACCACTAACCAAACTAAACCGGATGACTAATATCAAACCGACCTAGTCCGAATTATTCACATACATGTTACGATCATCAGTCATCACCGCTCATACATACCTAATTAGGATTGTGCAAAGACTAGGGTCAGACCAGAATTTGGACCGGACTGGATTTCGATCTGATCCTCGATCCACAACAAACCTGATTCCAACTTTCAGGTTTGGTCCGTAGTGGCTAGACCGGAATTTTTATTATTTTAGTTTTTTAAAAAAGTGAATAGGCTAAAAAAATTAAAAGGTAGAAAATTCGAAGGTTAACAACCTACTATTATTACTTTAGGATTGTTGTTATTAAAATTATTAATTTTTAATGTATTTAGTTATTAAATAAATATTTAAATAAAATAAAAAGATTTTTTTATATAAATATAAATTTCAATCCAACATATCCAGAACCGGACCGCACGAAAATTTCCATTCTGGTCCCGTCCAAAAGATACCAAATTCCGGTGCGCCGATTCTGGTCTGATCCGGTCTTGTACCGTTGCACACCCATATCCCTAATTACAACAAACAAAGATATAATAGGAGGGGAGAGGGAGGACACACGGTACGCACCTTCAAGTTGCCGCAAATAGTCTGCGTGAGTGCGGAGTTAAGGGCTGTATTCCAAAATACGGTGTAATTTAAAAAGAATGCCATGACACATGAGAGAAGCATGACGGCCTGCAAAAACAATCCCATCCATCCACGATCACGTTAATGACGGATATTTATGATTAAAGTTATGCATTATATCAGAGAACATTAATGGTTACAGATAATTATGATGAAATAGATAAAAACTACCTTTTTTCGACAAAAAAATACAGTATACATTTTCACCATAGAAAGTTATTTAAGATATAGATAAAGTATTTCACTGTCATTTTTAAAGTAATGTAAAGACAATTAAGCACCTGAAAGCCATGGGATGACAAGTGAGGAAAGCTTATCAGCATCTGAAGATCACCTTGAACGAATGTCCAGAGCAACAAAATCGGCCCACATATTATTCCTACAGGATATTAATTTGCAATCAAATTGGGCTTAAACTATTACTATTAACTATAGTCACTATTTTTTCCATAAATTATGTTACATACCATTGCACCACATGAGGCCAAAGCTATTTAGGCCACTAGACTTTCCTGAGAAAACCAAAAGATAATAAATTTTGAAGGTGAAGAAATTAACATGAAAGAACATATAATTAAGGTTACGATATGACAATTTGCAAGCATAACTTTATGATATGAAAATTAAACGTATGCATTACCAAGACGAGCTATAGAGGTGAGATAGACTGCAGTGCATAAGTTTGATAAGAGCACAACACCATAACTGTAGAAGTCAAATGACAAATCTCGTGCTCCCGCTACAAATGCACCAAGTATGATGATAGCCACACTGATAAAACCCTTGGAAAAAAATTTATTAAGAAGATGATCATGTTAGTAACTTAATAAGTGTAGATGATATAAAAATTAAAGCCTCATGTTCTAATACTCTACAAATTTGTTTATATATAATATATGCTTCATGTTACATCACCTAACATTAGCTTTTGAAAACTCCATGTTTCTATCGTGTGTTCGTAAATGCGAGCCCTTTGGTAGTTAGTCATAAATGGGTGGTAATGAGAATGAATTTGTGTGTAAACTTGTGAAAAATATCATTGTCCATTTTCATGGTAATGCTAATTTATCCTAAAGCGTCCACTTTTCTTCTTGAATTTTTATTCCCATCCAGTACCACCTTGTAGGTGGTAATGGGTGGTAATGAAAATTGCTTCCCCTTAGAGACAAAAACATGAGATTGCTTGTCCGTGGAGAAAAAATGCCTCACCATGGAGATTTGAATTCTATATAACGTGTGGGGGTACAGAGCTGGTGCATGGGACGCGAATTGACTGGTGCATTAGGCATGAAAAGGTTGTATGGAGCGCACTTATAAATTATAATACGTGTTAAGCCAAAAAATAAATTACATGAAATTTTTTGTTTTTTTTCTAATTTGGAGGTGCACGTGCACCCATGCCTCTAGCTGGCTCCGCCACTTCGGCTAATATATATAAAGACTCCATCTGAGGGATTTATTTTTCTCGACTAACCGCCGATGGTAGCTAATATATGCTGTTTTTGCAGCCTTACCAACATCTCCTATATAAAGTTGCGAGAAACCAACTTAGGCTATGTTTAGTTCACCTGAAATTTTCTGATCTGAACTTATCTGATCTGATCTGAACTTATTTTTTCTGATCTGATCTGAACTTATTTTTTCTGATCTGATCTGAACTTATTTTTTCTGAATTGATCTGATTACAAGATCTTATCTTTTAGATTTCTCTCAATATATAAGAAAAAATATAGTCATGTGGGGTCTTGTTTGATTCGTCTCAATGAGTACTTTATTAATATTCAATTATTATAATTTTTACTAATATGTAATGAAAGATATTTAATAGTAAAAATGAGTTTTTAAAACTGACTGATCTGATCTGATCTGAACTTATTTTTTCTGATCTGATCTGATTAGATCTGAAATAAGCAAAAATAAGACGAACTGAACATAGCCTTAGTTAGTTACCTGCCAACAACATGACGAGAATACTTTTGGCGCGCCACAAGGTACTCGACCACCATAGTAAAAGCCACTGTTGTACGCCTCAGAGTTGTGTACATAGGAACACTTATCCCACGTACAGATTCCATCGAAACCAACTTTTATGCCAAAAAAAACACAAACATCATATCAGTTTCTAGAGAAGATCTTTTTTAACGTAGATGTAATTTCTCACAAATCTTGAAAATGATTAGTTTTTAGCCAGAAAATAGTACTACTATACCATATATAGCAAATATGATAATGTGAGAGGAAGTGTCTGAACCAATGTCTTGAAAGGTACAAGGATGATTGGGTTGTCAAAACTTCTCAGGGATCCATCATTTGTGAAGGAAATGATCTTCCAGTGTCTCATTACATAGAGAAAAACGCACGAGCATATCAACTATAAACCAGTGTTTCACACATTAGTTTTTTGGCAATAGAAACTAACAAGTTCAAATATGTTCCGATAAGTTAAGTTCAAGTTTGATACGGGTTATTCTAGTTCAATTCGCAATTACTAGTCTACTACAAGTCGAGAGAAATTATTTAAATAGATACCTGAAGAAGCGTGATCACATTTACATAGGGGAACTTGTATGAGGATAGAGCGGATTTGTTAAACATAATCAACAAAACTGCAAAGCAATCGCCAAAAGAATTAACTTAATTACAGCCTTACATGTATACAATAATACAAATATATACTCCCTCCGTTTCACAATATAAGGCACGCACGAGGTTCGAGGTCGAACTTTGACAATTAATTACTCTCAGTTTATGATGATAAAAAAATTTAAAAATAACATTATTATAGTGTTTTTCAAGACGAATCCAACGGTATAATTTTTATAATTTTTATTTATCGTAATTGAGAGATATTTGTGGTCAAAGCAAATTTTCGTAAAACGTAAATGTCTTATATTTTGAAACAGATGGAGTATAATTAACAATGAGGAAAGAGATAACAAGAAAAAGAATGGAAACTTTATGTTAAAGTAGCGAATTTATATCCAAATTAAAGAGTGACACTCGTATCCCACTCAAAGCAATAAGAGTAGTGATTAGCTATAAACTATACCCTGTAATATATAATTTTATCACATGTCTTATAACAATATAAAGGTATAATAAAAATTGTTCTCAACAGTCAGAATTTTGCTCACTCAGATTCCTGATGCACCCACAAGATAATCACAGACTCACAGTAGCATACTAGCATATGCTTTGTTTTTGTTTTTTTTGGTCAAATTCTCCACTAATGACAAATTTTACAAAAGTAGCTAGCTAGCTAACTGATAGGTTTGAACTTTGAACTGTTCTTTGCACTTAACAATCAATTCACGCATCATCATATTCATATCCCACTATATATATATATGTACATGGTACGATCAAATAGGAGAACACACTTAGACATACAAGTTGCTTCCATCTCCATTTGACACTTGACAGGATTACGATTCTTGTTTGAAGTTTGGTTGAGATGGGATCTTGAATAGGTTATACAATAGGACATTTCATTAATTTAGGTTACTGTGTTGTTTAAGAATGACAACAATTTCCACTACATTTATTTAGGACAAAATGGCAATTAGCTAGCTATTTTGGTACAAGAAAATATATGGATATTTGTGCATATTTGTGCTCGTTTACTTTTAAATAAAAAAGACGTTGAATTGTCCTATCGGACTAGAACCTCGCACAGGTTAAATCGGTCCGGGTTAGCGGGCTAGACACTCTAAGAGTAAGGAGGGAGGGTAAGGAAATTCCTATATTCTCAAAGTGCCCCTAATGAGAATTCAGCCCTCAAAAGATACAATGTCAACCACTAGACCAAGCTTACCTTGGTAGACATGCACAAGATATATAATTAGTCCACTACATCTATTAGAAAAAAGAAACTAATAATTAGGAAACATACATCACTAGCTAAATAAAGCATAATGTTGTTTATTTATCATAGCTGAAAACAATAACATTTTTCAACGTAGGCCGTCAATTTTCCTTGGAGAGAATGATAAAGTAGAAAAAAAGAAGTAATATTATTACATTATTATTCATACTACTAACAAAAAGGAGTATATTTATAGAGTTTTTCTTGTAAGAGACCGCCTATCTTTAAATTAAAATTAGGCAATAGAAAGCCCAATAGTGACTAGATTAATTTATTTCGATAACTAATTTAATTCAATTAGTGACTAGGTCTACTTTTATAATAAAAATACACTGTGTCTTTTAATAACTCTTGACACTTATAATACCATACTTTCAATTGTTAATGATATATTTTTCTAGCTAAATAAAGCATAATGTTATCTATGCATCATAACTTAAAGCAATCACATTTTTTAACGTCAAAATATGGCCGTCAATTTTTCTTAAAAAGAATGACAAAGTTAGAAAAAGGAGTACACTTATAATACTATGTTTTTTTATTGTTATTGATATATTTTAGGAGAAACTAATCATCAACACTCAATATATCTAAACAAACAGAATGCTTAAATTAAAATCACAATAATTGCTATCCTTAGGCTCGGAACCTCCTATAAACCCCAAAGAATCCTTTACTATTTGCATATAGTAATTCTTAACAAAAACATTTATCAAAAAATCACATTTAAAAGCAACCTGAATCAATCAGTTAAACAACTCATGATCCCACAATTAAACACTAATATTGCAATAACTACTAAAAAATTTCCTTCTTTTTTAAAAAAAATAATTAATACTCATAACAGCAAATTACCCAAAATTAATCAAGCAGAATAAAACTTAGAAACTTTCTTCAGGACATTGTATAAAATTATAAAACATAATATGTTTCAATTAAATTAAGACCATATCATAAAATAATAATAATAATAATAATAATAATAATAATAATAATAATAATAATAATAATAATAATAATAATAATAATAGTAATAATAATAATAATAATAATAATAATAGTATAATAATAATAATATAATAATAATAATAATAATAATAATAATAATAATAATAATAATAATAATAATAATAATAATAATAATAATAATAATAATAATAATAATAATAATAATAATAATAATAATTTCCTAAAAGAATAGAAAGAAATGTTAATGGAGTAAACCTGCACATGACATATAAGAAATGGCAGCATAAATCCCTTTTTTTGACATGGCCTTTGAGTATGAGTTGCGATCTTCAACTTTACGATAAACTTCATCAGTGATGGGAAGTGTTTGGTTCTTCTTAAATGGAGATGATAAAACCATGGTGTAATTCTAATTTGTATGGTAAATGCCACTTTCTCTCTCTCCCTAAAACTCTCTGTTTTTATGGTGATCTTGTGGAGAATAATATCCCGCAAACATGACTTAAATATATTTTTGGGTGCAAAAAGATGACTTATTATTTAGTAGTACTGTTTGAACTGCAAAAGGTAAGACCTTTTACAGGTGGTGGGAGTGCAACACTGAAAGAAGAGGGGAAAAAGGCAATTTTTGCGTTATGGGTCTTTTGTTTGGCCTCTCAAAGCCAAGGTTTTATTACTTTGTTTAGTTCAGACAGACTTATAAAAACTTTAAATCACAAATATGTATGCGAAATATGGTATTACTATTAGCTTACCAATTGGGGTTGGCATGAGTGGTTAAGGGTTTCTCGGTCATTAATCAAGGTATTGGGTTCGAGCTTGAGTACGGAAAAAATCCTATCTGGAGGAATGCTACTCTTTGGGCTTTGAGGTACCCATGCAAACTCTCGCAGGAAATCAGTCCACTCGTCAAACGCGGTGAAAAACTCCTCATAGTAGGACCAAAAAAAATTATTAGCTAATAATGAGACATAAAATATTGATTTTGGCACAAACGGTATTATTGATAATGTCACTAATGTATATAAAAGTTACCAATAAATTTCAAAAGATAAATGCTATTTTAGAGATGATTCTTTCTTTAATAAGGTTGATTTATTGGGTAATTCAAGATCTTCATGCCGGAAAAAATAAGGTAGATTCATAACAAATATATTATTCTTTAAAGTAGGAAAAAAGATACATATTTCTAAAACAAACAACACCCCACCTCCAAGGCTCCAAACATAAACTACATAATGTCTTGCATCTATTAGATGTGTACATTCTGATTGCACTTGTACAATTGGTTCTCTTAAAAGGAGATGATAAAGTACGTTAAGGAAACTATCCAACAAGATCTTATCACATATGGAAGATATCATACCTTTTTTTTCTTTTGAGGAGATGGAAGATATCATTCCTTACTAAGAATATATACTAAATATTTTATTATTAATTTTATGTTGTATCAATATAGACACTGTTCTTTGTACTTGCTAGTTGCTACTTTCACCATATCTTTTTTTAACAAAACTGTGTTGATCGGTTTCACACTAATTTTTAAATTGGGTTCAAAGTTTATTTACTAGTTACTCACTTACTTATCTATATATAATTTTAAAATTAGCACTGGCAAAAGCTAACCCAACTTGAAATTCAACCTAAACCCGACTTAGAATTTCCGAATTTGGGTTGAGATTTTCGCCCTAAAATATAAATAAATGGGTCGATCCATCCCGGCCTGAAACCTCAATGGGTTAGGTTCAGGTTGACCTTTTGAACCCAAAAATAACTCGAACAATCTGATTTAGACTTTGAGTTAGGTACTTAGGTTCATGTTGGGTCAACCTTAAATTAACCCAACTTTTATAATTTATGTCACCTATTTTCTAATTATAACTTGTATTGGGCCAAGGTCATTTTTAATTTGGAGCCAATGACTAATTTTGGCTTTGAGGTTTGAATCTTTTTATTTAATTGGCAGTTAAAGTTAGGATTCACAATGCTTTAATTTTGTCCGGTCGTATTGGTTGGTCTGGTCAACCTGAAACCTGTCAGATCGGGTTCGAGTTATAACTTTTGACTTGGAATTAAAATCATAATGAATTTGGGTTGGGGGAAATTTACCCGAAATAGAAGTTAGGTTTACCTTAAACCGACTTGATTCAAAACATGTGGGCAAGTAGTCTTGCACGCCACCATGTGTCACCCGCACATCATATGTTGATGTGACGCTGCTTTGTCTCCAACATGTCATACATATGCTCACATGACATTTCTTTAGATATTTAAAAAAAATTACGTAAGGGGTCTTGAACCCGAAGAGCATATTTGTAGGTTGTAATGTCGTGATCTTATCACTAAATTATGTTTTGTGCTTGTGAAAAAATACCAACCCAATCTATACATCTTTTTTTATCTAATTAACTAACTCGTGGAATCGCCTGAACCCAACAACTACTTATGCTATTAAAGTCGGTTAGTCTTACAATATGTGTTGGTTAGTCTTACAAGTTACAATATGTGTTGGTCATGAAGTTTTATGCATGTGGTAAGTTTTATGTTAGGTTTCCTATCAAAAAAAATCACCCGAAAAATAAAAGAATAACTTTTACTTAATTTTTAGGGTTTTTTCACTAGGTATCCCTGTGGTTTTTCAAAATTCATGGGGTACTCCTAATTTTTTAAAAATGCACCAGACACCCTTACTGTTTTAATGAAATGCACCAAATGCCCTTAATGACTAACAGTGTTAAGTTTTTGTTAGTCATTAAGATTAATTAACTCCTCTAACCCTAATTAAACCCTCTAATTCTAATCCCAAAATCCTAGCCCTCTAATACCTCACCCCACCCTAAACTCTAATCTTAACTATCCAACCGGCAACCACCACAGCCCTCCTCTACCCTCCCCCATCCTCCCACCACATACCTGCAGCCCCAACCACCACCCACGCATCCCACCTCCGTAGCCGCCCTCCCCCATCCCCACCTACGTACCAGTAGCCCCCTTACCCACACAACCCACCTCTGTAGCCGCTCTCCCCTATCCCCCACCCACAACCCCCACCACCACCAATGCAGCCCACCTCCGTACGTAGCCGCCCTCGCCCTCCCCCTTACCGGAAAAATGAACAGAGAGGGGTGATGCAGCAGCAAAGGAATTTCTACAGGCGGCTGAAACAGATGAGAACCACGGGGCAGGGGAAGCAATAGACACATGCGACCACGAAGAGAAGAGAGAGAAAATGAGAGGTGCAGCTCCGACGACACACACGGGGAAGGGACCTGCGAGTGACAGAATGGGAAATCACTGGGGTAAGGGTTGCGGGGTGGGGGAGGATGGCTACGGGGGTGGGGGCTGCGGGGTAAGGGGAGGGCAGTTGCGGGGTGGGGGAGGTAGAAGGGGGGTGTAGTGGTTGGGTGGATAGTTAGGGTTTAGGCTGGGGGTGGGTGTGGGACTGTTAGAGGGTTAGGATTTAGGTTGGGGATTTGGTGTTAGAGGGTTATGGATTAGGGTTAGAGGGCTTAATTAGAGCTAGAGGGTTAATTAGGATTATTGACTAACGAAAACTTGACGCCGTTAGTCATTAAGGGCATTTGGTGCATTTTATTGAAACAGTAAGGGTATTTGGTGCATTTTTTTAAAATTAAGGACACCCCATTAATTTTGAAAAACCACATGGATACCTGGTGAAAAAACTGTAATTTTTATGCACATTCTTCTTATTATAAACTGGTCCATGCAAAACATCTTTTTTGTCGTTAAGATATGTTTGATATATTATTGTAGTATTAATTAGTCCTTATTAATTAATAAATATTCCATAGCATGCTGTCAACTTTATGATCTCAATTAGCATGGCAATACCATTTTATCTTAGTATGTAAACAGCTATATGAAAAATAGTAATGCAGACAACATTTGATATTCATTGATTTTTGATGTCACTCACTCACTGTCTCACTCCCTTGATGTACAATTAACTAGACAAGTAAACATCCATATCTTGAGGCAATTAATACTTTTTTTTTTTTTTGACGGGAGAGGCAATTAATACTTTATGTATGCACTAAAATTCCAATAATTCAAGAGTTTCAAGGCTTCATTGCATCGCATCTCATGTTGGGACACTTTCGTCCAGAGTTGAGAGTACAAGGTGAGATATTTTTATCATGTACAGCTCTGGTACATTTTTATGGAATAATGATTAATGAATATAATAAAGCTAGCTAATGTAGTTAGGCACATCATAAACTTTTCATTAGTGTTATCTTTGCAAATTAAAGCAGGGCAACGTTATTACAGCTGCACATTTGTAAGCCTACATAAGAGGACAAATTTGTAGACATGACCCACCCATATACCCATGACTAAAAGAAAGTCTATTAAAATGGGGTGCAAGTCCTTTCCAAAAACAAAAAAATGGGGTGCAAGTGAGAATGGAAAAGGATATGTGCTTCCATTAGTTTTCTTTGAGGTTGGATGGAAAAAGGTAACAATTTTAGGAATAAACTAGTGATACCTTTGTAAATCATTTGAGTTCTTAATCTATTAGTTTCTTGCTTATATTGTTTATAATTTGTTAATTTTTTAATATGATACTAAAGACTTTTACTTTTTTCATGTATTCGGTGTGCTCTTTTTTAAAAAATATAGTTAAACATATTAAACTTGGTAGTTGAGGCCCTGGGGCAATGTTTCTATACTTAAGGCATGTTCTTTTCGACATAAAACAATTAAATTGAATTGAATTGAACTGAACTGATTGTAATTAAACCAAATTGAATTTATTGCAACTAAACTAAACTGAATTGAATTGAATTAAATTGAACTGATTGCAACTGAACTTATTGCAATTGAACCGAATTAAACTTATTGCAACTGAACTGAAAATAAGGTGGGGAGAACAGGCCCTTAGGCCTTATTTTTTTGAACTTATTTTCAGTTCAGTTCATCTCAATGTTGTTGTTATTATTGTTATTATTATTACTATGATAATAATTATTATTATCATTAGTTATTATTATTATATTAATTATAAAAATTATTATTATTATAATTACTAATATTAATATTAATATTTATTATTATTATCTAATTATTATTATTATTAATATTATAATTAATATTATTATTATTATTATCATTATTATTATTATTACGGTTTTTTCACCAGGTAATACTCCTGTGGTTTTTTAAAATTCATGGAGTACCCCTGCTTTTTAAAAATGCACCAGGCACCCCTACTTTGGGGGTAAAATATATGAAATATCCTTAATGACGATCCTGTTAGCCATTACGATTAATTAACCTCTCTAATCCTAATTAAACCCTAAATAATCCTATATTAACTAACTAAACTCTAACTGCTAACCCCAATTCTAACCTCCTAACTTCTAACCATAACCCTAACCCTAACTCCCTAACTTCAAATCGATGGGGGAGGGGGACTGCTACGGGGGTGGGGGTGGGGTGGGGAAATCGAAGAAGGAAGGGGGTTGTTGCGGGGGTGGGGGTGAGGGTGAGGGGAGGGCGGCTGCGGGGTGGGGGGAGGGTGGCTACGGGGGTAGAGTGAGGGTAGAGGGGGTTGTGGTGGTTGGGTAGCTAGGGTTAGGGTTTAGGATGGGGGTGAGGTGTTAGAGGGTTAGGGGTTAGAGTTAGGGTTAGAGAATTTAATTAGGATTAGAGGGGTTAATTAACCGTAGTGACTAATTGAAACTTGACGTTGTTAGTCTTTAAGGGTATTTCGTGAATTTTATTGAAATAGTAAGGGATCCTGGTGCATTTTTTAATAAGCAGGGGTACCTCGGAATTTTGATAAACCACAGGGGTACCTTGTGAAAAATCCATTATTATTATTATTATTATTATTATTATTATTATTACTATTATTATTATTATTATTATTATTATTATCATCATTATTATCATTATCATCATTCATCATCAATCATTCATTATTATTATTATTATTATTATTATTATTATTATTATTATTATTATTATTATTATTATTATTATTATTATTATTATTATTATTATTATTATTATTATTATTATTATTATTATTTCAGTTCAATTCAGTTTGTTTTAGTTTAGTTCCATTCAAATTCTCTTAGTCCAAATAAATGGGGACGTAGTTACCATGTAATCTCCCAAATGATTTATGACTACAATAATAAGGTTTACGACATAGTAATTATTTAGCATAACATATCAAGAAGTAGGTGATGTATATTATTCACGGAGCAAGAGAGAAAATGAGGACAATAGAAGAGAGAAAATATCAAATAAGAGAGAAGTTATCTCAACTCCCAACCCCCAACCACTACCCCCAGCCTAGGGGTGCTTATCGAACGAGCCGAGCCCGAATAACACTGGGCTTGGCTCGAGCTTGTTTAACTTTTCATGGATTCTGCTCGCGCTCATGAGCTTAACGAGCTTGAGGGATCAGCTTGGGGGAGTCGAGCTCGTGATTAGTTTTTCCAGCTTGAGCTCGGCTCGTGATCGTTTTCAGGCTCAGTTCGAACTCGGGTTCGATTATGTGCTCGAGCTGATTTGAAAAATTTATTTTGCAAAAAAATTGAATAAAGTGAGTTCAATGATTCTATCATCATTGATGACTCCAATATAAATATTTTTATACTATAAAAAAAATTATTATAAAATAATAATCGAACTGTATGTTCATGAGCTTTGCTTAGCTTAGCTCGGCTCGTTTAAGTCTCGAGTCGAGCTCGAACTGAGTCGTCACAACGAGCCGAGCTTTGACCGAGCCGAGCCCAAACTGTTTGTGAGCTCGTCATGCTCATTATCACCCCTACCCAAGCCCACTAAGAAGAAGGGCTCACCGCCGGCCATTCAGCTTATTTGGTCACCAACGAGCCCGTCCTCTACGTCATTGTTTGTCGTCCTGTTCAAGCAACCCAAAAGACGGATTTTCCCCCTTTATCAAAAAATTGAGGATCATTCCCACTCGAGGTCAGGGTTCTCAATTCCATTCATAGGGACTCCTTATGGTAAGGTAATGTATTGAGTTTAGGTGTAAAGGGATGTATTAAGTTAGGATTCTTGTATATGAGGAGGCTAAATCCTCAAATTAGCTTTTTGCAACGCACATTATTTAAGTACGATGCAGATAGGGCTTCAAATTTTGTCATGGATGCAACGATGTGCGTCGGATGGGCCTAAGGGTCCGACGCACATGAGCTATATGCGTCGCACATCAATAGGGTACGGGCATATAGTTCGTATATGATGCTTATGCAATGATGTTTTGTGTCGCACTCTTCATAGCATGCGACACAAATTATGTTTTTGCGTTGTTTTGCCTATGTGACGCAAATGGGGCGACGCAAATTGTCCTTTTTTACTAGTGAAAGGTGGTTTGTGACAAAAAAGTGGTTATAAAAAGTAGTTAATTATGGCAATTTTCCTTACATTTTTTTCTAACAAATATTATTGTATAGGTTGGATTCACGCATAATGGCACAATATATGTATTATTAACATGATAGATATGCTCTATTCACCTTATTTTCAGCCTTTATACGATATAAAAGTTCATATAAAGTCTAATAAGTTCAAGAGAAGGTATTGTGTCACACTCGTCTGACACAATACAACTGGTCGGACCACATCAGTTAGTCTTAATTTTTTTTCAGTTAGTCTTAATTTCTTTTTAGTTAGTCTTCATTTTTTTTCAGTTAGTCTTCATTTTTTTTAGTTAGTCTTAATTTTTTTCCAGTTAGTCTTCATTTTTTTCAGTTAGTCTTAATTTTTTTTCCGGTTAGTCTTCATTTTTTTTCCAGTTGGTCATCATTTAGTTAATGTTTTTCAGTTAGTTTCTAATTTTTTTTCAGTTAGTGTTCATTTTTTTTCAGTTAGTCTTCATTTTTTTTTTCAGTTGGTCATCATTTAGTTAATGTTTTTCAGTTAGTTTCTAATTTTTTTCAGTTAGTCTTCATTTTTTTAGTTAGTCTTCATTTTTTTAGTTAGTCTTCATTTTCTTTCAGTTAGTCTTCATTTCTTTTCAGTTGGTTATTGTTTTTATTTCAGTTAGAAGCACTTGAAAAAAGAATAGGCCAACGTTCTTCTCTTTCTCAATTCTCTCTCCTCCTCCTCCTCACAATTATTTCCACAACAGAGGAGAGGATTGAGAAAAACAAACACATCAAACAAATCTTTCCAAGATCTTTCCTACTCTTTCAATTTCTTCTTTTGCTTCCATTATTAACAACATCGACAATGGGTTTCAACAACAATTATAGTCGTAATTCATCCGTAATTTTCTTTCTCTCTCCTTCAATCATTCTTCAATTCTGGAAAATTATTTGATTCTTCTCCTTGTTTTTTGTGCTTGAATTTCTGCAGATTTCGAGCTGTTTGACGCTTGGAGAGAAACTTTGCGCTGTAGTTATACCTTTCGTTGCTATCGTTGAAGCGCTTGCTTTTGGCGTTGCTCATCTCTTTTGGAGTTTTTGATGGTCCGACCGGAAGTTTCGGTCAGACCGTCTGACACAATACTTTCACTAAGTTCAAACTAGAATTTTTTGCACGCGATGCGTGCTTGAATTTTTTTCGAACATAAACTCAATTTTCTTCGGCATAAGAGTCAAAATTTGAACATTAGACATACGAAATATAAATGGTTTTAGTTGCAAAATTTGATTGGTTTAGTTTCTGTCACTTAAGTCTCTCACCATTCTTTTTTTTTTTTTTTTACTTTTCAAAGTTCAATTCGATGAATAAAAGAATTTTTTTTGAATTTGTTTATGATTTCTATATAATTTTTTAGTTGATTTTTGAATTAAGTACAGTACTTCATAAATTGTAAAGAAAGTAGACACTTTGATTTCAAGTCAATTTTTTCATAAGTTGTAGTTTGTAAGTGAATTTTTAAGTTTTTGTAAACTTTCCTCTTTTTAGTGATTTGCATAACGTAAATTATGCAATTTTATGATTTTAGTTGACTTGTGAGTGATTATTATAATTATATTTTTGATATATTTTTTTTGAAGCCTCCTTTGATTTGTAAGTGAATTTGTAATTTAGAATGGGAAGGGGGTAAGATAGTCTCTTCATTCGAGGACACCATAGCTCCCCCCTTCCCTTATATAATAGAGATATGTTGTACTTTAAAATTCTTGAATGATATTTATATAAACCTTTTTACCTTGATAATTTATCGCTATTATATAATAGAAAAAAAAACGTCCAAATATATGTAAAAGTTTCATTATATATAAGAAACACTATAAAAAAAGTAAATAATTTTTTTTCTTGTCTAATTTCTAAATTCTGATTTCACTACAAATACACCTCTATTTTTTATGATGACCCACCATTAATTGTGAATGGTTCTTGAGAATAGTGATTTGTTAGTAAATTTTTGTAAATGTTTTTGTATGTATTGACGTTCTAGGTTATTAGTTTTAGTTTGTATATTAATTTTAAGTTTTAATAAAGTTTTCTGATTATTTGAGTGATTTGCGTGATTTTTATAACATGATTTTTTCAATTGTATGGGTGAAATGTTGTAAATTTATTTTCGGTATTTTGATTTTGACAATCCTTTTGTAATTTAGAAAGAGAAGGGGGGCAAAATAGGCGTTTCAAAAGAGGACACCATTGCTCCCCCCTTCCCTTATATAATAGAGATAAGCAAAAATAAGTTGAAAGAATGGACCCAATGTTTACGACTTTCAGATGTGAGAAAAGTTATCCCCAAGTCAGTTACTATTAAACCATCTTTGAGTTATCCTTTCATTTTCACATGCGACTGTTTAATTTTGAACTAGTATTTGCGGGCATTGTCCCGCGTTGGTATTATTTTTCGAATTTGATATGTATTTTTTTTTTTCCATTCCCATTAAAATATATTAAGGAAAACTCAACATTTAAAAGGTATAAATATAATAATGTGGACACTTAAAGCATGATTAAAAGTTGGTTTTGATGATAATTGTGTTATGTATAATAGCAAGAGGTCATGGGTTCAAAATTTGTTGCAAGTTAATTTCACTTTTGTTAATTGACATTGCCACGTGGCGTATTTTTTTTTATAGATTAATCACACTAAAGTTAGTCTAAGTATTTATCATGGTCACCATTTGGAGAGGGCCTTTTGCAAGTTTGTTATCAATAACTTAATGTATGACTATTATTTTTAGGGGAATTTTATGTATGACTATTAATTAATGAGAAAATTTGCAACAATTAAGCACGAAAGTCATGGAAAATTGAAGGCAGTAATAAAGACTAGGAGTGGAAATCAATCAATTAATTAGATGGATTATCAGGTTGGATCACGTAAAAACTTATATGGACATTTCACACTAAAGTAGTGTGAACTTAATGGTTATTCACGTGAATATGAAAAAAAGACACTATATAAAATAATAGATATAAAAGAAAAGTAAATATAGATTGTAAATTTTGACTATGTGAAAAAAAAGTTACTATGTCACAAAATGAAAATTTTAACATGAAAAAATGTAAGAAAGAGAGATTATATTAAAAAAAAAAAAGGTCACTATGATAGATAGTAACGATATAGTGTAATTTAAGATTTTTAAACGATTACTATATGGAAAAGGGTCACTATGTTAAATATGTGGATTTGGTCCCCAATAATATTATTGTGGACGAGTTCCATGCAAGACTAACTCGTTTGATCACTACCTTACTTTTAAATAAGACTTAAAACAAATCATATTTATTCGAGTTCACGTAAACTAAAGTAATATAATGTTTCTAGATCTGGTTGGATGCATCCATCTATTATACTCGCAAATCACCAATCACCAATCACCATCTGACAGTTACATACTCCTTTTTCAAGAACTAAAGCTTAATGGTGTACATGCTGATGCATAAAGTATGAATGCGCACATGTACTTGAATAATAAGTCAAATGTACATGAATAATAAGTCAACTTAACATACATACATAGATAATAAATCAAATCAACAATTCTAAATCCTAATTCGATCTGCCAAAAGTAAATGTTGGTAATCCAAACACGTTCTATCTTAATAGTCTTAATCCCTTCTTCACGAAGTATACATTCCCTATTTCTTCCTAACGAAGAAAATACGAAAACATAAAACAAGAAACCCACACTAGAAACTTAGAAGAGGAGAGAGAATCGCGAAACAAGATCAAATCACATTCTACACGACCAAACAAAAATAATAAAGAAATAAAATCACAGCACACAATTCTCTCTCATCTTCGCTCAAATTCGTCGACAATGATTGAAACAGAATTGCATGATTTGTCCGATGATGCTGATTACGCCGCATCTCAGCAACAAGTAACAATTTCATCTCTTAATCTTTTCAATTTTTCATATTATATAATCTGATCATACTTAATTCGCATTTTCGATGCTGTGAAATTCTAGGTTAAACTGTTGTTGAATGTTTCAATTGAATTTGATTTAGGAAATTGAGTTGATAAAAGTTCAATTGATTTGATGTGTTGATTGTTGATTCTTTTTCAATTTTGTGTGGTTCAATGTTGTAATTAGGGTTCACAAAGTATAATGAGGAGTGATAGTGGAAGAAGGAGCGAGCCGGAAGGGGCGGAGGTTGTTTATGTGAAGGATAATGTATCGATTCATCCTACGCAGTACATGTCTGAAAGAATTAGTGGCAGATTGAAGTTGATTAAACAAGGAGATTCATTAATTTTGGTAATGTTGATTGTTGTGTGTTTTTGTTTTCCTTTCTGTTGGACATTTTAGTGTTATTTGTTCTTGTTGTAGTTGGTTTAAACCATTGGATAATTGTTTGATTGTGTTATTTTGTGGTAGAGTTGGATTCCGTACAAAGGGCAAAACACGAATGCGAGGCTTTCAGAGAGAGGTGAGCCCTTACTGTTAATGGTTCTTTAATGATTTTTATATATGGCTCTTTCATTGTAAGTAGTTGAATCGTACCTGATTGTTGTGTAGAAGCGTTAGATACTTATTGGCTGTATTAGACGTGTCTTTTCTTGCACGCAGTGGGATTACATAGTTTGTGTTAGTGATAGCTTGATGATGGAATTAGAATGTGAATGGGTTTGGGTGGTGCACATATGGTATTGAATAAGAGCTTGAAGACATGAGCTATGTTTAGCTTATGGAGTTGTATAAAAATGTTCTTGCTGTAGGTTTATGCCAAAGTTCCTGTTTGTAAGAGTTAGAAGTAATCAACTTACTCCTATACCGGTATACTCCGTGAAACAAGAGTATAGGAATATGGAGTGTAATTAATTTCTCTTTTTTATTTGGCATTTGGGATTCTGAACATTTTGTGCAAAAAGTGTAAAACATCAGGCAGCAGCACTGAAGAGGAGCCTGCTTCATGTTTATGTTTGGTGATGTAAACATTTTGATCACAGAGCACCAACTTATGTGATGTATTGTTTAATTTGTCTATATTTTAGTACCTGTCCATGTCACTGAGAGTCTTCGATTATCGTACAATTCCACATGCAGATAGGAATCTCTATACAATAAGGCCACTTCCATTTACTGATGTGAGGTCCATCAAGAGGCACACTCCACCACTTGGCTGGCAGTATATTATCGTGGTGCTATCTTCAGGTAACAATTGTATCTGTGATAACTATGTTTATAGTTTAGTTGAAAGAATGGTCTATGTACTATTTTACTGTTATATACTTATATCAGGATATGACCTCTCAACTAGATATTCCTCTGTCTATAATTAAATGGCTTGATCTGTTTGATATATCACATTCAATGTTTATTCATGTTATCCACATAATGAGTAACTGAATCTATTAGTTGAGATGACAACTGCTATTTTATTCGTACTCATTCTTTCCATTTCGGATTCCCCGATATTTTCTCTACTATTAAAATAAATGTCAAAAACAGTGTAAATTTTTTAAAGTTTTTCTTGGTTAACGGGTTCATACTAAATTGGGTCATCTACAATAAATGGGAACACATTTACTGACAAGGGAATTGAAGTAAGTGCTACTTCTAATATGAACCCAACCATTGATGTTCTCCTCCAGTGATGGATCTTCCACAAGGGTAAAAAAAGTATTTCGGAGGATCCTTTACTTAGATGGGTGTGGTGTAGAGCCCTTGAACTCTCTCTTTCTATAAGTACTTTTTTGGACTCTTCCGACTCTTGATCTTTGTGCCTCTCTATGCTCTGCTCATGAAACATCTAGTGCTTTTAAAGAATGTTTTTTCCAATTGTTGCTTGAAGGAAATTAGATATAGCACTGGCATGGTATACTGGATGCTAATTTTGTCAATGGCAGTGAAAGTTCGGCATGATGCCTTTGATCATTAATTTTTTGGGTTCATGGATTAATTGTACACTTATTATATACTAATAGTTATTTCTTTATTGATTATCACTTGCGCTTGATTTTAAATTGTTAGCATAAATTCCAATTATATCCACTTTGTCAAGAGTCTTATCCATTGATTTCCCAGAATTGATTATTTCAGTTTCTTGCACTTGATTGATTAGATTAGATTCATTGAGGTGCCTGCTTCAACTTCCTGCTACTATTTGTGGCTAATTAGATACTTCTTTCTTGTTGACACAGTATTTCATATATCTGGTTACGCCTTATATGCAATACTGAAATGAGATGTGGATTTATTGGCAGGACTTGCATACCCTCCTCTGTATTTTTATAATGGAGGAGTTAAGGAGTTTTTGACCACCATCAAGCAACATGTTTCTATTGTGAGGTTGGTGCTGCTTGATTTTCTTGATTTTTAATTGGGCTTGATCTTGTTTGAGCTTAAAATGCTGATTCTCTACTGTGTATATGAAAATTAATGTGATAATAATAGCCAATATAAGAGAATTCAATACTGTAAACCTTCTAAGTGAGAAGTGCATATTGGGAAAGAGTTATTTATACATTGAGTATGACGATCATAAGAATATAGGAGGTGTCGGCAAGTTGTTGATGCTGTAATCTTCATTCGAAAGGACGGAACTTCAACTCAATAAGCTCTATCGGCTTTTGGCTTTGTTTGCATGCTTTCTTCCTGGCAACCTGCAATTTCCATATATTCCCAATTTCATACAGAGTCAAACATGGAAAGCCTTTTTTATTTCCTTTAACTTTGAATCACAGTGGATTAGCCAATTCTCTCAGTTTGCTGTATACTTGATACTTCTCCATGCATACAACATTTATTACAAAACTAGTGTACCATAAGCATGGTACACCCGGGGCTATTCGCTTACTCATTGCTCATTTGAAGAATTGAAATGAGCATAATTTCAAATGAGTAATTGAGAAAATATAGCCTTGAGTACAAGTGTACAACTGGGTGTATAATGAATGTACTATCTCATGTAGTAGTTGATCATCGATTTCCATCAGAATCTTGGATCTTTGGAGTTAGGCTGCCCTATCTTAGTTAGGAGCCTCATTCGAAGTAATATTAATGGTTGGACTTTGGACTAAAGAAGGTTATGTTTCAGATATATGAAGGTTGATGGCGTAGCAATGAGTTACCAACATGTACAAAATTTACAGTATCAATATGGTCTGTGATGTGAAGTATATTATTCAAGGGAAAGTTTTTTTTTTTTCAAGTGTTGTATTATAAAATATTTGGAAAAAAAAAAGAATTCCCTTGACATAATAATTTCTCTTTTTCAATGGAGTCAAGAAAGACTTCCTCTCTGCTTCAACTTAGGTTGGACTTTGTCAAATGTCTTCTTGTTGACCTCTGCTCTTTAATCACAATATGCAGGGGTGTGGCCAGTACATCTGACCCTACCCTCTTTGGCAAGAACCTCATTAGAAGCCCTATTGTAGTAGCATGGTATAGAATGTTGGCTTCTTACTGAAGTTTTTATATAAACATGATAGTTGTTTTGTGATCAGTGTGATGCTTTCGTGAAAGCATATGGTACTCCATGGGAAAAATGAATTGTATGACAATTTCAAGGATTTGGTGGGGTATTTGTATGAATTTCTAAATCTTGGAGTGGACCATCATATATTTTATAAAATGCAAGGCTAAGCGCATGCCCAAGCAAAGTATTGTTGGTTGAATAGTAGAAAGTAGCTCATAGAGTTGACATGATGGGCAATTTCCCTTACACTACACTGGCATAAGTGGTCATGTCCTCTGTTACAGGGCTAATAATGGAACTAAATATGCTCTTTGATAGATGTTATTCTCTGAAGTGGAGGAGTGTGGAGACTTGGAGAGACTCTGAAGTGTAAAATAGTTTGATAAGATGCTAAAGAGGAGAAGAGTGTGAGGGTGGCAATAAGCCAATAACAGTGCCTTGCTGGAACACAAGGGAGATGCAATTGCCTATATAAGAGGTGCAGAATTGTGATTTCTTTTTTCAAGGTGTTAGGATTGTGAACACAGTGGCGGAGAAGTGGTAGGTACATAGAGCTTATCTCAAGAGGGATGTCCATGGTAGCTATTTTCTCAGGAAACCTGTGAAAAGATTCGGAAGCACTATACGTGGGAGCAATTAATATTAAAAAATTGTTTTAGAGAGGATTTGATCGAGCATGATGGAGAGATGTTAGTTTTTACTTCCCGCTGCTTACATTCAGGCAATGGCTGGTAATTGACATGCATAATCATTGTGGCTTCCCTAAGTGCATATAGCTTCTGTTAAGAGAATTTTTCACCTTCTTGGTGAATGAAGTTACTTGAGCACCTGGCAGGCTGGCACATTCTAGGGACGTACTGTCCTATGTCGGCATTGAAGCAAATCTGGTAACCAACTTGCCATTCAATATTGGCATTCGATCGAGCATGATAGAGAATGTACTTTTTACTTTTTTGCGGTGAATCATGAATGTCACTTCACTCTGAGTATTAAGGTGTTTATGGCTGTCCTCATAAAAGGGTAAATGTTAGAAGGTTATCCATTGTGCAAGCAATTGTAATTATAAGCATTAACCAGGGTGGAACTTTGGGAGTTGGTCAGTTGGAGTAATCATGAAGGGACTTGTTTCTAGATGGTCATGTAATGTTCTATCATGTAGTGCTTCAGCTAATATTAATTTTGAGTTTTTTTTTTTAAATGAGAAATTTGTATGTATATGATGGCATTGGGGAGACTTACAGTAGCACTGATAGAAAATCACATTTTTAACTGTTAGGATGTGGTTAACTGAGATGAAAAAGATGTTCATGAGGATAAACTGCCGGGAAGAGGTCCATCTTAATGAGGGTAGAGAAAGGCTGGGAGAAAGTTGGTTGTCATTATCTTAGTCACAACCCAAAAGATTTCTATTCTTAGTTTCTGCAGCTCAACCAATTGACCCTAATGGCGTAAGAGTACATAGTGGCGATATATGATTTTCTGTAGCTGACTGCCCGAATTGGCTTGCTGTTTGAATTATCTGTGGGTAACACTGTTGAGTGCATGTGTGAGTGTTTTTTGTTTATAAAAGTTTTGAGGTGTTGGTGTTAGTGCATGTTTTGAGGTTTCAGGCTACGTATCTGGAGGTTCTAATGGTGTGAATACCTTTTATTCTATGTACTGTAGAATCATAAATCATCCATGCCTGTATAGCAGCGGATTCTTGTGTAGAAAAATGCTACTATCTGGCAGTATCATGCCTGATTGTTTGTGGATATTTGTATGTTCTTGGTTAGTTCTTTTTGCAAAAAGAACTTGTCTCTTATTCATATTCATTGTTAATGGTGGTAATGCCCCATTTATCATGCACAATTGGTGGGAAATCTGAGAGGTTTAACCTCTGCAAGAGGCGCTGATTGTGAAGAGTAAATGAAGATTAAGATAGATGAGTACATTATCGTTATCTTCTTAGTATACTCTGTTTAAATGTACTTTGAAACATTTGTTTCCAGATCAGCAGATGATGCAAATGTGTTCGTTGTGAATGATTTTCAAGATCCTCTCCAGGTATATACATATTACTATGTTCTAGAATAAACATCTATTCTGTTTCTGTGTAGCTTCTGTTTGTTTAAATCCTCTGTGACACTCCCCTCAATTTATTCCATTTCAAAATTGCTCTTCTTGGAAAGGCATTTAAAGGGAAAGATGAGGAAGTTGGTTTTGTCATTATTTGTTAAACTGCTGTTTGCAACTTTGTATACTATATAGCCGACAAGATGCTCCTGTTGAAAATAAGAAAAACAGTAGCTTGGGCTATTGCAGATTTGCAGCTGAATAAAGCGGAGTGATAAATATAAGATTCCGCTTTATCCAGTCATCGATTAACTTGTTTTATTTTTAATGAAAATTCAATAGTAAGGACAGTTTTGCGGAGTCTTATAAAATCAAGAACTTGGGTTTGGCTGCTCTCAGCTCTAGAAAAAGTAGTGTCTTTGTCCAAGAGCTTCAATGTAGGAGGGCTTCCTAAGGACTTCTTGTAGGCTCGATTTGAGGTGCTTTCGTAGAGGAGAAATGGAGTTGGATTGCCCCTTCACGTGTGTTTGGGAAAATGAAATCATCTATATTCACTCATCATTAAATGTTCATTATAGGAGACGTGTTTTTGTCTCAACTCATTCATTTGATGTTGTCTTAGAGATGAAAGACGTGGCGAACTTTTTGTCCTATGACTTTATTTTTTATATAGATGGAGATGTAGCTGCTATTTCTGGATATATCTGCTATTGATGGGTGCGCTTGATTCTGGTACAATTGATTTTATCTGTAACCAAACCGTCCAATATATATACATTGTGAAGAAATAAATGTAGAATCTGATTTTCTTATCCTGATCATGAGAATTAGGTTGCTAAGTGATTCATCTATTCTGTTGTCTCTGCTGTATGGTCATAAGGTGCTCTATTACTTATTCTGTTTTTTCATTGATTATGCCACTTGTAAGGCCTGATCTTCTGGTATTTGTTTATGAGTACTTGATTGATTCGAACTATGCTCTGGATGGATCATTTTGCCAGTTCTTGGTTTCATGTTGCAGCTTGATTGATTTTTGACTTCTACTCATTAGTCATTGTGTTTAGGCATTTTTTATCATTTGGCTGAGGATCTCTTTATCTTCTGCAGAAAACTCTGTCTTCGTTGGAGCTTCCAGGGGTTGTATCTGTCGCCTCATCATCTACAAATGCTTCTGTTGATGTATCCCCCACTCTGGGAAACCAAGTAAGGGCTGATGGTAGTGCCTATGATAGTAATATTAGTTTGCAATCCCTTAGAAGACAAAGGAATAAGGCCAATGATCCTGCTAAGGATCTTTCAATTCAGGTTTTAGAAAAATTTTCTCTGGTCACCAAATTTGCTCGGGAAACTACCTCTCAGCTGTTCGGTGAAAATAATGGTGAACAATTCTTCACAAATGATTTAAAGAAGCCTAGCCATAGCCAGTCCCTGCCTGATCTTCATTCCACTTCCTCATCAAATGATCTGGAAGAAGTTCCCTGTGAAGCACCTGTACCAGCAGACCCTATGGAGGTATATTTTATTCATTCACCGTTTATACTCTTAAATATTCCAAATGCACAGCTCATAAACTCCGAGATCCTGAGCTTATTGTTTTCAGACGAGCAAGCAAGCTTGTATTTTACTATTTCCGGGCAGAGCTAGTTGTTAGATTTTTCAGTTCAATTTTTGTTACTCTTGTTTTCACCAAAATCCTTTTAATTCTTCAGCCTGGTTTCCATAAAGTTTTCCATACCATTAATTTTGGAAGTATGTTCTATATGAGATCCTTTTCACCTCATAGAAGTAATCATGTGGCCAATTTTGTACTCCTATTTTAATCTATATGGTGCTCTATGGATTTATTTGTTTAGTTGTATGGTCATTGGGTGGTCATAAGATTGGGTAGTTCTGTTTTTGTTTATGTGGGAACTGCTAGCTTGGCATGAGATTTTTTCCAGTCTCTAAGAGTTGTGTGTGCTAATAATTCAAACTCCATCATATATCACTTGAGTTTCTGTGAAGTCACGCTTCTTGTTTTCTCCCTATTGATAAGCTCCTTTTTTATACATCGTTGATTAAATATCAATACCATGTTAGCTGGTCAAACAAAAACATAATTTCACTTTATATACTTGGATGTCAAATTATATATTGCATTTCTATTCATAATATTAGATTAGGATATTCGATTCGAAAAAATTTATTTGAAAATTTTTATTAATATTGAAGAATAGTGTTATAGCATATCTTTATTGTATATATATTTCAAGCAATTAAAAGAAATTCAAAAAATATCTTTTGAAATATTCCTATTGACAAGAATATATTGATAATGAGCAAGTTGTATTTGCCAGGGTGGGAAAGTTTGAGCTGAAGTGTTTCCTGAGACTGTTGATTTTTGGAGAACATGAGTGTTTGAGACTCCGATTCTTACATAATTATATATTAGATGACTTTATACTTTCCAATTTCCATGTCTTAGAATCTGATGAAGCCCAGCCCCAGCCTTTAAAGATCAATGACACTTGGAATTAGAGTTATTTTATTGACTTCTTAGAAGCTGATGAAGTACTTGGTCTTTACAAATCATTATGTTGGTCAAGCAACATGTAATTATGGCTGTTCACTTTATTGCTAAATTCTGATTTAGCTACCTGATGTCCTAATAGAATTAGAATAGTATTTCAGTTGCTTCATGTAATCTGAAAGGAGTTCAGTCTTTGCAAAGTGTAAATGCCATAATAATGGTGACATGGTACGTAGAATGTATCTTCACTTAATGTTCTAGTTCTACCAGTAGGAAGCCAGTAACTTTTCTTCAAATCTTAATATATCAAAAACATTCTGTATTGAGTCGAGAACACTACCAAAGCCTGTCTTGTGCGTGCTGCTCTCTGAACTCTTTCTCTCGTATCTCGCCTTGCTATGCGTGTATTATCAATTACTTCCTCCATTTTAAAAGAGTGCAACATTTGTTTACGGCCTTCTATTCTTAACTTTGACCATTGTTGTTGTTAACTATACATGAGTAAAAGTAATAAAAAATTGTCGCACTCTTTTAAGAACGGAAGAATTATGTTTTAGCTCCCTTGTTTTGATGGTGAAGAAGACTCCCTGTTGGTTGACTTGTTATTGTCCTGAGAAGTTAGGCATTATGCAGTACCTGTCAATAAATCAAAATATCTTGCAGTGTTTGGCTTTACCCTTGAGTGTCCATGGAAACATTTTAGATACCCCTTTATATTGGTAACATTTTAGATACCCCTTTATAGAAGTAGAATGAATTTTGACATGTACATGAGAAGTTGATTATGCAGTACCCTCAATGGATTGTATATCAAGATATCTAACTTATCTATGCAATGAGTTTAAGAATGAATGATGAATATTTGACTTGGTTTCACATGTTTTTATTCTAGTTCCAATACGATCAGTATAGTGGATAGCGGAAAGACATCTTTCCAAAAATCCTAAATGTAAATACCTGTATTAGGTTTCCAGAGGGCTTGTGGGCCTGTGGCTCACATATGATAAGCAACGACCCAATTAGTCAATTTTCTTTTGTTGCTATAAGTTCATTTTTTATTATCTAGTTCACTTGTTACCTAATTGTTACTATCTATTTGACAGTTTGATAAATTGGCACTGGTTTGGGGAAAACCACGACAACCTCCCCTGACAAAAGAAGAGGTATATACTTAGTGTTTTGGCTGTATTTTTTCTTCAACCATCTGATTTATTAAGGTAAGGTGATGTGTTTGTGTAAATTCATGAACATTGATTTATATAAGTGGTACTTTCATCACTTTTTTTCTGGATTATAAGGGACTGGTATCTTATTTCCCCCCTAGTATTTGGTTGGCTAGCAGCTAATAAGTATTTTAACTTGGCATTCAGCTCCTTCTTGCTTGCTTCATATTTCCATGTACTACATAAATGAGCATTTATTTGAAACGGGCTCCATTATTATTATTTTTTCTGAAGGGAGTGTGGGTTGAGGGGAATACTACCCTAAAAAGTGGCCGGGTGGGGGGATCTAATTTTTAAATTTATCTCATTCAGTAACCTCTACCTGTCCTTCCAAATCCCAAGTTCTGGACAAGGATTGTCGTAACTAGAATGGATGAGATTTTGTCTAGCACTCCCCTAAATTTATTTTATAAAATAGGGGAAAGGTCAAGGACCTTCGTAGACCTGTCTTGCCGGGATCTATATTTTATGTTGCTGTTATTGTACTCCAGCTAATACATTTTAGTTCTTGTTTGCAGTGGATAACTTTCTTGGATTCTGAGGGAAGAGTAGTTGATTCAAAAGCTCTGAGGAAGAGAATATTTTATGGTGGTGTTTCCCATGAACTGCGAAAAGAGGTTTGTTATATTTCCTTTCATTGGATGGACTTCTGCTGTTTGTCTTCGGATTCTTAGTCTCATTAATATGGTGACAGATCTGGCCATTCTTGTTGGGATGCTACGATTACAATTCAACATATGCTGAACGGGAATACCTTCGATCTGTGAGAAAACAGGACTATGAAATTATAAAGCTTCAATGGCAGGTTGATTTTTTTTTCACTTATATGATCTTCTATCTGTTACTAATGTTGCATGGATGACACACTTTGCAAATTACAATACAACAGCTGACCAGCGAGAGCGGAACATTACATTAAACTTTAATAGTATCAGGACATTCTTTACTTTATATAGCAGATCATGATTCATTCCCTGTGGGGCTTGAGAAGTCAAAATCATCACCATAGTGAATCTTAGAGTAGACAGTAGTGGAAAATAGAAGATACAAAGTGTGAGGCCTGCAAGAAAATGAACTGAATCCGGTTATCAGGTTCTTTGTAAAATCTTGTCTTGGATCACGTATATTTGCTTTTCATTGATGGTTGTACTAGTTTGTCTCTTACTCCTTTTTTTTGGTTGGTAGTTTTTGACCATATTCTGCGAGTATAGCATGATGACCCCAAGTTGCCGCTCTTCAGCTTTACTTTTATAACTCCTATATGTGTGATGTATGGAATCGCCTTGATTGAGGACTTCTTTGCTTGATTTATAGGCTTGTGATGCTGGATATGACTACTTTGAGACATTTTTGATGCCTCTGGATACATGGAGCAAGTTAGCGGAAATTAGATAGCAATAAAAGTTATCACAAACTTACTCTAATTTTTTGGGTGATTTGGTTTGGTTGGGAGAATGAGGCCTTTGGTCCTTAATCAAGCTAATACCTCCCTGTGGCATAGTTGTGTGGAAGGCCTTAAAAATGTCTGCTGTCTCATTTCCTTGAATTCTACATTGCCTTTGTAATCTGTAGTGCATGTTTTGTGAAAATTGGCAGTAATTAGCTCCTTTTTTTTGCTTGTTTGTATGGAAGAATCTTGAAGTACAATATGCGAAGTCTTATTTTAAAAAGAGTTGTACAGAGACAAGAAGCAGCATGTGCATTGTGCGATTTGCAGTTTCTTGCCACTTTTTTGGCAAATCCTAATAGTTCCCGGCTTTTCTTTTGTAGCAAGGTTTTACTTTTTCCCCTTGAACTTCTGTTCTGACTCCTGAGTGAGAAGCGAGAGCCGTTATGGTATCTTTTACTCAGAAGTTAAAATTTTTGGGTTACTGAGTCATTTTTTTGTAGGAATACAACTATAAAAGTACTATATAAGTAGATATTAGCTTTTTGAATGTAAGAGAAGAAGTAATTTATGATTCTAGATTTAGTCAATAGAGAAACTACAAACTGTAAGATCCAAATATGTTTGAATACCTTATGCTGCCTGGATTTGGTTGGTGCCTTGATTAATCTGGGGATGTATTTGCACTACCCTTCCCTTGCCGATCCAATTTAATCATTTAATGGATCACTCACTCTGTGCATATTATTGTGAAGCATAATATGCATGTCAAACGTGAATAAACCTTTTAGATTGACATTGATATCTCAGTTTCTCATTTATGCAGAGCATATCTCCAGAACAGGCAAAAAGATTTACAAAATTTAGGGAGAGGAAGGGCCTGATTGAGAAGGATGTGGTATGAGCAGATTTTACCATAGAATGAGATAAAACATAGAAAGGGTTTAAAATAAGATTATATTATTCAGGAAATTGTAAGTAGGCTAAAGCAGCTTTAACTATGTATCTTTCTAAATTTTATATCCTTCTTTGCTTTGTAAGGTGCGGACAGACAGATCATTTTCTTTCTATGATGGAGATGATAATCCAAATGTCAATCTACTACATGATATACTGCTAACGTATTCATTTTACAATTTTGACCTTGGTTATTGTCAGGTAATGCTTGTCTTGGTGACATTCAGTAATAGCATATCATACCATCTTGGTGTTTGATTGGATATTCTGATACGTATATTCTTATGTAGGGTATGAGTGATTATCTTTCCCCTTTATTGTTCGTCATGGAGGATGAGTTTGAAGTATTTTGGTGTTTTGCTGCACTAATGGAACGCGTGGGACCAAATTTCAACCGTGATCAAAGTGGCATGCATGCTCAGCTTTTTGCATTATCAAAGGTTTATGCCTTTGCTTTTCATACCCCATCCTCTTTGTTTTTTCGCATTATCAATGACTTTGGTCTATTTTGTCAAGTTTCTACCTCCAATTTAATAGCCTTATGCATCTTTTCTGCAAGAGAACTGAATGTTTCTGACTTCTGAGTTGTAACCTGGAGTTGCTACTTGCTAGCGTTTCCCCTGGTTTCTAAAAGGAAGCCCCTTGTTTTGTTCTTTTTTGTGTGCCTAAAGTTCATGAGATGAGAAATACATAGGAGATTTGTATAACTCAGGTTTATGAGACTATTTTTGTCTAAAAACTCCTTAAAATGACTAGTCTATGCTCTTTTTGAGAAATTTTGAGACATAAGCACTTGAAAAGTTTTGTTTCTTATACTTAGTATTTGATGCACATAGAATTTTGGAGTTCTCTATTTCATAAAAAAGAGCACCCCTCTCTCTCTCTCCCCCCCCCCCCCCCCCACCCTCTCCCTCTCTCTGCCGCTCTCTCTCTCTCTCTCTCTGAAAATATTCTTGAATCTGAACCGAATGACTTACAATCAAAAGTGAACCAGATCTGTACGACCCATTCTAGTAGCAGGTGGCGTATGTTAAGGTAGGCTTTGGGGGTTTTGGGGCCATGGTATTCGAACCACAGCTGTCAACAGATGAGCTGGTAGAGGTTGTGAACTACATTTGGGAAATTGATGAAGTGTTTTCAAATGACACCTGAAAGTAGTGATTTTGAGGAAATTTGTTTTCTTTTTTTTCTTTTTACAGTGTAATTGTCTCTAGTCTGCTTCCCCAAATGCTGGATTTGTGCCAACATTGATACCAGGATCAAATTTTAGGATCTCATCACAGAAGTTGAGATTTTGTGCCCTCACCATATGTCTTTGAGCTTGGAGACTGTAAATTTTAAAAATCAGAATTGATATTGCATTTCCTATGGCTGATCTAACTACTTATTATCTCTTTCCTGTGAAACCCTTAAACCTGATTAATTTCCATTGCTGAACTAAACATCCTTGTTGAGGCCATACATGACTTATCTTGACTTGCCTGGTTATTTCAGTTGTTACTTATTTTACTGTACTTGCCGCTTGGTAATAGACCCTTCAGGTGTTTGTTCACAGTATGAACATTGAAGCAGTGTTATGCAGTTAAATTGATGCTAGTTTTGGTTACAGGAAGCATTGTTTTTTCCTTAATCCTTTCAGATGTTTGTTGCTATGCTGACATTTGGTCACTGATGTTCTATGACATGAGCACGACTTTCTCTCCCTCTAGTAGTTTTTTCCTGTAATTCTATCATGCTCCAAAAGTATTGCTTCTCTTCAGAATTAAGGATCTGATATTTTTGTTGTAATTTTTAGAAGTATGGCATAGATAATTAGAGGAGTTGTTTTGCTCTGTTTTTTTTTATGCGGAAATGATAATCCTATTGCATATTTTTGATGACGTTCTTTTCTTTTGTCAGCTGGTGGAACTATCCGACAGTCCATTGCACAACTATCTTAAGCAGAATGACTGCTTAAATTATTTCTTTTGTTTCCGCTGGATTCTGATACAGTTCAAAAGGCAAGTGATCTCATTTCCAAGATTCTTTTATCTGATTACTAGCTGTCTGTTGTATTTGACTGTTTTTCCTTGCGCCAATCTTCTTAGCCTTTGAATGTCCTTGGAGGCTTAACTCTTAGCATCTTAGCTATACCACTACTGCCCTACCAATCATTTGCAAAATTAAATAGGCAAAAGGCTTTGACAATCGGATCGCATATTGCTAATGGTGCTGGTAGTAATTAGGATGGAGGATCAGAGTTATCTTTAAGCTTTTAGGAGTCTGCAATTCTGCTTCCTTCTTGCCTAATTGCATTGACATTCGACAACCTCACATAAAATGTGCGGTCAATATGTTGGACGTGTTCGGCAACAACTTTTTAACCAATGTTTTGAGATTTGACCGTGCCAAAAGTCTAGTCTAGCATTTCAGCAGTTGAGATTGTGTTTTAGAAAAGCTAATTAGCTTATGGGGTGTTGGTAACTTTTGGAGTAGCTTTTGAAAGTAGAACATAGTTTATTTTTTAATCTTTTACTTATTTAAGTATTCAACTACTAGTTCTACGGAACACTAATTAAACCTATAGCAACTCAATATCCAAACACTAATCAGCTAGTAGAAAAGCTAACAGCTATTACTACAGCTAGCGTGTACCACTACTGTTGCTGAATAAATCCATTGTTAGTTTGTGCTTTGATATGTTTGATATTCTTCCTTGATTGGCCTTCCACTTTATATTAGTACATGTTTACGTAAACTTATCTTTATCAATTTTGAGAGTGTGTTAGCGTCTTCAGGGAACTTCGCTATGAGGAAACAATGCGGTTGTGGGAGGTCTTGTGGACACATTATCTATCTGAGCACCTGCACCTGTATGTTTGTGTTGCAATCCTGAAGAGATGTAGGAACAAAATAATTGGAGAACAAATGGATTTCGACACACTGTTGAAGTTCATAAATGGGTTAAGTGGCCATATTGACCTTGATGCAATTTTGAGAGATGCCGAGGCACTGTGTATTTGTTCCGGAGAGACTGGAGCCGCGTGCATTCCTCCGGGTACTCCCCCTTCTTTGCCTATGGAAAATGGTCCCTTGTCGTCTCAGCTGGAGGACGAGATATTGTAGTTCTTTCTGGGTTTCTGTACATAGCTATGAGCTATAAGAAACAAGAATTTATACTTGTGAATTTCTTGATGTATTTGGACCTTTAGCTAGGGGAGGAAAATAACCTCGTTTATTGTAAAGAAATTCATTCTGTTATGTCAAAGTATCTGGCTTGTACAGTTTCTTAGGTGTTTGAACTTGCAAGGCAAGGAATTTGAATTTGTACGTTGCATTTCACTGCCAATATATACTATGTTTCTGACAATATGACATGATCATCGTTTAATTTGACCATTATACCACTTTATGAAATATGATTCAGCAGGGAATGAACTTAAATTCCAATATCATATGGCCTATCCTTGTCAGACCACTATAAAAAAAAAAATTACGGTAAGATGAAGATTTCTTGTAAGTGGGGGGAAATTGGGGATTTCATTTTGTGAGTAAGAATCAAACTCTTGTCACAAACAGTGGAAGGAGAGTTTGCAACCAACTAGGCGAACATTGATTCTTGTGGGCCAACAACAAAAATAACGAAGGTAGATGAAAGTACAAATTATTGTAAAAATGTACTTAGTGGTATATAAAAAGTACAACTAACAAAAATAAGGAAGTTACAAGAAAGTACAAATTTTATTAAAACAAAATATAAATATATAAAAGTTAGTGATTTGATTGAATTAAATTGTTTGAGAGGAGAGTAACTCCCTCCAAAAGCGATTAAAGTTTTGTTCTTTTCAACTTTGTAGAATAGATTTCACCAAAAATGCGCTAATACAAAAAGTATCAATCTATTGCAGCAAAAATAACACGAAAATCATCTTAAGAGTCCAGTTAATCAGAGTAGTTTCACGCAAAAAAACATAATTAGTCCAATGTCAACTACATTAGTGCAAGTAAATGTCTTATTCAAACCCCATACATGATTTTTATACAGCTAGAATAGAGAAATATAACCAATTCAGGTGACATAATACAGGTAAGATGTACAATAGTTATGTATTGTTCTATATAATAAACTATCAACCTTGATAAAATATCACATTGTCAGGCTGAAAAAAATGGCACACAGTGTCCCCAGGCTTCATACCCAGCACCTTGAAGGCAACATACTCTGGACTCCACTGTGTTGTATGGTGGTGACACATAGCGTAAGCATTAAGCCTAGCTCCATCCTGTACTCCGACAAGACGGACAGAGAAGGTTGCTGCACCCCTTGGCTGGTGGCAATAGTACACCCCGAAAGGAAAACTTAGCCTATGGCATGCAATCAAAGACTTGTCTTGAGCTATTTGGTTAACGCCCATGATTTTGTAAGGCATAAGAGCATCAGTTTTTACTCCATTCATAGAAACTGCCATAATATTTAGGGAGTTGCCCATTTTTTGAGTCACATAAGTTGCCATTTTCTCTAAGGAAGTAGCACAAAACTGTGCTGCTCCATTTATAGGATTCGGGTGCTCGCAACGTGCTAGAGTTTGGTTCATAATACGGGCTGCTGAAGAGGTTGGACTAATTGAGAAGTGTTGGAAGAGTTGTGGCAAATTTTTGGAAGAAAAGGGTGGCACTTCTGAAGACAAATTAGGAGAAGGAAAAGTGGGGTATGCAACATCAGATAACTTTGTGAAATGAATGTTTAGATTAACTCCAGGAGTTAGATCCTTCTCTTGGATAAAAACTGAGGTAGCCGAGTCTTGCTTGAGGAGTGACCTAGGGCTCGGTGGCTCGTAACCTAACTCCTCCACCTTCTGTGATAAGGGAACTTGGCCGTTATATACCTTGTTTCCATCTTCATTTACTGCAATTTGGACATTGATAATAGTCAATTAGTCATACTTCCTCCGTTCTGTTTTAGATGTAATGTTTGTTTTTTCACGCAACCCAACGTGCTTTTGTAATCGTTAATATCTTTAGTTGTGCATACGTAAAAAGATATTAAAAAAGTTATAATTTGAGACTATGAAGGAAGACGAGTCTAACAAGATTCCACTTGACTATGTTTTTCTGTATATAATGACGATAAATTAGAGTCAAAATTAATCAATGAATAGTGTCATTTCACCCAATGTTTCATTTAAAACAGAACGGAGAAAATATATATACTTCCTCTGTTTGATTAGTCGCAACGTCTTTTTTTTCACAGTTTTCGCCTTTTCGGAACTTTGACCATCAATACGATAATGAAAATAATAGGTGAGATTCGAATAACAATAACCTGGCTTAGGAAGTACATCTAGCAAAGCTTGTGGAATAGGCGTGTTAGGAAGCATGGATTTCCAGGCATTTTGTTGAGTTACTGCGTCAGATATATGGCCAAGTGTAAGACCAACCTGCACAAAATATATGTTACATGAATTCAATTAGTTTAATCAGACGATAATAAGTAGATTAATTTACTAGTGAAAAAAATTGAAGCATAATTGGGTTAGTAATTGATAAATCTTACATAAGCGGCTGAAATTAAAAAGGTAATCATGAAACAAGACTTAAAAGATCTATCCATTGTGGATAATGCTAATTAATAAGAGTATTTGTTCAAGAGAAATTAAGGGGAAAGAAAACCAAGTTAATTAACAAGCAAAATCTTAGAGGCCTATTTATAGTTGTAAGAAAATTCACACTTTGAGTAATACAAAGTCCTACGTTTTAACATTATTCATGCAATTAGTTGGAACTGGGATTTTCAGTTGTCATAGAAAATGAGCCAACTTCTAAAGTCATACCATTTGCATGAATGATAACAAACTAAATAATGTTATGTGAAGATGGCTTTAAAACTCAATAGATATGTAATATGTTATGTCTACCTGTTCACAATTTTGAATTTGTCTTGTAAGAGACCGCCTACTTTTAAATTAAAATTAGGCAATGATAAGCTCAATATTAAAAAGAGAAATATTCCAATAGTGACTAGTTTAATTTTTTTCGGTAGCTAGTTTAATCCATTTAGTAACTAGATCTACTTTTATATTAAAATTAGACAGTCTCTTTTAATAATTTTGGCACAATTTTAACCTTTAGTTATTTTCAATTTTTTTTTTGCTACATGTTACACCATTAGTTGATGAGGATACTATTAGCGTAAATACTAAATAAGTTTATTGATTAGCATAACCAACTAATCAAAAGTTATTGATAATGTACATATAGGGTTATTACTTATAGGAACAACTAACGTAATTGAGACATTTGTACTTTGTACCGCCTTCGTGACTCATATGGATAAAAAAAAAAAAGGTAATTGAGACATGGAGTCACTATTAATTCATGTATAGAGTTATTGACTAATATAAAAGATTATTAATCACATCATATATCAATTGTTGCTAATTATATAACGTATGTAGATAACTAGATCTCTAGTTACTCAAAATGTTGACTATTTCAGATTACAATGCATCAAATGGTGACGAGATATTGATTTGCAGTTAATAACTTGTCAAGTATACAACGTATATGCGGGTGCGGAGAACTTTCATGAGTTATTTCCTTGTGCGGTTTTGATTCTTTAATAATTACTGGTATCAAACTAATTGCAACAAATCCTTCGCCATTGACTTTTAGGCAAAATTTCTTAAGGTAAGATTAACAAAATTTCTTTTCTTTTCTCTTCTCTTCCTTTCCTTTACTAAAAATGAACCAAATACACTGTTACGTAAATAAATAGATCAGCAAAAGCAATCAATTAACGATGGGCTTAATCAGATAGTTGTTTTTTTGGTGCAATTAATGAGAGAGTTGTAATTAGTACGCAAACAATTTTATTAATCCCACTACATTAGTGGATGTTAAAATCATATTCCAACGTCAGGCGTACATACTTGATCTTCCATATGTTGTAACAGAGCTAATCAACAGAGAACAATACTAGCTGCCCCACACACAAAAAAAAAACAGAGACAATACCTTTTAATTAAGGCAAATCTTATTCTATAATTTAGGAAACAATTATCATTTATAGATAATTATAATATATTACATCATCATCAACCATGATAAAGGATCACATTATCAGGCTGAAGAATCTTGTACTTATGTGATCAATCATCATTTGGTATTGTTTGGGCCCATTAAACCCTTCAAGGAACATCCTGCCACGTGGCACCGCCACCTAAGCACCGTGGGTCCCACCAACTGCAGCATGGCCAACTCAGGTTTCATGGGCCCCACCAAAATCATCCTTTGAAAAGGTATTATCAATCCCTAAGTGAGCTGTCCTATCCAGCACACCACTTTCTAGAAATTCTCACCACTATAAATACCTCTTGTTCTATCAATGCAAAGGTATTGAATACTCACCTAACTAACTTGAGTTTCTCACTCTAGGCTCTCTCTCTACCTCAATCATCAACTGACTTGAGCGTCGGAGGGGCGATCCCGGAACAACCCCCGGGGTAGTTTTTCTGTGTTTTGCAGGTTTCTGGTGAATTGGCAACCAGCTGTGATCGGACCTAAAGACTTGCTCAGCACTGATCATTAACCTTAATTTCTGGACAGAAACAGTTTGGCGCCGTCTGTGGGGATAGTACAAAAAGTTACTTCGCCACCACTTCGAAAAACTCACTTGCTGCTCAACAGGACTTAACCATAGTGCTAGTCAGCCATGGCACCATCCAAGAACCCCCGTAACAAATCTACCCAACCTCAGCGAACCGAGAGGGAACCTTCACCCCAGCAAAGGAGATCAGCACGGACTAGATCCCCTTCAGTTCATACACTGGACCCTAACTTGGAACTCTCTCAGGAACTGCAACCTTCTCCCTCTCGGGAAATACAGCATGTTGACCCTCAACCTTTGCTCACAGCTGACATAGCACTCATAGCAGCTCAGCTGCAACAAACCTTACAGCAAAGCATCATGCAATTATACTCTCCAGCAAGGACAAGGAGATAATCAGCTCAACCTCCAGCCACGCGAGGACAATGTCCCCAGGCAATCTCATAGGGAAGAGCGTAATCCTCGCTCAAATCACGGCCTGCCTAACCGGCCGAGGTCAGCCGCTCGGGAACCTGTTCAGTCGCAGAGGCCCCCCTCTCGACAAGATGAGCGCCCCCCACAGGGCGAGAGGTCGGCACATCGGGAGACTGTTCTCCGAAGAGAAGAGACTCATATCTCTAGGTCGCCAAGGGGAAACCCTGGTCGAAAGCCAGAGGATGCTCGGAATATCCTTAACGAGAAACGACGGAGTCAGGGGTATGATGCTCGTCAGCTCCTAGACCGCAAAGCAGCTCAGCGGGAAGGACATGGCGACTCAGCTCAGTCCAAACCCCTAAGGCTAGGTAACGGGAGCCTGAAGTTCATGACTCTGTTCAGCCGAGAGATCATTGACACCCAGACCCAAGGGAAGGTTAAAACACCAATAATTGAGCCGTTTGCGGGCCTAACCGACCCGGAAGATCATATGGCCACATATAAAGCTCAGATGAGCGTGCAGACCAGCTGCGAGGCCACCTGGTGTCGGTTCTTTCCCACCACACTGAAGGGGCTCGCGCTGAATTGGTTCCAAGAGTTGCCGGCCGGAATCATCACCGATTTTCCCGTGCTCGAGGACATGTTTACCCATCAGTTCGTGGCCGGAAAGAGGCAAAAGAAGACTAGCTTGCACCTCATGGGGGTCAAGCAAGAGAAGAATGAAAGTCTAGCCGACTACATAAAAAGATTCAATGAAGAGTCCCTGAAAGTATCCGACCTGCAGGATGTTGTGGCCTTCGCTGCTCTCATGTCCGGATTGCAGCCTGGCCGGCTAAGATGGACATTGGCAGAGAGTGAAGTCAAAACTTTTTCTGAGGCCATGGGTAAGGTCCAGAGATTCATCCAAGCGGCCGACATCTGCCGTCATTCGGAAGAGGGCAATAAGAAGAGAAAGGAAGAAGGTAACCACAGAGATCAGCCCAAGCAACAAAAAACGGGCGGTAGGTCGGATAGATTTATGGATCATGGAAACGATCCCCGCTTTAACAAGAACCGAAGAGAAATATACCTGACATCAAGCACAAATCCATGCTGCCCAATCCCCAACCCATCCGGACCTCAGCCTACCGAAGAGACAAAAGCCAGTGGTGCGAATACCACCGAGAATGTGGTCATACCACGAAAGATTGTAGAGAGCTGAAGAAGGGGTTGGACAACCTAGCTGACCAGGGGAAGCTGAACCGCTACCTCAAGCACACGAGCGAAGAGAAGGGAAAGCAAAAGGTCGGTCAGTCCAACAGTGGGGATACGGAGGGCTACATTGGGGTCATCGCAGGTGGCTTCGCCTCGGGAGGCCTAACCGGCCGAGCCAGGAAAGCTCACCTTCAAAACCTCAAGCACCAGGTACTAGAGGTCAAGCCAAGCCGGTCGGATTGCCCCATAATGACATTCGGGGAATCCAGTCGGCCAGTCAGTGTACCCCACGATGACCCCCTGGTCATCGAGCTCAAAGTAGCCAACTCCCGAGTAAGGCGAGTTTTGGTCGATAGTGGGTCATCCGCTGACATCATAACTCTAGAATGCCTGAAAAAGCTGAAGTACAGCGAAGAGGATGTCATGCCACTCGACCAGCCACTCATAGGCTTCGGGGGTAACTCGGTACAGCCCGTCGGATCGATAAAGCTCCCCACTCGGATGGGTGAGAAAGGCAAGGCAGAAGCCTACCGATCGACTTTCTAGTGGTCGACATCCCCTCCATACAACATAATAATGGGGCGACCCACTCTGAACAAAACAAAAGCTGCTATCTCCACTACCAACTCCTCATGCAGTTCGAAACAGATGAGGGGAAGGTCGGAAAAATTCAGGGAGATCAGCAGGCTGGACGAGAATGCTATGTTAATAGCTTAAAAAGCAGGGCCGAAATCGACGTCCAAGAGGACTCGAAGAAGAGAAAAAGAGAAAGTTCACCGAAAAGCCTGGGGGTATACATCACTGAAAACCCCAAGCAGTACGAACGACCTCAGCCGGCTGAGGAAGATGAGGAAGTAGAGATCGGAGTAGAACCCGGTCGGACTGTGAGGGTGGACAAGGCCCTAAACCTTGAAACAAGAGCACAAGTGGTGGAAGTGCTCAGGGAATACCAAGACGTGTTCGCCTATGAGGCCTCAGAGATGCCTGGACTTGACCCCAAAATCATGTGTCATGAGCTGAATATCAAGGAGGGGTACAAGCCAGTCAAGCAAAGCTAAGACACAAGGTCCAGAAAGGTGCAAACTGCCGCAGTGGATGTCAAGAAACTGCTCGAGGCAGGGTTCATTGAGGAATGCCAGTACTCGGAATGGTTAGCTAAGTAGTGTTGAAAAAGCCGACGGGGCTTGGCGCATGTGCGTAGATTTCACAGACCTGAACAAGGCCTGTCCGAAAGACAACCACCTCTGCCCAAAATGACAGGTTGGTCGCATCGACAGCTGGTCATGCCCTCTTAAGCTTCATGGATGCAATGCAGGCTATCACCAGATTCCCATGGCGGAACATGATCGGGTTCATACCGCTTTCACCACTCCGCAGGGGGTCTATTGTTACAAAATGATGTCGTTCGGGCTAAAAAATGCCGGAGCCACCTATCAGCGGACAGTTAACAAAATTTTCAGTGATCAGTTGGGTCGGAACATAGAAGTGTATGTTGACGACATGATCGTCAAAAGCAAGGCCCACTCTGATCATCTAGCCGACCTAAGGGAGACGCTGAGCACACTGAGGAAGTATCGTATGATGCTCAACCCCAAAAAGTGCGTCTTCGGAGTAAAAAGGGGTAAGTGCCTCGGATTTCTTGTCGACGAAAGGGGAATCGAAGCAAACCCCGACAAAATAAAAGCAGTACTGGAAATGAAACCCCCTCGGAACGTCAGAAAGTGCAGCGCCTAACAGGATGTCTAGCTGCCCTCGGACGGTTCCTTCACGGTCGGCTGATAAGAGCCTAGTTCTTCTTCAAGGCCCTTAAGAGAAAAGAGTTCACTTGGGACGAAGAGGCTGAGCAAGCCTTCACCTCCCTCAAACTTCATCTATCAACTCTCCCCAAGCTCATGTCCCCCTTGCCGGGGGAAACATTGTTTGTGTACTTGGCCGTATCTGAATACGCCCTAAGTGCCGTTCTGGTAGCCGAAAGGGAAGGGACACAACACCCGGTCTATTTCATAAGCCATGCCTTTCGAGGGGCAGAAGCAAAATATAGCGAGGTGGAGAAGATGGTCTTCGCCCTCGTCATGGCTAGCAGAAAGCTGAAACCTACTTTCAGGCCCATCAAATCAAGTCCTTACCGGAGCAACCCCTACGCAAGGTTATAGAGAGCAGGAACCACTCCAGTCGGATGACGGATTGGGCTGACCAGTTGGCTGATTTCGGTTGGAATATGAGCCCAGAAGGGCCATAAAAGCTCAAGCCTTGGCAGACTTTATAACTGAATGCACAACTCGGCCCCTGGTCGGCCAAAACGAAGAGTGGGAACTGTATGTGGATGGTTCTTCCACCAAGTCGGGATGTGGAGCGGGGTTAGTACTCAAGCCACCGGTCGGCAAAAAAATGGAGTACGCAATCAAGTTCGAATTCCTGGGATCGAACAATGAGGCAGAGTATGAAGCTCTCATTCCAGGACTTCAGCTCTGCATTCTAGCGGGAGCTACTGCTATCGAGGCCCGATCAGACTCCCAGCTGATAGTGGGTCAGGTCTCGGGAGAGTACGAGGCCAAGGAGGATAATATGAGAATGTATCTGGCCAAGGCACAAGAGTTCATCAAAAAACTCTCCCATTTCCATATCAGCCACATACCCAGGTCGGAGAATCAACAAGCCGACGCTCTGGCTCGTATGGCTAGCTCGGCAGAGGGGTCAGCCCCTCGGACTATCATGTGGGAGGTTTCGCCAGCCCAGCATAAATGCCAAAGGAACAGTTGTCTAGACCGAACGCCACTTGGATGGATGAGGTGGTCGGATACTTAAGGGATGGAGTCCTCCCAGCGATGCCAAAGAACCGAAAGGATCAAACCGAGCAGGTTGGTTCTTATGGCATGACGAGCAGCTCTACAAGAAGTCATACACGCACCCACTCTGAAGTGTGTAACCCCTGAAGAAGGAAATTACTCCTAAGGGAAATACACCAAGGGGCGTGTAGCAGTCAAGGGGGGAGAACCATAGCGGAAAATCTAAGGCTGGGTACTACTGGCCTACCTCAAGGCAGATGCACAAGAATTGGTGAAGGATGCCCATCTTGCCAAATCCATTCGGATATTCCCAGATCCCCAGCTACCCCCCTCAACTCCATTCAAGCAGTTCTGCCATTTGACAAATGGGGCATGGACCTGCTCGGCCCGTTCCCACCAGCATCTGGTCAGCGGAAGTTCTTAATAGTGGCCATAGACTATTTCACCAAGTGGACTGAAGCCGAACCCCTTGCCTCCATCACTGACAAACAATCCAAGCCTTCATCTGGAGGAACATAATACAAGGTTTGGATGTACCCCGAGCCCTGGTCTCGGACAATGGTCGGCAATTTCAAACAGCGGACCAACTCGGGAATATGTGCTCGTTTTGGAATACAGACCAGGTTCTCCCTGTTTCCCGACCACAAACCAACGGCCAAGCAGAAGCGCCAAAAGATAGTGCTCAAGGGGATCAAAAAATCCCTTGACGCAGCAAAAGGGGCTTGGGTGGACGACCTGCCTGGAGTCTTGTGGTCTGCTCGGACAACTACTAAGGAAGCAACGGGATACTCCCCGTTCGGTTGTCTATGGTAGTGAGGCAGTACTACCGTAGAGGTCGGTATCCTCACCTCGGATCACCTTCTTATGACTTCGAGCAAAATGAAGAAGAAAAGCCTGTCAACCTCGACCTGCTGCCAGAAACAAGGGGCAACTCAGTTATAAGGTCGATCCGCTACAAGCAAAGAGTAACTCGGCAGTTCAACGTCGATGTCAAGTCAAGGCCAATCCAGCTCGGAGATTGGGTGGTCAGAAAGGTCGAAGCACGGGGCTATCCACATCTGAAAGGCAACTAGGGGCCAACTGGGAGGTCCTTACAAAGTAACCAAAGTATCAAGCCTGGTACATTCCAGCTCGAGAATCCTGAAGGCATACCACTTGCTCGGCCATGGAATCTGGACAATCTAAAGAAATATATGTATAGTCAATTGCAATTAGGGGCATATAGCTGAATACTGGCCAAGTATGGCATGTAGTCACTCGGACCAGTCCAGGTCAAATTGTAAGACTTAACCAGTCAATTTTCAAGTTATAAAAAGACTTAACCAGTCATTTGCAAGTTCCAATAAACTTACCAGTTTCAATTTTTCGAATTTAACCCGACCAACTTATCATTCGAAACTTAACCAGTTTCAATGCAAGTTGTTCGAGTTAAATCCGACCAACGCTATCAGGCAAAACTTAACCAGTTCGAGAATAATACTTGGAAAGCAAATTGCAACTGACAAACATAAAGGGTGCTCGGATAAAATAGAAAGGGAATTTCATTGAAATTAGAAAATATTACATCCTAAAAGCCCGATACTACCAAGGCTAAGCAAACGAAAACAAATACAACAAAAAGGCCTAAGCTGCAGGGGGGTCGGTCTGATCATTGGTACTCCCATGATGCTCCTCGGACCTGGCCACCCCTTGGCCCTGATCCTCAGCAACCTCCTCCGCATCATCATCATCATCATCATCATTCGAAAGGGTGCTGTGCAGCTCGGAGAGAAGGGCCTGATCCTCCTCCTTTAGAAGGGCTTCATAGCTCCCATGACCTCGGACCAAGGAAGAGAGGGAGTGATTTCTCCAAGGCCGCCTTCATCCGCTTGAGGGCGTCATCTACCCCCATTTTTTGGGTGATCGCGCCGACCTCGTTGACAAACGATTCGCAGGCCTTGGTCTCCTTTCAGCCTACGAACCACTCATCTTCGGACTTAGGAGCCTTTTCCAGTTCAGCAAGCTGGAATTGCAGTTTAGTAATTCTGTTCTGCGCCTCCGCAACTTGGGCTTCAGCAGCCGCCTTGGCGATTACGGCCTCGTCCTTCTCCTTGATCAGTTTCTGCTTGACCACATCCCACTGGGCTCGCTCGGCCTTGAAGTCATCTTGGTCGCGAGCGATGCAGCACTTAGCGTTGGCAAGATCGGCCTCGGCTAACCTCTGGCCTTCCTTGGCAGCATAGAGCGCGTCGAAATGCTTTTTGCCTTTAGCCTCCAAGTCGGACACCTTGTCGGCTAGGTGGACCTTGTTCCTGGCCACATTGATCAACCGAGCGGAGAACTGGATCAAAAATAAACGGTCAGTGTAAAACTTAGCAAAATCCACAAAGTTAAGCAAAAAGAAAGAAGCTCACCTCAACCCAGCTGCGTAACAGGTCGTTTGTCTCTTCCAGGCCGCTGGTTTGGGCAATGTACTCTCGGTCGGAAGCGCTGTACAAGCACTCGACCGCATTGGTCCAACGGGTGTCGAGCCCGTGGACATCCAGTTCAGCAAAGGGCTTAGCCAAGGCGAGGCTGAGCTCCTCCGGATCGTCATGAGGGCCGCGAGGGGTGGCCGGCGTGTATTGAGGACTCCGAACTAGTCGAAAGTCCTCCGAATGGACGGAAATGCGAGTCCCCTCGGACTTGTCTGCCTTCTCCTCCGGACGAGGGTTGTTAACCTCCACAAACTTGGCCTTTTTGGCCTTTTCAACTTGGTCCTTGGCTAAGGCCTTGGCAGTCTTGGCCACCTTCTCGGGATCCCGTTCCTTCCTCTTCTTCGAGGCCTTAGGCTTCGAAGGATCCTGCAAAAATCAGAGTCAGATCGAAGTAAAGAAGAATGGTACTCGGTTAGAAGCAGAAACCTACCTTGGGGCTCTTGGGAATGCCTATCTTCTTAGCTTTCAGCTCGGCCTTCCTGAGCCGCCCTCATTGCAGCATAGTTAAGTTTTTCGGCCATATCTGGGTCGGATTCCAAGAGACGTGACAAAGAGCAAGTTGTAAAGAGAAACATAAAGTTAAAAAGTTGTAAGCATAAACAAAAAACATGTAAAGCAACCCCCTCGGCCGATTACCCCGGGGGAATGTCCGGCTCAGTCCAACAGCCGACAGTAGATGCTCGCTTTTGAAGAGCCGGCAGCTCGGAATCCAATTGCTGGCAACATAGACTTCCCCTCCTTGAACAATTTGGGCCTCGGTTTGCAGATAAATGGCCGCAACCGCCTCCTCCTCAGACATCTCAGGAACCCGGAAATTCAACTCATGGTTCGGTTCCACATCCGGTCGGACAGTTGGGATCCCCCAATCACCCCCAAAATAAATGGAGGCAAATTTTCTCCTGAACACTTTCTGAGAAGAAGGGAGATCGAGCACTACTTTGTACCCTGGTCGGGCCTGAAAGTACCACCAGCCCGGTCCGTTGTCCCCGGCCATCATCTCAACCAATTTGAACATGTTGCGCCAGAGAGTGATGGTAGGTTGGACGCTCAGCATTGCGCACACAGTCTGAACAGCAATGATCCCTCCCCAGGAGTTCGGAGAGATCTGGCTTATAGTCAAATTGTAAGCGTTGAGGAGGTCCTTCACAAAAGAAGTTAACGGAAATCGGAGCCCCATCTCCATGGCTTTGTAGTACACTGCAGTACAACCCGGGGGGGGTAAGAACGGTATGAAAAGCCTCCGGTCGGACCAGCATGTAGGGGTCGCTTATATGGAATCTGGCAGCTTGCCCTCTCGGGTCCTCGAAGATGGCCTTCATCAGCGAAGGAAGTGGAAACTTGGATCCTGGACCCCCCTTCGGATCCAGGTCCGGAAACTCCGGTCGGCCAGAGGTAGAAGCTTCTTCTTCACCGTCCGACATGGTCACCCTCACTACACCATCATCAATATATTTGTCTAAGTAGCCAGCTTTTGAAGGAAAGGCCAGGGACACCTCCCAGGGGAAGGGAACAGCGCCCTCGGCCTCTTCCTCCACTGACGATGAGGGGCTCGGGAGCAGAACCGCGTCGGGGACGGCCGAGGGTCGGGCAACTTATTATGGTCGACACCAGCTTATTCCCATACCCTCACCTCCTCAACTATTGTAGGGAGGTGAGGTCGGAGGTGTACCGACTCGGACGATTCTCCCATTATTGTATAGACAAGGGAGTCGGCCGAGGTTATAAAAAAGAAAGCGAAAAAAACTAAAAAAGCAAGAGCGTACCTGGTCGGACGACGGAAACCGGAGAAATTGCTCGGGAACTTAGAGAGAAGCGAGAGCTTTTAGAGAGAGAGTTTGGGAATTTTGAAGGAAGCTTGCACAAATGATTTCTCTCTCCTCTCCGTACCAATATATAGGCGTGCCTCGGGTTGCGTCCCCTCACAAGCCCATCAAATGCCTCCACATGGCCAATGGAAGATGAAACGTCAAAATTTCCAAAATGTCCCATCCAGCTCAACCGCCCAGCTAAAGAGTAGCCATGTGGCTATTACTGACTTCCAGCTCAATGCCACCCGCTCGGTCCTGTAATATCAGTTTCCACATGGTGCCGGTCGGACAAGACGACAATCTTTGCTAGCTACCTTCACTTGGCCAAATTTCGCCAAGTGCTAGGGAACACCTGGTCGGCCTCTCCAGGGCTTGTTAGTCCCTGTCCGAGTTGCGCCCGTCAATCCAGAATCTGGTCGGTCAACTTGGGGCTCCATCACCTCTTGTCCGACCAGATCTCTGCTCGTTCCCTTCACTTAGCCAATGTTGCTGAGTGCTAGAGAGCACCTGGTCGGTCTCTCCAGGGCATATTGGCCCCTGTCCGAGCAGCACCCGTCCATATAGAACCCGGTCGGTCAATTTGGGGCTCCATCACCCTTTGCCCGACCAGGTTTCTGCTTGTTCCCTTCATTTAGCCAATGGTGCTAAGTGCTAGGGAACACCTGGTCAGCCTCTCCAGGGATTGTTAGCCCCTGTCCGAGCAGCACCCGTCCATATAGAACCCGGTCGGTCAATTTGGGGCTCCATCACCCTTTGCCCGACCAGGTTTCTGCTTGTTCCCTTCATTTAGCCAATGGTGCTAAGTGCTAGGGAACACCTGGTCGGCCTCTCCAGGGCTTGTTAGCCCTTGTCCGAGCTGCACCCGTCCATCCAGAACCCGGTCGGTCAGTCAAGGGCCTCCTCAGTCCACGGTCGACCTGATATTCTCTTCAAAGATCTGGTCGGGCAATCTTGGGGCTCAGCCTCTCTGCCGACCTGGTCTCTATTTCGAAGACTTAGTCGGTCAATCAATGAGATCTTTAGCTCCTCACCCGACCTGGTCCTACCTTCAAGGACCTGGTCGGTCATCCATGGGGCTTAGCCTCTCTGCCGACCTGGTCTCGGTTTCGAAGACTTGGTCGGTCAATCAATGGGATCTTTAGCTCCTCACCCGACCTGGTCCTCCCTTCAAGAACCTGGTCGGTCATCCATGGGGCTCAGCCTCTCTGCCGACCTGGTCTCGGTTTCGAAGACTTGGTTGGTCAATCAATGGGATCGTTAGCTCCTCACCCGACCTGGTCCTACCTTCAAGAACCCGGTCGGTCATCCATGGGGCTCAGCCTCCTAGCCGGCCTGGTCCCCGCTTCAAAGACCTGGTCGGTCAGTCAGGGGGCTCTTTAGTCTCTCAGCCGACTTGGTCCCCTCCTCAGAGACCTGGTCGGTCAGTCAAGGGGCTCTTTAGCCCCTCAGCCGACCTGGTTCCCTCCTCAGGAACCCGGTCGGTCAGTCAAGGTCCCCTGCTCTTGGTCAAATCAATTTGCCTGTCAACGACCCTGGTCGGCCAAACCAGACCTGGTCGGCGCATGCCCGACCTGGTCCCCCTCTGGCCTTTTTATGGAGGTCGGTCAGATGAGAGGATGTACGCCACCAAGGGGCCTCACCCGGTCGGACGGCTCTTCTGCCCCTTCCTGGCGTGGGGCTAAATGTTTGGGCCCATTAAACCCTTCAAGGAACATCCTGCCACGTGGCACCGCCACCTAAGCACCGTGGGTCCCACCAACTGCAGCATGGCCAACTCAGGCCTCATGGGCCCCACCAAAATCATCCTTTGAAAAGGTATTATCAATCCCTAAGTGAGTTGTCCTATCCAGCACACCACTTTCTAGAAATTCTCACCACTATAAATACCTCTTGTTCCATCAATGCAAAGGTATTGAATACTCACCTAACTAACTTGAGTTTCTCACTCTAGACTCTCTCTCTACCTCAATCATCAACTGACTTGAGCGCGGAGGGCGATCCCCGGAACAACCCCCGGGGTAGTTTTTCTGTGTTTTGCAGGTTTCCGGTGAATTGGCAACCAGCTGTGATCGGACCTAAAGACTTGCTCAGCACTGATCATTAACCTTAATTTCTGGACAGAAACAGGTATAAATGTTGTTAAATTGTTAATTAATTGACATATACATCAGTATTATCCCTTTGATGTTTATAGATAATGTACTTTCCACATAGTCAAAGCTTTGAGCCTTTGACAATGAACACTCATTGTTAGTAACAAATAACAAATATATGAGATAAAAAGATGACTATATGAGACCTTATGAAATTCGTTTAATATTTACTTCTAAAATATAAACTTTTCATTACTTTGAATGGTACATAATTCCATAATCAACCATGTAAAATTTCATATTATAACACTCACTAGTAGTCACTAATATACCTTTATAAAGTTTTCCTTTGTAACTTGGAAATATTTTGTATGTTAGGAATTTGGGGTGCCTCTGACGCAATTAACAACCCAACACATAAACCTCCTTGTATGTGCGCTGAACATAACTGACACATTGTTAGTAAATCACATAATAGTGATTTTGCATATATATTCATCGTTATAACCACCAATTTACAACTAATTATCACTTCAATTATTGAATACAATTGGTGGATGTAAATGATTTAGCACACTCAGAAGATAATACTTTAAGACATAAGATGAGAAATAGTTTAAGACATAAGATGAGAAATAGTTTAAGACATAAGATGAGAAATAGTGGTGGCAGGAGGTGGATGGTGGTGGAGGTTTAGGGAAAAAGAAAAGAAAAAAAAGTTAGAAATGTAGTTTCAATTTTTTTTTTTTTGGGACTAATTTTAAGTAGTTTTGAGGCGACGGATAGAAGTTCAGGAAATAGGAACACAACTCGCAACAGGTTAGATTTATTGTCTATTCCAGATTTTGGTGGCCTTCTGATTTGGCAATGTCTTCTAAATTTGGTAAATCCATTATTTCTTTTTGTGGGTACAAAAGAAAAGAAAAAAAAGGAACAAGAAGGGATAACTGACAACGGCTTAACGAGCCTAGGTGGGCTACACAGATGCAAAGTTAAGTCCAAGTAAGATGGGCTTAGCCCATATTTTGTTGATTATCCTGACAACTGTGCCTCCTATGGCCCAGACAGTTTGTGATAAACTATGGGACCATTAAAACTCACTGATTGCATAAGTGGTCCTCTATGCTACTACTTCTGTTCTGGATCTTATATGCAATTTCTATGAACTTTAATGCCTTTAGGCCCACACTTTTATCTTCATATATATTCTCACTTATTACAATTCATCATATTCATATATGCCAATTGCCAAGTAGTCGGCAAAGTATAAGTTGTGTTTCAAAGTTTACACTCATTAGAAGTGGCATATAGTTATGTTTTGGTGCATTTCGTACCATTTTCATATCATGATAGCATATAAGTTATAGGTATAAATTTGGAGGATAGTGTGGCGTAATCGGCGTGTTTTATTTAACTTATCTGAATTTATTAAATTTTATTAATTTTTAATGGACTTTATTAGATTTTATATGATTTATTTTTTCTACTAAAGACTGAAAATAAGGTGGATTGAACCGACCCAATAAGTGTCAAAAACCATACACGTCATGACCTCATGGGTAATAATATATTTACTTAGTTGCTACACTTTTGAATTCACGTCATTCAATGTATTGTTTTAATTAACGAAATCTTTAATTACACATAGCGAAAAAATATAAAATTTTGATATTATGAAAATATGCATTAAGAGGAATCAAACAAGATCTCATTTGAGTAATACATAAAGAATAACAAATCCAAAAAGGTTAGTTGGTGAATTAGTAGTTACCATGCAAGTGAGATATCTTTGCTACTGAATTCTTGTACTTGTTTTCTGGATATCCTTAATTAACGAAAATCCTACCAAATTATAGAAAAAAAAGTAATTACCATGCAACTATAAAATATACTTCCTCCGTAACAAAATAAACGTATAGGATAGAATTCGAAAACCAACATGCTTAATGTATCCATCTGCCTTGCATCCACTTACTGCGTCGCTACATCACCTATATAAAATATGAAAAATTCATTAATAACTTGAGCTCTAATTATATTTGTGTGATTATTTTGCTTCTAATGGCAAAAGTTTACTTTATATTTTGTAAGGCGAGATTTATTATTTGTTTTGAAATAAATACAATATTTTTCTCATATAAAAGAGATAATTGAAATGAGAAAGTATATTTATTGAAGAATTGTTATCCAAATAGTCTTAACTATTTCTCATAACAAATAGAAGAGGTTTACTTCAATCAATTATGGCCTAATCAACAGTTATAGTAGTACGACTAGTACCTATCTAGTTGGCATCCAACCAAATTGGTTCTGGCATGAGAGAGTTGCAAAGACATAAAGTTTCGAGGGTGGGTCTGATAGAGTTTCTATTGGCCCAAAATGTTTAATGGATCTTGAATAATATTTTCTCCGTTTCTTAATAAGCGAAATATATAGAAAGTGGAGGAATATCAAAAAATATATAAGGAGAAAATTAGAATCACATAAAGTTGAGTAATTCAAGTGGTTAAACAAGAAAGTTGTAGTATCATATATAGCTTTTGATGGCATATTTGTAATAATATTGAACTTTTATATCATTTTGAGTTTAATTGCACTTATTATTGTGACTATTATAAATAAGAAAAGTTTTCCCCTTTTTTAAAGACGAATAAATGTTCAAATAAGGAAATTCAAAGGAGTTGGAGGAATGTCCTAAACAATTATCCTTTAATTTAGTGAACTCCTAAGGCTGTTTTTTTTAATCTCTTTTCAACCAAATGAGCAACAACAAAATTGACGATACTAGTTCAAAATAATTACTTCATTTAAAGTCATGATTAATGATGTATTATAGTTATGTCATTATTACGTACATGGAATTTCTAATAAGTTTATTACTTTTTCTTGTTTCCGAATTATTAAGATCAATATCGTTTATATATTGCTTGGAAGATGATAAACTTTTGTTGGCCTACAAGCTACATAAGCAAAATTATTTAGTCAAGCATAACTAAACTAAACTTGAAAAAGTCGTAAATTTGCTTTACAAAATTTTCAAGTAATTTATATTTACAACTCTACTTGAATAAGAAACAAAGACGAAACTGAAATATTCAAAATCAAAGACTCGCTCCAACTTTGATGTAACATGAAAAAATTAAATCAAAGCTAAAAAATGTTTGAGACAATGAGGCATATTGGTGCTATGGTTTATCATATTTGGTGGATAAAAAATGAAGCATATTAGAGTCAAAAGATTACAAATGTAAATAGAATTGTTTATAAGATACAACAAAATGTGATAGAAAGATGGTATGGTGTGTTATCTAGGAAAGTTAGCTGTAAAGATAGAGATTGGCTAAGAGAAATTAGTTTACATGTTTGTAATTAGTTGTTTTCGTGCTTAAGTGAGGGGGGTCCAGCGTAGTTGATTTGTACGTCCTCTCTTAAACATGGGTATAGCTGTGTAGGTTGTAGTTGGTTTTTTATTGAACAATATATATTTACTTAGCAAAAAAAAAAGTTTGAGACAAGCTAATCCAAGCTTAGCAACCATAATATTTGTGTAATTGTACTCATGTTCACCTACCCTAAAATAAATTAGAAAATTACTTATATTGTCAAAATTAATATTGGTCTAAACCGTAGCATTAGATGGTGAACTACAAAGCAGGGAAAGAGGAACATTAGAAAATTGAATGCAAAAAGGTGTTGGAGTGAGTAATACCCAAAAAGAAGGGGAACTCATGAAAAAGAAAATGTATCCTATTCCTAGTTGAATAAAAAAAAAGTGTATGGGACAAAAAAAAAAGGCATTGAAGTTAGAGGAAGCAGTGTTATGTCAGTTTCAAAGCGTGTGCTTGTCTTGATGGAGTAACAAAGCCAAAGACCCGACAAATAGACTGCTCATCCTTTAACATCCACTCAACCCAGTTTTGTTCCTTCTCCCTTGAATGTGTTAATCACTTATGTATGCACTATGCCTCCTCCTTCTCTCTCTCTCCATACAGTCATTTGTATTGCTGTCATTTGGTGCTACTCACCTACATATAGAGACAATAGTGCATGTTTACTACTCTTCTGTTTCGTTTTGAATGCAAAAAAATGTCTATTATTTGTGAGATATAAAATATTCATTTGTTGTATTTAAAACGAAACGAATGAAGTACAATTATACAAGTGTATTATAAATATGGTACATCATAAATTATATTTTTTTGAGCAGCAGGTGATATAGCTTAATGGTATTGACATGACCTTCGATCCCAAAGGTCAAGGGATCGAGTTTCACCCCTTGCAAAGAAGGATCCCCAATCTTTCCCCTTTCTTGCAATGGACTTCATCTTACCTTTAAAAGATCATAAATTATATTTTTGCTCATTTTGCATTTGAATTCTTTTAAATGAGTAAAAAGTACTTAAAATAGAAAGCTCCAAATGAGGAAAAGTTAATCTTGAGTGTACCATACACATATACTTTATGTTTACATCCATTTTAGTAACTTCTTATAGTATTTGCTAAATTATAATTTAACAAGTGTAGATAAAATTACATAAATTTAAATAAGTCAAATTCAGTTTTTAAAAAAATCCATATGACATGTATTTTTTATATAAATCATATATATACTATGGACTTATTAAAAATGTTATTAATATAATATATGATGATTATATATAATTTCATATGTTTGATGGATTTTTTAAATTTTGTTAAATTAATGAATAGAGTTTGTTAGATATTATGGATAATTTGCTTGAACCTATGTGATTTATGAGTTATTTGCTAGAAATTATAATATGAAGAATAGTTGTCTTGTTTTTTGGGATAAGTTATTATCAGGTAAATAATTGAAATATCGTCGTTCGAATTTTCTATAAAAAAATCTAGTATTTTATTAAGTAATTATTATATTTGTTTTTAAAATTACTATTAATATTGTTATTATTATTAATATTATAATTATAATAATAATAAATTTTTATTTTTATTTTCTTAATTGTTTTTATTATTTTTATTATTATTAATTATTAGTATATTAATTATTATTATATTATTTTTTATTATTATTAATATTAATAAAAATTATTATTATTACTACTTATATATTATTATTATTGTTAATGTTATTAGTATTATTATTATTATAATATTATTACTTAATAATAATTATTACAAATATTAATATATTAATTATTAGTATTATCATCATCATCGTCGTCGTCGTCATCATCATCATCATCATCATTATTATTATTATTATTATTATTATTATTATTATTATTATTATTTTAAATTATTATTATTTCAATTCAATTTAATTGAATTCAATTCAATCTAAAGTAAGGAACAGGACTGTAACATCATAAATAATACTTCTATCCAGTAATCTTTGTGATTTTATTAAGGGTGTCAATCAAACAATTACAACTGTTTGGTTTAAACAAAACTACACGTACATAATTGATAAAAGCTCAAAGGACTACAATCTTATATTCAATGAATAAAAAAAACCAATAAAAGAAGAAAAGAATATGGTTGGAAGATGTAGGAGTAACAATTAATCCTTAAAGGGAGATAAGGGGAGGTATTGAGCTAACTTTAGAAGTAGATAAGGAAATAAATGTAGGCTTGACTAGCTTGTCAAATTGTCCCCTTTTTGGAGTTCCCTACAAATCACTTCACATCTACTCGTCTTACTAGTACAATGTTTTTGGTGTAAATGTGCAATTTTTCTTTTTGTTGTTGCTGTCCACTAGGGTGGCTTGACCACACATCCCAAAAACACACTATCAGATTTTTCAAAATACCAGCTCGATGTGTTAATGTATGTTGAGTGATTTTCCAGATACCTATGTTATGATTCAGAAATTTGAGTCACATTACTCTTTTATGTATTTGAGTACTATGCTTGAATTGGATAAATATGATAAATCTAACAAGGAAATTAAACGTATTAGGTAATATTAAAATCGATAAAATGAATAGCATGAATAATTCTAATTTTTATAAATTAATTTATTATTCATGAATTCCAAATTATTTTTAATTTATTATTCATGAATTCCAAATTATTTTTAAGTGTTCTTTTTGGAGTTCACTCAGGGGTATTTATGTAATAAATTAGAACTTCAGGTGTTCATCTGACACCAAATTTGCTCATATCGGCATTTTGCTCATTTACTCATTTGCTCATTTTGTAATAAAAGTGTTTGCTCATATGGATATTTTGCTCATTTTGCTCATTTTCTCATTCGCTCATTTTGCTCATTTGGAGAAAATAGTCTTGGGAGTACCATGAGCATGGTACACCCAAGTGTACTATAAATATTCTCTTCTTTTCGCTATATATTCCTCAATTTTATATGTTTTTCCTATTACTGTTAAGATAACTTTAAATTATAGATAACCAACACCTTCGTATGATTTATCTCTATACAATCAGTAAAGAAGCTTTAAATAAATAAGTCAATCTAATATATTGGAATAGCATACACTATTACACTCTATCAATCATGATTCATGAATTTTAACAAAAGAGTTTTTCTTTATCAAGATTATTTTAACGAAATATACACCATTATTTCTATGAGTTTTTTTTTTTTTTTGAAAGAAAGAAAAGGAATTTCATTAATATTTCGCCAAACGGCACTTACAAGTCATTTCTGAAAAACATAAAATTCTAACAGAAATACATATCACCCTAGAAATGTAAACATCGCAGATTTGACTTAATTTTGCCTTAATAAAAATCTTCATCTGAAGCAATGCAATATGTGAGTTCGCTCTGGTTCGGCATACGATCTGCGGATGCGAAAATTTTGGGATGAACGTACTCCAATAGTCTTCCATAATTTTACAGAAGTTGTGAAACCCTAATTCTTCAGGTTGAATCTCGAACTTCAACCAATGAGAATAATTTCTCATACCTAAAAACAAAAGAACTATACTCACAACTCCCATAGGGGAGAAGGAGATTTCCAAAACAGAAACTAAAAACCCCATAAAAGGGTTTGAGAAAATCTCATAAAGAGATACTAATTTATTGAACAAAACAAGAAAATGAACTAAAAACTGAAAATAAAAAGGAAAAAGGGGCTTATCATGGATGAAAACATCCATGACAGCCCCCTAATTGATGAAGAAGGGGTAAGGGAGGCTAGGGTTTTAGAGAGAGAAAAGGAGAGGGGCAAAAGGTAGGTTTTTATTTTTTCTATGAGTTTCTTTTGGCAACTATTGGGATTTTTCAAAATATTATCACTATTATTAAAGTATCACGTGGAGTATTGACCCATGCTTTGAGTAAGATGGGACCACTATAGCCCAAAAAGATGTTGACAGAAAATTGTTATTGTTCGTTGGGCTTCAGTTGATGGTTCCTCCTGTGCGGCCCACCCGTATTTAGTGGTCCATATTCCCATGGGCTTGCCGGATGCATGCCACGTGAGCTTCATATGACATTCTTCTCATAACTCCCAATTTTATTATATGACTAATTAGTTGACTTGGGCGATATCTCGGATATTTTTTTTGGGATATTATTCCAAAATTCAAAATAGCTAATGTTGTTTATTATTAATTTAAAATGATTTACGACATGGAGTACCCAAATTTCTAGTTACAAAATCTGGAAAATAAAGTATAGCAAATTATCAATTCTAAAATCTAAATATTTTATTTCCATTTTAGTTAAAAAATCCAAAAATATTTATTTCATTTCAGTAATTAAAGGCGACGAGGTTGATATTTAAGAGATGAATTGTTGCAGTTTTCAATTTAGAAATCTGGATTAATTAATTATGTTCCTCAAGAATAATGCAAATTTGTAGCATCCTCTGATGGTGGAACATAATATTCATCATTAGCGAGGTGAAAAAGCTTGAAAGAGAAAACGTTTTAAGTTTTGAGTGACTTTAGTGTAGGAGTGGAGGTGTTTCATATTTCTAATTGCTATAAGTTATAACATGCTTTTTTTTAATATGTGTTATAACTTATATCTTTTATATGTACTTTTATTTTAGTTTTTTACAAAATAATTTTAATGCTGAAGAATTTATTGATTGGATTTGGGTTTGTATACAAAGAAGTTGCTGTGGCTTGGTGGTAATATGGATGACCATTAGATATTAATTGGACTTAAACCTCATGCATTATATTACTTTTTGGGTTATTTAATATAGAAAGAAAAATGTCTATGTCAAAGATCACATGATGCCATGTCGACTTAAACATTCACATGACAAATGGTGGACTTTAATATTTTTTTCCACACATCTATATATATATATATATATATAACAAGGTTCATTTTGCTTACGTGTCAAGCCAGCATTATTTAATGTCACTTCACCTACGTGTCATGCTACTACTACATCTGCCACGTGTCATCGCCAAATTCGACACTCTATTATATAACGTGTTCACATCCAAAAAATCTGATATCACATGGCGTGATAATTTCCTTCCAAAAAAAACTACCTTGAAATCAAACAATGATATTAGTGTGGGAAGTTTTAAACAACTGCCTAAATTATAGCTACCGTCAAATATAATTAAATGTTTTTTATTTAAAATTCAAAATTCACCCACCAAGAATTGTTATTATAGTTGCGGGAAAATAAAGGTAAAAAATGTTATTATATAAGATGTTCATGTAATCACACCCTAATATAAACTGATTGTCCAGAAAATAAAAATGTTCATTCATCCATATTTCAATCTCAATTATAAATTCCTAAATGACAGTTATACTACTAATATATTAAATTAATTTTCACAAATTGTTAAAACTTACAATCTTGATTTTTCAATATATTTCTCACTCACTAACTGTAATAAATCTAATCCTTTCCCAAAACCAACTCAAGTTATAATTTCGGAATGTTCTTTTCTCTCTAATTTTCTTTTTTGGACGAAAAACTGATTTACAAAAAAAAAATTCTGATTTTGAAAATTTTATTTTTTAAAAGATAAAAATCTGATTTAATAAATAAAAACATGTTTCACAAAAAAAAATCTGATTTATTATAATTTTACTTTATTTTTCAGAATTTTATATTTATAAAATCTTATTATAACAAATAAAAATTTAATCTTATTAAGTAATGAGATGATTTATGTATTGTATTGTAGTGACCATTAAAGAATTGATATCGGTATTATATAGGACCCATAATCGATTGTGTTTTTTTTAGAATAATATTAAAAAAACCGATTTGCTTGAATAAAATAATGGGATTATTGCCTCATCATGGTCTACATAGTGTATAAATTGATTTGCTTGAAAAAACCGATTTGCTTGCATAGATTATTGCTTCATCATCATATTCTTTCCTAAAGTAAAGATTCTAATATAATTAAATAAAGTAATATTATCGCACCTATAAAACCGATTTGCTTGAACTGATGGCCGAAGTGATATTCTTTCCTAAAGTAATATCATCATATTCTTTCCTAAAGTAATATTATTGTCCTTTACATTAAAATTACCACGTGGTAAAGCAAAGCAATAGGTTCAAATGAAGATGACACGTGGCAAAAGCAAAGAGGTGACCGGAAAAATTAGGATGAAGGAGAGCAGAGGAAGCTTCATGTCTTGCCACGTAGGCTGAAGTTTTCTCTCTAATTTTCTTTTCTCTCTAATTAAAACTTAGAATTTTTTTATAAGGCCCGTTCTAATAAAATAAGAACAATCATACTACTAATTATAGATAATTCACAAGTCATAATATTGCAGCATAAGGGTCGTAAGCCAGTTTTAAACTATTCTCATTACAAGATTCTAAATTTTTTAATCACAAGGCCATAATAAATATTTCAACCTAAAATTACGAGATACACCTCTTTCACAAGTATGTTGGAATGTAAATATAGAAGTTTGAAATTGTTCTACAATACAATTCTAAAAATCGAAAAGAATATGGAAAAGAACACAGGTCATATGGTGATTAAGAAATAAAAGGCAAATCAAGACAAAAATATGCCATATTTGTATAATTTTCTTGAGTGATTGTCTATGTAAATTAACTTTTTCACTTAGAAATTTAGAGAAAACCCCATTCATTTTGATGAAAATCATGCTATATAAAACTTTGAGATTGTTTTTTAATACAATTTGGATAATCATATCATAAAAAAAAAAAAATAATTTGTAATAAGATAGTTTAATAAGAGAGAGGAGTTGATCGGGACTGCAGAAAGTAAGGAATGAAAGTTGTTGCATGATCGAGTGACAGTAGTGCTGCGTATTGTATTTTTATATGAGCCTCTGTATAAAACGATAGGCAGAACAAAAGCTTCTTCATTTAACTTATTTTGTTTTAAGAAAGTTTTTTTTTACTAAGCAAGTAATTATATTAATTAGAGCAAACAGTTACAACCTAAAACCAACTAAGAGAAAGCAAACCTTTGCTTAGCAAAAAAAAAAAAAAAGTTGGTTGGTCACATGTTTTATCATGACATTAGCTACATCAATCACTACACATACGGGTCATGAGCCGGTTTTAAAATTTATTTTTAATACACAATATGATTATGAAAACTTGAAATCAATCAGCTACTATTCAAATCATGATTTTAGGAGAAACATCCTAAAATCTTAAATTTATAAACAAAGTATTCCCCCACAATTTAATGTGTTTTTTTGTTTCATTTACGTAATTATAAATGTATATATCACGATCACAACATTTTTAAAGTTTAAAATGTTATAACAAAGGAGTGAAAGTTGTTGCATGATCGAGTGACAGTAGTGCAGCGTATTGTGTTTTTATATGAGCCTCTGTATAAAACGATAGGCAGAACAAAAACTTCTTCATTCAACTTATTTTGTTTTAAGAAAGTTTTTTTTTACTAAGCAAGTAATTATATTAATTAGAGCAAACAGTTACAACCTAAAACCAACTAAGAGAAAGCAAACTTTTGCTTAGCAAAAAAAAAAAAAAATTTTGGTTGGTCACATGTTTTATCATGACATTAGCTACATCAATCACTACACATACGGGTCATGAGCCGGTTTTAAAATTTATTTTTAATACACAATATGATTATGAAAACTTGAAATCAATCAGCTACTATTCACATCATGATATTAGGAGAAACATCCTAAAATCTTAAATTTATAAACAAAGTATTCCCCCACAATTTAATGTGTTTTTTTGTTTCATTTACGTAATTATAAATGTATATATCACGATCACAATATTTTTAAAGTTTAAAATGTTATAACAAAGGATTTTTATGTATATTAAATATAATTTTACATTTTATATTCTTTTAATCTTAAATACATGGATTCTAAATAATCACGGATTCAATATATTTCAAATAAAAACAACTACTTAATATACAAAATAATGTTGTCGTACATTATATACAGCTCCAAACCATTTCTACATAAAACCTCCCGTGCATTTTTGCACGGGTGGAAAGCTAGTTTTAATAATATAATATAGTTAAGGATTAGTGGTTGTGTCAAAATAACTTTGTTAAGGAGTTAGGTCATGTGCAACTTTTTTTTTCCACAATGGAGAAGAAGTGCATACAATGGGCTAGGTCATGAAGCAAAAATAGGCAACAATAGTGCAAATTGGACAAAATAAACAATTTTTTATTTGACCAAAAATTTAAGAATTTTACTTTAGAAAAAAAACAAGAAAGAATAGAGACAGCATAAAACTGAAAAAAAGATAATAAAAACTCGCAATAATATAAATATAAGTGCTAAGGTTATTATAATACATTTTTATTTTCAACAAGTACTCCATATTTTTTATTTCTTGTTAACTATTTATTTCGATTATTCATATACTCCACTTTTTACGTTAATGGTGATATATACAAGAAAACCATTGTCAATTTTGTTCAATTCTATAAACTTTTTATATTTTTACTTATTGATCATAATTATAGATTAATAAGAAATAGAGGTATCATTAATTTAAACTTAAATAAACCCGATGTAATATATATAATTAAAACAACAATTAAACTATTAAACTAAAATATAGCTTCTCATAAAAGTAATTGTGATCATAAGTAGATGGAAGATCATCGATCGAGAAGCCACCAAGACTATATTATAAAGTATCTATAACTTCCAATTGCATGTACTAGGTGTTGAAGTTGGAATTGATAGTGAAACAACCTTTACACATAGTCAAATATTAGACTTCTTAGCTTTCTCTTTTCCCTCAAATCAAGCAAATTACATACTCTTATCCGACATATAAGATGATTTGCTTTTATAATAACTACTACTATATGTTATTTCATTGTACCTTAATTTTTGTATTACCATATAACATGATATATTCTAAGATCCGCATATCCTAGACATGTTTGGAGTTAGGTGACATATTGTCTTTTCCATTATTTTGTTAAGAACACATCATAAACTCGTGCAAATGTGCTATTAAACGTACATATTCACTTAATCATGCACTAAATATCAAAGCTAAATTAGATCTAATTAAACAAAGTCATAAAGAAATATGCCCTGCACGTACGTAAGCAATTATATATGGTAAGGAGAAACAAATATGTTTGTATATAATAGTTTCGAAGATTGCGTAGTTTTCTTTGCTTACTGTTGGTTGGTTCATGAGGTATGACGGGACCTTATATTGTGTTCCCTATTTCTCCATCTCCTCTTTTGTGCACAACTCAAAATGTCAAATCCATTGCATGGAAAGTTTCAAATGAAGTCCCAAAATCAAAGTTGTTCAGATCCTACGAACCCTCTTCAAATGAACAAATAATGGTACTATTGTGGATTTGTGGGTGGATTTAGATAGATAAGGATCTATCTCTATTGAGCATAATTTTTACTGTATTACCATACTATTTGTTGGCTTTTAAAATGATCTATATCTATATATATATATAAAGCTAGAAAAATTTGCCTATGTGTCAAGCTATTACTCATTTCGCCACATGTCATCACTATACTTATTCTCATTTTTTTAGTGCCACGTGTAAAATGGATCAATTACAATCTTATAAATTTGGTAAGTTTCACTCAGCAAATGGAAGTACTTTACAATCATATTAGTTCGTGTATAATTCCGGCACAGTTCTAACTAATAATAAACAATGTTAATATTGATATAACTTACCATTTTACATTACATTTATGTAACTTACCCGTAGTCGTAGATTTTGATTATAATGTAGACAATTTATTTTGGAGTTGCGGGATTGATAATTTTCACAACTTTTTATATTGCTTAATTATTACTCCAGTAGATACATTATTATTAGATATTATTGTAGTATACAATAATTATCTTTACGTGTCATTTGTCTATATTAATAATGTAGGGTAGCAATAAGTTCGAGTTGGATCAATTTCAAGTTCACCTGATTTCTATTTCGGGTCACTTACCCCTAATCCAAACTTGACTTGATTCTGATTTCAGGTCGAAAATTAGAATTTGAACCCGACTTTTTTCGATTTCAGGTTGACCCGAAACCAACCCAAAATGACCAGATTTTAAATTTAATCATTGCAATAATTCAACATATTGAGTGAGTCTTGAATTCAAATGCCAACTTAATCAAATTTAGAATATTCAAGAAACGAGTTTGGTCTAATACAAGTTAGATAAACATAGGTTGGCCTGCCTTGAATTTGACCCCACTTCAAAGTCAGATTATTCGGATTGTTTTAGGTTCAAAAATTCAACCTGAACCTAACCCATTATTTTTTCTGGTCGGGTTGGGCTGACCCATCTTTTTTTTCAGGTTGAAAATTTTAACCCAAATCCGAAATTTTCAGGTTAGATTCGAGACGGGTTATCATATTGGATCAGCTTTAATTTTGACAGCCCTAATGAAAAGATTATATCATGAAATATAAATTTACAATTTATAATCTTTCAATTTTAAATGTAGTCATTCCAATAATTTTGGAATTAAAAAAACTATTTGAGAACTAAAAAAAATCCATGTGCATTATGCACGGGTCCAGATAATCTTAATATAAATTATTTCTCAAATAGTCAATGTAAATTATTTCGCAAGTCAATAGTAAAAATTTTAAAAGCCATCTAATCTTTTATTTCTCATTTATATCTTTCTTAAATTATTTCAATATTTAGTTGTGTATGATCACTTCATGATTCTAATGTAAATATCACAAAATATTAATTTCTAAATTGAAATATTTTGGGTTTTCATATTTTTTCTTAGATATATGTTATTAATATTAATTATCAGCACATATTTTGCTGACCCGCAAATGAAACCTGCTATCTAGGGGAATATATATTTTTTTAATATGTAACAATATTGATATAAACAATTAGATTCATTGTAAGAAAATTTATGTGAGCTTAAAGCGAGTTTGAACAAGTTTGACACTAAATGTTACTCAAAGTTAATTAAATTAACCTAAGCAATGTATGTGCTATTAACTTAGTACCATTTAATCATTTATATGGATAATAATAATAATACTGATTATTATAGATAATTATATTTCAGTATAGTGCATCGCACGGGTTGTAAGCCAATTTTAGACTATTCTTAATACAATATTATATCATTTTAGATAACAAGCCCATTTAGTTATTTTGTTTAAGGTTAAACCCATTTTAATTTATACGATTCTCATTACAAGATCATAATATCGTGTAGGATATTTCTATATTCATTTCTTAGGTATATATTAGAAGAAAAATTTATACATTACAATATATATTTCATTTATATATTACAATATACATGAAATTTTTTGTATAATAATAATTATGATTAAATGGGTTAAACGGGTAATTCGTTTATCAAATAGGTCGGGTCAGGTTGAGTATTTCAACCTGTTTATTAAATTTTAGTAAACCCGAACGCAAATCCAACCAAACCTGAACTGATTGCCAGCCCAACTTGGTTGCCTACTCTACTTTTATGTTTATACTATTTCATTACATATTTATATAAATATAATACCATGATTTCAAGGACGTATTATATAATTTTAAATATATATTGTCATATCAAGAGTTATTAGCAAAAAGGGTTTGATGAACATTAATAACTGATATTTCTATATTCATTTCTTAGGTATATATTAGAAGAAAAATTTATACATTACAATATATATTTCATTTATATATTACAATATACATGAAATTTATTGTCTATTTGATAAGATGAGTTACATGTTATTTTTTTAATAAACTAAATTGAAAAATGTATTTTCTCTTTAATTTTTTTTTAATTTACATTTACTATACAGTGTAAATTATAATGTCACTACTTTATGTAGGGTTTGCAAAAGCTAACTCAATACGAAATACGACCCGAACCTAACCCAAAATAAGCAGGTTAGGGTTGGAACTTTGACCGATTTTCTAACCCATTGATTAAACAGGTAGGTTGAGGTTGACATTTTCGACTCGAAATTGACATGCTTTGACTTTATTAACTTACATATATGTAGAAAATTCTCGAAAAATATATTGATAAATCTAAAATTTGGTTAAAAAAGTAAATATTGCTAAAATTGGTCACAATTATTATAAGAAATATTAAACATGCATACTTTCAACAGTGAACTCTCTCATATATACTTTTAAGAAAATAATTAATTTTTGTATAATACTAATTATGATTAAATGGTTCAACGGGTAATTCGTTATCAAATAGGTCGGGTCAGGGTTGAGTATTTCAACCTGTTTATTAAATGTGTAGTAAACCCAAAAGCAAATCCAACCAAACTTGAACTGATTGCCAGCCCAACTTGCTGGTTGCCTGCTCTACTTTTATGTTTATACTATTTCATTACATATTTATATAAATATAGATACACCATGATTTCAAGGGACGTATTATATAATTTTAAATATATATTGTCATATCAAGAGTTATTAGCAAAAAGGGTTTGAAAAACATTAATAGCTGATAAAGAACGTGAAAACTCAAATGTTACCACAAATGTATAGTACAAAGACGTGGTTCAAAATGTTTTTAAAATACTCTTATTATTATTGTCATTTAATAATTCATTTGTGATGTTCATTCACTTCGTTGAGATAAAAGGGTTTTTTCGTGTTTCCTCTTCAATAAATGCTACATGCAAACTTGCAGTGTTTTACCATGTATAACATAATATATACACATTCTTATTTGATATAAAAAATTAAATTAAAAAATTAAACTTCCCGTGCATTTTTGCACGGGTGGAAAACTAGTTTTGTGTAATAAATTACGATTAATTTGGCTTTTATTATGTAAGAAGTGAAGAGTAAAATATTAAAAGAAAATTTGCATGGAATAATCCCACCTTTAGCCGATCTTCCAAAAATAATCCCACCTTTGGATTATTCTGGAATAATCCTACCTTTGCTTACTAAATGAGTTTTTGGTCCCAAGAAAATAGTGACCGGTAACAACAGGTTACCAGCCCCATTTCCCTGGTACCCCACCCCAACCCTAGCAGCCCCTACCCCCACCCTAATTCCCTGCTGCCCCTCCCCTCCCCCGTCACAACCCCATCCCCTTGTAGCAGCCCCCATCCCTTCCCTCCGTCACAACCCCACTCCCCCCGTCGTAGCCCCCCACTCCCCCCGTCGCAGCCCACTCCCCCTCCCCTCCCCATGTCGCAGGCCCCCGCCCCCTGTCGCAACCCCCCACCCTCCCTCCCCCACCCTTCCCCCCCTCCCCCCGTCACAGCCCCACCCCCTCCTATTTGTACCATCTCACCAACATCATCTCACCATTTGCACCACCTTGAAATTTGCAAAGAGGAGAGAGAGAGAAAGAGGAGAGAGACATGAGAAAGAGAGAAGCGGCAACGGGGAGAAAGAGGGGGTGGGGACCTTGTGGCTGGGGAAGGGCCTGGTGGCTGGTGCATGGTCTGTTGGCTGGGGCAGGGTTTAGGAGGGAAAACTTACCGGTTTACCAAGTTGCAGGTTCTTGGGACCAAAAACTGAATTAGTAAGCAAAGGTAGGATTTTTTCCAGAATAATCCAAAGGTGGGATTATTTTTGGAAGATCAGCCAAAGGTGGGATTATTGCAGGCAAATTTTCCAATATTAAAATTCTAGTTATTCATCATGTTTTGACTAAACCAAGGGAGACTAATAATACATAATGAATTACCAATAAGAATTACTAAAATTGTAATGCGGTTATTATTTAACAATTGACAACTGGAGTTAAGGATGGATGGGCATGAATCGGATCTCAGGCGGATCCAATCTTCCACCTATAGTACTTGATATGCGACCTGAAAAATTTTAGTTTACCTTAAATGAAATGTCACCGTAAGATGAAGAAAAGGAGACCCTTTAATTGGACGGAAGTTGTTGAGAAAGAGAATTTTTTTTTAGATCGGATGGATCGGATGGCCTAATCATGTCGTGCAAAGTCATAATTAAAATCCAAATACATCTTCAATTCCTAGGTTTTTTTTTTGTTTTTGACAACGAGCAATCATGCATTAATTAAAATAGAAAATACAACATAATGCTAATAGAAACAAAACTAAAACGAACAAACAAATCTAAAGCACTTTATGAACTCGTACATTCCATCTAAACCACAAAATAAATAAAACTGATACCAAAACACTTATGAAGGGGGATGTCGTTGGTTAGTGCTTGTGATGGTGGATTCGAACCTCTGAATACTGATGGAAGTGGTAGAAGAAGCGGATGACGTTCACAATCCGGAAAACGAACAACTAGCAGCCATCGTCGCTTCTTGCCGCATGAGCAATCCCAACAATCTACTATTGTTTGGGATTCTAGGTTCATGATCTTTTGAAGAGTCACATTTCATTGTGACTCATTACTCTCGCTTGAGAGTATTTTGAGTCTCTCCATGAGGTCAGAGAAACGCAAATGAGTGGGCGTATTGTAAACCCCCAGATGCAACTGGGGTGCCGCCTTCAAATTTAAAGTTTTCAAGGCGGGGATCATTAAGATCAATGCCAAGCTAAAAAGAGATCGAGTCAAACAAGTTGAGCTCTAGGATTATTAAGTAGGAAAATGTTTGAGTAACCCTTAGGGTTGCCAACCCTCCTAGACACATTAGAATAAAATATTGATATGTATGTAATAAATGAGGAGAGAATAGATATAAAAATAATGTTTTAATGTATTTCTAACCAATGAAAATTCAATAATAAGAGGGTTGGCAACCCTTAAGATCACTCAATCAATCTCCGGATTAATTACCTATTAGAGGAGAACTCTCAGGGGGCGTTTGGTTTGGGGTTTTTAGGAAAGGGTAAGGGAATCAACTAGGTTGATTCCCTTACTTGTTGTTTGTTAGCACATTTTAATCATTCCCTTTACCCTTCCCTTTCCCCCAAACTCCTCTACTTCCATTACCCACACCCCCCCAAGGTTTCACTTACCATTTCCCTCCTCTACTCCATGGTCACTTTGACCAATGATTGACCACCACCCCAACCACTAGAACAACCACCCCAACCACCGACCCACTACCCCCAGCCACCGACACCACCTCTCGTCGCCACCCTCACCACCAAAACCACGCTCCCACCGACCGTCTGACACCAACCCCACGCCAACCACCTGAACACCACCCTCAAACCCGAAAACCCACCCCGTTCTCGAAACACCACCACCGCACCCGAAATCCCACCCTCATTCCCGAAAACCCTACCACCTGTCCACCTCACCCGAAAACCCACCCCCATTCCCGAAAACCCACCCCCATTCCCGAAAACACCACCACCACACCCAAAAACCCACCCCCATTCCCAAAAACCCACTACTACTGCTACCAAACCCGAAAACCCATATCCTCGAAAACCCACTCACTACCCTAAACCAAAATCAACAACGAAAAAGAGAAGGGGTGGGGCAACAACGCCGAAGTAAGGAGAAGGGAAGGGGAAGCAACGCCAAGAGAAGAAGAAGGCGGTGAGGGAGGCGCCGCTGAAAAAGAGTGGACGGTGGAGGGGAGGCGGCGCCGAAAAAGGGGCGGGGGTGGCAGCAAATTGATTTTATTTTGAAGTAAAAGTGTGGTGGTGGTGGTGGAGGTGTGGAGGTGTGGAGGTGGAGAGGTGGAGATCTAAGGGTTTTATCCTAAACAAACAACATAGTAAATCTAAGGGTTTGCCTTTCCATTCTCCTTGTTTCTGTTTCTTAAACTCTTACCCTTTCCCCCTTGTAAAACAAACGGCCCCATCCCATAGGAGAAAGGCCATATAATTACATCTGAAGACATGATCATCATCATCCATTATCTCGAGTTTGATATTAGCTAGTTTTAAACACGTACGGATTGGATGATTTGTAGCCATTCATGCCAATGTTTCTTGAGTGATACACATTTCAAGGTGCATGTATTAACGGATACATTGAACTTTACTATAAAAATGATTGTTTTCCCCTAAACGCCCTTGAGTAGGGATGTATTATTCTCACTAATACTTCTAAGACCAAATATGATAGTAATAAATACGAATAGTTATTAAAACAAAACAGAGTAACATTATATGATTAACTTACTCATCAAAAATATATAATTTACAAGTTAAAAATCCTCTCAAAAAAACTATACGTAAATATTAAAAGGCGTTCCAATATCAAAGGAACGATAACTAATTCGAGCGATTATATGGGCCAAAGATACTAGTTTACAAGTTAAAAAAAAGTATTTTTAGCCCATTTCCCTAAAGAATACTAAAGTGTTTGTTTTCAGGCAGATACCTATATATATATTATATATATATAACATGTATGGAATGAGACTTCTTGTATATTTGTATTTCCCACCAAAACGACCATATCTCTTAAAAACTTACATACTTTTAATAGAATAAAATTTCCTTGATATGAGAACTTTTTTGAATATTACAATTTTCATGTCAATCAAACATAGTAGTAGCTGATAAGATAGTAGTGTTGTATCAGCATTATTTTCGATCCCAAAAATCTTAGGATCCATTCTCAACTTTCAAACAAGTTGCTGAAAATATTTTTTTTGTATCGGAAGATCACGAGAATTAATTAGGTCAAATTAGAAAGCATATATTATATAGTCATTAGTAACCTCAAGGCTAATTAAACCACAATGTCATTACCCTTATTCTATCGATTCATAGTAAGTACTAAGTAGTTCTAATCTTCTGTTGAATCCCATTGATCACCACATGTGAGTGTGCCACATTGGAGTGTGCCACATTGGAGAAAGAGGAGAGACTAAATCATTTTATAAGCTTAGGAGTTACTCCTCCTATCACCAATTGATTTTAGGATAAAACCTCCTTAGACTTGTAAGTGGACTAAACTCTCCTCCTCCTTATTGGGTTACCTAAACCCATTTCATATAATCTGAAAATTAACATGGTATCACAGCCCGGGTTGTGGGTCTCTTCTAAACTGGGCCTCTAATCAAGCAACTAGGTAAGAGTTTACCTCGACAGGATATCCAGCCTCTAAGAGGATTCTGATTACCTTCCCAGTTACCTCTAAATTCTAAAGACACTCACATGTGAGAAAGAGTGTGGAATCTCATTGATCACCACATACATGTGAGTGTCCCACGCACATTGGAGAAAGAGGAGAGACTAAACCCCTTTATAAGTCTAGGAGTTACTCCTCCTATCACCAATTGATTTTAAAATGGAACCTTATTGAGCTTGTAAGTGGAACTAAATATGAAAATGAGAACTATATTTTGAGACATTCAAAATGAAAATGAAAACTATATTTTGAAAGGGAGGGGTATAATATATAACATTCTTAGAACATACTATGATTTTATAATAATTTAAAATATGGACTCAAAGAATATATGTGTATTAGTGTAATGCTGAGGCAAAAACACAAAAAAACAAAGGTTGGTTCAGTTAATGTTGCAGAAAATGTTAAAGAAACGACTGAAATCAAGACATGTCTGGGATTTATAATACAAAGAAGTAAGATGGTGGGGAGTTTTGTGTGCCGATATAATTTGACTTTTATTATATGATCTAAACAGTGCTCTTTAGTCCTAAACTTTAGCTCTCAAGGTTTTTTATAGTTTAGGGGTAGTCTTGGGACAACACTAGAGTTGGCATGAAACCATGCATCTTGACGCTTCAAAATAGAGCGTGTAAGAAACTTTCTTTGGCTAAAGCCTAAACTATAATATGGACTGCTTCATTATACTTATACTGTTATATAAAGGGAAAAAGTTTGATCGAGCACCAAAATACATAGGCATGTTACATGCATAATATAACATATCATGGGATGGATCATTATGGTAACACAAAGATGTTAACACAATAACACATCATTTGGAACAAGCATTTTATTTGCTAAAATAATACTCCTAGCTAGTTAGATTATACTTATTGCTTAGTACAAATGTTGTCAATTACGACTCTCTATTAGAATAGTAAATCATATTAGCATAGATGAGGGGTCAATCTGATTATGGCTATACATACAACACCTTCAATAGACTTTTTGGTGAAAGAAAAAAATCATACATTGGCTGAAATAATGATAAAATAAACTAGTCCTAAATAAAGGTGTTGTGAAACAAAAAAGGAAAAATAACGGTCATTTATTAGTTAATTGGATCGATCTTATATATTCAGCATAAATAGGCATAGACATGTGGAAGTGGGAACATCTTCGCATATATGATGACCATATTTTGGACAAAATGACTAAAACTATTATTCCAAAGTCAATTTATATTTTGGTCGACAATATTTTGCCAAAAGGGACCTTGTATAGCGTACAGAGTCTTAGGCTATGCATAAAACACTATCCATATCTTTTTTTTCCTAATAATTTGGAGATTGAGGCACAATCACTTAATTGTCCATGATAATAAAAGTTACAATGAGAGTTCAATGACTTTAAGATGCCACTTCACAAAGACCAAATAAAAAATAAAACCTTAGGCTAATGCATAAGATAATATGGATTACATCCAAGCTATGAATTAGATGTTCCTGTGAAGCCTTTGTTTTGCTAATGAGTCAACAACGAAGTTGAAGCTTCTGTTTTTGTGGATGATGGATATATTTGTCCTTTGCTTTAAAGTTTAAATCATTTGAGATGAAATTAGAAGTATCAAAATTTAAATTTTATAGCCCTCCGTTGTTATCATTATTGCACCATTTAGCGACATTTTGTGAATTCGAAAATATGATGATATTGTGGCAAAATAGGAAACTAATGCTTGTAGAAACTTGAATGACGTTGTGAATAGTTAAACTTTCCGCTAAATTGATTTCTATAGGAGGAATGAGAGATGAAAAAATACACATCAAATGTCCCATATGGCCATATCAAATGCATCAACCAATTATGAGCTGGCGCTTCCCAAACAGTATGAGGTATTTGGGGAAAACGACTAAATGTGTTTTATTAGACCAAGAGAAACGATGGATTTCGTAAAGTCTCGTCAGCCAACTTAGTTGAACAAGAACTAAGTCTTGCAACTGATATGGGTAAGATGAGACGACGTTGAAAATTCTGAAATTCCATTTCCCTTGCACAAAGAAAAATGACATTTTATGCTCAAAATGACACAACTAGTCCAAAAAAAAGGGGGCAAATGGCCAAAACCAACAAAATGACCATATTAGGTGCAAATGGCCATAAACTAGGCGTAGAACTAGGGATGTGCACAAATCATTCCAGGCCAAAATTTGGACCGGACCGGAGATTCCGATCTGGTCCTCAATCCACAAAAATTCCCGATTTCGGGTTTCCAGTCCGGTCCGGTCTAAATCCGGAAAATTTCGGTCATAACCGGTTGCACCGGAATTTTTATTATTTTAGTAAATAACAAGTTTATATGTTAAAATAAAAATTAAAAGGAAAAATTGACAATAAAGGTCTGAACTTTGGGTGATAATTTTTAAAAGGTCTGAACTATTGATTAACCTGTGTAGGTCCCAACTTTAGGGGGTCTTAACTTTTAACGGGCCTCGACGACTTAAAACTGGAGATTTTTTTTAAAATCTCACCTAGTTCCTACATCCCTCTCCCAATTAACCCTTCTGATGTGACCCAAGTTTTACAAGTGATGACCTATTAAGCTAGTTTTAAGTTACTAAGGCCCGCTAAAAGTTAAGACCCCCTAAAGTTGGGACCTATACAGGTTAATCAATAGTTCAGACCTTTTAAAAATTATCACCCAAAGTTCAGACCTCTATTGTCAATTTTTCCAAATTAAAAAGGTAGAAAGTTAGAAATTTAAAAACCCAATATTTATTACTTTAGGATTATTGTTGTTAAAAATATTAATTTTAAATATATCTAATTTATAAATATATTTAAACAAAATAAAAAAGATTTTTTATAAAAAAAAATAGATTCCGGTCCAATCGGTAGAAGACCGGACTGGACCGGAAAAATGCTGGTTCAGTCTGGTCCCGGTCCAATGAAAAGGCCCTTTCCTTTGTAAAGGTGCAAATGGAAGGATTTTTCATTACAAGGAAAATTGATTTGAAGCTCTACCACTCTTATGAAGCTCTCATTTCTAGCTTGCTTACTATGTTTAACAAAGGTATAAAAAAAACTAAAATTACCATCTCCGTTTAATATTATTTGTAATGATTAGAAATTTTCTACTTATATTTTATGTCAAATTGTTTCAAATAATATGAAGCTGATTTAGTTGATACTTTCCCTTGATTGTGTTTGGCTTGAAGAGGTGCCACCTTAGGCCCTTTCCTTTGTACTCACTGATTTGAGTTTAATGAATGATTAAGGTGTGTTTTCCCATCAAAAAAAAAAGTTGAAGTTAAACATTTTACTAAGGTAGTATGACATGGTCTACAAAGTAAGAGAAAATAAATCTTTAATTAACTCAATGGGAAATTGAAAATAGTAATATATTACTTCTTTATTTCTATTTTTTCTTCCTATTAAGATTATGGAGAGAAAACAAGTTAAGTAGGAAGAATAAATAGGAACGAAGGAGGTATAACATATTTCATACTATAAAACTCAAAAGAGCTATTTTAAATAAAGAGAAATGTCCTTATATTCTATCACATTCGTTTATTTTAAAACAAACACTTTACATATCCTACTCATTAGATTCATCCCATCTAGACTTTCAAGATATTAACTTTCTATCAATTTTACTATTTTGTACTCATCATAACCCTAAGATTTATATTGATACCGTGAAAAACTACCTATGATAATTGAAAAGAAATTGAGGGGGGTGATACACTATAAAAGAAATAGAGGATTTCAACCAATCAAAATTTTAAATCCTTGGCATAGTTAATATCTTACTCTATCAATATCAACTTCGACAATATTCATGATCATATAAGAAATTTTACCCATTACTATAAGATGAATTGATGGTTAGGCCTTGTTTGGTTGAACTTTTTTGAGGCTTGAAAATGGATCTAGTAATTTGAATCCATTACTTCTTGTTTAGTTTGGGTAGTGGGTTAACTGTTACCATTACTTCAGGGGAACCCAAACCTCCAAAATATTACCCTCAAAATAATAGGAGTAACAAAATCCTCTTCATTCCCTTACAAGTGATGCATTTCCACTGTTGATCCAAACACCTAATAAAAGTGACAATTATTGTTACCATTCCTCCCCTTTGCTTGATTCCATTCCCTTTCCGTTCCTTTATTTGAACCAAACACCCCCTTAAAGCAAAAAGATGCATTACACAATACACACCGTAGAATTTTCTTATTTCTTCATATCTGTCTTTGTTTAACGACATCTAACATATTACTCACGAATCGACAGAAGATGAGGTGATATGAAAGCATTTCTAAAAAAAATACATTACACATCGTAGAATTCTCTTATTTTTCCAGATCTGTCTTTTCTCACGGTCATCTAACCTATTACTCATAAATCGACAAAATAAAATGCATTGTATGGAGACTTCATTTTCATCTATCTTTAACAAAATCTTCCTCTATAATTCTATGTAAGGACCAACCATGGATGTAACCCACTCAATCTTTTTCCTCCTCATAGCAATTCCCTCTTCCCATACAAGAAAGCAAAAATAGCCAAAAATTAACCTAATCTTCATTACCATGTAAGGCTTGTAATCTCACGCACAAAAGTTGAAAGTGTTTGATGTGCAAAAGGTAAAACAAAGGATAAAGCGCAAAAATAAATGAAGATAGGGACAATGTCGGCACCAAAACGAAGTGTTTAGGGAACAAGCCGAGTTAGTGGGTCGGCCAAAAGCCTAACATTGATACGGACACTTTGGGAGAACTGTTTGCCTCCTACTATTTTCACCAAATTTTTTTCCCCTCTTTTATCTTCTCATTTTTCTCACTTTTCTTGTCTATCTGTCCCTACACTTCAATTTTGATTTTACTTTGTCAGCTAAACTTTCTCTCTCCTCCTTTATATATATATATACACACATAAAAACAGAGCAACCCAAACAGGGTACTATCACAAAATTGGTAAATTGGAATTAGGGCACCTTCAAGAGAATTTGTAAAAAGTTTCAATCTTTGACAAATTTGTGCAATTTTAGCATCTGGGTAATCTTGAATTTTGTGTTTGGTGTATGAAATGGAGCTTGAATTAGGTCTTTCTCTCTCAAAATATCCTCCTAAAATCCCAATTTTGAAAGAATTGGATCTTATTAGCTATGTAAATTGTAAGGCAAAGCAAGTTTATGAAGAGGGTAATTCTAGTACTTTGTCTTACCAAAGTAGTGTTAATGATGATGATGATGATGATAATGATAGTGATGATTATGGTGATGAAGAAATAAATTGTGGGTTTTTCCAAATTAAGGAGAATAAGAAAAAAAGAGGGTTTGATGAAGTAAATGAAGTGGAAAGTTGTGATGTTTCTAAGCCTATAACTCTACCTCTTTTGCTTTGGGATAAACACCCAAATGAGGATCATCAGCAACCTAAAAGGCTCTGCAACTCTACTTCTTTCATCATAAACAAGTACATCTCTCTTTCTCTCTCCTTTGTTTTTTTGCTTTTTATGTAAACTTAGCTGATTTGTGTGCTTTGTAAAAAAAAAAAAGTTGATTTGTGAAATTCAATTTGTGGGTATGTGTTAATTTCGTCAATTGTTAAGTTTAATTCCATCTTTTTATGGTTTTGATTAGTGGGTTGATGTAATCTCTATGATTATGTTGTCATTCTATGTTAATCGATATTGGGTACATTGTCTAAGACGTGTTCTTTTGGACTTATTTTCAGTTCATTTCAAATTCTCTAAAAGGATGGGTCTAAGTGTTTGACTCTTATGTTTTGAGCCAATTTTTAATGTTTTTGGCTTGAAATTGAATGTCCATATGTCCACCCTCTTGCTAGAGTGTCGAGGATTCGACACGTTTATTATATTATTAGTGAAATGAAGAGTTCGAGTAGCATAGTTCTCTTGGGAGTATTTATTATATATTGACTAATGTGTGATTGAAAATTGTTTGCAGAAGTGAAGGTGATGGCATTGTGGGGTGGCCACCAATTAAGTCCTACAGAAAGAAGGTAAATGATGCCCAACACCACCACCACCAACAACGCCGCCATGGCGGGAATTTTCCGGCTATGGAGAACGGTGGAAGAGGCGGCGGTTGCGGCGGATCACGGTCTATGTTTGTAAAGGTGCAAATGGAAGGATTTTTCATTACAAGGAAGATTGATTTGAAGCTCTACCACTCTTATGAAGCTCTCATTTCTAGCTTGCTTACTATGTTTAACAAAGGTATAAAAAAAACTAAAATCTCTATTTAATATTATTTGTAACGATTAGGCATTTTCCACTCACATTTTATGTCAAATTGTTGCAAATAATAGAAACGGAAGTACTAGATACTTTTCCTTTGATTTTGTTATTTTTTCTATTACTATTATTAATCTGATTCAAAGAATTTAAGGATATAATTTATTAATTAATCTCTGTTTTATGGGATTTGTAATACAGAGGAGGATAGTGTGGATGATTACAAGCTTACTTATCAAGATAGTGATGGTGATTGGTTGCTTGCTGGAGATGTTCCATGGAGGTACATTTCCTACTTAATTAATGCTTTCTCAACTTTAATTATTTTATGATTGGTGGATACATTTTTTGATTAATGTTCAAGAAATTGCATGTGAAACTTGCTCCAAAAGATTAGACATCCCTCCTTAAAATAATTCCTTTTACACATTTTCCCACCAAGATTTTTAAACCTAACCACCTAAGTTTATCATTTTTGACATATTGAGTATTCGTGTTTGAATTCTCTAGAGTTGTAAAATAATTCTACAAGGTAGACTTTGAGGAATATTAACTATTGAATAAAAAATCAATGGCTCGTATATTTTTTTTCTAAAATCTCCCTTATTTTATTTCATCAAAATCTACCCCTAAATCTTTACCTTCTGCCAATATGAGGCATGAGCCCCTCATTTTAAAATGTATGGCTTAGACAAACTACCTTGTAGAGTTTCACTAAAACTCTAGAGGATTCGGACTCGATCAAGAGATAATTTATACTAATTTTATAGTAATTCATTGTACCCATATTTTTAAAATCTTTGTGTTTTATAGAAGGGCTTTTGTACCCATATTTCTCCTAACTGAAAACACCACTCAAATGTGGCTAAGAGCCTAAGATATATGCACGGATGATTAATCAACCAAAAATAAAATAAAGGATGTACAAATGATTACTCAACTTTATTGAGGCTAATAAAATTAAGTGAAAGAAGAAATAATACTCCTAAAAAAATGAAAGATGTCTATGCATTGTTTGTGTTCATTGATCCCTATCACAGAGCCTAGGTATGATTGAGTTAGGTTGGCTTATGAAGCAATAATTTAAAAATCTGACATTTTGGTGTGTTTTTTTAGTATTTGTGAAACTCCATTGAACATAAGCTTGTAGTTAATGATTACTCTATATAATACTTCTTATAAGGAGTAGTTCTGATAGGGCCTTTTTTATGCATTATAGTAGTATAGAGCAATACTTCATTCGAGTATCCTACACACACTACTATGAATTCTTCCCATTTGTTTGAAAGAGTCGCACTTTATTTTAGGGGCGGATCTAGAAATTATACGGGAGATTTAGGTTTGTAAAAGTTGGGATTTTGCTAATTTTAAGATCTTATGATTTATCTCCTCTTTTAATCATTTTAGAAGGAACATGTACGGCTTTCAGTATACATTGTTGATCGTTTATATCTCTTTAACAGTTTAACTATGTCTAACTAAAATTTATACGAAGTTGATTTTATGAAATACACATCTAATGAATCAAATAAGATCACATATAACTTCAAGCTTTTAGAGCATTGAATCCTAACGTAAACTTATTTCTTTTTACTTCAGGACATTCATCCAATCAGTTCAACGACTCAAGCTAAGGAGAAGGGATGATTAATTGGTAGAAGAACATCGTCTTCATTGTGAAAAATGGAAATTAGTAGTTTACTTATGCAGTTGTTTAGGGAGATTTTGAACTACTTAATGTGTTTGTTATCTTACTCTAAACAATTGTACTGTAATATACTTAGTATGGTTGTTATCCTTAAATCCTTGGCTCTGAATTATTATCATTTTGTAATATGGAAGTGCTTCTTCCTCTTTGTTCTTTTTCTATATTGGTTTTGGGGATCTAAAGTTGAAGTATAATTGGAGATTTGTCAACCAATGAAATCAAAAACATTTGATCCCATTACGTTAAAACTATCAAAACCCTAGATCAAAAGAAAATGCGAGGGATTAAAGAGAAACCTTGCTATTTGAAATACAATTTAGATTGTAAATATAATTTTGATTTTGTACTTTATTTGTTTCATATTAATGGCACTATTGTTAAATATGGGTCTGGGTCGCACCCATCATAGGAGAGAAAGTCAACTTTACAAGACAAAGGAGGTTCCATCTTAAAACCATATAGTAATAAAGGGAGTAGTCCCTTTGCAATATAAAGCGAACCCTACTTTTTTTTTTTTTATCAATGTGGGACACTCACATGTGTTATGTTCAATACATCATAACTTCAACAACTATGAAGGGGAGACACAAAAATAGGTAAATTAGCTTCAACACAACAAATTATGGCTTAGTGCATCCAACACCCAAAAAAGTTTAACTAGTAGTCAAAACACGACAAACTATTGGTCCGAGTGCGGTGCGTGTGATAAATAATGTTGGAGATACCTTTTCGCGATGCCCGTGAACCTTCCAGTAACAACTTTCAGATTTATTAGTAGTTTTAGAGAGAAAAAGCTTGAGATTGACTACTAGTCACTGGCAAGAAAAGGTACTTCCGGCATCATCTATGACACGCACTGCAACAAAGTCAATAATTTATTGTGTTTTGGCTACTAACTAAAGTTTGTGGTTTTTGATACATCTCAACCACAATTTACGGTATTAAGGTCAATTTTACCTAAATGTAAAGTAGTTGTCACTCAAAGCCTCAAAGTATGAGTTATGAGTTTAGTTGAATGATATTTCAGCGAGAAAATTGGTCCGGTCCAGCGTTTGTTATTCCGAATATTGGGCCGTCATGAACTCATAATGCTGCCTAGATATGAGCCAGAAACATAGGCTTTGATCCATTACAAAATCAGACACCACCCCTTTTTTGAAGGTGAAATTGGAAATTACCTAAAAATAGGTGATTGTTGTTGTTTTTGTTTTATCTATTGACTAATTACCTAAAAAGAAGTATTAATAATAACTTTGTGAATTATGATGTTTTATTTGTTTCAAAATGAAAATAATTATTTTTTTTGAATACTTTAGCCGACAGTGAGTAATTAGTCATGGTAATTGTCTTCTAATTACGCTCTTGACTGTAATTAATTATCAATCATCATTATCTGTTGTGTTTTTGGATTTGTATTGGAGTATATTTGTCTTTACCTTTGTCTATGCAGTGAATTTGGCGGATGATCTTCCTTTTTTGTTATTCCACTTTGAGTGTTGCTTTAGTTTGACCCTATCTTTTGATACTTCACACTGAAATGCAACAGTCCAAACCATAAACTACCTCGGTTATTTATAAGAATTCGTGTTTGTGTGTTCGAAATACTGATCATTGATAAAATCAATCCATATTTATGTGTTTCATATACTTGTTATTGTTAAATTAACCCCTGTTTGTGTATGTAGATATGATGAAATGACAATATTGTCTCTGTTAAACATGTGATTTCTGCCAAAAAGTAAAAAGTTGCATCGATTCGTGTCTCATTTAGGTTTTCCTCGCAAAAGTATAATTGATTATTTATAAGAACTCCTGTTTGTGTGTTCAATATACTAATTATTGATAAATGAATCTCTTGTTTTTGTGTTTAACTACTTGTTATTGTTAAAACAACCCTTGTTTATTCATGTGAGTGGACAAAGTACCCACTCATTATGAGCGCTTTATCATTTCTCTCCAATAATCACCCACCCCGCCCTATAATACTATTAAATATAGCATATATCTAGCGATGGCTTAATTTTTCAAAAAAAATATTCTTTTTGGACAGAGGCATAATGCAAAGCCCTGATAGTGCTTTCGAGTATACCTAGAATTAGGTGCTTCCTCTCACATTATTTATACTTTTTTGTTACACTTTCTACATTTTGCTCATTTTTAACAAGATTTGTAACAAATGTATAATAAAACGTGTTTGAGATAACATAATTGTAGGTGCTTTTGGGAGCAAATATAAATAATTTGCCAAATCACCTATTAGTTAAGTAATTTGTAAAATAAGTATATGGTGGATATCAATACCTACGTGAGTAGTGGTGCGATGATGATTTTTCATGGAGGAAGGATATAATTAATAATGATTATGAATTAGTTTTATTCACCAAGTACCTTCGAGTTTTCAGAAAATTTACGAGGTACCCTCATACTTTTGAAAACTAGCTTTTTCTGCACGCTATGCGTGCGGTGACATTTTAGGCATAATTATTGCTTGATATTGAAAGAACTGGAAAATAAAATTATGAGAGTACATATATGTTCACCTTCATTTGGTGAGTAAGAAGTATTTAAATACTTACAAATAGTATCTAAAAATATTTTAAAGTAATTATAAGGGATGAAATTGCATATCCAAGTAATAAAGAAACTGAATTCTTTTTGGAATTTGTATTTGTGATTAATTTTGTATATGAATTGTCTTTGTAATGAGAATGCGTTTTTTTTATTGTCTGTGGTATTAGTTTTTGTAAGTTTTTTATTACGAATTTTTTTGGTTGATTGGATCTAAATTTAATTTGATTGAATCTTTTTTATTGGCGAGTTTATGTGATTGACAATTATATGAGTTGATTGGGTTTAATAGAGATTTGATTGAAATTTTTGGTAAGTTTATGTGTGTAAAATTATTTTATGTTGTGGAGGGGTGAATATGTAAATTCAAAAGGAGACACCATTGCTCCTCCTTGGCTTATATAACAGAGATACACAAGGAACCCCTCAGTTTCACGATAATAAACCGAAATGCCCTTTATGACTACGTCGTTAATTATCATTAGTCATTAATCCTAATTTCTGTTTTAAACCCTAATTAATCTCTAATCCTAACTCCTACCTCTAACCCTAATCTCAATCCTTAACCCTAAACCATAATCCTAACCTTAAACCCTAATCCTAATCCTTAACCCTAAACCATAACCCTAACTTTAAACCCTAACCCTAACTCTCCCATCCCCCATCCTCCCACCACCCTAGTACGCCCTCTCCCTCGTCCGCAACACATCCCCTACCCTTCCCCCACCTCCCGCAACTCCCTATTTAACTCGCTAGCGCTCAGACCGCTCATCTGATAGAGGAAACGAGAGGGGCGCTCAGATTCGTCCGCTCATCTGGCAGAGAAAACGATGGGCTACAGAGTTCGTCAATGAGAAAGGGGATAGAGGAGGGGGCTGTTGGGGTGGTGGGAGCGTGAGGGAAGGGTGGTTAGGGTTTACGGTTAGGATTAGTGGTTAATTAGGGTTGAAATCTCCTAAATTAGGGTTAATGACTATTAGCGGTTAACAAGGTTAACAACTGTTAGTCATTAAGGACATTTGGATTTATTATTATGAAACTGAGTGGTACCCCGCGTATTTTCAAAAATACGAAGATATCTCGTAGATTTTCTGAAAACTCGGGAGTACTTAGTGAAAAAAGCGTTATAAATTTTTCTGGTGGGAATAGATTTTAAGGGATCATTTTACGCACCCGCTCTAACCTATTAATCTCCTTATTAAGTTTGGAATATTTAATTAGTTTGTTGTTTCGAGCGACACCCAGGTCATTATAAGTAACATTAGATTGAATATTTCATTAAAATCAAGTACAATATAATTCCACTTTGTAATATTTGAGAATAAATTTAGTTGTTTGTGGTTTACAATCTTATCAAAAGTATTAACAAATTAAATAGTTGTCAATTTTACATTAATATTAGCGTAAAATTGGTTATCCAACTATTAAGCAAATCAAGTTTAAAACGAATTTACTTGATTAATCTAGAAATGGAAATTTTGTTCTTCAATATTACAAATTCTGCATTACAAATTGTATGTGAATTAGAAGATGTTATAGTTTTAAGTTTTGTAAAAGAAAAGGTTAGTTGAAAATAATGTAATAATTAATTATTATTTTCATTTTTTAATGTTTCTATTTAAGCTACTCCGTAAATATAAAAAGTTTGTGCTTATATTTCATAGCTTGAGAATACTTCAGTTGATTTTGTTTTATGATTACATTTTTATAAAAATAGAGTATATGAAGTTTGCAAAAATGATGAACATGACTTTTTATTTTCTTGGCTACTTTGATAATAATAGTTATGGCATTGGAGTGGTGGTAAATGAAATCCTTTTTAAAAATATAAGGTTGTGGGTTTAGGTAGTGGTTTATTTTTTTTTTTATGTAGTGTCTTTGTGTTTGACGAAATTATATATTATACTCGGCTTTTGTGGACTTTTCATATTATAATCTTAAACTTTCTAAATAACAGGCATCCTATTTCAAACACCACTCAACTTTCAATTTCTCAAGATCACGCCGCAAACCTCGGTCAACTAATAAGACTAAAAAATCCTACACTATACCCATATGGTACGAAAGTCCCAAAAATCTATTGTCTGTTATTTTGTATAAAGGTATTTTGTGCATCGTCTAAAAAGTTTAAAGACACATTGTGAAAAGTTTGAAAAGGATGGATACAACGTAAAATTTCGCACACGTTACACTTTATAATAGAAAAACCCTTTTATTTTCTATGAGGACCTAAAATATATGTGTACAATGGCATAGCGTCATGTCATTTTTGAAGAGGAGAGTCACATGTGACAACCTGCAATGCTAGGAGGAATTGGAGTTGGCTCAAGTGATGAGCTTTTCCATCTTTTCTAGCAAGGTTTAGGGTCCAATTCCTACCTCAAACATTTGCTTAAGATTTAAGATGGGAGGCAGGTTAGGGGTCGGGGGATGTCTGGCTTATAATAGGCCTCTGGGTAGAGTTCCTATGTGAGGGCAGCCTAAAAGAATTCTTCTTACCAATTTTTTTAAAAAAAAACTGCAATGCTAGGCTTTAAGCAAGGATTAGTATAATTGGACCCTATAATATCAGTTTAAACTTTAGTCAAAAGGAATCGATGCCATCTATAGGAAGCTAATTAACTTTCACATGTGTCACTCCTCTTTGTATAATGAAAATATACTCCAATCAAACAATAGTTGAGGTTTTGGATATGGCATCTTTATATATATATATAATCTCTTATAATTGCATGGTAGATCCACTAGATCATGTGAGTTTTATCTTAACTAACCTCGTCCAACTTTTTTTATGAATGTTAAGTTGGTGCTTGCTGATTCAAAATACATAGTTAATGACACCAAACAGGAAGAAGAAAATTCCAATGGCATTTACTAAACTGGTGTCCTTTTCATAGAAAAATACTCCATCCTAAATAGTACTCTAGTGACTTTGAAATCATCGAATAGTACAATGTTATAATATATGGTACATAAGAATGGCAACGGGTTAGACTTGGACCGGATTATGCATAATCCGACTCCGACCCTACAGAAAGTCGGATTTTAAATCCGAGTCCGACTCCGACATTCGATTTTGAAAATCCGACTCCGGTCCGACTTAAAATCCGAACATCCGACTCTGAGATCCGACCAGACTTAAAATCCGGACATCCGACTTAAAATCCGAACATCCGACTCCGAACCTGATCCAACTTATTTTTCTTCCAATTTTTTATAATAGAATAGTCTTCTATAATACAATAATTTAACCATTACAATTTATTCTCATCGGCATATGGAAATCTTATATAGTACAAATAATCTAATTATTACTATTATTTTTAACAATCATTTTTTCTATGGGAAAATCCTATATAATACAATTGGCTGAAAGTCGAAGCCAGATTATACATAAATAATACATTACATAAGTAAGAAAAAAAGATTGATTGACTCAAAGTCGGAGTCGGATTCGGATGTCGGATTATTTTATGAGATCCGACTCCGACCCTCCTCCGACTCGGAGTCGGATTTTTTAAACGGAGTCGGAGTCGGATTACTTTTTTGTTGGAGTCAACTTGGATTTTTTTTCCTTCGGATCGGAGCGGATTAGGGTCGGATTCGGACTGGATTACCATCCCTAATGGTACATAGTTTGCATTTGTAGCCCTTAAAATATTATCCAAAGTAAATGGTTATGTCGGACTTATTTTTTTGTTTCTTTACTCAACACTTGTCAACACAAATGTTTAGGTATTTGAGAACTTGAGGGAGTGTCATTTTCTTTGACAGTTTTGTTCAAACTATTACGAATATTAAAACGATGAAATATATTAATTATTTAATTGAATTTGACAGATATGATTTACTTCCTTCTTTTTTTTACTTGCAACACCTTGGGATTGTTTGGCAATCAGTTGTTGGCTGTTGGCTTTTCGCTGGTTTAGTTGGCTTGTTTGACTGGCTGGAAGCATTGGTTGTATGTATTGGCTTTTTAAGTTGGTTGTTTAAGCCTTAGACAGCTGTTTGCAAAAGTATTTGACAAAAATAATTGTGGTTGTTGGTTGTTTATTAGAGAGTTTGTGGGCCAACAAGCCAACAAGCCAATCTAAAAAGCTGCTCCAGGCAGCTTTTTCATTTTGGCTTAAAAGCCAGCTTTTCAGCCAACCAAAAAGCCAATAACCAAACACTTTTTTTTGCTGTTTGACCAAACTGAAAAGCCAAAAGCCAATGAAAAAGCCATTTACCAAACATGGCCTTTTTTTTCATCAACTACAATGCAAAATTTGGGTAGGAGAGAGGCATACAGGAAAAAAAAAGAGGGTCCCATATGATTGGAAAGAGAAAGGAAAAGCAAAAATAAAAAATGTTGCAAGTAATTAATTATTTCCATTTTAGGAAAATGCTACAAGTAAAAAAAACGGAGGAAGTATACAAATTTATATTATAGCTTGTCTTTGTAAATTATACGAACTTATGATGAGAAAAATATCCGTCCTCAATGACAAATGTCCCACTTTTTCTTGAATAAATCATCAACTAGAATTGTGTATTGATTATTATGTAAATATTAATTTTAAATAATTGAATGATGCATGGGTTATAGTAATAATAACAACCAATAAGACAAAAATAATAAATAAGTGATACACGGTCTACATAATATAAGATTTGGTATCAACTAGCACATATAAATTCTATTTATTTTATTTATTAATAGATGTAGGTACCAGTCTACCAGATTATAGAAGTACTATATCTTCTTCTTTTTAATCTACAGAGATTGACTTTCACACTTGCCAACGTAAAACTTTGACCATTCATATAATTAATTAAGTAAAAGTAAAAATTACAATGAGTTTATATTTGTAAACTTTATGCTGAGATTAATCTAACAATATCTCACATGACTATACATTTTCTTATATATATTTCATAAATGATGATCAAAGTGAAGTATGTGAACAGTATCAAAGAATAACGTGTGTAGATTAGAAGAAAATGATGAAATACACTTCTAATATTTTTTTTAAAAAAGTAAGATGAAGTCCTTTGCAAGGAAGGGAAAACTTGGGGATTCCTCCTCTGATATTGAAGGTGATGCCAACACCACTAGGCTATCACCTGCTGCTCAGGATGAAATATAATATGACAATAGAAACACTATGCTAGGATATAAAACATGACATGTTGTCAATAATTGTTATCTTTTCAATTCGATTGAGATATAAATATTAGTGATATAAATGCAATTTGACCCATTAAACTTAATTAATTACCATGAAACTCAAACAACTAAAACAAAATGAGAAAGAAACATTACTCTAAATATGGCTAATTGTGTACATTTTTTATTGTTGTAAGCAAACATGAACATACTTCAATAATTATAGCACATATCCAAAAACCCAAAGACTAGGCACGTGCCACGTGGGACATGTTAATCTCTGTAAGCAGGTGGACGAAGAAAAGAACAAAGAAGAAATCAAATTATTCACCATTAATATAGCTATTACCTCCTAAATTCCCTCCTTACTTCCATTTCTCCCTACTTTCCCCTTGTATCTGGGAAATCTCCAGCAAAATAGTTGCAAATCATTACAAGGTGACATATCTTCCTTCTTTTATGCATATTTTGATTCTTTTTTTTGTTGCTTTTTAGCTAGAATATTGTTGATAATGGAGCTCACATATATGTATGTATTATACCACATATAGTTGACTTCTTTTTTTCATTTTCTGAAGGATGGATCTTGAATTTTATGTTCTGGGTTCTTGTTTTTGCATCTATTATGTGTTATATTTGGTGCTATTGTTGCAATTTTTGATGTATTGTAGCCATTGTTTTGCAAGATTAGAAAGCTTAAAGCTTTGAGCTTTTCTTCTCTAAATTTGTGGGTTGTTTAGGGAGATTTTGAGCTTGTTTTTTAGCAAATTTGGTCAAAATTTTGTAAGGTTCTTAGTTGATTAGATTCTTTTAAGAGAGGGACAAAGTGAGGAAAAGAAAATGAAGATACAAAGTATTTTTCTCTTGTTTTTATGAGACACTTACTAATTTTTAGAAGTTTGGTTGGTTTAAGATTCTACTTAGGAATCTTGGGCTTCTACTCCCAATATGGCAATTATGAGTTTCCTTGAGTTTATAGATTTTATTGAAATTTAGCTGTTCAGGGCAATTAAATGATGAGTTAGAAGATTTCATATTTTCTTAGTTCATAATGAGGCAAGAAGTGACATAATGGCATCATAATATGTTAGTAGGTCTAAGGAGGCGCGTTCTCTTCACCTTGACAAAATAAGTTTTAAGGAAAATTAAGTTCTAGATAAGGGATTATCCAGTTTATTATTGCAATGTGCCTGAAGACGCATAATATGGTTTTTTTTTTGTGTGAAACTTGAGATTAATATGGGGGGATTTTTGAGTCATTTAGGACTCTCATATGCAAATTTTGCATATCTAAATTCATAGTAAAGTCTCTCATCTTGGTACACCAATTGTCATTAATGCTTGCTACAATGTTCTTACTTTCTATCTATATCTTGTACAAGTTGTACTAGTACTAGGTTCAAAGTATGTGAATCCACTTAGCACTTGATCTTAATTTTGAGCCTTAAGAAGGTCTTGCTAATTTGTCTTTTCGGTGTTACAATGCACATTATGAGCCATACAGAAGAAAATATCATGCCTAACGTTGTGAATGAACGTGTAACCTTAGGCAGATTTTAGGGATTCCGAGATCTATGTTTGGACTCATGAGACCTGATATATGTAATGTTTTATTCAGATAATTGCCTAAGAATTTATGGTCTTTTATCAACTGTCGATCACTACTTGTAAGTTTATTCTCTTTGCCTAATAGAGGCATGAGGTGAACACTTAAATGTAAACGGGTTTGGCAGAAATCAATTTGTACTTTCTCCTACCCCAGAATGCATATGCATGAAGTAAGATCAGATGTAAGGCTGACCAGGTTAAGGTAATAGTCCTCCAAGAGTGTGTTTGATTGGGCATCAACTTTTTAAGTGCAAGACAAGGCTTCTTTGTGAATGATATCTATGACTTTGGCCCAAAATCGACTAGATTAAGGTAATAGTCCTCCAAGAGTGAATGACTGATAATAGACCAGATTAAGGTGATAAGTCCTCCAAGAGTGTGTTTGATTGGATACTGATGTCGGATATGTATATGCGTCCAAGTACAAGATGAAAGATATCTATGATTTTGGCTGAAAATGGAGTTTTGAAGGGTCAATACCATGTTGTGAGTGTTGAAGATCCGATAGGGTATTTGAGGTAAAATGAAAAGTCCCAGTTACATAGATGCTATATTGAGGATTTGGAAGGCTCAATTCTCTTAGGCTTCACTTCAATATGATTCCTTGTTGCCATTCCTCACATTATCCTATTGCTTAGAGCTTTTGACCCACAAAGTCTCGGATATTGTCACAATTTGGCTGGAACAATCATCCCTCCCTTATTCAGGAAGCTATAATTTTCCACTTCATAGATAGCTGAATCTCAGAGAGAGCACCATTAGAGTTTGGTGCTTTCTTCCAAAGCTCGTACTGCAGAAACCTTTCCAGAAATAGTTCCTCATTATTTATGATTTCCTTCTAGTTACCTGTAAGACAAAGAAGAAAACGGTTGGCCATCTGTGAAAAGAGTCTGTTATAGTAGGCACCCTATTGTTTGCATCCTAGACCATGCTACTTGGACTTGGGGTACTATTCTTAGACACAGGTACATATCCAAGTATCAGACTTGGCTATTATGTAAATTTTCCTTATCTTTGGTCCTTAATAAGTGTCAAGTGTCCATACCCATGGCAGAATGTCAAAAATCCAACTTGGTACGTGAGATGAAATGAAGAGTCTTGGTGATGTGAATCTTAGATTATCTTTTATGCATAAGCAGCCATAATTTGGTTATTCTCCTCTGCATTTTCATCAACATGCGAAGCTAATGAAGTTCCTATGGCTGTTTTATAGGCTTATCACTTATCAGCCATTGGTTGCATAGACTTGGGGTAATTTCCTTCTGACGTTTGATTGATTATCATCAAGGATTGCGAAAACGACTGGATTGTTGACAAGGTAATTGTCACCTCTTGCCAATTGATTTCTTTTTACACTTAGGCTGTGTGACGAGATGAAAGAATCAGAACTAATAACCTGTCTTGTGCTGGAATCTGCGCAGATTAGAGAGATACACAAAGGCACATTAAAACAAGGATAAGAAACTATGGTACCTGCCTCACCCTATATTTTTCCTCAGAGTAAATAATGCCCCTTCGACCCCTACGCCTTCCTAGGCGATCCACACCTAAGTTTGTCTTCATCATACTCATCCTTCTTGTACCCACTTGTCTATTTGGACTTTTCAACCATCACCAGAAGATCACCTATTTTTTCCGCCCTATTTGGGACAAGCCCCCTCCACCGTTCTTCCGTCTCCCTCACTACTATGCAGAAAATGTTTCTATGGATCATTTATGTAGTCTCCACGGATGGTCGGTTCGCTCCAAACCTCGGCGCGTCTTTGATGCTATTATTTTCAGCAACGAGCTAGACTTGGTCGAGATAAGGTGGAATGAGCTCAAACCCTATGTAACTAAGTTTGTAATCATAGAATCCAACACTACCTTCACCGGCATCCCTAAGCCTCTTCATTTTGCTTCAAACCGTGATCGTTTTGCCTTTGCCGAGAGTCAGTTAGCCTATGGATTCTTTCCCGGGCGAGTTAGACACCCTGGGTCCCACGAAGACCCCTTTGATCTCGAGAGCGAACATCGGGTGGCAATGAATCTCTTAATTAGACAGGCAGGGATTTCAAATGGTGACCGCCTCATTATGTCAGATGCAGATGAAATTCCTAGCCCTCACACCATAAAACTCCTTCAGTGGTGCAATGGGGTCCCGCCTATATTACACCTCGAGCTAAAGCATTACATGTACTCGTTTGAGTTTCCAGTGGACTACAGCAGTTGGCGGGCCTCAGCCCACATCTACAGCCCATCAACACGGTATAGGCATTCCCGGGTTTCAAACCTTATTCTTTCAGATGCTGGTTGGCATTGTAGCTTCTGCTTTAAGTACCTTCAGGATTTTGTGTTCAAGATGACAGCTTATAGCCATGCTGATCGCGTTAGGAGGAGAGAGTTTTTAGATCATAGAAGAATTCAGGGACTCATTTGTAAAGGAGATGACCTCTTCGACATGCTTCCTGAAGAATATAGCTTTAGGGAATTAATTAAGAAGATGGGATCGATTCCTCGTTCTTCTTCTGCTGTTCACCTTCCTGCTTATCTCATAGAAAACACAGAGAAATACAAGTTCCTGCTTCCTGGCGGTTGTGCAAGAGATCCTAGTTAAAGATTGATGATACTTGTGCTAGCTCCGAAATATTCTTGGGTAATACCGAAGGATTAAAGCTTTTCTAGGAGTAGTGAGCATTAGCAATAGAGAAAACATAGATTACCAAATACCAACAAGAGTTGTATATGGTAATAAGCAAGGATGTACTGAGGCCGTTTGGTTTCAGCACAACTAATTTCAGGTTGTTGGTGTTACTACACATACCAACTGATTTTGATTGGTTTGGAAGTACGAAGATATTTCTTGTCCTGTTGAGGGTAGAGGTAGCCTCTTCTTTTTTTTTCCACGTTCTAAGTTCTCCTATCTGGTTGGTGTATATTAACATTTTGTAGATCCTTAAGTTGTATTTCTCTTTTTTTTTTTTTGAGAGAGTTGTATTTTTTGTTATTGAGAAAAGATTATACTTCCCAACAGTTTTCAGACATTGCCCTGAATTGATGAACAGAACAGGTGATTGGTACATTGAGCTTTCTGTTGTTTGAAAATCTATATGTTGGTTTAAAGATGGTTGGGAATGAATGAAATCGAGTTGGAAGCAGTGTAAAGGTGAAGGAACTCAGAAAAAAACTACAACTGGAAGACGCCCGTGAGCGAGCTAGTAAAACTCGCTTGCTAGTACAGGGTCCTGTGCAAATTTCTGCTTGCTTGTGCGGGCTGCTGAGTTAGACACTGTGCACACCATGCAACATTTCGCTTGCCCATGATAAACCTGGCTAGCTTGCTTGACCTGCAGTTTCGATGAACGCGGGTTTCTGTGGCCAACTTAAGCTCCTGTTAGGCTGTTATTGCTCTAATATAATTACTTTGTTATGACTTATGATGCCCTAAAGCATATTCCCATAGTAAGAAAGAGGAAAAGTTCAAAAGAGATCTTTGGGAGCTTATGTACATCATCACTTAATATGTTTGATTCCTAGTGTGGAGTTGTGGACTGTAGGTTGGTAAATTTTCTCATGGTGCTTTGTTTTTCTTGATTTCTTTGGTTGTTCTGTATTTACTTGCTAGAGTAGTACACCCAATAGAAATTACACTATTGGTGATTGTAAACATGTTACCTGTAATATTGGTGCATAATGCATACCTTAGTGCTGAAATTCAAGTCATTTGTCCTTATGATTCAATTGATAATGTAGTTTATGCATATTGGTATGTGATTACATACTCTTCCCATATCTTAATATGAGCCCCATTTGACTTCTTATGATCGGGAAGAATACGTGGTAATTATTGTGAAAATATACATTGAAACGAACTTAACGACACTCCATATAACTATATTCTTTCTTATATATTGGAAATAATACGTGGTCAAAGTTTTTAAACTTTTACTCCAAATAGTCCAAATATGATAATGATGTATATACATTGAGACGAACCTAATAAGTAACAACACTCCATACTGTAGAAGGATACTATGGAGTAAAAAATTGTGTCACACATGGTTCATAAATGACATTGCTTGCCTTCTTCTGGTATATAGATGATCAACTTGCATTTCACCTGTTATATGATATCATCTTGTTCTATTAGTCCCCGTCAAAAAAAGAAAAAAAAATCTTGTTCTATTAGTTGGTTTAACATGTTAGTTAATAATACAACTATACAGTAGTTTTTTGGAAACTTTATATCAGATCACCAAAAGCATTTTTACTAAGACCAAAATTGAAAGCTCCGAGCATACCTTGCACTACGAACTTAATACTAACTTTAAATTGACCTAATCTAGAATTAAAATTTCCAACTTGATTTACCTGACTCATCTGAGTTCCATTCACACGAAAAATTCTTTGTGTTTTTTTCTTTTGACATCAAGAAAATTTACATTAATTAAAAAACGGGATTACATCCTAAGGATAGTGCATCCATTCTAAAAAACAAAGAAACTAAACCAAACTGAGCGTTACGTACTCTTAGAGAACAAGTATAATAACGTAAATAACTGAAACTGGGAGAAATCTGCTTGCATTGGAGGTCTCTACGGTTGGATAACTGGATGACTCCGCTACTGATGGAAGAGGAGCGACAGAGACCTGAACAGAGGAGTGGGAAGGGTGAACCTGCTTCACAATCGGTGTTGAAACCCATTAAAGGCCCACTTGTGAGTGTCCCACATTGGAGAAAGAGGAGAGAATAAACCACTTTATAAGATAAGGAGTTACTCCTCCTATCACCAATTGGTTTTAGGATGGAACCTCCTACCTTGTAAGTAGGCTAAAAACTCTCCTCCTCCTTAATGGGTTACCCAGACCCATTCTCATATAAATCTAAAAATTAACATGGTATCAGAGCCCGGGTTGCGGGTCTCGTCTAAACTGGGTGTTTGATAGCTACTGGATAAGGATTTACCTCGACAGGATGTCCAGCCCCTAAGAGGATTATTGCTCTGACCTTTCCAGTTAGCTCTGAATTTCTAAGGACACTCACAAGTGAGGGGGTGTGTTGAAACCCATTAAGTGCCCACTTGTGAGTGTCCCACATTGGAGAAAGAGGAGAGAATAAGGCTATGTTTAGTTCACCTGAAATTTTCTGATCTGATCTGATCTGAACTGATCTGATTACAAGATCTTATCTTTTAGATTTTTCTCAATATATAAGAAAAAAATATAGTCATGTGGGGTCTTGTTTGATTCGTCTCAATGAGTACTTTATTAATATTCAATTATTATAATTTTTACTAATATGTAATGAAAGATATAGTGATTTTTAAATATAAGCATGATCTGAACTGATCTGATTTGAACTTATTTTTTCTGATCTGATCTGATCTGATTAGATCTGAAATAAGCAAAAATAAGGTGAACTGAACATAGCCTAAACCACTTTATAAGATAAGGAGTTACTCCTCCTATCACCAATTGGTTTTAGGATGGAACCTCCTACCTTGTAAGTGGGCTAAACTCTCCTCCTCCTTAATGGGTTACCCAGGCCCATTTTCATATAAATCTAAAAATTAACAATCGGGGAGACAAAGAAACGGCGAGTTGAGAAACTCGCAACATGACCAAGTCACAATCCTTTGTGACTTAATACCCTGTGGAATGGGTATTTCTGGCTTCGCCGATGAGGAGAAGCTCGAATGAGTTGACGTGCTATAAACCCAATTAGCAAATTGGGGAGCCATCTTCAGGTATCGTTTTGTCCAGGCAATGATCGAGAAGATCATTACCAAGCGAGACGGAGATCTAAGCATTGTTATATCTCGAACAAACCTCCGATTCCCAAAGTCGAAGAGAGCAAACCCCAGCCATGAAATTGCTTGCCACACAAACCCCAACCAATCGCACAGACCAGACCCAACAATTTGAAGACAAAACCTACCTCCAGCAAGAACCAAAAGTACCAAGTAGATTGAGAAAGCAAAACACGTGTTAATACTACCACTACCAAGAACCAAACAACACAAAAACCCACCTAGGGCCGACACTAACAACTCAAACAGGGGACGAGGAAGGGAAGCCATTGACTAATACCGCAACACTAACCAGGGGAGGGGGAGGGGAAGCCCAAGACAACCACAACGAATACGAGATAGGGGAGGGGGAGGGGATGCCCACAACAACACAACTAACACTGAACAGGGGAGGGGGAAGGGGATGCCAAACCAAAACTAACTATAACCAGGGGGGTGGGGGAGGGGAGGCCAAATTGACACAAACAGTAAACAGGGGAGGGGGAGGGGAGGCCAAATCGACAATAACTCTAACAATTAACACCAAAGAAGGAGGGGGAATGGGAGGTCAACTAAAACCTAACCCTAGGCGACGAACTGATTACCATCAAATGAAAAACAGAGAGGGGAAGGGAACCGGACCGAACTACGGGGGATGGAAAGTGACGAGCTGGAGGCCGCCACCGTCGGAAGATGGCGCTGTTCACGGTGAAGAAAGACCACGAACACGAAACTAAGATAAAAAAACCAAAAAAATAAAATGAAATGAGGATTAAAAAATCAAAGGAACTCGCCGGAGGGCCACCGGAAACCTAAGCGGCGCCGGAACTCCGGCGAATTCCTAAGGTTTGTGTTTTAAAAAAGAGGTTAGAGCTTTTGTGTTTTTAGAGAGAGAACTTAAAAAAGAAGGAACATGGCTTGTATGAAGTGTTAGAATGTATTAAAAGTATTGAAGTGATGATCAAGATAAAATTTTTAAAATAAATAAAGGAAACAACCAAAGAATGAGGCCTATGGGCCGCATCCATCACAATGAGAGAGAATGCACTTCACAAGATAAATGAGGTAACATCATAAAACCATATGATAATAAGAGGAGTAGCCTCTTTGCATTATGAAGTGAACTTATTTATCTTCTTTTATTAACGTGGAACGTACACTCACATGTGTTGTGTGCTATACATCATAACTTCAACACCCCAAATTATAACTTGAGTGCATGTAGTACCACAAACTTTGACTTGGTGTAGCGCGTATCATTAATAATATCTGAGGTAAGTTATTTTTCCAACAGCGGGAATCTTAATTGTACTGTTTCAATATTTTTTCTTACTATTTCCCCCCATTTTGAAATAGAAAAAATATTAAAATAATAAAGATTCATCGTCACCAGAAAACTCACCTTTGGTATTATAAATTATACGTGAATACGTGATGCATCAAGTCTAATAGTTTGTGATATTTTAGTTAATAACCAACATTTATGATGCTACATGTATCCAAGTCATAATTTAAGATGTTGAGGCCAATATTACATTGAATGTAATATATTTCCTTCATACTCCTATTCTCTAAATTAATAAAGAAATGCCAGGATATATGCAGTAAGATAAGGAGGAAGCTAAGATAAAAGAAATAAAAATGGACCCCAGTAATTTTATTGAAGATGATAAGTATTATTCATTGTGTATACCTGGCAAATCACTGAAACATGTTGCATTTTGAATTTAATGAATGAAGCCTAGATAGATCAGGCATTGATCTCAGTCACAATTCACAAACATGCAAAACAACAACAAAAGCCAAAGTGGCCCATTGAACTGGGAGCTTTGTGGAGCAGACAGATTTGAACCCATATACAGTTTAGTTTTACTCTTTACACTCACAAGTTACACCCTTTTATATTTATATAGGCTCTTAAAATATCTAAAAACTCAACAATTTTGATTTGAAACTTGATATTCAAATTAAAATTTGATTCTTAATTGAACATTTGGGATAATTTTTGGTATCTGGTATGAGTATGACAAAAATTATTAAAAGAGAAGGTCTAATTTAATATAAAAGTAGACTTAGTTATTAATTGGATTAAACTAGTCACCGAAAGAAATTAACCTAGTTATTATTGGACTAATTCTCTTTTTAATATTGGACTTACCATTGTCTAATTATAACTTAAAAGTAGACGATTTCTTATAAGATAAACTCCTAATATGAATATAGTATGTGAAATGAAATAGTAGGATATCCTAACTCGAGCCGAGATACAAATTATATATTATTGAACTTTTCATTTGATTATCATCTTCTTTTCGTTCTATTACACTAAAGACCAATATGATATTTGTCAACCATAATCAACAATATGCATTGATACTGAGATACTCTATGTGCATGTATTTGAATTGGAAATTATTGGATTTATTAGATTTTATGAATTTTGGTTTTGAATTCCCGACTTTTTTTACAACTATTAAATTAAACTGACAATTAATGATTGGGAGGACATAAGAGTAAAAAGTCAAAGTCTTAAAGTAAGCTATAGTCGTTGCTAATGGAGACCAGTGCATCCTCTGATCTCACATTAAAAAAAATAAAAATACGATTGGTTATACTTAACCTATCATCAATTGATTTTAGAGTGAAATCTCATTAGGTTGTATGTGGTCAGACTTTCTTTCTTATAATATGGGTTTGTTTCGTTATTTTGTAAGTATGTAGACTTAATTCACGTTAATTTGATAGGTTCTATCCAGTGTTCAAATCTACATTATTGCATTTATTATGCACGCAAGTGTACCTATATTTAAAATTATTTTGTTAAAACTCCGTTCATTTACTTATCAGTACCTCCCTAATAAATATAAAACTAGTTTTTAGGCTCGGCTTATGCCCCAAGTAATTATAATATTCATTTATTAACATTTTACTTTATAAATATAATACCATATCTATACTAATATATTAAAAGGCGTGCGTAAATGAGGAACGATGTCACGTGACGCGCTCTCCCTAGAGAGTTTTAGTTCATGTAATCCATGTACAATAAAAAAATTAGAAATTGCATAGTATAGGTTTTGATCCCATGACCTCAAGTTCATGTACTAAAGTTTTAACCACTACACCAAGTTTTATTTAGTGTTATCATATCAAAGTACAATATTAATAAATGAAAATTTTTCTTACCCGGGGTATAGCCCGGGCCTAATAACTAGTATTACTTGATTTAGTGGTTAAGACTTTATTCTATAAGTGTAAGGTCATGAGATCAAATCTTGTAAGATACTTGTTTGTTTCTTTTTCTTATTATATACGTGCTTACATAAAGTAAACACTCTAAAGAATAAAGTCATGTGACGTAGTTCCTTACTTAAGAACGTCTTTTAATATAATACTAGTTACTAGGCCCGGGCAATTCCCCGGGTAAGAAAATTTTCATTTAATATTGTACTTTGATATAATAGCACTAAATACTACTTGGTCTAGTGGTTAAAACTTTAGTGCATGAACTTGAGGTCACGGGATCAAAACCTATACTATGCAATTTCTAAATTTTTTTATTGTACATGGATTACATGATCTAAAACTTTCTAGGGAGAGCGCCACGTGGCACTGTTCCTGGTTTACGCACGCCTTTTAATATATTAGTATAGATTAGGATACCTCCATTATAAGTATCATTGTTCGAGATTAATGATGCATGAAAATAAGAAGAAAGTGGAATTCCTAATGAGACATATAAATAAAATAAAATGATCAACTCATATATTAATTAATTGTATAATGCATACTATTACTAGAGAGATACAAAGTCTACTACTATGATATGCTAGTAATTCGTCATGTAATGACTAATGACCATGAATATATATATAATTCACATTGTACAAACTTTCTATAACTAGGTCATTCAATAACGTGTTCATATTTTTTTTTGGCCCACCCTTTCCCATCTTCCACTAGAAATGCGTCAGTATTGATGTCTTATATTAAAAGTTGAAGAAAAGTGATTATGTTATTGGGGAAAAAATAAACCTTAGCCGTTCATAAATTCTAGCTACTTTCTTGTTAGTATTGCAATCAACTATTTGTTGATCATTAGTCCTTTCTTTTTTTATCTTTCTTTACAAGGAGCAAAGGCCCGTTTTCTTTCAATTAAGTCAAATTTAGTGAAAATATACTTTTGTAGGGAGAAGTTGGAAATCGTTGGTGTAAGATGGTGAGACTCGATCCTATTATCTATGAGATTGAGGTTAAATGTTGACACCACAAGACAATATAAACTCCATTCTTTCTTTAAAGTCTCATATATATATATGCTTTCTTTGTTTATTTTTACTTGCAACATAGCTATTTGGCATGTATTTTTAAGAAAAAGATTAGATAATATAAACAAATTAATCAAAATAATTTAACATCCTAACTCATCCCTCTTATCGGTGTTTTAAGTTATTTTGGTTAATTTGTCCATATACCTTCTATAATCTTCTCCTTAAATTTGTTTATAAGTAGTAATTTTCTTTCATCGCATTTTAATTTGTATCTAGCAAGTCTTGCATAAGACTTTAACTTACAATAAAATTATGGTAAAATCATCTAACTTTGTGCCTAAAGGGTCATTTTAAGAAGAAAGTCACCACAAGGCTAGAATCTCTCGCAAGTTGATCCGGTCTGGATTTTTGGGTAGACACTTTAAAAGTGGGGACAGTAAGAGGAAACTATGATCTCCTGATGTGCCCTTAGTGGGGACCGAACCGCCAACTTTGAAGTTGGAACTTGGAAGGTTTTTTCCTTATTACCACTTGACCAAGCTTACCTTGGTCCACATAAATTTTATTACAATTATTAAAATATCACTATTGTATTTCCATTCTTTTGAAAATGTATATGATCATAACTTGTCTTTCTCCCTCTTTTATTAGTTGCAACTTTGTTCATTAATGTCTTTATTATCTTTTAATTTAGTGAAAATTACACATTGAGATAAATCCAACAATTAATTACTAGAACTTGTTTTCCAATTTTGTCAGATATTTTCTATCAAGACTAGTATATGAATTGGAATCAAAAAAAAGATTAATATATGAATAGTGCAAAATTTAAAACATTGCAACCAATAAAAAAATCGAATGTAATAATGTATGATAAGACTTTACATGTGGTCGAATTTGATTTGGCTCATCCAATATTTATTTTCTGGCTCCGTCACTGAAGCTACAAGAATCATTTTAAATAATAGATCACCTTGTATGAAAATTGTACCTTAACATCTACTATAAATAACCTTTTAAGATAATAAGTTTAGCCTCATATTACCACAATTTATAACAAAGCAATATTATATGAAATTTTGTGTTTTCTAGTTAGTGTCAAATAGTATAAGAATTGTGTCATTCGATATCTTGCCTAATCGAAAAGTAAAAAGAGATGAAACGTTGAATTACATTTATGTACTGTATTACAGTGTGCAATATAGAATTCTGTTAACTAATTGGTGGATCTAGGAATCCGAAGAACATCTTTTCTTTTCCGTATTTTTTTTCTTCTGCACCTTTTTCTAGCTTTGTTTCTCCTTTTTCCTCTTTTTTGCTTTTAATGGGATATTGGCACTGATTGTGATTCGACAATGTTACTACTTTTTTTTTTTTTTTTTTTGAGGTACATGAGGTTCTAGTGGATCCCTATCTTAGGGAATTATCCACCAGAAACCTAAAACTAGTAGAATCCCTATCTCAGGGAGAGACTACTAGATATCTAAAGTACAAGAAAAAGAAAAAAGAAAAGGAAAAAACTAATTCTAGCTTCTCAAGGAAGCATTACAGTCAAATTTTGCAACTAAGCAGCAACCCCAAAGCGGTTGAGGCGGCGGCTTCCTCGCTTCAGCTTCAATTCGTCAGATCTGGAACACGAGGATGTTGTCCAGGTCCTGTTGATGGCAGGGACTATGAGGGGCGGCCCTCAACCACCGAACACGGCACCGACAAGATCAAGGATAAGTCGGTGGTGGCGGTAGAGCGGAGTTGAAGAATTTCGGAGCCAAGCCCCGGTCTGAAGGATGAGTCGTTTCAGATCTGGGCATATCGGTGGCGGTCGGATTCGATGTCTGGCGACATCGAATAGGTCAGAACAGGTGTAGAACCAGTTTCTCCAACGGAGGAGAAGTAAATAGATGTAGAACAGATGGAGAGAAGACGGTAGAGGCTGATCGGTGGAGGGACAAAAGTAGAAAGGTGGTAGAAAGGCGGCTGAAAAGTGGTAGAAAGCGGTGAACAAGACTGAGAGAGAGGCTTTGGAAAAGGGCAGTGGGGGTTTTCAGAGAAAACTCTAGAGAGAAGGGAGAGCCCTTCTCTCTAGATCTTCATATCATCTTGTTTTTGCTTACTATTAAGAAATTGGTTATATACTCCCTCCATTATCAATTTACATTATCGTTGAATCAACAAGTATTAGAAGGAGGAAAGAGGGAAGTTAGAGATGGCTGACAACGGGTCGGATTTGGACCGAATGATGTATAATCCGACTTTGGCCGTACAAGAAGTCGGATTTTGAATCCGACTCCGACATACGACTTAGAAAATCCAAATATGATCCGACTTAAAATTCGAACACCCGACTCAGAATCCGATCCGACTTATTTTTCTGCCCATTTTTTATAATAGAATAGTCTTCTAATTAACATCTAATCCTAACCCTAAACCCTAAATCTAACCCTAACCCTAACCACCTCACCCTCCCACCACCCCTGCAGCCTCCCCCACCCCAGCCCCCACCCCTCCCACCTCCCCCCTCACCCCTGTAGCCTCCCCACCCAACCCCTCTATCGTCGCTCGACCGTCGAGCCCTCTTTGCACCGCCGTCGATTTTCGTTGCCCTACATTCTATTTTCGCTGCCCAGATTTCCCCCACCCCACCGATTTTCATTGCTCCCCTACCCGTCGATTTTTGCTCCCTAAATCTTCGTCCACACCACCGTCGATCTTCGCTGCCCATAGCTTTGTCCACGCCGTCGTCGATCTTTGTTGCCCAGATCTTCGTTGCTGCCCATATGGTGGCTCGTGTGGGATGCCCAAATCTTACGGACTTAGGGTGGTATGTGCAGAGAAAGATGGTGGGGAGGGGGTGGGGAAATCGAGGAGAGTGGGGGGTGGGGAGGGTATCGACGGGGTAGGGGAGGAGGGCCTACGGGGGTGGGGGAGGGGGTGTCGATGGGGTGGGGGAGGGAGGGGGGTTGCAGGGGTGGTGGGATTATGGGGGAAGGGTTGTTAGGGTTAGGTTTAGGGTTTAGGATTAGGGTTAGGCTAAGGGTTGGGATTAGGATTAGCATTAGGGGGTTAATTAGGATTTAAAACAGAAAATTAGGGTTAATGACTAACGACGGTTAACGTCGATAGTCATTAAGGGCATCTGAGTTTATTAGTTTTTAGGGGTACCTAGTGTATTAATTTGAAACTTAGGGGTACCTGGTGAATTTTGAAACTTGGGAGGTAATAGGTGAATTTTCTGAAAACTCGGGAGTACTTGGTGAAAAAACTGGAAAAAAAATAGTCAAGTGGGGTCTAGTTAGAGTCTTCTCAATATAATGCAGAATTTCAAATATCAAATATCAAATTTTTTTCTTATATCCGCAATTATAGATATTGACATTCAAAAAAATAGGCGGGACCCGCCCCTAATTTTAGGGTTTGGTCCAACTTATTCTGAATCTTAAAGGTCTGAGTTTGAGTCTAATAAAACTTCTTAGGGTCTGGATCTGGGTCCTAATATTCTAGACCCAGACTTTACTCAAACCCTACACTTGGATGCTAAAGTTATTTAATATTTTTTTTGTCTTTTGTGTTTTAGAGAAAAACTTTTGTATTTGTGCTAAAATTTCAACTTTTGTCATTTGCACCCTGAACCCTAGACCCGGACCGTAGACCCTATATATCATAGGCACTATCGAAAGTCAAGAACTATAAATGATATTGAAAGTTGGGCAAAAATAAAGAAACACATGCTAGATCCGAGACCTGGACCGTACCCTAAACCCTGTAGACTCTAAGAGCCTGAGTGGTCCATATTTTCTAGACCCTTATGTTGCAAGTCCAGGTCTGAGTCCAACAATAATTTTAGGGTTTAATATTGTAAGTCTGTGTGATGTCGGGGTTTAATATTTATTACATTTGTTTGATAGTATTTGAAATATATGAGTAATACTTAGTCTTACTCTTGTCTTTTTAATTATATATATGCTCTCATGTACAGGTCAAATAACATACATATGTGTGTGTGAAGCAGGAAGCTATGGTGTCTCTCTATTAAATTACAACTCTTCCCTTAATAATAAGAGATAACAACACCACACTAGGGGAAAAAACATAAAGGGCTGCGCAGGAAGGGTTGCGCTTTTCGTAAAAGCGCAGCCCTACTAGTGAAGGGCTGCGCTTTTTTAAAAAAGCGCAGCCTACTAAGAAGAAGGGCTGCGCTTTTTAAAAAAGGCGCAGCCCTTCACTAGTAGGGCTGCGCTTTTTAAAAGCGCAGCCCTTCTTAGGTAAGAAGGGCTGCGCCTTTTTGAAAAGCGCAGCCCTACTTAGTGAAGGGCTGCGCTTTTTTAAAAAGGCGCAGCCCTTCCTGAAAAATTTTGAAATTTCGGAATCGCGCGCTTTGAAATATTGAGCGGGGATTCGTCAAATATATTATCCCTCATTCTTCTCCTCTCTTCACGTCCCTCATTATTCCTTTCCTCCTTACTCTCCCCTCTCTTCTCTCTCATCTTCTCTTCTCTCTCAAAAACTCCCATAAACATTTGTCTCAAAAACCCTTTTAAGTTTTTTCGATTTCACTAAACATGGCGACGGAGTCCGATTGCCTATTGTGATACCTTTTCGGAAGCGGAACGAGCCAACAGTCAAACTCACTGTTTGTGGTGATGTTTAGGCTTTTTAAGCCATCCGAGTTCGTTTAAGCCTCCAAATAGCCATTTTAAGTTTTTCCGAAATTTTTTTTTCCTTTAAATTATGTATTTGGGTTTTGTTTTATGTATTTAAACATTATTAGGTTGTAGTTCTTGTATTTTTTCAGATCTATAATGTTCTTGTATACTTCTCTTTGTTTATATTTTGATTAATGTTCTCTTGTATACTTCTCTTTGTTTTGATTAATGTTCTTGCTTGTATACTTCTCTTTGTTTTGATTAATGTTCTTGCTTGTATATTTCTCTTTGTTTTGATTAATGTTCTTGTATACTTCTCTTTGTTTTGAATGTTATTCTTGTATACTTCTCTTTGTTTATTTTGATTAATGTTATTCTTGTATACTTCTCTTTGTTTATTTTGATTAATGTTCTTGTATACTTCTTGTATACTTATTGTATACTTCTCTTTGTATATTAGTTTTTGTTCCTTTTTTTGTTTCGTTTCATTCTTTTTATTGTTTTGGATTTAGTATTTTCGTTTCGTTTCTCTTCTCTTCTGTTTAATTTCAGAAAATGTGAGATTATGAGTAAAAAAATGACAAAAAAAAATTTTTTTTTTTTTTTTTTTTGGTAGGAAGGGCTGCGCTAGTTAGGAAAAAGCGCAGCCCTTCTAGCCCAGAAGGGCTGCGCTTTTTCCTAACTAGCGCAGCCCTTCTGGGCTAGAAGGGCTGCGCTTTTTCCTAACTAGCGCAGCCCTTCTAGCTTAAGGGCTGCGCTTTTCTAGCGCAGCCCTACTTAAAAAGTGAAGGGCTGCTACTGAAAGGGCTGCTGTCAAAAAGCGCAGCCCTACATGCCTTTTTTAGCGCAGCCCTTCTTCATTTTTCCACTAGTGCCATAACAAAACATTCCAAATAAATTCTCAACCAACTCAACCTTCCTCAATCGATACATATCAACATATCTAAACTTCAAGCACAATCAAGACATATTTTATGATTGAATAATAGCACTAAGTCAAAAATGTCACCACTTGCAAAGCTTGTATATAAACCTAGCTAGTATAAATGTATTAAAAAGCGTCCCTATCAAAAAAAATGGTGCCACATGTTACTTTTCTCAAACTTTTAATACACATATTTATAATCTCATTTGAAAATATTAACGTCGTGTATCTACTAGGATTCGAACAGATGACCTTGGAAATGAAATGTGAGACTTTAATCACCAATCTACTACAACTTTAATGCTTAATATTTCAAAGTAAAACATGATAAAGTCTTATAATTATATGTATTTATAAAGACATGGACAAACTTTTTAATTTCTAACACTTTTATAAAACTTATCATGCCATATTAACGTCCAATTCCATATTTTGCACTTGACAAAATATTATGAAAAGCTAATAAAATTAATTATGAAATTTACAAATAATAATATACTTCATCCATTTCACAATAAGTGAAACATAGAAAAAGTACACACATACCAAGGAATATATATAGAGAGAGAAATTTGGGACCACAATAAAGTAGAGTGATCAAACAAATAGGTTGTGGTCCCCTCCTACTTTTTGGTGGCATATTTGTAATTAAAGTGAATTTTTTTTACCATTTAAAGCTTGGTTTCACTAATTGTAAATATCCCAAATAAGGGAAGTATTTCACTTATTGTGAAACAGGGGAAGTATTTGATAATAAAAAAGTAACTGACCCGGAGCATAGCCCATGCAAAAAAATACTACTCCCTCCGTCCCAAAATATAGTTCCCATTTTCATTTTGGGTGTCCCAAAATATAGTTCCCATTTCCATATTTATTTCCACATTTTTCCGTAATTTTTCTAGAATAACTGTGTCCCATCATTTATTTGTTTCTTGAATTATGTTTTTTCCTTTTTTTATTCAACTAAAATGTTACAATTAATGCTCCTTAACCAATAATTTTCCATTCTCTCTCCTAAAATCATCTTTTACCATACAACATTTATTTAAATAAACAAAAAATCTTTAATATCCCTCTTATATTCTACTTGCATAAATTACCGTGAAAAAAGGAAAATGAGAACTATATTTTGGGACGGAGATAAAACCCAAAGCAAAAACATGTCATGTTGCCACATGTATTCTCCCCTCCCCTACACCATTAAATGTGGGATTAATTAAACAATAAACATGACTATTTGAAGACTCGAACTCATGACCTCTCATTTAATATACTAAGGGCATGTTCTCCCCAACTTATTTTCGGTTCAATTCAGTTGTAATCAGTTTTGTTCCGTTTCATTCCATCCCAATCAGTTTAGTTCCTAATTTATTTATTGTCGTTACTATTAGTTGTAATTGAATACAGTTGCAATCAGTTCAGTTCAATTCAGCTCAATTTAATTCAACTCAATTCAATTTAGTTCAGCTCAGTTGTTTCATTCCGAAGTAAACATGCTTTAATGCACTAACCAACTACTCTACAATCACATATGGTCTTTGTGGGATAAAAAAAAATATTAAAGGCAATATAATATTTATAATTTTTAAAATAATTAAATACAAATATATATATATATATATATATATATATATATATAATATATATATATATTATATTATATATATATATATTAATACTCATTAAGCTAATGCTAATAATAGCATATTATACCTCTAAATACTATTATTTTTAGAAAAAAAACTCTTCAAATTTTTATAACCTTCGTAGTTAACACTACTACACCATTGAATTACACTAGTTATTACTCCCTCCGTTTCCTAAAGATCTTCTCACTTACTGTTCCTACAGATACCAAGGAAAATCAAGTTGTGTGGGGCATGATGTGAGTAAAGTAGGAGAGAGAAAGGGGTTAAGATAAATAAACAAATAAAAAGGGGTTAAAGTAGGAGAGAGAAAGGGAGTAAAATTGAATTAATAATGTAATGGTGGACCATATGATAATAACATGAGAGGGTAAATAGGGAAATTTGTTTTGCCAAATAAGGAATAAAGCAAAAGAGGGAAGATCTTTTGGAAACACCCTTAAACGGAAAGAGGGAAGATCTTTAGGAAACGGAGGGAGTATATTCTTACACATTAACCTAAATTTCAAAACAAAATTATATTATATTCTTTGTAAGTATATGTACTCTCTTGAAGTCAAGGGTTGTATTGATAAATAATTCATATTATAATTTACTAGGTAGAAAATTCAAAAGGAACTGGAAGATATCATTTTTGAGCCCAATCAATACGTACAAATTTTTTTTTCCACTTCTCTCAAGTTTTTGAATTAAAACTTCAAATGTACATTGGTAAACAATACGGGTTTATCGCTCGGGACAAGAACTAGTTGTTCATTTAAATATGTAGTATATTATTATAGGTTGTATAACTATATTATGTTTTTCAAAACATATTTATACTGATCTCCAATATTATAAAAAATATAATATTTTGAATTATGTAGAAATAATTTTTTACTGCAATCTACATATTGTATAGTATTCTTAAGTTGTTTATTTTAAATCAACCCTAGTTTTTCATTATCTAAAACTAACACACACACATACTCTCTCTCTCTCTATATATATATCCTTTAGATTTTATTTTAAGAAAATGTGACATGACAATCCTATGTATTCCCTTCGGTCTTTATTTATTAGTTTATCCGTATTATTTTTTAGGATGCCCCTTATTAGTTTACTCCTTTTTTTTGTTTCTATTTTTGAAATGAGACCACTAACTTTTCATCACACATACATTCAATTTTAATATAAAATAATAGTTTCTCTTTTTTTTTTTATGACACACAACATTATTATTTCTCCTAAAACTCTGTGCAAAAGAAAAGGGTAAACTAATAAAATCTGGAGGGAGTATAGCCTAACCTTTAATATTGTATCTTCTAATCACACAACAAGAATGTCAGCCTTTAGCGTCCGCAAAAATCAGACGCTAAAAACACGGAATCGGACGCTAAATATTTTAGCGTCCGCCAACGGACGCTAAATGGCTGATGCAAAACCCTTGGTCGCTAATTCTCCAATTAGCGTCCGTTCAGCGGACGCTAAAATATTAGCGTCTGATATTTCCAATTTAGCGACCGTGAGCTCCACAGTCGCTAATTAGCGACCGCTCACTAGAATTAGCGACCGTCTAGCGGTCGCTAATTAGCGACCGTCTATTACCAGACGCTAATTAGCGACCGTCTAGGCAGTCGCTAATTAGCGACCGGTGCCTAGACAGTCGCTAATTAGCGATTGTTTCCTCAGACGCTAATTTTGGAAACAGTCGGTAACTTTTTGGTACGCATTTGCACTTTTTTTTTTATTTTATTTTTGCTTTTGGGCAACTAATATTAAATATAATAGCTTTTTGCTTTTAATTAATTTCATATTAAATGTAATAAGATATGAAATGATGCAAATACCATACTTCTTTTATTAAGGCAAACAAATTAATCAATTCAATTATTATTGATAATAAATGTAGATACAAGTGAAAAAATAATTCTAGAACTAAATTCTAGTATACTTAGAACAAAATCTTAAAAAAATCTCATATAATCACATGTACACTTTAAACTCCACAACAAAAATCTAGAACCAAAACGGACTTCAAATCTGGTATCTGGATCGTAACCAACTTCAAATCTGGAACTCAAACGCAAATCTCATAACCCTGCAAATCAACAAAAACAAAGAAATTAATGAAATTAACCAAAAAAAACAATTATTAACAAGAATAAATGAATAACTAAATAAATCCGGAACCTATTTTGCCCCAACTCCCACCCGAGCCACCCTAACCCACCACCCAGCCCACCCAAACCCTAACACAACCAACAACCCAGCCCACCCAAACCCTAACACAACCAACAACCCAGCCCCCATCTTGTGACAGCATCTAGAGGAACAAGTCATATATACTTCAAATCCTCTACCTGAGTCTGCTCTTAAGTACAACATAAGCCAAGGGTACTTAGAAGATGTTAATTTGTTTGAGATAATCCAACTGCCACTACTCAATTCTTTTCCTAGGAAACAGAGAAATAAGATTTGATGTTCACATCTTTACTAAAATCAGCATCGAGATCATAGGAGCGATAAAATCCTCCACTTAATGATGGCATATGGTGCTCGCTTAAAAAAACTCTTGATTGATTTTGATAAATAAGAGGTTGATTCATGCATCCTTTCCCAAAACATGGAAATTTTCTGTCTGTAACTATTTTAGTGACTTTTTTGCCATTTTCAGGACATAGTGTAGTAATTTTGTCAAAATTGCCGTTCTTAAGCATGATCATCCAGAAAAAAAAAAACAGGTGAATTAGATGATAAAATCTGTGATGAGAGATTTGTACTTATCTGTGATGAGAGATTTGTACTTACCAAGAAATGAATATATCCCCAAACCTCTCACATACTGAAAATACAGCAGTCAGCAACAATGATCCTACACAAAGACAAAGAAACAAGACCTCAATGTTTGGTTGTGAACAAACGCTCAAATTTGGTACTAATTAAAACACTACCAATTAAAACACTCATGACAGACTAAAATAAAATAAAAGGAAAGGGATAGGGTGTACACGACATCTCAAATTGATTTGAAAATGGTGAACAACCATGGTTAAGGCATCTGTTAAGGTAATTGCTTCATTGATAATTGGTATACAAATTCTAACTAGACATTAGGGGATAGTTCATGGGTTTGACATATCATATAATCCTAACATGATTTTCATGTTAGGACTGATTTTGGCATCAACTCTATGCAAAGTTCTATACAACAATTCATTGCTTCTAAATCTCAGAAACAAGTAAGCACACACAGAGAGATGTGAAACTAATAGACATTATGGGCACCCACAAGGGCCATAACTCAGGAATCATTTTTTTGGACTCCAAAACAGCAGCAAAAAGGTTTCCTACATGTATCAATGTAAGGCATATGCTACACGAAAAGCTCAGAAGAATCAGTTACCCCTGATATCTGAATCAGTTACAAGAACACAGAGAAACACTGTAAGCATCTATTTTTATCCCATTTCCCAAACTGGCCAGGCATTCTACATTGCTGTTACCCTTGATTATGAACCTGTTATCAGGTACCATTATACCAAAAGCTCTGTAGCCTGATATCTTTAAAAGACACCTACAAATCAAACATAACCAAGACCAAGTTTTTTTCCTGATGCCAGCAGTAATAATCTACTTCAAAGAGGATCCCCCCCCCCCCCAAAATATCAAGCTCAAGCATCCTTTAAATACCAAATATGATTTTCCTGCCATTGCCTCCCAACCCACTGCCTGCAATGCCAGCAACCACCAACATGACACAGCTGATGGCGCAGCCATAAATGCCTATCAGCCCAGCGCTGAAGCCCTTAACTCTGCCACCACTCCCAATTGCCCCTCTGCCAAAGCCCATTTCCGTCAATCTGTTCCTAAGATCACATTACCTCTTTTACTGACTGTCCTACCACTCTGACCACTATTCCTGTATTCCTATAATTCCTTCCATCGTGAGAACTCCATCCCAGTTATTAAGAGTCCCCACATTCATTCCCTATATATGGTCCTCTACCATTTACTTTGTTTTATGAATTTTATCAGGTTGCTAAATGGGTTTGTTAAAGTCACAAGACGCATCAAGGTGGATAACAAGGAGCTCTATTCTTGTTTCCAAGTCTTAGCAGTGACAGGTTGCTTGTATGGTTTTAATGATTCTCTAATGCTGGAGCACAAAGCTTTATTTCCCCTATAAATCCATCAATAAAGAATACAACCAATATTTTCAAACCTGTATATTTAGTCTACTTACAAGCACAGCAAAAGCACCTACTGCGGAACCCTGCTACTAGCAGGCCAGAGGAGGTGAAGATGCAAGCAACCTCAGCAACTCACCCAGCCTATATCAAGTCAATACAGATTATTAAATAGAATATGGTTAAAACATGTCGAAACTCATAATCTGCATTAATTAGCAAAGACACATGCAGCAATCAAAAATTAAAAGTCTAAAATCCACACAAGCAAAAGAAGAGACAAAGATAAGCAAGGAATAAAAGTGATTTCTATTAATGCAAAAGAAAGATGCATGGCAAAACAATTATAGAGTATTTTCACGAGTAATAACATAAACATATACTCAGGTAACTTGTGTTGATGAGAAGATGGCCGATAAAATTGGCCAATTAATCTGAACAAATTTAACTATATGCAAGCAAACTCATCCACTAAGCCCCACCATCCCCTGTCACCAAACTACAGACATTGACAAAACCTTCTCATTCCACCTAAATCAACATTTACAAAGAGATAATGTGTAAACAGTAACTGCAATGTTCCTATTTTGCAGAGAATACTTCAATTGCTTATGCAACTTCTAAGATAAAATCAAGAACAAAAACAAAGGAGTTCTGCTGCAAAAGCTTAGATGTCTAATGAACTAAGCAGATTAAAAATTCAACACAAAATCATATATAATCCACAAAAAACCACAAATCTGATGAGAAGAAGAAAAAACCTCGAAATAATTAGGACAAAAACCCAACGAAAAAATCAAGAAAAAACCAGATCTGAAACAAAAATCGAAAAAGAGAGAGGATAAATAAAAATCGAGGAAACGAAAAAACACACGAAAAAAGGATTAGAAAATAAAAATCGAAAAAAAGAGAGGATATATATGGGGTTTTGAAGGAGAATTGAGAAATTAACAAAAAAAAACTAGATCTGAAACAACCCTAAAACGAATACCTGCGACGGTGATTGGCTCAGAAATCGATCGAACCTCCTTCAAATCAGAGAAAGTGCGGCTTAACATCCACCGTTTCGCCATAGCTTCAAAGAATTCAATCAAAAAACAAAAATTACTAAACGAATTGAAGACGAAGACGGATAGATAGAGATAGAGATAGGGTTGGAAATAAGGTGGGTGGGTCGTGTTTTTTTTTATGACCACTTAATACCGTCCGTCATATTAGACGGTAAACTTGAATGACGGACGCTAATTAGCGTCCGCTCCAAAGACGGATGCTAATTTTACAAAAACGGACGCTAATTAGCGTCCGACGATAAACGGATGCTAATTTTACAAAAACGGATGCTAATTTGCGTCTAATTGTGTCGGACGGTAAATTCAGACGCTAAAAGCGCGGATTCTTGTTGTGTCAAGAAGTTCATATAACGGCACATTTTTTTTGTGGTAAACTAGGCCTAGCCTATAGGAAAAGATCAACCTACAACATTCTTTTGGTGATGGAAGAGAAAACATAATAGAAGAAGAAAACCAATACAAAAGAGAAGGAGTGTATATATGACCAATGTGACTTGTGAGCCATAAATCCTGCCCGCTTAATTAGCCTCCCAATAAATAACAATGATTAATGGAAAATGACTTAAAACCTTCAGTAGATTTCAATTTCCATGTATTTTATTATGCAACAATGATATTCACTAAAACTTGATGATGACATAATACAATTTAGAGTATCACATGAAGTATTTCTTTATTAATGAGATTTACTGTCAACATTGGTGAAGTTTGATCGGATAAGGTGTAATGAAGAAAACAATTAGGGATGGAAGAGAAAACAGAGTTAGAAGAAGAAAACCAATACAAAAGAGAAGGAGCATTATGACTCTTGAGAGTCATAAATTTTGCCGTTTAATTAGCCTACTCCTGATAACAATGATGGACGGAAAAAGAGCGAAAATCTTTAATAAATTTCAATTTTCATGTACTTTATTATGCAACAATAATATTCACTAAAACTTGATGTATGACATAATACAATTTAGAATATCACATGATGAAATATTTCTTTATTAATGAGATTTACTGTCAACATTGGTAAAGTTTGATTGGAAAAGGTGTACTGAAGGAAACAATTAGGGACGGAAAAAATATTTCTTCCCAATCTTAAAGGCAAAGTTTCGGAGAATTATATGGGACTATGGGAGTCTAATGGTTGGAGCTCCCACCTCCTAACCTCATGGTTGGATATTCGACTCTCATCAACCCCATATTTGGGTGTGACTATGTGGATATTTACTTCTGGATATAAATTCTCAATTTCCAGTCTCTGGAAGTGTAATTTTTACTTATTTTGGAAGTATTACTTTCTGTATATGTAGCTTCTAGTATCTAGCAATAATAAAATCATGTGAAAGGGTAGTCTCCCCTAAAACAGTTTCTTAAAAGAAATAAAAAGACTCCTAATCACGTTGTGTTTATATTCATCATTGCAATAATCTGGAACTTTTTGTTCTAATGAAAGGCTAATAGAGGCTAAAAATGGGAATGCAGGATTGCATAAGCTTGGCCTAATATGGTTAATGGTTTTAGCTAGGTGTGACCGTGTGAACGCGATTATTGCAAAGCACAAGCGGGTCGTATTGCGTACAATAAAAACTACGCAAATTAGATCCTGCACCGAGGTGTAGGATGAGCATCTTACACCTTGCCCATGTGGCTGACTTTTGGCAATATTTTTGAAAGTGGGCCAGCTCTTTCTCTCTCATCACGTGAAACAATTTTTTTAATGTACAAATGCATATGGTTTGGTGTACAATAATCTACGAGTGTACATTTAGGGATTTTCAGTGATCAAAGCAATGACCATCAATGTACATTGTGATTTTATTGAATTTCGGTATGAGAATGTAATTGTACATATTGAATTTCATTAGTGAACAAACATCAAACACACCAGTGTACAAAGAATGGAAATTACTCACTTGACATATTTCGGTATGGGACTGTAATTGTACATATTGAATTTCATTACTGAACAAACATCAACACACCCAGTGTACAAAGATTGCAAATTACTCACTTGACATCAACTTCATGAATTGGGTTACTTTCAGCTGGGGGATTGTCATTGTACATTTTGATTTTATTAATGAACAACCATGAAGCCAAGGATGTACAAGGAGGTTGAGTGTGGAAAAGAGAGAAGTGGTGAATTTCGGTATGAGACTGTAATTGTACATATTGAATTTCATTAGTGAACAAACATCAACACACCTAGTGTACAAAGATTGCAAATTACTCACTTGACATCAACTTCAGGAATTGGGTTACTTTCAGCTGGGGGGCTGTCATTGTACATTTTGATTTTGTTAATGAACAACCACGAAGCCAAGAATGTACAAGGAGGTTGAGTGTGGAAAAGAGAGAAGTGGTGAACATATATGGGGGGACATCAAATCAGTTATTAAATGGTGAACAGTAAATGTCAAATCATTTACTTTTTGAATTTTCGATTTTGTACATTGGATGTAAGGGGAATGTACATTGGCTGTCAAATCAATTACTTTTTGCATGTTGAATTGTGCGTTTTATTCTTCTTACCTTGCGTTTTGGACAAGGTGCAGGATGCTCATCCTACACCTTGGTGCACCATCTACGCATTGTAAAAACTATGTGTCATGACTCGAGAAGATGTCATTGTGTACATTTACCGACTACAGTGAGTTATGTTATATGATAATAATATGGATCAAAATAGTGTTACCTTTTTTTTTTATCCATAAGAGCCACGACGTATAAAATACTCCCTCCGTCCCATAATATAGTGCTTATTTCTTTTTTACACGGTCTCCAAGACGTAATTTTGACCTTTAATATCTTCAATTCCATATTAATAAAAAATATAAAAAGTTGATATTATGAAACTACACATTGAGACGAATCTAACAAGATCCCACATGAATATGTTTTTTATATATACAAATGAGAATGTTCGGTCAAAGATTTTAAAATTTGACCCATCAAAAATGAAGTAGGCACTATATTATGGGACGGAGGGAGTACAAAGAAGGGGGGGGGGAGAATTCGAACTTATGACCTATTATTTACATCACTCAATCTTAACCAATAGATCAAAACATTCTTGATGGTGAATTATGTTATTTGGTCTAAGTGGACGCCGGATCGCCTAAGGTTGTTCCTTCTTCCAACTGATATCTTCAATGTCAATAATGGGTAAAAAAAAATACCAATATATTTTACTACAGCTGAGTATATCAAATTATCAATGCATCTATCCCTACGTTGAAGCATATGTACATTTTTTTTGAAGCATATGTACATTAGTTGCGCATGAATTCATGATTTCCGTGTGTCACGAGCTAGCATGCGTGGGACCTTATGCATATGGAAGTATATATCCCAAGCTAATGAAGAGCACCATTAATCATAATTGAAAAAAAAATCATGGAGATGATTGAGAAAAAATGGGTCTTAACCACAATTTGGAAAAAGATTGTGGGATGAATGAAGGTGATTGGAAAAAAAAAAAAAGAGATGGGACGAGTGAAATGGTGATCAAGTGTAGGAGTGGGACCCACTGCCTGGTCAGCATTGCACTAATTTTTTTTGCCTCACCCAGCAGCAAAACGTTGCGTTTTGCTGCTGGGTGAGGCAAAAAAAATTAAGCTCGCTGACACGCTGCAGCTGGCAGCTAACACGCGTGTCAGCGCCAACTGCAGCGTGACACTTGTCTCACCCGCCAAATGTCAGCTTCCTATTGGTTCGTTAAAATATAACCGTTGTAAATTTTACAACGGTTATATTTTAAAAAATATAAATCAAAAAAAAAAATACCAACGGCTCTATTTTTTCGAGATCTATAAATAGAGACCCATTTTGCTATATTTTGGGCACACTTAATTTTCTCTCTCTTCACTAATTTCTTCTATTTGTTCTAACTCTTCTTCCATTGCTCTTTAATTTCAAATTCTTATAATTATGGATCCTAATCATCCTAATTATATAAGAAATTCTCAAAATTATTCTCCTCAATATGATAACCTCTACCATGAATCCCCATCTGAAAATGTCAACCTATCATATCGTCAACTTGATCCTAATTATGGATTTTCTCAATACCAAGAAGATGCATCTCCGAACAATGATGTTGATCATGATGGTGGTGAATACGAAGAAACTAGCCATAAGAGGGTTTGGAGTGAACATGAAGATGAACTCCTGATCTCCGCATTTATGAACACGACTCTTGATAAGGTGAGTGGGACGAACCAAAAGAAAAATGTCTTCTGGGGAAAACTTTGGGAAGCTTTCGAGGCAGGAAGAATAGCACACCCAACAAAAATTGCTCCAAGAAATGCTGCTATGTTGAAAGGTCGTTGGAGTAGACTTGCCAATACATGTCAGAAATTTGGTGGCAATGCTAATTAAGTTTGAAATTTTGATATGGAGAAGTTTTATGCACTTTTTTTCTTAATTAAGTTTGTAATTGTCGCACCAATGTAGCATTTTATGTATTTCGTTCTTAAAATTATATTAAAAATGCTAATTGTGTCTCATATCATTAAAAACGCTAACTAGTTTTGTATTTAATTACTTAATGAAAACGCTAATTACATATGCTATGTATTAATAAAAAATAGATAACTTGATTATTAAAATGATAATTAAAATTTTAATTTTACTTATTTAATTAATTAATAATAAAATATCAATTAGTAATTAATATTTCATATCATTAAAAAGTAAATAATAAAAATATTGTATGATGGTAGTTGGGTGATGAGAGGGAAAAGTAGTTGGGTGGGGTCAAAAAGTAAAAGAGAGGAAAAAGTAGTTGGGATGATTGAAAAATGGTTCATGGTTAAGGAGATGAGTGGGAGAAGATTGTGGGATGTAATTTTTTAGAGAGAGAAAGTTGGAAAGAGAGTGGGATGATCTTTTTTTCAATTGTGAGTAATGGTGCTCTAAGTTTGGTACAATGAGAAAGGGATGCACCTACTTGGGTTTGATTTCTACTAGAGGTATTTTAGAAAAGGGGATCCCATATCCTGGCCCCCTTCACCCAGCCAGACTATTAAAGTCATGATCGTCTCATAAAATTAGGGATTTTGTGCGAAAATAAATTATAAAGATTAAATTTTTTGGTGAATAGAAGAGATAAAAGAGTTATAAGTGAGGCTTTTTGGAGAATAGGAGGAGAAGAAGAAAAACACCAAATAGAAATTAATCTCTTTATATTTGTAATTAGATTTAATTTTTTTTTTCTTTGGGCAGACAACTAATAGAATTGGGCCTTTATATTTCGGGAGCCCCGTGCAGTTGCTCACCTTACACATTGCTTTAGCCGCCTCTGACTAAAGTTTCTAATTTTCTAGCTCGGGTAGGGTTGATTCATAAGAGATTTTGACTCGAATGACCTGATAAACACATTTATTTTCTTTACCTAAAATAAAATATGAAATTATGTTTGTTACCATCTATCCATTATACATCTGTACATATATACCATGCACATGTTACATTATTCAAGATCATTGTTTCCCTTATTGAATCAAAAGTGAGCAAATTATTGCATTATATTTAAGTAAAATGCTATTTTTGAAAAGATGAAAATACTAGAGTAATAGCAAACCTATTCTTTAATTCCATTTAGTAAAACATGCAACACATTCTTTTTTTTTTTTTTTGGATGATTCCATAATAATTTAGGGTCAAATGAAAAGGATGCTTAAAATAAGAAGGGTGATCTAGTAGCAATAATCTTAACCATGTAAATTTAATCCAACGGCTGCGATTTAGATAAAAATTAAACCTCACAATTGTGTGTGGATATTTTTCGAACTAAAGGTGCATAAATTTTCAACTATATGTGCATTTTTTTTAATTCGATGTGCATGCGTTTCTTTTATATGCATATGCATACCTTTTGATTGAATGTGCATTATATTTGAACTAAATATGCATAGGATGACTAAAAAGAAATTTTCCAATTTAATAAGGCGATTGAACTTTGAGGAGGGAAAATCAATGTCGTTTTGAATGCAGATTTTACCATCCGGAAGCGTATCAAGCGTCATAGCATTTTTTTATAAGGGACATTATTCTGTCAAAAAGTGTCGAAAAAAAACCAGAAGAGGATGAAAATTGAGAAAGAGTGAGAAGAAGCTTTGAGTGCGGAGTTTACCATCGAGAAGTGCATTAGCATCTGAGCATTTCCTGCGAGAGAGATTTCGTCGGAACATTTTGCGAAAAGCGAGGAAAGGATGGAATTGGAAAGAGAGTGAGAAGATTATAACCACTGGATTACTAACATTGAAGGATTCAAATTCCTTCTCATTAGATTTCAACTCGTTCCTAATGAGTGCAACAATTTTTTGTTTAGTATACATTCTTATGCAAAATTAAAAGGCACGTGTGCGCTCTTTTACGGCTTTACCCCACCCATGCATTCACCACCATGTGCACTATTTATTCTTATTAACCACATGAACAATAAATACAACTATACTGCTCGTTCTCTCTTATATTTCATTCGTCTTTTATTACTTGTAACATTTGAGTATGACACAATAATATAGGAGAGGAGAGTAAAACATAGATCTCATGTGTTTGGAGAAGAGAAAGATATAATATATTCCCAAAAATGTGAATGTTGCAAGTAATATGCAACTTCCTAAAATAACAAACTTTAATTTGTAAGTAAAAGATATGGACGAAGTGTGTTGCATGTATTGCGAGAGGAATGTATGTTGATGAAGCAAAATTAGTAAGCTCGTTGGAGATTTATGTAAAATCTATGAGTATCCATGATTGATTGTCTATCTGTTAACATCATATTCGACAACAACATTCCAGGTAGTGTTTAAGGTGTAACCAAGTCAAAACTCTATTAATGGTGAAAAATGGTGTTTAATGAATAAGTCTGGTAAAATGTAAAGTAATTTTTCGTAGTTGAGAAATAAACTTTGAAATTTGTGGTAACTTTTGGAGTAACTTATTAGGTAGAATATAATTCATGTCCTACTGTTTAACGGGTCTAACATAGTAGCTAGTTTTAACAAATACTCCATCCATTTCCTTTTGCTCATCCTATTTGAAATCTTCACACTATTTACAAGTTAAGAGAATTTTCTAAAATCTTTCGAATATACAAGAGAAAATATAGAGTTTGTTATCACCAACTTTTCAAAAATAAATTTAAGCAAAATAAGTTAAGTTCGGCAAAAATAAATAAGTCTAGTAAAAACAAGTTATGTTCAGCAAAAGAGAATAGTACCATGTATAGTCTTGTTTGATTCATCTCATTGAGTACATTAAAAATATCACATTATATTTTTACGAATACGCAACTAAATAAATTAGTAATATACAATGTGCATACAACATATACAAACGTTAAAAACTAAATATGTAGAGTAAATAAGATTATTAGAGGCGGTCAAATTTTAACATAAAATTAGACAAGCACAAATCTAAGTTATCTTAACAAGTCCATTTCATCTCACTTTAATATAATACTAATATACTATCTCTAGACATTTCGTACCAAACTACTTGTCTATTCTCTTCTCCTTCTTTTGTTTCCCTTTAAATTTCGAACTACAACAGACAACTATTAATATAACTCGATAATTTTACCAAATGGACTAAAAACGTCAATAAATATAATAAACTAATCACTGTGAATATTAAATGGTTTAAACTGACCACTAAATAGATTAAACTAATCACTATAATAAAAAAAAATGGTCACTAAATAGTACTCCCTCCTTGTTCATTTTAATTGTTACACTTTGATATTTTAGACTATTCATAAATTTCACTTTGACCATCATTTGTGATTTATACGCGAATGAAAATATAGTCATGTGGGATCTTGTTAGATTCATCATAACATGTATTTTATTAATATGTATTTTTTATAATTTTTACAAATACAAAACTAAAAATATATGTCCTCAAAATTTTACATTGATATATGTAAAAAGTGTAAGTGTGTAGATTAAAATAAAATGGAGAAAGTATTGCCTAACTTTGGATTAGAAGTAGATTATTTGACCAACTCTAAAAAAGAACAAAACATATAATTACTGCTAGTAGGTGATATCACAATTAACGTACATGAATGAACTATTGAACTCTAGATTAGTTGACATTCCACCCGCAACATGATTATTTATTTATATATGAATGATTAATATGCTTGAAGGTTTATTTACATGTAAGCAATACAACTACTAGGTGGATAACATGTGATGGGTCGAGGCTCACGATGCACTTGCACCTCCAATTCTCTTTATCAAGTTTTTTTTACTTTTATTTTAATCTATGATAGGAGTGTGTCCACATTCTACCGATTTATGCCATTTCCTTTTTTGGGTTCTTGAAAAAATGGTAAATAAGAAAAAAATATTACTTTTTTCGTTCTTTAATAATTGTAACAAGTAAAGGCGGTATATTTTTAAGAAGATGACATTGATAGAGAAATAAAAAGAAAATATAGTCAAATTTAATAATGTTATAATTGACATAAAACTTCCAAATAAAAAAAAATGGTATATTACTTCTATTTTTTTAGTTGACCTGTTTCTCTTGGGTACACATGCCAATATACTATTTTAATCAAAAATTACAAAAAGTTGATATTTCCTCCGTACTATTTTAAATGAAACGTTTGTTTTTTTACGCGACTCAACACGCTTTCTTTAATCATTAATATTTTTAGTTGTATACACGTAAAAAAATATTAAAAAGTTATAATTTGATAGTATGTATCGAGACGAATCTAATAAGATCCCACTTGACTATGCTTTCCTTTATATAATAGCGACAAATTGGAGTCAAAATTAATCAATAACTAGTGTCATTTCACACAATGTTTCATTTAAAACAGAACGGGGAAGTATTATTGAAAATATACATTGAGGAAAGCATAGTCAAGTGGGAATGAAACATTGTGGGAAACATGATTATTTTTCCTTAAATACAAATCACAAAAGATAATCAAAGTTACATATGTGAATAATAGAATTTTTTCCTTGAATAATGCAAAAGTGGGTTTTAATTCCCAAAATATGCCCAAAAAAATTAAAATTCCCTGCGTACCGTCCACGTAGGACGGCACGCGAGAAATTGTTTTTTTTTTGTTTTAACCCACGGAAACCGCTACTCAAAGTAGCGGTTTAATTTTAAAATAAACCGCTACTCTGAGTAGCGGTTTATAAATATAAATTAGCTACTCTGAGTAGCGGTTTATAAATATAAACCGCTACTCTGAGTAGCGGTTTATAAATATAAACCGCTACTCTGAGCAGCGGTGTATAAATATAAACCGCTACTCTGAGTAGCGGTTTACCTGCGCAAAATATGGTAAGAAGATCAGTTTGCATAGTAAACCGCTACTCGGAGTAGCGGTTTACAAAAAAAAAAAAAAAAATTTTTTTTTTTTTTTTTTTTTGTAAACCGCTACTCCGAGTAGCGGTTTTACCTAAGTTGAAAAAAAAATTCTGGGAACTTGCAAACCGCTACTCCGAGTAGCGGTTTTACTAAAAAAAAAAAAATCTCGCGTGCCGTCCTACGTGGACGGTACGCAGGGAATTTTAATTTTTTTGGACACATTTTGGGAATTAAAACCCACTTTTGCATTATCCAAGGAAAAAATTCGTGAATAATATGAAAAGTTAAAACGAATGATTAAAAAAGAAATAATAACAAAAGAACTGGGGAAATATCTTTTAAAAAAATAAAACTTTGAAAAGAAAGTTTTAGAGTTTTACATCAAAAAGAAACAAACAAAGAAATGAAGGTTTTCTGATGAAAGAACCGTCTAAAACGTCTTGCGTCAGTGTGACTTGACATTTGTAGCTTCCTTTTATTTAAAAAAAAAATGTGTGTTGAGTTTGAGAATTGAGATGAGAAAAAGGTAATATAATAAATCTCTTGTTATATCGTGAGATGGTAATTTGAGAAGTTAAATTTGGAATGAACAGAGTTTGAGAAGAGAAGTTATAAAATGTCGAAACTTGAAATATCAGTTGCTTTCCGATAAATTTGAACTTTAAAAAAGAAAATGTTTTAATTTGTTTTCGACTTGGCAAACCTTTATCCATTTAAATTATATTAATAAACGTTTCATACACGCAATTCTCGTAGTGTTTAGGTTTTTTAGGATGTGATGGATCAGCACCCTTTTGCTCTCCCTCACCTAGTTATTTTTCTATGTTCGAACACCTTTTTTTTTTTTTTTTTTTTATTAGGAAATTAAGTCAGTCTAAGGACTAACCCCCTACCAAGGCTACTAGCCTTGTAGGAACAACCAACACATTGGCTAGTAAAGCATGCAAAGCATGCTAAGGAAATACCCCAACATAATGTTGGGGCCTGGGGGTAAGGATCGAACCCCTGACCTCAAGGATCAGAGGGGAGTGCTCTACCACATGAGCTAGCTCCTCATCCTTTATGTTCGAACACCTTCGTTTATTAATATTTACCATTAGAGATGGTCAATATTGCGGACCAATCCACCTCAATCCACATCATGTGTTGTGTGGGTCGAGCCCGCAAAAAACTCGATCCAACCCACCTTGAATCGTGAAAGTAATGTTCGTACTCAATGCACACCTCCATTTATTAATATTTGAAACATAGAATATAAAAATAATGTAAATCAAGAAGAAAAAGAGAAAGTAAATATGGTCTATATGTTTAATACGATTAAAGTAAAAGTTACCATAGTATTAGTATATATATATAGTATAATAGTATTGTGACACATCTAGAAAATGAATACTTTTTGTATTCCTCTACTTTGTTTTTATGTGCAACATTTTAATTTTTTCATTATTCACATAACACACTTTGATCGTATTCTTTTACTAATAAATAAAAATAAATATAAGCATATAAAAGATTTTTGGATTTATTTCAATGAATATTTTCATAACATCAATTTTTTTATACTTTTAGAAATACATAATTAGATATATTAATGATTAAAATTGTGCATTGGCAAGTATAAAAGTCAAATTGTTGCATTCATTTATAAACAGAGGTTGGTATTGCAAGAATTAAGATACAGATGTAGTATAATAATTTCGAATGTATGCAAATAAAGAGTAAAAAGGGCACAAAAGTTGACCACCTCTGACACAATGATAATACTACCTCCGTTCTATTTTATTTGAAACGTTTCTTTTTTACGCAACCCCACGCGCTTCTTTAATCATTAATAACTTTAGTTGTGCACACGTAAAAAAAATCTAATTTGATAGTATGCATCGATACGAATCTAACAAGATCCCACTTGACTATATTTTTTCCTTTTGTAATAATGATGATAAATTAGGGTCAAGATTGGTTGCCTTAATTTGGAGTTTTAACTTGACTATGAAATAAACTGAACTGAATTGAAATGAATGTGTATGAACTGAACTAAATTTTTATTAATTCAGTCCAAAATAAATTTCTCTTTTATTTTTTTTATCCATGTAAGCCACAAAGACCGTACAAAATATAAAGAAAACTAGGCCAAAACATCCTTAGTTAGTTAATACTCCTCAGTCCTTAGTAGTCACTACTCACTAGTCAATAGTCACCCTTTCTCCTCTAAAGTACCGCCACGTTTTCTACATGCATTTGGTCTATCTTTTAAGCACTAAACCTCACTAACCAATTTTCCTTAAAAAAAAAAAAAAAAACTGAAGAGCCAATCACCAACCGACACTTTCACAGAATCCACTTCCAAAAAAGGAAGAAACAAAAAAAGGTTGAGTAATTTAAAGGAAAAATAAAAGAAATAATTACTTCCCCACACCATGTGAAAAATCCAAAGTTTTTATCAACAAACTCTTAAACATTGGTCTGGCATTTGTCACTATCCCCCACCCAACAAACTCAAATTCTAGAAAATAGAATAAAGTCCTCTTTTTCATATACTACCATTCTTCGTTTCTCTCTTTCGTAATTTATTCATGGTTAGTGACTTCATCTCCTAACTTGGCTTTGACCACATATTATTATCAACTTATGTGAAAAATATAATGTTGTAAGATGTGTTTTTTTTTTTTTTTGACAGTATGTTGTAAGATCTGTTAAATTCATTTCAATATATCATTTTATACTTTTTTCTTAACTATATAATTTGACCTTTACGTTTATCAATAAATTTTTTTTATTATTATTAGTAATTTGTTTCTGATTATTTACACGGTTTGCTTTGAGAATATAATTAAGGAAAAAGCGAAAAAATAGCAAGAGAAGTGAGGAATTCTGGAAAGTGGGGGAAGGTCGGGAGTAAGAAGTACATAGGGTAATTAAAAAAATAGAGGAGAGAAAAATGAGGTAGATAAAAGGTTTTAAGTAGGTTAATTTATTTGGTGAGAGATTACATGAGGGACAATAGTGAAGAATATTAATTGAACATTTTACATTATATAGATTAAGTAACAATGTAACTATCAAAATGGACGATCTCCCCCCCCCCCCTTCTCTCTTTTTTCTTTGTAAAACCCTAGCCTCCCCTACCCTCATCAATTAGGGGCTGTCATGGATAATTTCATACATGGTAAGCTCCTTTTCCCAATTTATTTTCAGTTTTTAGTTCATTTTCTTGTTTTGTTGATAAATTAGTATCTCTTTATGGAATTTTTTTCAAACCATGTTATGGGATTTGTAATCTCTGTTCTGGAGATCTCCTTCTCCCCTATGAGAGTTGTGAGTGGTTTTTTTGTTTTTAGTTATGAGAAATTGTTCTTATTGGTTGAAGTTTGAGACTCAACATGAAGGTATTAATCTCGAGTGCGGTTAATATAGCTCGATTAAGAATTCTCTTTCCAAACTATATCAGAATGATAGGCTTCCTCATCAATAACTGTCTGATTCAGCAAATACAAGAGGATTGCACTGTATTACTCGATCGGATTCATTATAGTTTATTCGAAGCCGAATCTGATTTAACCTTATTTAGTAGTATCTTGTTAATCTTGAATGTCTATTGTAGAGACCGTTTGACCTTCAATTAATGAAATTTCTCTTTCAAAAAAATAAAATAAAATGAACGGCCGAAAAGGAAAGTATGTAGATTAAAAAAGAACAAAGATAATAGTATTTTGGTATATTATCTCATATAATCCTGACATATAAACTTTTTTTCCAAATAAACCCCCACATTGTCACCCCCACCATAGATAAACCTAAATTCGTTGAAAATCCGAATTGCATCCTCACATTTCTAAAAAAAATAGTGTTTTTATTATTTATAAGAGTATCAATCATTTATCTATTATAAGTGTCATTTGAGATCAGAATTGTTTTATATGTTCTAATTTTATTTTAGATTGGGTTGACAATCAGGTCGGGTTGGTCGGATTCGTATTCAAGTCGATAATAAATGGGACAAAAATTACTCAATCCAAACCTAACCCATTTAATAAACAGGTCGGAAAACTCAACTATGACTCAAACCAATTAATAAATGGATTACCCGTATAACCTGTTTAACCCATTTAATACATTATATTGAAAAACAATTATTTTCTTAAAAAACAAAATGGGCAGGTACACTACTAATATTATGCATGTTTAGAGTTTATTGGAATAATTATGACATATTTTAGAGATATTTTACTAAATTTTAACCAAATTTTAAATTTATCAACATATTTTTTTTTGAAATTTTTGTATATGTTTAAGTTAATTAGGTCAAAGCAGGTCATTTTCAGGTTGGCAATGTCAACCTTTACCTAACTCATTTAGTTAAACGGATTAATCGTGAATGGGTCACAAATCCAAACCCTAACACACTTGTTTCAGGCTAGGGTTGGGTCGACTTTTGCCACCCCTAATATTTTCAGGGTTTGAAAAGAGTTTTTTTTTTTTAAAAAATTATCATCACCTTAAAGTTATTTAATAATTAATTTCAAACCTATAAAAATGAGCTTAGACACATAAAAGTTCTCTTTAATAAAATATACTCCATACGTCCAAAAATACTCTTTACATTTTGTTTTTTCATCTACCATATGATACTTTTTACACTTTTTTTTTTTTTGGACATGACCCACTATCATTTTAGTCCTTCAACACTTTTTTTCATCTAACTAGAAGTGATCAAGGTAAGCTCGACCCAAAAGGAGTTGGGAGGGGGGACGTCTTTTGGCCCGTGGTCGGGTCCGACCCAAATTACGTGCCACAAGCAACCTAGAGTAAAAGATCAAGCTAAATTTCTACCAGCCCGAAGAGCCCGATAGGCCCGTTCTGAAATAACGGGTGTTGTCGTAGATTTTTGTTGGCCCGAACCTTGGTCTGACCCGACCCGCTGCTTTGACCCAAAAGTTTTTTTTTTGGCAAAAGCCCGATCCGATCCGTGATCACTTCTACTTTCAACCACAACCCCTACCCTAGTTTCTCGAATAATATAATATCACTCATACTCCCTACCAACTCTAACCATTGACCCACACAATCTATCTACTAAATAAAATAAATCTATTTTTACTACTTATTAACTCCTATCACATCTACCTTTCTAATAAAATAACAATTGATAATCAAACAATAACTTATTATCTGAAACTATGTGGCCTGATGAGCGTCAAGAGTATTTTAGGACGGAGGAGTATTAATTAAGATATAAAAGTATGAGCATTAGTTCGACTTAGAAAATCACATAGGTTCCAAGGTTGAGGTACAATGAAATTTTCCAACAAATACAGGGGTACAACATAGAGGAATTTTTTTTTTTTTTTTTTTTTTCAAAATTTCATATTTCGAAACTATATACTTCCTCCGTTTCTTTTTACTTGCAACGGTTTGACTTTTACACTATTCACCAACTCTACTTAGTTTATGTTTGGTGATTTATAGTTAAGGAAAAATATTCATGTGGGATCTTGTTAGATTCGTCTGAATGTATATTTTCCGAATATATACTTTTTATAATTTTTATTTATCGGTGATTAAACTTATTGATGGTTGAAAGTATGCATTGACAAGCGTGAAAGTCAAACTGTTGCAACTAAAAAGAAACAGAGGAAGTATTCAGTATCTTCCCTTAAGTTTAAAACCAAACAACATAAATTGACTACTATAAATAGTAAGAAAATACAAATATGTGTAAATTAAAAGAAAATAGCTACTTCATCCACCCTTTTTCTTTTGCAACAATGGGTTTGTGCACAATTCTTAAGAAAGTAAAAAAAGGTGGGTAGTTTAGGCCTTTTTTTGGACTACGGAAAAATTGAACTGAATTGCAAGAAATCTAAACATGAGAGAGTGTCTAAATTAAATTGATCCAAACCGCGAGAAATTAAACTCAATTGATTTAAAAATAAGTCTAAACAAACAAATACTCTAATCTTATTATAAGGTTTGAAAAAAAATTGTACTTATATAAACTCAAAATATCATAGACAAACCTGCCGATTTCAAACACTTAGACACAAACCCGTCCCAAATTCATTTTGACCCAGTCGGCCAGACCCTGATTGAACTCTTGGGTTGTTGATGCCCATCTCTCAACAATTTCCCAATAATTCTTTAATTGCGTACTTAACCTTAAAGACATCAGAAAGCGAAAGTAAACAAGGAAATAAATAAACCAAACAAAAATAAAAAGTCATTCTCATGGAGGGGTAGTTGTCTAAATCCAACCTAACTCTCATCTCTAAAGCATGTAATTCACGCGCCATTGTTAAATCTATAATGTCTCTTTGAAAAGTCCAATTATTTATACCAAATGATAAGCAACCACACTTATCACTACTCCGAACACTCACCGATATAATAAGTACTCTCACTTATCAACTCACTATATCTTTCAACATAATCTCGTCCCATCTCCCGAGAATATCATAACCCGATAAAATAAAAAGAGAAATGGTAGTAGTATTAATTTTGTCTGGGGTATCCTTTTTTTCTTTTTTTTTAAAAATGATTTTCTCTCTCCTGTTTTTTGTTCTATAAATGCTTCGTTTTTTCTTCTCTGACCCCCAGAAACTCCATCTGAGGAGAGAGAAAGCTCAGAAAAAACCGTAGAGAGAGAAAGAGAAAGAGAAGGAGAAGAAGAGAGAGAAAGTGGAGGAAAGTGAGAGAAAGAGATAGAGAGAGAAACAAGAGTTTTTTTTCTCTCTCCTCTTTTTTTTTTTTTTTCTTCTTTTACTATTAAGTGAAAGAAAATATACCTTCTGATCTGCTTCTTCAAGGTAAGAACAAATCATTTGATTTTTTTTCTTTTTTTTTGCATTTTTGGAATTTAATTTTTTCCGATTCTTGAGATTTCTAGGTTTAAATTAGTACTAATTTTTTGTTGCTTTTTTTTGAATTTTGAAAAGTTAGGGATTTCGCGATTTTTCTGACATCGATCTGAGATTCGGTGCTGAAATTTGGAGGAAGAAGTTTTTTTTTTCGATTTTTCTTTAAAATTAAAATTGTAGAAATTGAAGAGATGACGTCGTTAAGCAGAGAGCTTGTTTTTCTCATACTTCAGTTTCTCGAGGAGGAGAAATTTAAGGATAGTGTTCACAGGTAATTTTTTATTTTTTGTTTGTTTTGTTAAATTTTATATTATAGATGAATTTTTTTTTGTTCCTATTTGAGAAATGTTTGATATTATTGTAACTCCTATTATTATTAACTTGTAATTATAAATGTTTCCTCTTTTAGTATGGTTTACTTTTTGGCTTTTGTGTGATGTGGAGAAATTAAAGCCAAAAAATGGTAATTCTGACGTCATAATGACTTGTTATTGAGTGAGTGAAAAATCATTGTGTTTTTTTGTTTTTGTTTTTGTAAATTTAGTTACTTTAACTACACTAGCTTTGTTTGGTGGTAGTGCTGTGTTTGGTTGCTTAGAGAAGAAGAAGAACTTAATGGAAATTTGTTACTTGTACTTGTAAAATGGTTGGAGTGAGTTGTTTGTTAAATCCTAAATCTTAATGTGTTTTTGAATTCTATCATTGATTGTTGAATGTGGGTGGGTATGAAATCATTTAAATTTTGAGTAGGGGATTGAATATTTGAAGCCATTTAATCATAGAGCGAAATGAGTGTAACGTGCTAAGTTTGCTGCAGTATGTTTAGGAACAACGAATTCAAGCCTAATAACTAGGGAGTTTGGTACCCTTTTATTTTGGGGGAGTTGGGGGTGATTTGGTTGGAGTTAATTATGAACTTTTGGTACCTTTGCCTGACCTTTACTTCTGCATTTATCATATAGCAAGTCGTCCCTTTGGTTTTACATTCGTGTTATAGTTTTTTGTACAGCAAAAGTGTAAGGCATACTAATATTGTTTAAATAGGGACTTAGTAGTCATTAATCACTTGCTCGCGTAATTGTGTAGCTGTGGGCATTGGGCAAGCTGCATTACATAGTTGGTGATAGCGGATTTTTTGAAGTGATAATCTTCAAATGTTTTAGAATTGTTGTATTAAGGCTGTTATGTATCTTTTTGAACTTATTGGTACAGATTGGAGCAAGAATCAGGGTTCTATTTTAACATGAGGTACTTTGAGGAATTAGTGACTGGTGGAGAGTGGGATGAGGCGGAGAAGTACTTGTCTGGTTTTACAAAAGTTGATGATAATAGATACTCCATGAAGATATTTTTTGAAATCAGGAAACAGAAGTACCTTGAGGCCTTGGATAGGTAAGTGTTCGTGGACATTAATTGTGATGATATGTGTGAGTTTTGTTTTATTGAAGTGGGTTCTGATGTTATTGGACTTGTTTTGCCTTCAATTACAGGCGAGATCGTGCAAAAGCTGTAGAAATTCTTGTAAAGGATTTAAAGGTATTCTCAGCTTTCAACGAAGAGCTCTTCAAGGAAATTACGCTTCTATTGACCCTGGATAATTTTAGGTATGGGACCATAATGTGGATGAAGTTTTTGCCTTTTTTCTACAACATGGCAATATGGCATAATCATTGGGGATTGTTGTTGAAATAATGCAGAGAAAATGAGCAGCTATCAAAATATGGAGATACTAAGTCAGCTAGAAGCATAATGCTTGCTGAACTAAAGAAGCTGATTGAGGCTAACCCATTGTTCCGTGATAAACTACAATTTCCAACGTTGAGGAACTCAAGATTAAGAACTCTTATAAATCAGAGGTTAGTGCTTCAGAAAAAAATTTTAAACTAGGAGACAACTTTTTTTTGTTCGGTTGGGCCTTGTGCTAATATTTTCTAATATGGCATTGCAGTTTAAATTGGCAACATCAGCTATGCAAGAATCCCAAGCCTAATCCTGACATAAAGACACTTTTTGTAGACCACACATGTGGACCCCCTAATGGTGCACGTGCACCGTCCCCTGTGACCAATCCATTGATGAATGCTTCTCCCGTGCCAAAGGCAGGAGCTTTTCCTCCACTTGGAGCTCATGGAGTAAGTAAATCAAAATGTCTACTTTGCACGTGCTTGGAAAGTTGAAGATGTGTGTTTGATTTTTTACATTGAAAATTGCAGCCCTTTCAGGCTGCTCCAGCTCCTCTCCCAACATCACTTGCTGGGTGGATGAATCCATCTCCTGTACCCCACCCTGCTGTTTCAGCTGGACCCATGGGCTTAGGCGTCCCTAACAATCCAGGTATCTGTACCAAAAAAAACTATAAGATTGTTAAAAATATTTCATTACATTTTTGGTGTATCTTGATTGTATGATAGATAATGCTAATCTACATTGAGCTTCTATTCCCTTCCTTTATTTATAAATTTTAAATTATTGCCGTTGAACCCCATAGTTGGGTAAGAGCAAGCCGTTTGATCAATGTTTCTAGTACCATGTCAATTAAATTCCTGTTATTCCTAATGCGAAGTTCTGAATTCATATTGAAGCTGCTATCGTAAAGCGTCCAAGGAGTCCTCCTAATAACAATGCAGCTATGGATTATCAAACAGCAGATTCTGAGCATGTGTTGAAAAGACCGAGACCTTTTGGAGCACCTGAAGAAGTATGTAGAATTTTCTTCTTTATCTAGGAAATGTGCAAAACTCAAACTTTTAGATTATATTATATCAGTACTTCCATGAATTAGCTAAGAGCCTTATAAGTTGAAATTTGGAGTTATATGATTAATATTGGTAAAGACTAAACATTAATGATCTATAATATAATATTGATAACTAGAAGCTTGAAAAAATTAATATTCTACCAGTAAAGGTCAGTTATATGAGGTAAGATGTTTCTTTTAAGTTTCTTATCTTTTAATGAATGACTTGGCTCTGGAATGAGCACTTGATCATGAAGTTTGTGTGCAACACTCCAATTTTTTTCTTTTTTGCACATGAAGCTCTAGTATGTTTGGAATTTGATATTATGCCTTAAATTTAAAGCAAAAGGACTGAGTGTGTGGAACAATACTATGTGCTGTAGCCTGTATGCATTATGTAGAAAGTGTTAACTGTTAAGCTGAGACGTCTAAATGTTCACAGGCTGTGAATGACTATTTCGTACAATTCTGGCTAACTAAGTTTTTTACTACATGCTCCTAGTAAGCATTGCGATTGAGCGTTCTTTATTTTTTCAATAATCCTGCATCACTTCTAGTTTTGCTTTTACATATGCTGTTTACATTTAGGTGAACGTTTAATGATCATATTGGCTTTTTAAGAGCTGAGTGGCTGAATTAGGACATAGAAATTAAGGATGTGAATTTATCATTGCATTTGAAATAATTGTTAATGTCATGCAGTATGATCAATGGGGGGGAGATTCTGACTACTTTTTGGGTTTATTGTTGTGTTTGCTGGACTTATGAACAGGTCAATAATCAGCCTGTCAACATTCTTCCTGTCGCATACAACAACCAAAGCCATGGTCAAAGCTCATATTCTTCTCTTGACTTACCCAGGGACGTTGTTATGAGTTTGAGCCAAGGTTCTACTGTCAAGAGTCTTGACTTCCATCCATCACAGCAAATATTGCTTCTAGGTTTGCACCAATTGTTATAACTTCCTTGTTTGGTACCCTTGATTGCATTTGTACTGTTATTGAGGTTAATTAAGAATTTTGCTGCTTCAGTGGGGACAAACATGGGTGATGTCATGGTATGGGAATTGGTTAGCAGGGAAAGGATTGCTTACAGGAATTTTAAGGTTTGGGAACTAGGTGCATGTTCTATGCCTCTGCAGGTTAGTTTTTTAAGTGGACTTGTTGAGCAATTGTCCTCTGATGTTCACATTTTCTACTGCTAATAGCCTAATACCTTTCCCCTTTTTCTTTCTTGAACAGGCTTCTTTAGCCAGTGATTACTCTGCATCCATTAATCGTGTCACGTGGAGTCCTGATGGAAATCTTTTTGGTAGTCTACTCTTGCTGATGGATTGTGCTCTGTTCTCGATTTTAATGGTTTATTTTTGGTAGCATGCTTTAAAGAAGTTTGTGCTTTAGATTTTGGGAGTTATAACCTTTTTCACTAACGAACTAAAAAATGGAGTTTGCAATTGTATGACTAATTTTTTTTTTTCCTTGTTGATGCAGGTGTTGCATACTCGAAACACATTGTGCATATATACTCCTATCATGGCCCCAATGATCTAAGAAACCATTTAGAGGTTTGTATTCATATTACTAGCTTATGGAAATAAAATTTTAAAGCTTTTATATGCTGACAGTGTATTGTTTTTGGTCTATACAGATTGAGGCTCATGTTGGCAGCGTTAATGATCTTTCCTTCTCTTATCCTAACAAGCAACTGTCCATTGTTACATGTGGCGAGGACAGGCTCATTAAGGTTTGTTTGGCTATCTGTTCTCTATGATGCTTGCACTAGAAATGGATTCTTAGAACTTGAATGTGTTTAGGTGTGGGATGCTGTCACTGGGGCCAAGCAGTATACTTTCGAGGGTCATGAATCACCTGTGTATTCCGTATGTCCACATCACAAGGAGAATATCCAGGTATGGTCATATGGATCTAGTAAGAGTATATTGTCAAATGTCCAAAACCAATTTAAAATATCTTTTTATTTTTTTTTGCTATTATATGGGATCATTAGAGCTGTCATTGGGTGAAAGTTGCATTAAATTATATTTGTATTTCTGGAGTAGGAACTGTTAAGTAGCTCATTTTATACTGCATTTTGCGACTTCAGCCATAGATTGATGTGGGATAAGCAATTTTTTGCTGCTGGATTTACTAGTAGACCTGATTGTAACTTCACTCATTTCAGTTCATTTTCTCTACTGCAACGGATGGTAAAATCAAAGCATGGTTGTATGACAATGTGGGATCAAGAGTGGATTATGATGCGCCAGGGCACTCATCAACCAGGATGGCATATAGCGCAGATGGGTCAAGGTAAAATTAGTTCCTCCTTCCTTGTGCATCTCTGTCAAAGTGGTAAAGTTAATATTGATTTTGTATTTGCCTTCGCATTTTCTTATTCACTGAGAATATTTTTTCTGAAGGTTGTTCTCATGTGGGACCAACAAAGAAGGCGAATCCTTCCTTGTGGAATGGAATGAAAGTGAAGGAACTGTCAAGCGTACATACCTTAGCCTTGGAAAGCGGTCTGTCGGAGTTGTGCATTTTGATACTACCAAAAACAGGTTCCTTGCTGCTGGGGATGAGTTTACAGTTAAATTTTGGGATATGGATAGTGTTAACCTTATAACTACAACAGATGCTGGTGGTGGGTTGCCGGTAATGTTCAGAAAATACCTCGCAAATTCTGATATGAGTTCTAAATTAAAATTCTTGTTATTCTTACTTGCATCTTGGTGTTATATATCAGGCTTCTCCTTGTATTCGGTTTAACAAGGAAGGGACATTAATGGCTGTATCAACCAGTGACAATGGTGTGAAAATTATAGCTAATACAGATGGGATCAGGCTGCTGCGTGCTGTGGAGAATCGCCCATTCGATACTTCTGGTTCCGCTTCTGCTGCAATTGTCAAGGTGTGTCTCTGCATTGTTTTTCCCCAGTTGATATCCTCTCCCTTGACCTCTTGTTCTCTCTGCCCCTTTTCCACCGGAGAGGGTCAATATGCTTCCTGTTTCCAAAAAATTGCTTCCTAAAAGCATGATTGCTTATCCAGGGTCCAACAATGGGTGTATTTCCTGCTGCTAATGCTGCTGTAGGAGCCAGTATTGCTGATAGAACAGCTGCTGTGCCGGCCATGGTTGCTATGGTACATGTCTTATATTCTGATTCTCATTTTTTCGTTTTAAGTTGTCATCATTAGAACATGGTGGCCACACTCAATGTATGCAACACCGTATTTCTTGCAATGACTTCTTTTCCTAATATCAGAATGTTGATAACCGAAGCCTAGTAGACGTGAAACCAAAATTCCCTGATGAGTCTGCAGACAAATCAAAAATCTGGAAGATGACTGAAATCAATGAATCTTCACAGTGCCGATCACTGAGACTTCCTGATACTATATCAGCAATGAGGGTAGGTTATGGACTCTGGACTTAATAAATACCCGATAGACTTCCTTGTTGTCTTTGCTGCTCTTCTTAATTTGGTATCTTCTTGCATGCATATCTTATCGATTATCTTTTCGAATATCCTTAGCCATTTATTCAAATTCTAGCACACATTCCTTTTGGAATTTGTAAACCATTATACTTTTGATACTCTGAAACATTGTCATAGCGACGGCACTGTTTCAGATAACAACTCTTTTTCGGACTTCAGAAATGTTGGAGAGTTTCTTGTCTGGTACTTGCAGCTGCTTCTGTTATGTGTTGGAATTGGCACTCAATTTCTATCATCGAGATTTTGCTGTTATTAGTATTTGGTCTTCTTGATCACAGATTAACTCTATGATGCCTAATTTTATGTGTTTTGGTAAATTGATCTGGATGTAAACAAAATTCCTGGATGTATCTTTTCCAGGATTTTTGTAGTCTGTACAGAGAGTTGAACTATATTCCTCTTGCACTCTTGCTATATGGGGGAGTTTGGTGTTTGACATCTACTCGAGTCACGGAATAATCCTGCTTACTGTTCTTTCACAGTTGAAATATTGTCACATACTGATTGCCGTCTGGTTATTATTTCAGGTCTCAAGGTTGATTTATACAAATTCAGGTTTTGCCATATTGGCACTAGCGTCAAATGCTGTACACAAACTGTGGAAATGGCCTAGGAATGACAGAAATATGACTGGCAAGGTATTATTTTGGAAGGTTGATATTTCTGAGGTCGCTATGAGTATTCATTCCTGTTTGCTGGAGTTAACACATCTATTTACAGGCGACTGCAAGTATTCCACCCCAACTATGGCAACCTTCAAGTGGGATATTGATGACGAATGATTTGAGTGACACAAATCCTGAAGATGCAGTTTCTTGCTTTGCACTTTCAAAGAATGATTCTTATGTTATGTCAGCTTCAGGGGGAAAAATCTCCTTGTTTAACATGATGACTTTCAAGGTAAATAGTGGAAATTTACTTTCTTGAATCCCGATGCATAGACTTACAGATGCTTTCTAAAAGTCATTCTCAAATCTTGCACAATTATGTGCTTTGTGATTTTCACGATGGACAGGACAACTTATTAACCTCTTTGAAAAAGTTCCTATTATCAGCATTGCCTTCATAAGTTTCCTTGAGATCATTAATCCCTCATTTGGTCTATAGACTCCGAGATGTTTCTGTAATGTGCAAGCATCTTCCCTTTTCTGATAATGATTTTTAGTGAGATCCAGAACAAAATGTAATTTGGTTTTGACCTTTTTGTTTCATGGGTAAATTGAGCACCTTTTCTTATATAATGAAGATCTTTTGGTTTGTATATGTGGTCTGCATGAGATAAGTATGCCTTATGTTTGATATCAATAATGCAGACAATGACGACATTCATGCCCCCACCACCTGCAGCGACATTTTTGGCTTTCCATCCTCAAGACAACAATATAATTGCAATTGGCATGGAAGATTCATCCATTCAAATATACAATGTTCGAGTTGACGAGGTCCTCAGCTTGTTTCTTATATATTGCCAACTAATCATCTGTGTAGTAAATAAATGGGATCGAATCAATAACGTGAGTTTGACTCTTTTGTACAGGTTAAGACTAAACTCAAAGGACATCAGAAGAGGATCACTGGCCTGGCATTCTCCAACGTCCAAAATGTGCTTGTATCTTCAGGAGCTGATTCTCAGGTAACAAACAATATGTTGTGGCCTTTCGCCTAAAAATATCTTATTCCCTTTTTTAGAGAGTTTCTGAACTACTCCCTTTAGTTGTATTTTGTGTAATGCGCACCCGTCATGTGATTTCACTTTGACCACTAATATCTCCAAGTATGTTCATGAATTTTTTAAGTTCATGCTATTTGCTATATTTTAAAAAGTACTTTTCTAGAACTTTTTGTTTTAGACTTCTCATAGAATATAAAGCATTCAATGGCCAAAGTTCGACCTCAAATTGCCTGTTAAAAGATTAATGGAGGGAGTAGTAGAACAAATGCGTAATGAGGGCCCTATAGCAGTTTTTGTTGGTTGGCTCTGATCCGAGAAAAATGAAAACACTTCCAATTATTTGACATTGTAGTTGATAGCTATATAAAGTTGTGAACCTTGATATGAGTAAACTTAACTGTCACATTACATTATGAGGGACTTGTCAAATTTAGTAGTATTCCACTATTTCTGTTGGTATTCTTGATTATATGGGTGTAGCAGCCACTAATTATAACTGCCCATGTATGTATGTCTACTGTTTCCTCCTGTCTTTTACTTGTTTCTTTGTTTTTGAAAAGCTCTATGTCCTGGTCAAAAAAAAAAAAGAAGAGCTTTATGTCTATCATGTAAGTACCTACTTTTTTCCCCCCTAACTGGTAGTTTACACCTTTTCAGCTGTGTGTTTGGAGCATGGATGCCTGGGAAAAATTGGCACATAAATCATTACAAATCCCTAGTGGTCGATCTGTGAATCATCTTGCAGATACACGTGTTCAATTTCATCAAGATCAGACACATTTGTTGGCTGTGCATGAAACACAGATAGCTATATATGAGGCTCCAAAGCTTGAATGTCTGAAACAGGTACTTTCTTTCACTAATGGTATCCGTGGCACACAGGCAAGGCTCTTGTTTAGATCAGATCTTGCACATTCATTATAAACATTTAAAATGACCTTGTTGTCTGTCATCAGTGGTTTGCTCCAGAAGCAAGAGGCCCAATCACGCATGCCACGTACTCCTGTGATAGCCAGTCAATATACGTTAGCTTTGAAGATGGGAGTGTCAGCATTCTTACTGCTTCAAATCTTAGACTGAGATGTCGAATTAACCCCAACGCCTACTTGCCTCCCAATCCGAGGTGCACACCATACTTATTCACATTTATTTTTTTCTCTCTCTGTATTATCTTACTAATCTTTGGAAACGAAAGCCTCAAGTACATGTGAAGCTCTTTAAATATATAGATAAGAAAACAAAAAGAATTATGATGTCTTTTTAATGTATTTTGTTCATTTTACCTCCATAATATAAACTTATCTTCCATCTATATTCTCCATTTTTATTAACTACTACACCTCAACATATAATTTTAGGGTGAAATTATATAACAAGCAGATAATGATCATTGATTCAGCTTTAGTAGCTCTAAGTTATTTTTGAACACTCATCCCGTACATTGATACCATGCACTAGCAGAAAATGTAGTTTACTTGTATATATGTACTTCATTTAACGAGTCAACATTTCTTGTGGCTTTGACAGTATGAGAGTGTACCCACTCTGCATCGCAGCACATCCTTCAGAAGCCAATCAATTTGCATTAGGACTTACTGATGGTGGTGTTTGTGTGCTTGAGCCGCAAGAATCAGATGGGCAATGGGGCACACCACCTCCTGCTGAAAATGGTGCTGGAACTAGCAATGCTTCTGGAGCAGCAGGGACAGATCAACCTCAAAGATGATCACTTTTCGTGTCCTTTGTTAATGATAAAGGCTAAATGGAGAACTTGTTCTCCACCAGACAAAGAGGAGGAGGTAATTTAACCAAAAATTCCCTTTCCTTGTTCGGTGGAGAAGAGTTCTTCAAATATATTTGTACAGTCAACTTGCTCCTGGTTTCGCCGCACTTTTTTTTTCCACAGGGAAGCTGCAGGATCCAGGTATTACCGTCTTAGATTCGCCAATTAGCCCGCCTTTCCGAATTTGGAGATCTTACTCTCATGGATGAACCACAGAAATCGGATACCTTCCTCCTTTCATAGACAAGTAGTGATTAACGCTGTTAGAAGTCGCCTTGAATCAGATTAGTAGTGTTTGGGTTGAGGAGGGAAGGATGGATTGGTCATGGACCAGATCCGTATGACTAACCCCATATGTTTTCTTTGATTTTGGAGCACCTCAGGAAGGAAAATTTTTTTTCTTTTAAAAATTTAATTAGAAGAAACTTGATTAGTTTTATGAGATTAGCGTTTTTTTAGTCAGTTAAGAATACTGTTAGCACCATTATAGTTTGTTGAATCCAGTATTGTATTGCACCGTAGTTTGTTAAAAGTACCCTAGATCTGTATTTCACATTGATCTAATACTTAAAAAGTTGTTTCGAGTCCCTTTGTATATTGTGATTCATTATTTAATTGACATACTTTTGTTCACATGGCACAGTGCTAAAACTAATGGAGGAAAGTTGACATTCATGTTCTTCACGCGGAAAGAATTCCATCGCACTTAACTTTTATAAGACATGATTTAACGAACCATGTATGTTCAATTTTCAAGTCACAACTTACAACTCACAAGTGACTTTATGCAATAAATGTGGGGTGCTTAAATTTGCAAACGAAATGGTCCCTCGTTGAATACTTTTTTTTCGTTTTTTAGTTGCTATATTTTACCATCTAGACAGGCTATTTTTAGTTGTTGGCTTTGTTTGGGAAAGCATTTTAGCTATCTTAAATGATACGGTGCTAACATATTTTAGATACTAAAATTATTAGTAATGTTTGGGGAGCATCTAAAATAAAATTTCAGGTGGCTAAAATGATTTAAATGATAAGTTAAAAAATTTACCTTTTCAAAATCAGGTGATTAAAATTTTGGAGAATCATTTCCAAAATTTTGACAAAAATTAATTTTGCTAAAATAATTTATCAACTTAATCAACTAATTTTGCGAAACAGTTAAACTAATCAATTAGTTTATCAGTTTTAGCACCTTATCATTCAGCTTTATTTTATCAGTTTCAGTTAACTTATCAGTTTCAGTTTATTTTCAGCTAGTAATGCCAAACAGAGCCTTTATATTTTTAGCATGTGGTACTCACATATTATTTACCTTTGAATCCTTATTTTTGCCTTCATCACACAAAAAGACAACTAATTTAGGTTTTATTGCTGTACTTTTTAATAGTCCCCTCTTGTTTCGTTGGTCTGTGTAAAGTAAAGTAAATGTATCAATATAATAACTAAAAAAGACGAATGGAGTAGTTTATTTTATTGCATACTTGTTCTATTCTTTTTTTATTGCAACAAATACTTCTTATAGTCTTACGGTAGTTTTAAATACACTGCAATATTTCCTCTTTTGGTAATAAAAGCTATTTAATTGGACTACAATGTCCGTATTAAGTCTTGTCTAAATTCATCATTAATTAGTTGATTACCCACAAAACAGTCACATGAGATCTTTTTGTCAAAGCCCATTACATTTATAGTTTTCTGAAACAATGTGCCCAAATTGTATGATGATTACTCTTTTATTTTTTTTAGATGTAACATGTTGAGTTTGGGTATTATTCATCCAACTCTCTTTGACCATCGATTGTTATTTATATATAAGGAAAAATATAGTTATGTGAGATGTTGTTGGATTTGTATTTCTTATAATTTTGCAGTTATAAAATTAGAGATATTATGAGTTAAAATTGTATCTCGACTAATATAAAAAGTCAAATGTTACATCTATGAAAAATGAAGGAAGTATATACAAAGTATCAATTGCATGAACAACGATGTATTAAATGATGATAGAGATGTAGTTTCAACTATTGAATAAGGTTTGATTATTCTTCTTAAAGAAAGGTTGAAGTGGTCAGTGGTATAATAGTGTATCATCAATTTCCATTCTCCCTTTTACCGCCATTTTGATACCTATTTTCGTCATATAAAGTGAGTTTTTTTTTTTTTTTTTGAAGGGTAAAGTAAGCTTTCTTATGAGTTATGACTTATGAGTCGAGTTATGATAGATACCTATAACCAATAATTCTATATTCGCTGTCATTTAGTACACTTATGTCACATATTTATTAGTTGAAATTATCAAACTGTATTAATCTTTTCCCTAAAATAAAAAACAAAAATCTAATTGCAAACCTTCCTCACTGAGAGATGATATACATACACTCGGTGTATGTGGGTCACACAGACACTGGATGTATGTGTTACTAGTAAAATATATACATTTTGTATGTGTTACTACTAAAATGTATATTGTTACTAAAAAAAATTACAAACTTACAATTATATAAACCTATTTTGTTGTTCAACGATATTTGAATTTACATAATACATAGACGATTGTAATACTATATTTCGAATTGAATTTTTATTATATGGTAGGGATGAAAATATAACTACAAACAAATCAAATAATTGAAATCGACAGGAACTTTTAGTAGAAATCAATAGTAGAGAAATAGTGAAGATGAATAAAATGAAGGTAATATATGAATAATTTGGAAAAAAAAATTACAATTCTTATTTTAGTTTTAAACAAAGGATTCATACAAAACCTAAACAAAGAAAATTTTATAGAACAAATTTTTTAAAGAAAGATAAAGAACAAATCATTGAAAACAAAATTATCTGTCGAAATATTATAAGTTTGTAATATTTTAATAATATACATTTTCGTAATAACACATACACAAGGCATAAATTTTACTAGTAACATATATATCTAGTGTATGTGTGTCCCACATACACCCAGTGTATGTGTAGCCTTTACGCTTCCTAACATCATCATTTGATTACAAGATCCAAATGTAATTATTATTGCATGATTAAGTGTTAAGTACCCTCTATTCATACGATAAAGGACTTGCGACTTGTTTCAAAAAGAATGGTAGCTGACTTTATTGGTAGATGAGGGAATTAGTTTTGGATCATACAATAATTCCTTCTGGATAGCTTGTTAAAAAATGCTTTTGTGTAACATTCTTCCCCTGTCAACGCAACAACTTTGCATATACCTAAGACAACTACTTGTCAAGGGGATTGAACAACATTGCAAACATATGCAAAGAGATCATTGATTCAACTTCAATACTTCCATTAAAAATTGCTTCACATTCACATTCACAAGTCATTTTACAAGTTTACACAACCATTTTCTGTACATATAATGGAGTCCTAACTTCCCACATGAAGATTTAATTGCGATGTCGCCCTGACTTCACACGCCTCTTAGTATTAGCAGGAGTAGACTGCATTTGAGGAACAGGCAACACTGTTCCTCCTTTTATGCCATCTGAATCTGTTATGCTGCCGAATTTCCTTTGTGCTTCAATGTAAATTTTAAGATCTCTAATCTGTTAATGTTCAAGTCAATACAGGATTAACGGCAGTTCACACCAAAAGATAAAACAGAAAGAAGAAAAAATATAATGATAATTACCTGCTCCTCCATATCAAGTATCTGCTCTTCCCTTGATCTGAGAGATTTCAGCTCCCTGGCAAACAAGGGGGAATGAAGATGTGCAATGAAGCTAAAACGAAGGGAGAAAATAATAATCCCTTAGTCCCCAAAAAATAGGCCATATTACATTTATAAGGCATCCAGTTAGAATACCACTACTGTCCTACATAATTTATTTATTTACATCTCTACACAAATTCTGTCTTACTTCGAAATTCTTGTTCAGATTTCAGGGTACTATAAGGGGCTAGCGTAATACAGAAAAGTGGCCTACTATATTGGATTGGAGGTAGTACTAACAAATGTATTTAGCACCAACACAAAAATTCTGAATTTAAGAGCGTGAAAGGCAGGCAAGAATCTTACCTTTCCTCAATCTCCTTTATCTTTTTCTTGTACTCTTCCTGGGCCTTCATTAGAACATGATTCATCTGAAACGAGTAAGAAAGAATCAGGAATGTTCAGCAAAAAGACAGTCTACAGAGTAATGAAGTAGATTTTTTATTGGCAAAAAGACATCTCCCAATAATCCAATACAGCACAGGAAAAAAGATAACTCACATTTAAAACTGATTTTTTGTCATCTTCGCATATTTCCAGTCTGCACTGCAGGTCTTGCATCCTTGTCGTTACAGCATTCTCCACGGCTTCAGCAATACTACACTCCTTTTTACTTCTAGCCTCTACAAGCAGAGATTCATAATACTGGACAGAGAGGAAAATAAAAATAAGGTTTGATACGGACGTCACCAAAAAAAAGCAGGCACTTGTAAGGATATTTGAAATTGTTATCCTTAGGGCTCAGGCCTTAGGCAAGAACTTCATCAAATGACTAACACCACTTCAGCAGCAGAATTAAGTGCAATTAACTACTGAAACAACTAAATCATATCATGATAAAAGCAAATAGTCTGGGAATCATAAGCACCTGTCTTTGGTTCTCCAGTTGTGTTGCAAGAAGATGGTTATATTCATCAGTTATCTGGAGCCAAGAAGTTGAATCAAGAGCAATTAGTAGATGTTTACGATAAATTTACGCTAGTATCAAGATAAGATAGAAGTGAATAACAAGTGGCATTAGTTTATGATAATGTCAAAACATCTCAGTGCAGCTGGTTATAACTCCAAATTTTACCAGTTCAAACTAAAGGAAAACAGATAATCCAGGTTCAATGGAATAGCGGTAAACCCTAACATAATATTTTAATTACCACATGTGCCATTAAATGCAAACCATCAGAGGACATACTGCTTCGAATTTGCTGCTGAAGAGAGCACCAGTCATTTCAGAATCCTCACCATCGCCACAGGCACCACAATCTCCATCATGGGACATGCACTGTGAGTCAGCCACCACCGATTTCCCATCAGCCTTGGAATGATTTAAACGGTGAACATAATTGTCACCTTCATAATCCCAAACCCTTTGAGTCTCTAAATTAAGTGAATAACAATGTTGTGTATCTTTCCAATGCTTGAAAGTGTGTCCTTCTTTATACCTACAAGCAACGATAGGAACCTTTTGTTTTGAGGGGGGAAAAAAAGGAAAAAAGTAACTACTCAGGTAAGACAATGCTTATTTTACCTTCCACATCCAACAAAGCCACATACGATGCACACCCAGAGGTTCTCTGATGTATCACAAACAGAGCAATTTAGAGTATCATCCTGCTGCTGGCATAATCGGCAAACCTGATGATATGCATAGCTTTGAGAACACATTTTTGGATCATCAATCATAACTACTTTGTGGCACTGTGTATTTTTTTTTTTAATTATTTTTTTGGGGGTTGGGTGTGATGAATTGAGTCAATTGACATCACTAAGACAGATTAGAGAAGAAGATTAAGAAGTAAAATGGACTTGATTGATGATTTTTTGGAAAACAGTCAAATAGAGATAGTGTTTACAAGCTTTCGAGAGGCTTGCTCTCTCCCAAAGAACTCTTAAAAGTTCACCCAAAATGTACTCAATATTCAACATCCTTTCTCTCTCCCTATTCCATTCTATTTATAGAGATATTTACTCCCTAACTCCCTAGCTTATTCTTCAAGCTACTACTAAATATCTAACTAATTATTGTAATAACCAAAAGTACCCCTCTCCCTAGGTTGATCCATTACATTGGGGGAGGGGGCTGGTGTGCACTCGTTTAAACTTAAAGCCAGGATGAGAAATAGAGGGGTGAGAGGAGAGGGAATACACCTCATATGTCTCGGTGCATCTTACAGTTGCACACTTCACATGGCCCAGGCACGCACCTCATTGTTCACATGGTAGTTTGAGGCAATTAGGCTGGTGTCTCCTTAGGACGTAGAATCATGCCTCACGTATGCCTTTTGAAGCAAAATTAGAATGGCTGATATCCTTATCTTTTAAATCAAATAACAAGGCCAATTAACTCAGAAAAGGTTCCCACACAATCCATCAACCCCTTGTCAAAAGTTATTGTAGCCATTTTCTATATCATATGACGCAGAAACATGACTTATCACGATCCAAAATAAACAACACAGTTTTGGCCGTTCGACAAAGAAAAGGAATTTGCAACACAAGCTCAAAGTATCTCTAAACTCGATCAATGTGTGTAGGAGCCAAGATAGGAACATATATAATGGCAAACAAGTTCCCGCAACTACAAATCAATCAATAAAAAGTTGTACACGCTATCAAAAGGCAAATCGGATCAATACTACTACGAGTCTCTTTTCTTATCCCCTTTATAACAAGCAAAATCCCTCCCTCAGTAAATGGTCCTTAAGGCTAGTTGGAGAGGTGGAACATATCTTGTAAGAGGGAGAAAAAGATTTAGAGCTGCAAATTATATCCATCATTTCCCCTATCCTACTTGGTAAGCAGATATTGGGTATAGGAATTGAGTATGTATAGTCTGCAAATGCCAGATGGAATTGATATCATATATGGAAATAATAGGTACTCGTCCAACTCCGGTAATCTTTTACTTAGGTCCTATAAGATTTTAAAAAGTGGAAATCAAGCATATACAATCCCACTCCCTAAACTCCCTCACCCCCACTCAACCCCACCAGGCATGAAAATGGAAATAACCACTTGTATTTCAATCCCAACTATTGATTTGAACTTAACAAATGAGCTCTTAACAGAAAGAGTCATTGCAGTATTAATATGTCTAACCCCTTTTTTTCCGTCTATTATCCAGGCAACTAACAACTATCAACTAACAAGCAGACAACACTTCTTTTCACAAGCATAAGTCCTTCATAAAAAACTGCGGGTCAAACATGATCACTGTATTTAAACTTGTGATACCAAAAAGTTCTGTCAAATATTCGACTTTTGAAGGAAACTTAAATTATCAAAGATTAGCAATAATGCTGACCTGGCAAGACAAATAAGTCCACTTAGAAATGCAAGAACATTGAAAAGAATGATCGCACAATGTACTCTGGATTCCACTAGTATCTTGGTCCAGTCTCTCTACAAACAAAAACAAAAACAACACATTAAGAAACTATATCAGCAGAAATCATCAAATCAACAATCATAGATGTAAATACACTACTCAATCCAGGACCAACCTAGGCAAATGGGGCAAGTTGGGAGCTCAACATAACCAGGAGGAGCTGTGCTGGCAATTTCTGCCAATTCAGTGAACTCCACTGAAAGAGCAAACAATATGTGGCATATTTCAACCTAGGAACACAATTTCAAAAAGAAAACAGAAAACACAATTGCATCATTACATGATAATCCACAAACTAATTCACCACTTTCTCAATCAAAAATCGCTAACCTCCGGAGGCGAAAAACGTTTCCCGTTAAAAGTACGATAAAACGCATCTGCTGCAATCTGATTCCCAGTTCGAATTAACACACTGTATCTATCCTCCATACCATCATTCCTATAAAGAAAAAAACACATCATAAATCACCCACATAAAATTACTCAAAACCCACCAGAATTAAACCAAATTAAACAAAATCCAAAAAGTATAATCACCTAATGATGAAAAATTCCGAGATATCAGCTATGTGGGACCCGAAAAATCGAAGCAGATCATCAGAAGAGAAGTAATTAGGAACAGCAACAATAAAAAGGAGAGTGGATCGAGTGGTTGATGTAGATGAATCGGAAGTTGAAGGATTGTTGACTAGAGTTCGAAAAAGATGGATTATGCCTCTGCGTTCGACGAATTGGGGATTAGGGTTAGGGTTTGAGTTTGAAGGAAAAGAGAGAAAAAGAGGATGATCTGTATCTACAGAGTGAATTCGGATTGTGAACATCTTATTGGTGATTTTCTAGGGTTTGAATTGAATAATCGATTAGGTTTTGACGGAAATGGGTGAATTTGATCGGAGATTTTGGTGAGTTTTGCGAGGTGTTGAGCACAGTGTGTGTTTTGGAGTCGATCTTTGCTCTCGCGGGAAAATGGCGGGTATGAACTATGAACTAAATAACTAACGCCTCCCCCTAATTTCCCTAAATTATTACATACACACGTTCATACGAACAAAACCATACTCACAATGAACACGCGATACTAAATTATGTATATAGAGACCAATATCAATAAATATGTACCAATTAGAGATGTACATATGTTCATTTGACTTATTATTCATGTACATATATATTCATTTGACTTGTTATTCATGTACATGTGTACATTCTGTTCTATGAGGTTTGGTCCAACATTCGTCGTCATTACTCATCGTGACGTCGCCGTCAATTACAGTGACGGGGGAGCCCCTTCTCGAGACTACAGGTTAGTTATTCACACCCCCTGTCCACAAGAGCGAGGGCTTGTTTTCTTCTCGAATGCACGAGACTATACTAGCGTGTGCACCATCTAAACTTTGTTAACAATTTGCATGTATGTAGAATATGTTTCTCATCCTAAAAATAAATAGTTTTATTGAATTCGGTAACATAAAGTATGCTTTGATGCCTCTTTTAGTAATACTAGCTTTTGAACTTCTTTAATGTAATACTGTAGAATTCATACTTAATCCCTTTTGACTGCACAAAAGTCGAAATATCTTGGTAATTTAAGAAAATCAAACACTAAAACCACAATATAGACAAAACATTTTAATAATGCTTAATTACTCCTAAAAATATACATTTATAAATCCATCACAAACTTTTAGATTACAAAATCAATTATAGTAAGACTTAATAGTATTATTAAAAATTCTATATGGTATATGCATATAACTTGACAATTACTTACTCACAAATCACAACTACTCAAACAATGCATGGTTAAGCAATTTGAATCGCAAATACACCCACAACTACACATTGCAACCTCGCGTATTGAAAATAGAAATATGTCCATCTTCATTAACCTCTTTATCGTGTCTTGTATTAATAATAAAAAGAAAATATGAGTTTTGAATTGAATTCAAGAGTTTAGTTAAAATGTTTTGTACACACATATATTATATAAATGAAATTACTTATTATTTTTAGTTTGCTAAAAAAGTAAGGAAAAGAAACAAAAAGTATAATTTCAATAGGAAAAAGGGTAGGTTTGTGATAGTGCCATGCATGGAGGTAGAATGCCTATGCATCGTGAACTCTTTTCTCGGAAAAGAAGCAATAACGATATCTTGAGAATACGCATTGGTAACTCTATGCCAACAGCAATGGTAAGACAGAGGATGTAAACATTAAATATAGGGACTCATCGGGACATCTTAAGAAGGTTGGAGGCCCTAAGCTAATAATTGACAGTAGTTTCTTAAATTGAAGTTATTATGCATTACTAGAAAATATAACTAGTTAGTATTTATAAATTATAAATCTATCATATAATATTAACATATTACACAAAAACAAGAGTATCTAAATCATGAATATGAAAAACATGTGACTAAAGTAAACTATAAATTTTATATTATAACATTCTAATAGAATGTTATAATATAAAATTTATAGTTTATATGTTATAATATAAAAATCTATCATAGGGACTCATGTTGTTTGTTTCTTTACACGCCCTAATAGACATTGATAGATCTCACGTCTTAAAATGATACAAAAATTAAAAAAGCTAAATAACAATCCAGCAAGTAAGGTGTGTAATTTTTTTTTGAAAAAAAGAAAAACATACATAGTGGAGTATCTTCTAAAGAAAACATAATTTTAGAAATCTACCTTACTAGTATTACCGTTTTACCCTATATCTTTCATCAAATCCATTAACTATATGCCATATTCTTCCCCTGTTTTTATTTCTTTCTCAAACAAGAAAATTCTTAAACCCCGAAAATCCCCTGTTTTTCATCAACCAAAAGATAAAAATCATCAAAGATAAAGCAAAATCAATGGCACCCAGTAAAATTCGTAAAGCAATAGGAGTAGTGAAAGATCAAACAAGCATAAGTTTAGCGAAAATGGCGAGTCATTATGACGCACAACTCGATATCTTGATTTTGAAAGCTACAACCCATGAAAACAGAGTCCCAAATATCAAATATTCGAATGAAATCATGCATTTGATTTCATCTTCAAGAGAACTTGTTAAAGAATGTGTAAGTTTGATTTGTAAAAGGATTGAAAAAACCCATGATTGGATTGTTGCATTGAAGTCTTTGATTCTTGTTCATAGATTAATTGTTGATGGTGGGAGGATTTTTGTGAAGGAGATTGCTTGTGCTAATACTAGTTGTAAAATGTTGAGTAATTTGTGTTATTTTAAAGATGAATCACATTCAAATTCATGGGATTACACTGAATTTGTGAGAAGATATGGGATGTATCTTGTAAAGAAAGTTGAGTTGATGGTGTTTGATGAAATGTGGCTGAGAAGGAAAGTGAGTTCTTCTGATGATTTGAAGAGATTAGAGGAGAAAGAGAGGAAAATGGAGGGAACCCATTTGAGGGATGAGTTATTACTTGAGAGGGTGTTGAGTAGAATGGAGAGGTTGCAAAGATTGCTTCAGAGGGTTCTTTGTATTCGTTCGAGGTGCGTTAACAAGCGCCGAAAGATTGTGATTCTTGCTCTTACTCCTGTGGTTGAGGAGAGTTTTGATCTTTACTGTGATATATGTGAAGGATTGTCTTTCTTGTCGGATCGATTTTGGGGGATGGAGTATCTTAATTCTGTTAAGACTTATGGGACTTATGCTACTGTTGCCAAGCAGTTTGATGATCTTGCTGAGTTCTATGTTTGGTGTAAGGGTGTTGAGGTTGCTAGTGTTGAGGATTATCCCAAGGTTGAGCATATTATTAGTGATGATCTTTTAAGATCAATGGAAAATTTTGTGAAGAAGAAGGCGAATGAATTGAAGAGCTCTAAGAACAGTACGCTTAACAATTCGCCTGTCGCAAGTAAGACTCTAGAAAGCAGTGCAGATGGTGTGAAGTTACATGACCAAGATCCAAATGCCATAGTAGAGGCTTTGGGAAACTCGAATGTTATAAGTGAAGCATCATCAGCTAAGGAGAAAGGTGAAACTTTGGCTTTGGCTTTGTATGATGAGGATCAGACCTCCATTGGTAATAATCCATGGGAAGACTTTTCTGATAATGCTGATCAATCGCAGATTACTTCAGCTTGGGAAACTCCAGTTGCTGCAGATCTCAGTAATGTTAACTGGGAGTTGGCCTTGGTGGCATCATGTACTAGTAATCTGACCATTCAAAAGGTTGATTTTGGTGACAGTTTTGATGCTTTCCGGCTAAATGGCATGTATGATCAGAGTGTTGTAAGACAGTTGAGTGGCTATGGGAGTGCTAGTAGCCTCGCGTTGCCTTGGCCTGAGAAAAGGGAGAGTGCCGTTTTGGCCTTGCCTAGCACAGAAGAGTCAGCCGAAATGGTGAATCAGGATCCATTCGCGTCTTCTGTTGCAGTGCCACCACCTACTTATGTTCAGATTTCGGAGATGGAGAAGAAGTTTCAATTACTGCTGGAAGAACAGAAGATTTGGCAGCAATATGAGGCAGATGGGAAGCAGGGTCAACTCAGCAGTTTGATGCATAATGAATCTACTGACAGTGCTGCTGTTCCACAGAACATGAAGGCTCATGAGTCATCTACCAATGACTTAGGGCTACTATAAAAGTATACAAACTTTATGGAAATGTGAGACATACTATCTTAGTTACCTACTAAGATTTTATCTCACTAGTAAATACTGATAGTTTGATGATAGTTCATGCATATATAGGATAAATGCTTACAGTTTGAAGACAGTAGATTAATGAAACAAGCACAGTGATCTTTGTATGATTCATAATGAATATGCAATTAAATACAAGAGCTTCATTGCAGTGGCAAATGGCATTTGCCTGTGATTTTCACTAGTAAATTTGCTTTTTGTTGACTGCAATGTCTTTGTACTAGTGAACATGCTCTCCGGATACACATGTGTTCCTGGATATTGCAAAATGGGGTCAGAAGATGGGATGTCATGAAGAGTGAACTGAATGGAGTGCTCATAAGTCATAATTGCCCAATTGCCAATTCCTTAACAATAGTGAATTTCAGCGTTTTTAGACATTTTACTATTGCCTATTGGTTTGAACAGTTATTTAACTCCAACGTTTTAGGAGGCAGTAGATACAATGATAGGGGTGCTAATCAAGCGGCGACTAACTCGAACTCGATTTTTGAGTTGGCTTGACTCGAAACTTTAACGAGCACGAATCAATCAAGAGTTTGGCAAGCTTAATGAGTTTTCGAGTCGAGCACGGTTTTCAGGTCGAATCGAGTCGAGCACAGCCCTGCTCGCGATCAACTCGCCTCGATTAGCACCCTTAAATATATATAAAAGTAATAATAATAACTTTTTTCACCAAATACCCCTTAGTTTTCAGAAAATTCAATATGTACCTTCATACTCTTCAAAATTCAACAAGTATCCCAAGTTTATGCCCTTAATGACTAATGTCGGTTAACTTCATTAGTCATTAACCCTAATTTTTGTTTTGAATCCTAATTAACCCCTAACCCTAGTTAACAAAAAAAAATTACCTTACCATTATTATTATTATTATTATTATTATTATTATTATTATTATTATTATTATTATTATTATTATTATTATTATTATTATTATTATTATTACTATTACTATTAATATTATTATTATGAGCTGAACCCATAAAATTTTGAAAAAAAAAAAAGGAATAATTTGCGAAAAAAGATAAAAAATAGAACATCTATAAAATACTTCCTGCATGCAATTTTTTAATGTAATTGAGTTTGGCTCAGTGTACCGCGTGAGAGTTTAGGCCCCTCCCCTCTTCTTGCGATGCGAGTTAGAAATCAGCAACTCAATTATTTCTATTTCCCCCCCCCCCCCCCCAACTTTTCAGCTAGTAGTACTAGGGGGTTTTTAGCCTTTCATTTATTTCCTTTCTCTCGCTTCTTCACAACAATTTAGGGTGCGTTCTATTCAACTTATTGGACCTGAACTTATTGGAACTTATCTGAACTGAACTTATTGAATCTGAACTGAACTTATTGGAACTTATTAAACCTGATTGGACCTGATTGGACCTGATTCAACTTATTGGACCTGATTGAACCTGATTGGAACTTATTGGACCTGATTGAACCTTATTGGACCTTATTGGAACTTATTGACCCTGATTGAAACTTATTAGACCTTATTGGACCTGATTGAAACTTATTAGACCTTATTGAACCTGATTGAAACTTATTTGACCTTATTAGACAAAAACATTGACCATGAATAACATAAATATTACGATTAACGTAAATACTACCCCTCAAATTTTTTATGGAATAATAATTATTATAATTCGTCCTTTAAAAAATAATGATTATTAATTATCTCTTATGATAATTAATTTAACAAAAAAATTACTATTTATATATTTGCCTATACATAACTATAACTATAATTATTATTATTATTATTGTTAACCTTAATTATTTGACCATGATTATATTATTATTCAATAGCAATATGAATAATCAAATTATAGACAATAATACAAGTATAATAATATACATTGTGGTACTTTAATAAAAAAATTCTAATAATAACATAATCAGCTAATAGTAATATGAATAATAAAATAATAGACATAATACAAATAAATAATAAAATAATAGACATAATACAAATAAATAATAAAATAATAAACACTAATACAAGTATAATACTATATAATCATTGTGGTACTTTAATTAAAATTCTAATAATAACATAATCCGCTAATAGTGATATGAAATTATGAATAACAAAATAGTGGACAATAATACAAATGGTTATTAAACATTGACTATTTGGACCTTATTGGACCTTATTAGACCTGATTGGAACTTATTGGACCTTATTAGACCTGATTGGAACTTATTGCACCTGATTGGAACTTATTGCACCTGATTGGAACTTATTGGACCTTATTGGAACTTATTGCACTTATTAGACCTTATTGCAACTTATCTGAACTTATCTGAACTTATTGGACTTGAAACTTAATTTTTTAAGTTGAACAGAACGCACCCTTAGTTAGCTTTTTCAATTACGTCCCCCTCCCTCATCTACATAACTTAACATTTTAACATTGGACTATTTGATTGTGCTAATGTTTTTTTTTTTTTGGTAACATCGAAAAAACTTGTATTAATTAAACACCAAAATACAACCTATTGCTAATACAATCAAACATAAAATAAAGAAAAACTTAAAGGAGTTTTAGTAGCTCTTACATGCCCTAAAAAAACATAAACAAATAAAATCGAGAGAGAGTTGCATACTTCCTCCGTTTCTTTTTACTTGCAACGGTTTGACTTTTACACTATTCACCAACTCTACTTAGTTTATGTATGGTGATTTATTGTTAAGGAAATACATATTCATGTGGGATCTTGTTAGATTCGTCTGAATGTATATTTTCCGAATATATATTTTTTATAATTTTTATTTATCGGTAATTAAAGTTATTGATGGTTGAAATTATGCATTGGCAAGCGTGAAAGTCAAACTGTTGCAAGTAAAAAGAAACAGAGGAAGTATTAAGGAAGGAGTCGTTGGTCGATGATTGTGTTGGTGGAGTCAAAAACCTGATAACTGATTGAAGTGGTAGGAGAAGCGAACGTCGATCACGAGCCGGACAACGAACAACGAACAGTGAGCAATTCCAACGAGCATCTATCGCTTGGGATTCTTGGCTCATGATCTGTTGAAGAGTCACAATCCTAGGTGACTCATGACTCCCTCTCGAGAGAATATTTGAGATTTCTCCTTTAGGTAAGAGAAACGGGGTGTGCTGAAATCCACCGGATGTAAGTGGGGTGTCGCCTGTAAATTTGAATTTTTCAAGGCAATGACTATTAAGATCATTGCCAAGCTAAAACGAGAGATAAACATTGTGAGCTCTCGAAACACCTCCGGCTTTGAAAACCAGAAAACACATATCCGAACCATAGATACCGATCATCAACTCGACCACGGTCACACTTCTCATCCTTTTGATTCACATGTCCCTTCATCAAATAGTCCAAAAGAACTACAAATTCTATGACTATAATATTTCAACACATATCTGAACTTATTTGAACCTATCTTAGTTTATCTGAACGTATTTTTATATAATAAGGATTACAAATAAAGTGAACATAATTGACCCATAGAATGAGGGTATTTTATCCACACATAAGGGCAATCACATGTGCAATTTTTTTTTCATATTTAGAATTATACGCTAAAAATCGCGCGGGATTTGAAGAACGAGTATAACAAACTTAGCTATTCAAAAACTTAGCTTGTTTTTCCCCCCAAATAAAACAAAACAAAAAAAGAAAATAGAGTTTGTTACTGATATAAAACAGGAATTTAAATGTTAGAATTAGGACTAATAAATTTGAGTTTAAATTCTTCATTTCTCTACTTCATACAACTTCTCTCACCTCATTCAACATCTCTCTCTAAAATCAGTAACATCTAAGAAAATGTCGGAGAACAAGAACACCTCTCTTACTCATGGTGAAGATGAAGAGAATAATCGCTCGGAAAAGAAGGAAGCAGACAAAATCTCTACCAAAGAAGCTAAACTGGAGGAGAAGCAAGAAAATGATAATATGGAGATCGATCACACAACAGCTGATGATGCTACTTTTACTGCTAGTGATGATATTTCAAATGAAAGTTCTGATGATGAAGTTGAAATTGACGATGATCGTAAGTTTTCTAAATATTTTTTTCTTCCAATTTTATTGATTAGTACAGTACATGTTGTGTATATTCTGTTTTGTTGCATTGTCGTTGTTAAAATGCTTTACTGATTTTTTTTTCATATTGAGTTTTAATAATTCGATTAATAGTGTAGTTTCAAGATTTAATCATATTGAAAGGAAATTCTAGAGAGAGATGTTGAATGAGGTGTTGATACGAAGATTTAGGAAAATTTAATGTTTGATACATAAGTGAAATCACATTGTTAGTAAATATTTTGATTATAATCATGTCAATAATCTGCTGCTATAATGAGATGCTTTGTAATTAAATTTTGTATTCTGACATATATGTAAACACCTTTTACTTTTTTTTTGGTCGAATTTATCAGTAAAACGATCTATAATATTTTTTTTTCTCAGAAAAACATGATTGATGGAATTCAGGATTACTATATTGTTATTTACTGTATTGTAAATTTTTACTGTGTAGTAGTAGTTTTCTACAACTTTAGTGCTTTTTTTTTCTACTTCCGACGATCATGTATATAAAGATTCAATCAAATTAAAAGAAAACTAGTGTTCTTGACGAAATGAAAAGAATGATATACGATATTATGATACATAATTCAACAGCATTGATATATTTCAGTGAAATCAGTTTATTAATCCAGACTTTGTATAATTAAGGTTATTTACTTTTTATTGCGTGTCCATTGTGTATTCTCGGATATATGTAAGCTGCATTTTACTTCGTTGATCAAACATATTAGTAGTCTATGAATATTTTTTTGAAAAAAAAAGCATGAAGAAGACATATATAATGGAGCGAATTTCCATTTTTCTAGCCAAGTTGTCTTCGTATTTGACACGTTTGATCTCGTATGTGCTGGCCTTTATATGCAGTGAAACATTTATACTATGTACTTTATGAGTTGTGTTATCTACTACCTTCGTTTTCTATTATTTGCAACGATTAGACATTTTCCCTCTCTATTTTATGTCAAATTGTTGCACGTAATAAAAAAACGGAGGTAGTATTAGTTTTTGTTATACTGTGTTAAGAGTGTGTAATTAATAAGTTGAGCTATGAGAAACATTTGGACTTTGGTTACAGACATATGAATTAGCAAGAAAATATTGGGTTAAAGATATAGCTATATGGGAAGCATCAACCTGAATCACAAGGGGTCAAGTGGTTTTTGATTTTATTAATGAATAATGTTTAAACAGGGATGAAGATTATGTGTCCTAAAACCAACCAAATCGTCCAGATTTATAAATCTGGACCTAGTGGAGTTGTGTCGAGGCTGATGACTGATTTTGAAGAGGTGAAGTTTCTTGGTGCTGGTGGCTATGGGTGCGTGGTGGAAGTCCGAAACAAAATCGACCGCCAACATTATGCACTAAAGAAAATCAAGTTCAATAGTTCAGAAATTGGCTATGAATATGTGGTCAGGTATATATTCTTTGAAGGGTCTTTTCTATTTGGTAGTGTTTGTAAGAGGGAGAAGCTACATGTGAGGAGGAAATGTGTCAAAGAATGATGATGGAATCAATGAAACAGTTGATAAGGGAAACTGTATATATCACTATCTTTTGAATTTATAAATTGAACATCTTAGTTTATTTCCAGTTAAATTTAGAAAACATCACTGTTATATGTGTAGTTGGGAATTTAATTTGTCAATTTTGGTTCATGGTTCATGGTTCATGACTGATTGCTTTATTACTGTAATTTGTGTAAAAGGAAGAACCTGTAGTGGATGGACCCCTTTATCTAAATATGTTAAGTTTAGGTTAATGTTATGTGTGATCATCTCATTCATCAATCAAGTATATATATACATAGAATGTAGGCAGTAGCAAATCAGGGAGTATAATGGAGGCAGTTGGAAATTTGGGGGGAAATGTGACAAAATGGATAAAAGTAAAAGAAGAAAAAGGAGAGGAAAGTAGAGAATTTAGGTTAATTAATCTCCATTTAAAGTTTCACTATCCTTTGGATTAATTAATAATGATCTACATGTGCAGGGAAGCTAGAGCTATGGCGAAACTAAATCATCGTAACATTGTTAGGTATCATACAGCTTGGTTGGAAAAAGATATAGTCGGAATTGTGACTAAGGAAGGGGATAGTTTTGATGATGAAGAATATTCAGAGGGGGTTGATGATGAAATCTATATTGTGGCAAAGGGTGAGGAAATTGGGTCCATGCTGTGCATACAACAAGAACTTTGTTATGGGTAAGCAAAAAAATTATAAGATTATTAATATGCAGTAGTTATAGTTGCTAATTGTATTGACATTTTCTTTTCAATTTTGCTTAGATCACTTGAAGATATAATGGGAGAGTTGGCAAAAGAAAAGATTAAATCCACATTTGAGCAAATTCTCAATGGGGTAGCTTACCTCCACAACAAGGGCATTGTTCATGGGGATTTATCTCCATCAAATATTTTTCTGGATGAGACAAAAGAAGTGGTGAAAATAGGGGACTTTGGCCTTGCAAATCTGTCCAATGAAGAGCACATCCGTCCAACCACTTGTTATCGTGCACTGGAATTAGGTGATCCTTGCATCTTTAGCAAAGAAAGTGACATTTACAGTTTGGGAATAATTCTAGTAGAAATGCTTGCAAAGTTTTCATACATTGGTGAAAAAATACGTGAGCTAAAAAACTTTCAAGAGAGTGAAATATGGCCTGAATCATTAAAGTCTACCAATGACATGACAAAACAACTCATCAAAGAAATGACAAACAATAACCCACTTATGAGGCCTACTGCAAACTACATCTCTTTGCAAACCACCAACCTTTCCATTTGAGTTTGATAAATATATACAGTAGGATAGGCTGTATACTTTGTTTCTAGAGTAACTCACAGTTGACATCTCAGTAGTTACATATGCTAGCAAAAGCTCAAGCCAAAATGCAACAGCAAGGAACTGTCAAAACTGCAACAGGAGCTTAGTGTGTTCATACCTTGTTCTTCAGATGTTCTTCTTTGTTCAGTTTTGACAACAGAATTTACACCTTGAATTCAGAGATCTCTTCAGTATCAGGATTATGAAGTGCAGATTGTCTGAAATCTGACTGCAAAAGTAGATATTTTTGACACACGGTTCTAAAACTCACTGCATTTGGTGTAATAGGAATAAATTGATCTTTCATAGTAATGCTAAATCAATAGAGGTTTTGTTAAGAAATATTGTTTTTCATTTGGCTTCTTGTTGTACTAGTGAGCAGATGTTTTAGTGGTAACTTGGTCCTGGACGTTTTCTAAATTTGATGCATGATCTCCCCAACAAAGGTTTTCGCTCCAGAATCTAGATGCCCCACTAATTATTCTGCTCTTCAATAACAACAGCTAACCCAAGAAAGAGGTCAAAGGTCGATCAAAATTCAAAATACTAGAAGGTAATAAAAAGCTCATGAGCTTGCAAATATTCAACTAAACTAAACTAGAATGATTTCCATGATTACTGTTGGATCTAGAGCAAATGCCAAAACACCGATAAATTACTTGTTGCAGACAAACTCAAACGAACCATAAGCCCATCTTTTACTGATCTGTGTAACACCAACGGTCATTTATGTCTTCATAGGTCTGTCAATCACAATTGAGAGGTGAGGATTAGCGAAACAGACATAAGAGGATGCTCCTCAGAAAACTCACACACTATTAATTAGACAAGCTGGCACACAAGCATGCACATACACATCTTACTAGCAGCAAAATCCAATCCATAATGTATGTCACAACTTCATGAAATATATCAGAGGAAATAAGACCTTAATCAGATAAAATTTACGCCACGAAGAAGATATGGATAGTGATGGAGCAGCAACCCAAAACAGAAAAGAACAAATCATGAGTCGGGGATTAACAAAAAAGCATTAATCAAATCAAAAACAATGTAGATTTCTAGGAAAGTGGGAGACACAAAATAAACACAAGCCAAATATCAAACAAATGAAGTACTGGATACTTACATCAATATTGGTGGTGATACCTCTGCACCAGTCCTTCAACGTGACAAATATAATTTTGTTCAAAAAGATGGGGAAAAAGTTTCCACAATGCGCTTCACAAAAGTGTAAATACCTCACTGATTCAAAACGATCACTTCCGATATGATACATAAAAATCGAAGATGCAGAGCCCATAAACAAGATGTCAGAGGTAGGGTGAAAAGCACAACACCGTAACCAGACATAACGTTGATGCCAGTGATTTTCTCGCACGTACTTCCAAAGGTGTTGCAAGCAGACTTTATGCTTCAAACTCCATTCAGTGGAGTCATTCGGACTGTCAAGCAACCACACACACACATGCCCGTCTTCATCCCCGACATAACAGAGAGACCCATTTGACACCCCGATAAACCCTGGCGGTGGCGGAGGTTGATCTTTCGCATGCGTAGGAGGGGATTTCTGACTTGGGCAGTTAATTACACTTACACAGGCTTTCATAGATTTAAGATCAATGCTTATAATCACACCGAACATGGACAATCTATAAACTACATTTTTCAAGTAAACAGAATGCCTGACCAACTTAAAACACTCCACAAGAGGTAGCTTTATTTTCACCTCGTGTGCCTTCCACTCTCCAGTTTGAGAATGAAATACATAGAGACATTGTGGCTGTTTAATAAGAGATAAAATAACCACCTTGTAGTGAATGGACTCAGAAGGGTCAAATGCTAATGACGCGTAGAGGGACAACAAACATATGGAAGGAGGAGGTAGAGGGACAGGCACACATTGTCCGATTGCAGGATTACACACGTAAAACTGGGGTTTAGGACACTGAACAAACAAAACTAAGCCATTACAACAGTCTAAGAAACTGGAACCACGATGATCAAATGGCAACAAATTTAAAAGTGACATACCATATGAACCAGCTCTTTGATCGGTAAAGTGGCTGGTAAAAGGAATGAGATGTGGTTTCAGAGGAGCGCTGTCAACATGATGGATAGAATCACGATAGGCCACAATGTGATGAAGTTGGTCTTTGACATCTTGAGGAGACGATGTTGATACAATAGGTAAGTCATAATCTCGAACAACACGAAAATAAACTCCAGAAACATGAGCCTCAGCTGACAACATGGGAACACAAACATGGGAGATTATTGTCTGCCATTCTTTCGAAACACATTTGCACTTCAACAGATCTTTCACAGGTAGTCTACCAAAAACATTAACCAACAGATCCTCACATAACGATCCAGCCTTGTTTTCTTTATTAACCATCCTATAAAAACACCAACAACTTACTTAATTTTATACTCTTCAATCCTTTATGATCATTGAACACCTGTAGATTACAAGTACACGTTAACAAACTGATAGGTCAGTAGATAGAAATTACTGAAATAGTGAAAGGCTTAAGCACACATATCAAAAAGATTGGCATAATCTGGATACTACCGATCCATACTCATGACTCATGGCACAGTAAAATTATATAATAAGCATGATCCTCATTACTCAAAAAGAGTTGGCGTGTATTCACTCCGGTCTTTATTAGTTTACTGGTTTCTTTTGCATAATGTTTTAGAAGAAACAATGTTGTGGGACATAGAAGGAAAGAGAAACTATTATTTTACGTTAAGGTTGAATGTATGTGTGATGGAAATTTAGTGATAAACTACTAAGGGACATCCCAAAAAGATATAAGGGTAAACTAATAAAGATCGGAGTTAGTATTAATCAGTTTATAGATGCATACAGTATGCACGACGGCACGAGCAATAAGTGGTTTGTCTAGCAACAAATATAGAAGGACTGTAATGTATTTTGGCTATGCGTGCGAAGTCGTATGACCCTATATTTGTTCAAAATTCAACAAAGATAACAACTTTAAATACGACTTCTAAATTCAGTTCAGTTTATTGTAAGTCTAAGACTGTAATGTAACTCACAGTGATATTTGGTTGTCTTCTTGTCACTATTATTATGAATCACAATCCACAGATACACAATTATATAAATATGCTCTGAAGAATGCATCCATAGAATTCTAGACCAAATCAAAATAGGAAACAAGTATCAGAATAACAAACATTCATGATCAATTAAATAAATGTTTGACAATTGACATACCAGTAAACCATATATTGATCAGAAGTTGTAGTCGATTGATTGATTTGATTCTGGAAAAATTATTAGAAAAGACGGTGTAATTTTAATATAAAAGTTGACCTAGTTACTAAATAGTTATCGAAGGAAATTAACCTATTTACTATTGGGCCAATTTTCTTTTTAATATTGGGCTTACTTAATTTTAATTTAAAAGTAAGCCGTCTCTTACAAGACAAACTCTTTCCTTAAATGTCATTATTTGTGATTATTGGTCACATATACTTACAGAGGCTAGAATCACTGTTCTACATATTCACGTTTTAATTATCAAGATCTTATCTTTTTATCAAAAAGGAAAAAAAAAAAAAATTCTTGAAGTCAAAAAATTAAATTAAAAAAAAAGAAAAAAATGGACCCAGAATGTGATTAAATTTTTTTTTTTGGCATTATACAGATCTGGGTGAAGTTGATTGAGTGTATAATTGCTATATATTACTATAATTAAGTTGGCCTAAAATAAAATAAGATTAATGAAAAGCAATTACTTGATGAAAGTCTTCACCGTCATCTTCCTCAGGGCCCCTTCCAACATATGTTTAATCTCCTTTATCAGCAAGGCAACAGCCAAAAGCAAGAGTCTCAAAAAAATCGAAAACCAAAAATAGGTGATTTCATATGGAAAATAATTGGAATCAAAAGGAAGTGAGAGTGCGTGCTTAATGAAATTAGACATTGAATGAATGGAATATGGAAAGTTTCAAATAATTTATGGGAATTGCATAAATTAATGAGTAATTAGAGGAAATTATTGCACTGTTTGACACATACAGCTTTCCCCGCTAAGCTGATGTTCTTTTGGACTTATGGTATGTTCTCTTCGATATAAAACAGCTGAACTGAACTGAACTGAATAGTGATATGTGAGAGTAAAAGTATTGTCAAGAGCTGAACTGATCTGAACTGAACTGAATTGAACTGAACTGAACTGAAAATAAGCTGGAGAGAACAGGCCCTTATTTTTATTTCGGTTCAGTTTAGTTCGGTTAATTTCAGTTCATCCTATTTTAGTCTAAAAGATTTTTACTTCCATCCGTCTCAAAATATAGATTTTGATTTTTTTTTTAAACGGGAATTAAAGTAAGTAGAATCGAAGAGAGATAATAAATATTTTTTTATTTAAATAAATGTTGTATGGGAATAGATGATTTTAGGAAAGGAAATGGAGAATAATTGGTGAAAGAGTATTAATGGTAACACTTGGGTTGAATAAACAAAGCAAAAATAAAATTCAAGAAGCAAATAAATAATGATGGAGACAAGGTTTTTCTAGACAAATTACTGAAAAATGTGTAACTAATTAATATAGAAACGAAAACTATATTTTGGAACACCCAAAATGAAAATGGGAACGATAGTTTGAGATGGAGGGAGTACTACTATCTCTATTCTCCTTAATCCCCGTGAAAATAAACGCAAGTACATACTAGATTTGCTCAACAAAGCCTCCATGCTTGACTCCTAAAGTCCTAACCGATCTCTACCCTCATTGAACCCCACCAACAGCTTACTGCAGGCTCGGGTATTGCCTTAGACAATCCCGCTGAGAATCGCACCTTGGTTGGCGCTCTCCAGTACCTAGCTCTCACACGTCCTGACGTGTCCTTTGCTACAAAAAGCTTTGCTCAATATATGCAACGTCCGACTACCGTTCACTAGCAAGCTCATAATCGCTTGCTACGTTACCTTAATGGTACACTTGATTGTGGTTTCACGTTACATCATGACTCTCCTCTTCATCTTCATGCATTCTCCGATGCCAAGCTGGGGATAGTGATGATTTTGTCTTCGCAAGTGCTTATATTGTCTATCTTGGTCCCAATCCTATTTCGTGTGCTCCAAGAAACAATAATTTGTGGCTCGATCCTCCACCGAGGCCGATTACAAATCGGTCGCACAAACCGCAGCTGAGGTTGTATCTCTTACATGAACTCGGTGTATCAGTTACTTCCACTCCGGCTATTTTTTATGATAATGTTGGTGCCACTCGTTTAAGTGATAATCCAGTCTTCCAAGCTCGCATGAAGCACCTTGGTGTTTTTTTTTTTAGTGAACAACGGTAGCATAGATAGATTAGTTATGGCTAAAAAGCCTATTACAATCCAACCTTACAAGTTCTTGACAATAATTAGGGATAAGGGGAAAATGCCTAATTACAAAAGGAGAATCCTCTCCATTCCGACACACATTTGCGAGCTGATCTGCCACTTGGTTATCTTGTCTTCTAACGAAGGTAATGCTGATTTTCCGGAAGTAAAGCTGCAGCTCCCTGCAATCCATGATAATATTACTATACAAATCTTCATGAGTAGTCTTAGAATTGATAATATCCACAGCCATTTTACAGTCCGAGTGGGCATGAGATAAATTTCTTGCGCTTGCAATCCGAAGGCCTTGCCTAATGGCAAGGAGTTCAGCATGAAAGGGGTTATTTGCATATGAAAAAGATTGGAAACCGAGTTTCCATCCACCTGTATTATCCCTAATGATACCTGCAATACTGATCTTGGTTTCAATGTTTACAAATGATGCATCTACATGTACATGAACAAACGGTGGAGGAAAGGGACGCCATTTCTGAAGAGGGTTAGCAACCTGAGTGTCTCGGGTGGGGAAAGAAGCTTGATATTCCTTAACAAGCACGACAGCCGAATTTAAAGTAAAGGAAGAGGGGGGGTACTCCGTTTGGTCAAAAACAAAACGATTCCGGGCTTTCCAAATCTCAAAACACAAACTAGGGAAAAAGCTAGACCACCTCAAGCCCTTATATTGATTTTTGACCCTAAGGCACTCTTTGACCCACTCACTCACATTGTTTTGCTGCCAAAAGGATTCGGGGGGTTCCAGATAGGCCCAGATTGGGGAAACAGATGGACAGTCCCGAATCGCATGAAGCGAGGACTCGACAGAGGAGTTACAAGCAGGGCAGGTTGAGGAATTAATGATTCTCCTATAACTAAGGAGCAGACAACTTGGGAGCCTATCCCACCACAATAACCAAACAAAGAAGCAAATCTTAGGAGGGGCCTTAAGTTTCCATATCCACCCACAATCCATATTGATCGAGCGATTGCTTACAATTTCATTATAAGCATTGGTGAGCGAGAAACAACCATTGATTTCCAAGGAAGAAGAGGCGAAATCACTCTTATGGTAATCCATAGGAGTGGCGAGAATTCTGTCTTTGATGAACTCGGGGAGAATGAAGGAAATACGGGTCAAGTCCCAATTATTATGAGTGATAATATCCGCTACATGATACTTCATTTCGCTTTCCATTAGCGGACCATAAATGAAATTTCTGATAGGGCCCACGCCTAGCCAATTGTCCTCCCACAACTTAATGTCTCTACCATTCCCAACCTTCCAGAGGGAACAATTTTTTAGCAGAGATGTCGCCTTTCCTATGTTCTTCCAGACGGCCTACTACATGCAGACTACCCAATTCCCAAAATCTTCTTTACAAGAGCTTGATAAAATTTGCAATAATTTTCTCTGGGGTGATACCAAGGACAAAAAGAAACTGCACTTGGTAGGACTAAAACATTCTTTTCTTCCAAAGTCGATGGGAGGCTTGGGAATAAGGGGTCATGGGGACCTTAACTTGGCTCTATTAGGGAAGCTAAATTGGAAAATGACAAAGGGTCCATCAAACCTTGCCAAAAAAAAAAAAAAAGCACCTTGGTGTTGACTACCACTTCATTTGTGAAAAAGTTCAAGGAGGTGTGCTTCGTGTAGCTCATGTTAATCAAGATGATCAGCTTGCCGACGCGCTCACCAAGCCGCTAGCTCGTCCAAGACTTCATACATTACTTTCAAGATCGGACTTTCCTGCCGGCAACCCGTCTTGAGGGGATAGAGTTGATGAAGTCAACTAGTATATTCTTTCCTATCTTACATATCTCATATCTTCTATTATCTCATATTCTAGAATGATCTTAATCAAACCAACCCTCCGCCCCCCTCTCGCTCTGTATACAGTCACTTAAGACTTGACTATAACCTATAAGGATGTAAATTATACGAGTCAAGTTTAACTTTAACATTTCTAGTCGAGCTTAAGTTAGAATTCACTCCCTCGACTCTCGCGAGTTCCCCCAACTCTAATTCACTCTCCCCTGTTCCTACAAAACCAGCATCATCAACAATGTCGTCAACAGTTATAGTCCTCGACAATGGCGGATCCACCATAAAAATCGGCGTAGGCGGTGACCGCAACCCAACACTGATAACCCCAAATTCCACCGCAAAATCACCTCATTCTCTCTCCAAAAAACTCTTAACCTCCGATCAAATCCTCTCTTCTGACCCAACTTCTCTCTCTCTCCGTCGCCCTATCGACCGTGGCTACCTCCTTAACCTCGACCTTCAACGCGACATCTGGGCTCACCTCTTCCGCACACTCCCACTTCCTTCACCTCACTCTTCTTCTCTTCTTCTAACTCACCCTCTCTTTTCTCTCTCTCTCTCTCCTCTTTTTGAACTTGTTTTTGAAGATTTCAATTTTAGGTCACTTTATGTTTCTGATTCTCCTTCTTTAGTTCATCTTTATGAAGCTAGTAGAAACCCTAACGGTGTCGTTTCCAGAACTCAGTGTAGTCTTGTGGTTGATTGTGGGTTTTCTTTTACTCATTGTGCTCCTGTTTTTCAGAATTTTACGCTTAATTATGGGGTTAAGAGGATTGATTTGGGTGGGAAAGTTTTGACTAATTATTTGAAGGAGTTGGTTTCGTACAGGACTGTTAATGTTATGGATGAGACTTTGATTATGGATGATGTTAAGGAAAAGCTTTGTTTTGTTTCTACTGATCTTCGCCGTGATTTGCAGATTGCTAGGTCAGTCTGTTCATTCTTATATTTGTGTTTTTGATGATATGAATTGAATTGAATTGAATTGATGTTAAGAGAGCGAGCGACTAAGTGCATTGATGTAGACGGGATTTGATTCAAGACTTTACTGACTAAGCTAGATGGCTTGAAAGTTTTTTGTTCTTTGTTTTTTGTTAGAGATAGAGATTGCTAGGTAGATCAGTTCTTGAATTATTTTCCTTTGTTTTACATTTGTTGATTTCCTGGTTATTTTGTATATTGATTCGAAATACATGAAATTGTATAGAAGATGAAAAAATTGAGAGTGGAACAAAGTGCTTTGTGATTTGGAGCTAGATGAAATTGTCCATATTCTCGGCTATTTTATAGAAAATTTCCATGGTTTTGGCCGTAAATGAAGTGTTCAAGTGTCCATACTTTTGCCAGATTGTTTGAGTTATGACACGAGATATGAGGTAAAATGAACACTCCGAGGAATATTGGGTTTGTATACTAGGTTGAATAGCTTATGGATGTTTTGGTGGATTTTTCGTTTTGTTGGTTTGATTTGGACATCAAGATTATATGGAGTTTTCGGATTTTGTGTCTCTTGTGAATTGGGAATCTTTGGATTAGTACCTTGATGTTGTCTATTGACATATAATAGCATATTGGAGCACTAGTCTATAACAGTATCCTCCACTTGCAATATACAACAAGTTGCCGGTTTGATTTTCATATGTTTGTATTATCACTTATCAAAAAAGTTCAATCTTCCTTCAGGAAGTCGGGCAAGGATAACCTTTTCAAATGCACATATGTGCTTCCTGATGGTGTCACTCACACAAAAGGGTTCGTAAAAGACGTGAAAGAAGCACAGAGGTATCAAACTCTATATGATGGAGAACCAAACTCTATAACCAGTGAGGAGAAGGCTGTAGATCATGATTCAGAAGATGAAGAGGATTCAGAGGACAGAAGAAAAGTTGATTTAACTCAGAATGTATAGCATAATCCCCTCTCCTTCCTTTGACTTATTTGGAGTTTCTTTTACTACATTAAACTCCTTTACAGTTTTTTTTGCTGGTTGCAGGAGTTTAACTTGACCAATGAGCGGTTCCTTGTGCCAGAGATGATCTTTCGCCCTGCTGACTTAGGTTTGTTTACCTTCTATTACTTTGACAATAGACGTTTGGCCCAAAAAGACATCCTGACTGCATTGTTCATAGATAATGGTTGATAATCATATGCAAGAAAAAGCCCTCTTTTGTTGGAGTAAGGATCCTCTATGGATCTATCCTACATGGTGTCTCATGTAGTATCCCAATAGTCATCATCTTGAGACCTCACCCACTTACATAAATTATTAACAGTAGTTTATATTAGATTAATGAAATGACAGAAATAAGAGGGGTGGGAAACAGAATCAGACGCTGAACGGGACATATGATCTCAACTCCTTTTGTAGAGGGAGCCATTAAAGGAATTGTCTTTGCCTTTTCTCAATATGAACCTTGAGTATTCTTATTCATGCTAATTTGTACTGCTGTTTATATAATGATGTTCTAAAAATTGTCTATTGTGTGTCTATGGGGAATATTTGTTAAGGACGGGTGTTAACTCTCTAGCCCTCTACTGTCTTCTGAATTTTTCCCAGTTAAATCTGTTGTTTTTCATGAGAATTTGACTGTCATAGAAGCATTAATGGTGACTGTTCTTCCAGGAATGAACCAAGCTGGATTAGCAGAGTGCATTGTCCGTTCTGTTAACTCTTGCCATCCTCTTCTTCACCCTGTGTTATATGAAAGGTTGTTATTAAACTTTTGCAAGATTATCATATCTAGTTATATATATATATATATATATATATATATATATATATATATATATATATATATATATATATATATATATATATATATATTTCTGCATTTTATGAACATGGCTTTTGAAATCATATTCTACAGCATCATCTTGACTGGTGGAAGCACATTATTCCCTCATTTTGCCGAGAGATTGTAAGCTCTATGTTCTTATTGAATCATTGGGTATAAAAGTAACCAATATGTTGAATACAACCAGTTCACTTTGAAGTTTTTGTTTCTTTCAATTCATATTAGGGAAATGGAGCTTCGACCATTGGTCCCTGATGATTACCAAGTGAAGATAACCACTCAAGAAGAGTAATTTTCTTCTTTAACTAGACAATTTTTAAGAGCTATTGTGCATACTACATACTTGTCTGAACGCTTTCTTCTTATCCAGTCCCATCTTAGGTGTTTGGCGAGGTGGTTCACTTCTGGCATCAAGTCCTGATTTTGAGACAATGTGTGCCACTAAAGCCGAATATGAGGAGCAAGGATCTGCACGTTGTAGCAGAAGATTCTTCCAATCAACTTAGGTTCTGGAAGCTAAATTGATATATGGTTCAATTTCTCCCTAAGAGATGTCGAAGTTATTGTGCCAGTGGTTCATCTGCAATTAAGAATTGCTAGGAGCTTCTGAACAGAAAATATACTACCAGATGACCTGCTCCTTCCTTACCCTCCATCTGTTACACAATTACACCCAGGGTATGATCGTTGCTATTCAATTGGGCATGTTGATATAGAGCAACGAGAAAGACCAACTTTCATGATTGGAGTGTTTTGTCGGGAAAGAAAGCGGGAGCTCGCCCTTTTTATAATTGCATTGGGACCTTAATACATGTAATCTCAGAGGAGCGACGTGCAAGAAAAAGGCTCAATTGAATGAAGAATCCCGATTATTTCGATTGGCCTATACTACCTCCATGATGTCCTTCCTGCTGTTTGAGGTGAAGAGCGTCTTTATTATAGGTAGTTTTTTATTTTTTGATTTGGATAGAGAAATGTATGCATCCTAGCATTAGACTTAGCCTAAGTCATCTTTCTTGTTGATAGTAGAGAAATGCAAGAACCGAACCAAATAAGGAGAGAAGGGCATTTATGCATAGTTGGACCTTTTAGACCTTAGCCTTTCAAATATGTACATTACAATTATAATCTAAAGATTGCAACTGAAGAGCGTGTTGTTTGAAGTAATGATTTATGATAATACTTGTTCATAACAACTTGATCTGGTGAGTGGGTTTTGGACAAACATGTTACTAATCGTCTCCTTGCCAGTTATAGCATTAATCTCTCATTCCCTTCAGCTTTGAGCCTGGGATTGTATGTCTGACAGCAAGCAAAAAATAGCGTGAAGGCAGACGTGAATAAGGTCTGTGGACGTCTATTGGTTCCGTAACCATCACGGCTTGGCAGTGATAGTATGAATGAGCTGAAGCTGATAAGAGGAAGGTGGTGTTGTTATGGTTTGAAGGACCTAAATTATGGTTTGAAGCTGATAAGAGGAAGCTGATAAGATACTACAGTATTATCTGTATGAGGAAGTTATCTGTATAAAATGTGATATGTTTAATTAGTAAACTCATTTGCTAAACGACGCCCTAAATTTTCCCATTAACGCCCTAAATACGTATAATATACGTATTTTTTTCATTTTCAGATTTTCTTCCTTCTAATACCTTCATTCTTCTCCCCTCTTCTCCCACATCAGACATCACCATTGGGCACCGGTTGAACACCACCACCGTCGCCGCCCCACCGCCGCCCCACCGCCGCCGATGC